>NW_026776165.1:11414880-12122320 GCF_947086385.1 Phlebotomus argentipes
TGTGAACAATCACTTCCAGTATAGCAATCAGTGGCTAATCGAGTGATCGTGATGATAATACTCTATGAGAAATTAACCATTAAAAGTACAACCGCAAATTAATCATCGCACAGTGTGATGATCATTTTGTTGAATTTAGGAGTGTAAAGAATGATTCTAACCGCAAAACATGTTAAACATGCAAATACATTTCTCCCACTCTCGAAACAACTAATTTTCTCCTTAATTCCACATCAACTTGTAATTGTACATTAGAAAAGTCTGTGAAATGAGACAGTCATACAATTAGCATAACGATTCATTTTTGCAATTTACGCACCATGAACAGCATAATGAGATCGAAAAGTGATTATCGCGAATGATAGTGATTCTCAAGGTGAAACACTGGGCGATTGAAAACACATTTTGATATCCATTTGATTGTCAATAGCATGTGGAATTTGCAAAATTTATGGCCGGAGGTGTTTGTTCTACTCATTAGTGGGATATTTAAGAAAGAAGAACTCCCAGTGTTGAGTGTGTCATTGTTGGTCTTTTCAATTTATGGAAACTCTCAACAAACTTAATTGCAGGTAAAGGCGTGCGAAAGAGCAAATTAGAGAGGAATACTTTGAGTACATTGGCAAATTTAACAAAATCATGTGAGAAAGAGAGTTTGTTGGTAATTTTCCGTCCATTTTCGCTTGAATTTCACAAATGATTGTGACAAAAACGAAATTGAGGATTGCCAACGATAGACAATTTGTGTATTGAAAAAAATAACACTTGAATGATGAAAGTCACTTATTCATGTTATCACAGTTGATTCTTATAGTCCCAAGATCGACTAATCAATCGGTAGAAAGCGATTGAGAGAAATGCTGATGATGTTTGGCAATTTTGGGGTGTGTTAACACATCTTTCGGCCAGTGTCGATCACCTGAGGGCGCAGTGAAATGAGAATGAGAGCGAAAGTGCAGCAAATTGGCCCACGGAGTTCAGTGAGTATTTGGCACGAATGGTAATATTGATTGCACACTTGGAAGACGCGGGTTAACGCTTCATCGACGGTCACTTGACTTGATCATGAGCGCAACCTTCGTCGCAATTTTAATGTGTGTTTATCAACTTGCGTGTCCACCTAAAAGCAAACACAGAATGCGCGCCTATGCACGTGCTAGGCACCTCATATTATTCACCTCAGCACTATTGACTTGAGATTTCCTGTTTGGCCTATAAAGAATGTGTCTCGTCGCGTCTTTTCGCATCCGCACAAAAGCGCACATGAAATTGTGTCAAGTTCAGCACTCTGTGGAATCAGGTTGTTTTTTTCGACAGGTGAAAAGAAAAGCTCCCAGTAAGAGACAGCAATTCGAGTAAAAAGTAAGAAAACCCCAGTGAAGATCGAGACTTTCAGTCACGTAAATCGTTGCAATGAAGCTCAGTGTGTAACCTTAAGCGGGTTGAGAAAAAAAGGTATTTTTAATTGCCTGGCGCATTGATTGTGCATTTCCGCACACCTTCTACTGTTACGCATTCGCGATCCCAATGATATATGGATGAAAAATCTCCACCTGATTGCCAAATATCGCGGCTGTGATAGCGCACAAGGCGAGAAGTTAGGCTTCCAGAGATTGGCCTGCCTAATTGCCTCATAATTCACCGCCGATACATTGGAATATCTTCGGACCATCGTGAATAATTGCAAGAGAGCTTCTGCCATTATCATATATAATCAATTAAATCCGCGCACTTATGAATTGTGTGTAAACACCATGCGAACAATGCAGAGCCAAATTAAACCACTCTCGTCACGCACTTTTACATGCACTTTGTCCATCACCTCTAGAAGTCTGCACAAGTTGGGCCGAAAGAATTCCATCTCAACGAGCTTCTAATTAAAGCTAATCACAAGAGTACTTGGCAAATAATTAATAACAACATGAAATTTTTATCAGGCATCGCCACAAATTAATCTACGAAATGCGTCAGATGCTCTTCTAATCGTGCAATCAATTGGCATTATCATTGCCACCCACAAGAGGCGCCCAACTTGCGTTGCTGTAATTGCTCATGCAATTCTGCAAATCGGCACCATAATTAGCATGAGTATTAAGTGTGAATTCGGTGGTAAATTGGGAAAATTTATGGCAACGTGTTGTACTTGAGATTGTCTTGATCTCTGTGGAGACGTCACTGGTTCTCAGATGACTGACCTGAAGTCAACACTGGAAAGTACATCGACTTGCCATTGAAATTTCTGTGCCACAACTCAAAAAACTGAAGCTCTTTCCAATGAAAAAAACCAACTTTAGAGGTCAAAATTGCTTGATAAGACTGATAAACGTTGGTTTTATTAAGACTCCGCCCATTCAGAAGCCCCGCCTTTGGCGAAATCTCAAAGGTTTGTTATTATTATCGCTTTTAGCCAGGTTGAATTGTGACGTCAAAGGGTGACCTCACGCTTGGATCCTAAGAATTTGCCTCACGTGTACACTATTCTGGGTAAAAACCCCGCAATATTTGCACATAATTTCCTGCATTAGCATATTTATTGATGGATAAATACCACTTTATTAAGCATTTCATTAGGCGCGTATTTGGCAAATGCAAACACAGAGGAAATGTCGCGTTTTTTACGTCTCTTCAGCCTATATGGAGTCATCATCATTCATCACGAGAACCATTCTTGGGATTTACGCTTGGCGCATTTGTGGAAAATTTATTTGCATACGAAATTCCACTCCGGCATGCACTATTGCAATTTTCCATACTCTATTCAAATATTTGCCTAATTGCTGTTTGCATTTCGAACGTTTTTGTGAAATATCCCCCTTATCACACACACATACTTTACTTGGGAAAGAGAGAAAAGTGTGAAGCGTTATCACATGTTGGACACTTAAAGAGGAATTGCGAAAAAAAAGATGAAGTAATCTTGGCAGTCATTTGTCTTATTGCAATATCAAATCTGTCTATTCAATATCATTCGGAGAATCTGTACATTGTGGGTCTTTTCCACAGAGCGGAATTGCAAAGTTTATTCTATTGATTACTATTCGAGTTTGTGTGAAGGTAAAAACGTGCCTGAATTCATCCCAGAATTTGCATATATATAAAAAAAAAATAATTCAAGTTGACGGTGAAAATACCGATAAAGCGCAATTGTTCAGTGTTTTGACGATTAACACACGTCGAAACTGGCACAAAAGTGTCACGCTAACTGCCATACTACCGCTCAATTGGCGGCAATTTGTAAGCACTTTTGTATGAATGAGTGTATAGCATAAGTATTTCACATGGGCAGAAGTTACACAGCGTGAAATATTTCACAGCGGAAGTGAATCCATGCTTGCCTTTTCCTTGCAATGCCAGCAAGAACACCCTTTGACGATATAATGAGTCAACTTTACCGTTCTGTTTACCTTTTATTTTCACTTTCCGTAAACTGATTATGTGCGTTTGCCTATGCACACGGCATACAAGTAAATGATGACTCGCACTGAAACCTCAATGCATCTTTTCTTTCCCCATTTGCATATACTTAAACTTCTCACGCCCAGAAAGCATTGAAAGCCCATCACGAAACGCAGCCATCAACCTTCCGAAAAACACTAACTCAACACCAAAGTCTGGTGGATCATTAGAAAACACCTGTTCTACTTGTTTGACTTTCAATTGTGACTCGTGAAGGTGTTTTTTTTTCTTACAGAAGATTCTTACAACTTTTACAAATGTTTACTAATTCCCGGAATTTTCTGTTTGCCTATATTAAGTCTTTACATTGTTCGTCATTTTGCGAAAAAAAAAGATTTCAAAACCACATTATACACTGAGATAAATGTAAATCCTTTTCAAGCACCCTGTAATATGAATCTCGTTGCAAATTTTTAATTAATTTTTAATAAAACGAAAACACACTTCTTAATATAAATTTATTATACAAAGCATACTTCTTTTTATGAGGTAAATTGCTTTGTTCTAAGATCATTAGCATTATTAGCATTGATGATGAATTGACAAATTAATGCGCAACCTCTTAAATCTTTCTTGTCTATTTTGCCTCTTCTGAGAAGCTTTTTTCTCTAAGTTTGCCACAATTAATATAACTTCACTTCAGTGTTGAGACAATTTACTTTACCATTGAATATGCTGTTACAGTTTGAGCAAAAAATGCGTATTTTACGGTATCGTTTCAATTAATATTCAATTCACAAATCCTTGACTTTGACTTGCCAATTTAAAAGCATCGGCAAAGGTCAAGCGATGAAAAACTGTGATAAATGGTTCAATTTGATTGTTATTATTTAGTATCCGGCCAAAGTGTCCTAATCTACTATTTCCTAATATTTCATAGTTTTATTAGCGCTCGATTATCGCTTTAAGATTGCGATGTACGCCCAATTAGTTTACACCCGCGCGCAGATTAGGAGCTTCCGCCCTGATTAGATGCTCTCCGCGACTCTCAATGTCCGAAAGGCTTTAGTCATGCTGAGAATAGAACCAATGTCCTCTCTCGAGGGCGACCGATTGATTCGCTCATTGATAAGTGGTTTCGGCAGGCGGCATCAAAGGCGGGAAGGATGGAAAGAAGTCAGTTATCTCGAAGGTGTGAAACAGTAATCTGTCGGTTGTTTGCATGACATCGCACTTGACACATTTTTCTACACACGCCAATTACAACACTGGGAATGGTAAGAAAAAGTGCTACGCATTGCGTGGTGAGTGGCGAGAAAACTTTGCGATATTGCCAATCAAAGAGGCTCGGCGAAGGTGAAGGAAGATATTTAAGTGATCGAATGCGCAAGATTGAGAGTATGATCTATTTTTCTTCTCCGTGCGCAGCACTTTGTGAGCAAATAAATTGGCTTTTCCGCAATAAATAAATGGATAAATTGTGGAAATACTTGTCACACGGAGACTTTTATGAATAATAAAATTTGAGGCAATCATTGCCGTGTGCGCGGATTTGAATAAAACATTAATATTTCACTTGCTATACTTACTCTTGGGAGGTTCATGGCTCTGCTCGCAGATAAACTCCTTGGAGACAGTCATTGTCGAACCCTTCTCGCGTCACTCCAACTGTATCACAGATTTTTTTCAATTGATAAATGTTATTTATTCACTTGTCTCAATTGCCACGATTAAATTTTAACCGCTTTGCTTCCTTTTCGCCTCTCTCTTAAATCGCGCTCTTTCTCCCGCGTATTTTCTTCGGCCGCCAAAGCACAAGTGTTGTATTGAATTAAACCGACTGGATATTCGATTAACTGTTTAAACTTAAGACTCTTAATAATTTAGTAAATACTGAGTTGACGATGCGATGATTGCCTGATCATCAAATCTAAAACAAAAGAAATTTACATTAATACGAAAAGAAGCGAGATTTTTTTCCCAGAAAAATCCCAATTAACACTTTGAGTTTTTAAATTGTAGAATTTCCCAATAATAATAAAATCATAGCGCGAAAAGCACTTACTTCTAAGATGGAATTGAGTTGCTCCAGAACTTCCGTCCGCAAGATTTTAGGTGCATGAATAGTCACGTGAAATATTGCACAATTGAATATTTGTGATATTCATACTGTCTCAGAAATTGGCGGGCTTAAATGAGAATTGTTCTGAGAAGAGCCAAACTGAAGCTTCTGAAAGCTTAACGATCACCTCACTACGCTTGCTGAGCAGCAACTGACACTTGCGAGGCTTTGACTTGGCGCTTGTATATAAGTAAGTTTGCAGTGTGCATGTGATGGTGGTGGGATAAGTAGCATGTGGATCTCCTCGTAGTAAAGCGATTAACGAGCTTATTCACACTTCTGTGTGTGAAGTTCGCTGAAGTTTTCCCACAGACGCTCCAATACAGTGGCCAGGAGGAGGTTGAAGACACTCTTAATTGTGTAAATTTCAGATTTGTTGAAGTCTTCTATGGATTTAGCTGCTTTTCTTCACGATGTGCTGAAGAAACTTGAACACAATTGATCATCGTCGGCTTCTCCGAGTTCCTGTTAAATTTTTAGAATGTTTCTACAATAATTCGCAAATTATAATAAATATCTTAAGATCCATGCGATATTTCTGTGAGAATTTACTTAAAACCGTTTTTTTGCGTCTTTTCTGAACATAACCTCAAAAATATCACTAAGAGATCTTGGAAGACTTCAATTAGAAAGTTTCTAGATGATAAAATCCAATTTTTATGAGTTACCACTAAACTCTAAGTTGCTGATTCACCGTCAAAATCGTGCAGAAAGTGATCTAAATAAACAATTTCCAAGTCCACACTACTCTTTTCGAGGTTATGCTCGACTTCAACACAATTTGCAATGTTTTTTTGAAGAAATATTCTGTTTGAACAATTCCACTGAAATTATATATCAAGCGAGATGTTTCTAATCTTCTGCCAGCGAGTGTGCTTGCAGTAAAGCTCGAATTGCTCTGCCAGTGTAGTTGAAGCTCATGAGCACCGAACAGACGCACACACGTCCGAATCTAGCGACGGTGAATTTAATCATCAATTGTCCAATTGTGATTGGAATGTGCAAACGAAAAAAAGAGCTATAATTGTCACATTTCTGTCGTTGTCAACATGAACAAGAGGAAGCGCTTTTTTTCCTACTTGTGCGGCGATAATTTATTGGTTCAATACGCGAGCATTAGACGCTCTTTGGTGGGGATATATCAGCTGGCATAAAATTCACATGGAGCTTTTCTGCGATTCCCCAGTTTTATGGCCGGCAAAGGCCTTTCTCTGCGCATCACCGCACGGGAACTTCACGCGATCACCCAATGGATCACTGTGATAAGTGACGTGCACGGTGATTCGGCTGAAAGCAAGCCCATTCAAGACACGCGGGACGGCGCGCAAAGGAAGTGCGATACTATGTTATCTTTCCCTGGGATATTTCACTAAGAGCTTATGCACTTGATGAGCTTGCAATTGCCCGGCTTTTTTTCCTCACTTCATCCACCACAAAATGCGAGCAGTAAATCTTTACAATCTCTTCATCGTCCAATCGTAAACGCTGAAGTTTACAGAGCTCAGTGCAAACTAGTTCCGGCGTTGTGAATCCCTTACTTGCCATGCCTTGCACAATTGAAATCGAATTACTGTCATCATGACAAGCCCACCATAAATAACACGTGCCGAAAGCATCGTTATTGTTCGCTAAGTGACATTAATTTCTCGCGATTGCCATCGCTCTTGATAAGTTCTGCGCGGACAGTGGATATTCCCAGTAAACTCGTGCTCAGCGGAACTCAATTATACCTTTGGTTAAATGTGCCATAGCGAAGCGTGCTCTGCTGATGATCGCCGAAAAGTGATAAATTGATAAAATTCGGGGAATTTCAGTGACTTTTTAGTACCCAATGCAGACGCAATAAATATTGAATATATATATGCAGAAAAATAACCAAACGCCCTCTCTTCACCTGGACCTGTGAAGATGAAAGAAAAAAAGCCAATTTCAATTGATGCCATAATAATGATTCTGTCAACACCAAAAAAACATCTCCAAACAAAAACAGCCACACAGAGTCTATTTTTGAACGCAACGAAATTATTCAGCCCAAGAAAATTATGCACGATCGCCGTGTAATTGGCCATTGTGTCAATATTTTTGGCCTCTTCTCATTTTAGGTAGGTATATTGGCAAAATGTGTCCAGAATAACACAGAAGGTGTTCATAATTGGTGAAATTGTCACTGGAGGATGAATGATCTCTCAATGTTTGCATGCTGAGCAGCGTGATAAAGGCAATTTGCAAATATTTTTTTTTCACCACGTGAAAAGAAGTGAAAAGGAATGCAAAGTGGAAAATCACCCAGTCGCGAGTGTAGCAATGCTGGCTGTTTTGAGGTCGATCTCATGATGAGAATTCACAAATATTTCCACCCACAATGACACTCGCGGTCCACTTGCAGATGAGCACAAAATCACACCGAATCCCATTATCACTGACGCATTGTCGCACGATCAATGAATTGAGTACAATTGGCATGAGAATTGAAGAACAGAGTGAGGCAAATTGACTGGATGTGGCTTTAGAATATTCAGCTAAATAGTGGTAATTTGTATTGTCTTCTCCGTTCTGTCTCAATGTGAGTCACCACTGATTACTTCAAGTGTTCATTCTGTAATTGTATTATCACCTGCTTAAACATATTTGCTGCTGATGAAAACAGACTTCATAATTCGTATGATTCTCAGTGACGCGCAACAAAGTTGGAATCCTTCAAACTAAGATGAGGCCCTTAGAAGAAGGCTTGCAAAGTTGTTTCCAAACACCAGATTATATCAGAGGACCTTTGAAGGGAATCGCAACACTTCTGACCATATTATCTCCCCTTGCTTCTCTATAATTACAGAAGATCGCATTAATATTTCATTTTGGAAATTTTTATCAGTAGTTTTGAAAGCTAATTTAATTGTCACACAGCCTTAGCCATGCTCGAGATGCATATTAGGTCGCTAAGTAGTCAGAAAGACGTGCTGAGAGTTGACAAAGACAATGTGACAGTCCAATTGCTGTATCCTGTGTCCAATAGATGAGTTTAGTTAGCGTACGCTCCAATGCAAAGGCTGACTCATGTTCAAACACCGTGAAATTTTGAGTGATCTCAAAAGTATTATTCTAAATTACATAATAGTCCACAAACTGAGCTATTCTCTGCGTGCCGCTGACTATGACGAATAAATGGACGATCGCGATGAGGACAAACTTTGCGTGATAAGATCCGAAGAAAGCTCCACAGATCGTCCAAAAGCCCCAAATGGGGTCTTATGAGATTTCACAATAATGTCTACATTTGTAAGTGAGCTACAATGTTAGGTATCATGCCAGAGCTGTGGTGATAAATCATGATAATAGGCTGGAAATTGTTTCTACGATCACAGAAATTTTATTGGTGTATCATCCACGAAGCAGCCGCCGTTTATAGCAGAGCACACAATTATTGCATTATCACTTGAGCTTCTTCCCCGGAATATAACCAGCCAACTTCAAAGTATTGACTCAATCAACACACATTCACAAACCCGATAACACGGGGCAATTGTAATATGCGTTCACGTTTTCTTCAGCTGATTACGCGCTCACTCATGTTGATTTTTCCTTAGTGCTCACGTGAAGTCTCTCCTCTCTTTTTTCCCCATCCGTCTCGCGAAAGGTCTGACTTTTTATCCCTGTCCATATATATCATCGAGCCTCCTCGCGCATCACCCGCCGAAACCACTTCAGAATTAGATTTTGCGAATTAATTGAAAAGTGGTGAAGGAGAAAAAAAGCAATTACTTTGTCCGCTTTCAGGCTGAAAAATTCCCCATTCTATCTTCAATCTCTACACTCAAGTTGGAGTGCAGAAAAAATTCACGTTATCCACGCCTGACTATGAGAGAGTATTAATATTCATAGTTCAATGACATCACGAGACGAAAGATGTTTGCGTTTTTTTTGCAAGAGCTTTCAATAGAATCGCCTCGATGCTGAAGCGTAGAACTTTTCCCGAAATTCTTACCCAGCATAAATTCCACATAAGCAATCATAATTATCATTAAAATCCCCATTTTCGCTGGAATCCTGTCACTGGACAATCACGAACCCTTCCATCAACATCAGTTCCGCGTGGTTTTTCCTCTGCACACTGGAATTCTTTTCTCCACATTCAATACAGCTTCTTAGAATGCTGTGATGCGGAAAGAACTGAAAATTCCCTTTCAACACTACTGAAGACGGGTTTATTTTGTAGCGACGTCATGAGAGAACATTGTGTGGGGAAAACATTTATTTCCTATTCAGTGGCATTAGCATTTAAATCCAGATGCAGAGAACTTATCGTGAGACTCTGTCAACATGTCGCTAATCACTGTAACCCACTTGTGTTTGTGGATTAGCACACTAAACAAGCGTTCTGACAGTGAATTTGCTTAGTTTAGAGCTTGCAAATGAAGATCCGACTTTTGGAATGTGATATCTTCATTAGTAGACGAATGTTTCGAGTGAAATTTAAGAAGTTGTACAAACTTTACAGGTCATTTAGATATTTTGTCATTTGAATGTCATAATTAAATTAATTAAAACGTCTTAAACATCTTTCACCGATATTTGATCAGTTTGAACTTCTCGATAATTATCAAAAAAGTAAACAACAGATATTGTAATCAACAGAAACATTTCATACAAAATTCATCAAATTCGTTGATTCAGCGACTTTTGACGTTTTTCTCTTAATGCGATAAATTATCCCTAAACCTTCAAAATTCTCAAATAAATTAGGTAGTATAATTTGGTTTTTAAATATTATAAATAGCTCCCAAACATAATTTTCTTGGTCTCATTTTTGTATTAATTAAGAATAAGCTGAGTCTATTTACATTTTTCGCACATATTTTAGACAAACTTATCGTACAAATAAATTCACAACAGTTTGTGTGGATACGATATCAAATGTCTGTTCTAGCTTTCACCTCAAGTTTATTTCATTTCGTCTTATCTTCCATCGCGTAACATTTGGGTAAAATTGCTTAACAGTCTTCTGGAAATCTGCATAATAGTATAAAAGCAAGCAGTTTTTGGTGGACCTCTTCAGTATCTAGTGCGATTTTCCTGTGACATGTTGCCTCTAGTAATCCTCTTGAGCTTTAGTGTTGTTGCACAGGGTCAGTTTGATCCTAATTTTGCGCCAAAGCGCAATGTGATTGTGCACCTGTTCGAGTGGAAGTGGACCGACATCGCGGTGGAGTGCGAAGAGTTCTTGGGACCGAAAGGCTTTGCTGGAGTGCAAGTTTCATCTCCAGCTGAGAATGCCATCGTCACGGATCCTCCGTATCCATTCGGCAACCGTCCTTGGTGGGAGCGCTATCAAATCATATCGTACAAGCTGAAAACAAGGTCCGGCAATGCGAAGGAGTTCGCAGACATGGTGCGCAGATGCAACGACGTTGGTGTACGGATTTATCCCGATGCTGTCTTCAATCATATGGGCTCCCTGGCGAATATGGTGTACGTGAATCCATAGTAAAGTTGTTCTAAAGTAATTAACTATTTGCAATTTTGCAGGGGAACTGGAGGATCGACAGCTGATGGTGTGGAGAGATCATATCCCGCTGTTCCTTATTCCGCCGAAGACTTTCACACTTCCTGCTTAATTGAAGACTGGAATGATGCGGCGCAAGTGCGCAATTGTGGACTCTTCGGTGCCCCTGATCTAAATCACACACTCGAGTATGTCAGGGAGAAAATAGTGGAATATCTTGATCACTTGGTCACTCTCGGTGTGGCTGGATTCCGGGTAGATTCCGCGAAGCACATGTGGCCATCTGAACTGGAGCTAATCTATGGGAAAGTGCGCAATTTGAACACCAAACATGGATTCCCGGAGAACACCAGGCCATTCTTCTACCAGGAAGTTATTGATGTTGGCTTTGACGTGGTCTCAAAATACGAATACACCGGCTTAGGCGCTGTGACAGAGTTTTCTGCCTCATACAATCTTGGTCACACCTTCAGGGGAAACGATCAGTTGGACGCACTGGCTAATTGGGGTGTTCCTTGGGGCTTCTTGCCATCAAATCGCGCTCTGGTCTTCGTTGAGAATCACGACAACGAGCGCGGAACTTCTGGAGACCAGATTCTCACCTACAAAGATGGAAAACCCTACAGAATGGCCGTGGCCTTCAACATTGCTCATCCTTACGGCATCACCCGAATTATGTCCTCATTCTTCTTTGAGTTCACCAATATTGACCAAAGTCCGCCGATGGACGACAATCAGGACATCATTTCGCGCATCATCAATCCTGACGGGTCCTGCGGAAACGGATGGGTTTGTCAGCACAGATGGCATCAAATCTACAGCATGGTGCGCTTCAAGAACGTGGTGAAGGATGCGGAATTGAGCAATTGGTGGTCGAATGGAAACAACCAGATCGCTTTCGCTCGAAGCGGACGAGGATTCGTGGCCTTCAACAACGAAGGATCGGACATGAGTGTCAATCTGCAGACCTCGCTTCCGGCTGGAACTTACTGCGACGTGATCTCGGGAGGCAAAGACGGCGCGAGCTGCACTGGAAAGTCCGTTGTGGTGCAAGACGACGGAACGGCGGACATCGTCATCGGTGCCGCGGAAGATGACGGAGTTCTGGCCATTCACTTGAAGGAAAAACTGTAAATCATAATTTTAACTATACTCTCACAGTGACAATTTCTTCCTCGCACACTTGCTTATGACGTCGCGTCAACAGTTGATTGTATGATAAAAATAAATTCGAAGATCTGTGCCAAAATTTTCTCTTTCTGTTTATAAAATCTCATCTCAGTTAGTCTTGAACTAGATTTTTCACAGTGAATAAGTGACTTTTCCTCTCTGCATTTTCCCCCGTTCGTCATGAATCTCAATGTGTTGCACTGGAGTTATCGCGACTTGAAGGTATTTCCGACTGAAGTGCAAACTGCCAGTGAACGCTTGGAAGAAATATACCTGAAGGAGAACTTTATTGAGTGCTTACCACTGTGGTTGTTTCAGATGACCAATCTGAAATTTATTCACCTCACTGGCAATCTCATCGATGAGATCCCAGCGGACATTCAATATCTCGTCAATCTAGAGTTCCTCGATGTGTCCAGGAATCGCCTGAGAGAGTTGCCAGCCGAAATTGGCGCACTTTTGAAGCTAAAGTGTCTCAATGTGAGTGAAAATGAGATCGCAACACTTCCCAGACAAGTTGGCTTTCTCAAGAGCCTAGAAGCGCTCGATGTGAGCAAGAATCTCTTGACAATCGTGCCAAATGAACTGGGAAATTGCACGAATTTGTTGGAAATCAACTTCCGCGGAAATCACCTGCTGACAGAAATTCCACCGAGAATTTATGATCTCTGCAAGCTCATCTACTTCGATATAAACAGTTAGGAGGCTTTTTAATGCCAATTTTTCAGCAACATTTCACTGATTAGAGGCTTTCTTTGAAGATTGCGCTCTGTCTTATCTGCCCTACGTCGTTGGCCCGAGATTAGTTCACGTGAGGGCGTTCGATAACCAGAAGCTCACTCACATTCCAATCGTCTATGAGAAGTTTCTTCAACCATGGATGGAACCATTGCCAATTTACTGCCCTTTGTGAGTTGAGGAGTTATTTAAAAACATTCTCATCGAATTAATTGTCATTCATCGTTAGAATTGTTGCGCAAATTAAGACATTTTTCATATCTCTCACTGTGTTGTCATCATTCTCTTTTGAAGACTTAACATCCAGAAAGACAACTTAGTTAAGCTGTTTTCACCTGAAGACAATCGCTGGTTTAATCTGCCTCGCGGTGTTTTTGACGTCCACAAGAGATCTACCCGTATTCCATTCAGTCTCTTTGAGTTGTGCATCAGGAAGATCTACACGAACTTTTGGGGACCAATTCTCGATTGTCTCCTTGCCGAATTTGTGCCCAGAATTATTCTGCACTACATCAAGATGGGCCCCATCGGACACTGTGGCAATGGCTTCTGTTCCAGTCCCATCTTCAAGGAGTGCCACTTTGTTCTCCTCAAAAAGTAACTCTTCTGCACGTGCTGACGAACATTGCATTTATTTACTGATTTTTCCTATATGGGCTTTCAGACTTCAAAATCCAAGTGGAGTAGTGTTCAGCGCGATCTTCTGCTCCAAGGACTGCGCAGACTTCTGGATGAGCAAATTCAGGAATATGTATCGCGAAATCAATTGGGAGGTTTACTGACGACTAGTCGATTCTTGAAGCTCCACCACGATGGATGGCAACGACGCCGTCATAGTAATCAGCAGGAATGGTGATGTGCGCCGTCTGATCCCAATCGACGGTGATGGTGAGACCGGAACAGCTTCCGCCAATGTTTTCGCCAGAAATGACGTCACAGTACCTTCCAGCCGGCAAGCAAGTCTGCAGAGTGTGACTGAAGTTGTGATCTTCATTGTTGAAAGCGATGAAACCTGAGAAAAGATAATTTATCTAGTACTCTGTTCGCTATAATTGTTTCACTTTTGCCTCTGACCTTGATCGCCACGGCAGAAGGCAATCATATTTCTGCCATTGTCCCACCAGTCATTGATTCCTGTGCCCTTAACTTGATTGGCGAAGCCAACCATGTTGTAGATCTGCCGCCAGCGATGCTCACACACCCATCCATTGCCACAAGTGTTGTCGGCATTGATGGACGGCGAGATGATGTTTCCGTAGCTGTCCTGAGGAGGTCCCTGATCGCCGTCGTCGAATGCAAAGGAAGACATCAGTCTGATCGTGCCGTAATTCCAGGCCATGGTGAAAGCCGTTGCCATCTTGTACTGCTTCGGGTTCTTGTACGTCAAAATGGCGTCACCTCCAGCTCCGTGACCTCTCTGATTATCGTGATTGTCCACAAACACCAGAGCCACGTCTGATGGGACAAATCCCCACGCGGGACCGAAGTTGTACAACCACCTCAGATCATTCCATCCGCGGAAAGCTCCTCCAATCTCAGCTGAGTACTTGAACTCAGTGATAGCGCCCAGAGGAGTGTACTCGTACCGGATGGGATTGCCGCCCAGATCAATGACTTCCTGGTAGAAGAAGGGTCGACTGTTGGCGTGAAATCCGAAGGCTGTGTTCAGGTTCCTGACTCTGTTGTAGATGACTTCCAGATCGTGAGGCCAAACGTGCTTGGCGGCATCAACACGGAATCCAGCCACTCCCAGCTCGACTAAGTGATCCAAGAAGTTCACCAGCATGCTTCTGACGTGTTCAGATGCCTGGTTGAGATCGTGCAGGCCCACAAGTTCGCAGTTTCTGATCTCCACCGGATCGTCCCAGTTGTAGATGCTGCATCGCGGGTTGAAGTCATTGGGGCCGTACGGAACAGCTGGCCACTGTCTAGCCGAGGTATCTGCATAGTTTCCAGCAGTTCCGTCAGAGGGATGATTGTCCGCTGACATGTGATTCAGGAGCACATCGACGTAGATCCTGATTCCGACTGCATTGCATCTCCTCGACATGTCCAGGAAGTCGTTCTCATTTCCAGATCTTGTTGTCAGGACGTAAGAAATTGGTTGATAGCGCTCCCACCAAGGTCGATTGGGATTCCGGATGATCACATTTTCATTCACAGGCGACAACTGAACTCCAGCGTATCCCTTCGGTGCCAGGAAGCGCTCGCACTCATCCGCCACATCCTTGAACTTCCACTCGAATAGGTGAACAATACCTGTTCGACCATCCCAGAAGTTTGGCCAATGATGCGCACTGGCCAATGCCAAGAAGCACAACACAAAGATCACACTCACTTGCCTCATTTTTGAATTCACAATGACTCCATCTATAAGATCTGCATGACTTTTATACTCTCACAGGAGCGATCAATCTTGGTTTTGGCAGCTAAAGACATTCTTCAGATAACTGGACGGATTTTTACGATACACTAACAAGAGTCAATGAGTATCAATCACACCATCGAGTCGTGAACAAATCTAATCAATACTGGAATTTTACTCCCAGTTTAAAGTCTTCATCTGATATCTAACAAAGAATGATTTTATTACAATCTTGCGCCAACATGAATAGCCAGAACTCCATCCTCCTCTGCAGCTCCAATGACAATATTTGCATTGCCATCTGCCTGAACTGTCACTGTCTTTCCTGTGCAAGAGCCTCCGGACACACTTCCCGAAATCACGTCGCAATAATTGCCAGCCGGAAGGGAAGTCTGCAAATTAACATTCATATTCGATCCCTGATTGTTGAAGGCGACGAATCCTCGTCCTGAGCGAGCGAAGGCAATCTGTTGGCTTCCATTGGACCACCAGTTTGTGAGTCCAGCAGATCCCGCTTCGTTCCTAAACCTGATCATATTGAAGATCTGGCGCCACCTGTGCTGGCAAACCCATCCGTTTCCGCACGTGCCATCGGCATTGATGCTGGGCGAGATGATGTTCTGGTTTCCATCCATTGGCGGACCGATGTCGGTGTCGGTGAAGGCGAAGGAGGACATGATGCGCGGGATGCCGAATGGATGGGCAAGAGTGAATGCCACAGCCATTTTGTACTGCTTGGAATTCTTGTAGGTCAGGATTTGATCTCCTCCAGCGCCATGGCCTCGCTCATTGTCGTGATTCTCAACGAAGACCAGCGCCAGATGCGATGGCAAAAATCCCCATCCTTCTCCCCAATTGGAAAGGTGGTGCAGTTGATCGTTTCCTCGGAAAACCCTTCCGATATCCGATGAAAACTTGAACTCCGTCACAACGCCAAAGCCTGTGTATTCATGTCTGAAAGTGGGAAATGATTAGAGGGAAATTTTTTAGGTTTTCCGAAGGTGTTAGTTACTTAGAAATAGCTTCATTGCCCAAGTCTATGACTTCCTGGAAGAAGAACGGCCTGGCATTGGCTGGGAAGCCGTGAACCACATTCAGGTTCCTCACTCTGCCATAGATAATCTCCAAATCTCCTGGCCACATGTGCTTAGCTGCATCAACACGAAAGCCAGCGACTCCGAGAGCCACCAAGTGATCGAGATACTCAACCATTCTGTCCCTGACCCAGGCCACACCTTGATTAAGATCTGGCAGTCCAACGAGCTCGCAATTGCGCACTTGATAGCGATCTTGGTAGTTATCTATTGAGCAAGGTGTATTGAAGTCGTGAACGCTGTAAGGAACGCCCGGATAGTCCCTATTGGCAACGTTAGCAGTTGATCCTCCGGTTCCGCTAGGGATGGGAAATCGGTAAGTTTCTTGTATAGCGAAATTTCCAGCATTACTCACATCATAACTGGATGGGCGGCAGCCATGTGATTAATCACAATGTCAGGATAAATGCGCACTCCGACGTTATTGCATCTGTACACCATATTCGCAAATTGTTGCTCATTTCCCGATCGCGTCTCAAGTCTGTACGACATGGGCTGATAACGCTCCCACCAAGGGCGATTCGTCACAATGACATTCTCATTTGGGGGCGACACTTGGACTCCAGCGAAGCCATTCGGCCCCAAGAATCTCTCGCACTCAGCAGCAATGTCTTCCCACTTCCACTCGAAGAGATGCACAATTCCATTTCGCCCAGAGGCGAAGTTCGGGTTGAACTGACCCCGGACAAGGGCCACGGAGGTCAGGAGGAGCAGAGAAAGCAGCTTCATGCTCAAAGTGTTACTGAAGAACTGAGTAAAGCGTTTCCCACTTTTATACTGGCCACTAGTGATTTATCATGTGGCGATAAGGGCAGCTAAGTAAATCATATTGACGTATTAATCAGAAAGAGTGTTTTGATACACAGAAGCTGGACACATGAAAAGCATACACACTCTCAATTGCTGTATTTCAAAGGCTTCTTTGAGAGCTTAAATCAAATTTTATAGGATTTATAATTTCTCATCAATATGAATGGCCAAAACTCCGTCATCTTCCGCGGCACCGATGACGATGTCCGCCGTTCCGTCGTCTTGCACCACAACGGACTTTCCAGTGCAGCTCGTGCCGTCTTTGCCTCCCGAGATCACGTCGCAGTAAGTCCCAGCCGGAAGCGAGGTCTGCAGATTGACACTCATGTCCGATCCTTCGTTGTTGAAGGCCACGAATCCTCGTCCGCTTCGAGCGAAAGCGATCTGGTTGTTTCCATTCGACCACCAATTGCTCAATTCAGCATCCTTCACCACGTTCTTGAAGCGAACCATGCTGTAGATTTGATGCCACCTGTGCTGACAAACCCATCCATTTCCGCAGGAGCCGTCAGGATTGATGCTGGGCGAAATGACGTCTTGATTCGCGTCCATCGGAGGTCCAACTTCGGTATCCGTGAAATCGTAAGAAGACATGATACGAGAGACTCCATAAGGATGAGCCAAGCCAAATGACACAGCCATCCTGTAGACTTTGCCGTCTTTGTAGGTGAGAATTAGATCTCCTCCTGCGCCGTGGCCGCGCTCGTTGTCGTGATTCTCAACGAAGACCAGAGCGCGATTCGATGGCAAGAAGCCCCACGGTTGACCCCAATTGGCCAATTCACTTAAATGATGTCCCTCGAATTTCTTGAAAACACCTCCGATGGAGACAGAGTACAGGAACTCCGTCACGTCTCCTATATCAGTGTATTCATATCTGAAAATGACCAAATTTTAGTGATTGCTTGTGGGATTTTGAAGTTAAGAATACTTTGACACAGCTTCGGGGCCCACATTAATGACTTCCTGATAGATGAATGGTCTGCTGCCAGGAGCGAATCCGTGGGCTGTGTTCAGATCTGCCAAACTACTCGCGATGGCTTGTAAATCCTGCGGCCAGATATGCTTCGCTGAGTCAATACGGAATCCAGCTACTCCGAGACCAATCAAGCTATTTAGATAGTCTATAATCTTGCCCCTGACGTAAGAAAGAGCCTGGTTGAGATCGGGAGCGCCAACAAGGTCGCAATTTCGCACTTGGTTTGCGTCATTGTAGTCATTTATGCCACAGGGAATGTGAAAGTGAGTAATTATGTAGGGCACATCAGGAAAGCTCCTGATAACAGAGTTTCCCGTCGATCCTGCTGTTCCTCTGCAACATCAAGAGTTAATTATATTTGTCTCAGTTTGTTGTAAATCTCAAATGCATTTACTTACTCCATTAGTGCTCCCAGGCCAGCCATATGATTGAACACAGCATCAGCGTAGATCCGGACACCGGCAGCGTTGCACCGGCTAATCATGTCTGCAAGCTCTGCGTAACTTCCGGCTCTCGTTTGGTCAAGCTTGTAGGACACGATCTGATAGCGCTCCCACCAAGGACGATCCGGATAGCCACTATACTGGGCTTCAGTGACAATGACATTCTCAGCAGGGGAGTCAATCTGAATTCCAGCGAATCCATTCGGGCCCAGGAAATTCTCACACTCATTCGCAATATCTGTGTACTTCCATTGGAAGAGGTGCACAATAACATTTCGATCCGGAACATAGTTAGGGTCAAACTGACCCTGCGCAAGTCCAATTAGAATTGGAATAGAAAACAAAAAGAACTTCATGATGGTTTGTAGTTAAAGAGCAAAGTCTCACTGAAAAACACTTGAGGAAATTTTACATTTATATGCTTAATCTTTATCTTCTGATGTGCTAAAAAATATACATTCAATTTAAACAGGTGTTGACAAATTTCACTCCAATTAAGATAAAATAACCAGAAAATAAAATATTTTGAAATGGTTACGCACACCTCAAATGTTTATTCTTCAACTCAGTTCAGACAGAATATTTCAATACTAATGGAAAAAACCTCCCAATTGACCTCGAATTCATTCTATTATCGTACACCCATAGAAATAAAGATTATAAAAAAGAAAGCAAGAGTAATAAATTAGTGCTTTCCTTTCCTTTTCTAGATCAGTGCATGAAAGTTGAAGAACCTTGTCTGACATTTTTATAATTTTCAGGTGAAAAGAAATTGATAGTGTCAGAATAGTGACCAATTATGATGGATAGTTTTTGTATTTTTGTTTAATTCTTACAAAAAATCATAAATGTACTACAATTTGGACGAAGAGTGAATCGCTACAACTCCATATTCATCATCTGCTCTCAGAATAACTGCCACTTCAGAGCCTCTCACTAGAAGTGTCTTTCCTGTGCACGAATTGTCGATCTTCTCTCCAGAAACGACATCACAATACGTCCCTGCAGCTAATCTGGTGCGGAATTTTTGATTGAGATCAACAACGTCATTATTGAAGGCAACAAATCCCTTATTTCCTCTTGAGAAGGCAATCTGATTGGAGCCGTTGTCTTGCCACGCCACCACTGGAGCATTGCCCACGGCATTCCTGAACTTCACCATGTTCCTCAGTGCTGGCCAGCGATGCTGGCAAACCCATCCATTGGCGCAAGACGTCCCGTCTGCTGAGAATTGCGGACTCAGGATGTTATTGCTGTCATCATGCGGAGGTCCTTGGCTTGAATCATCAAACTCGAAGCTGCTCATAATGCGCGGAATTCCATAAGAGTGGGCTAGATTGAAAATCACCGCCATTCTGTAGATCTTCCCATTTTTGTAGGTCAAAATATTCGCTCCTCCAGCTCCGTGGCCGCGCTCATTGTCGTGATTTTCCACGAAAACAAGAGCTCTATTCGATGGCAAAAGTCCAAACGAAGGGCCCCACTTATCCAGTTCTGCTAAAGGAATCTGACCACGGAAGGCCTTTCCCAGATCGTCCGATGCCTTAAACTCAGTGACAATGCCCAATGATGTGTATTCGCGTCTGCAAGTAAAGAAAAACCACAAGAATTTTGGGGAATTATTAAGAAAATAATGCTTTCTCACGATGTTACAGCTTCTCCTCCCAGATCAATAACTTCTTGGGCTATGAAAGCCTTGTCAGCAGCCTTGAATCCGGCCTCTTTATTCAGTTTTTTCACATGGTTGTAAATGTAGCGCAGATCTTTCGGATCCATGTGCTTAGCAGCGTCAACCCTGAAGCCAGCCACTCCTAAGTCGATTAGGTGGTCCAGAAAATCAATAATCTTCTGTCTAACGTAGGGAATTGTCTGGTTGAGATCCCTCAAGCTGCTCAACTGGCAATTCCTCACTTGATAGACATCTTGATAGTCTGTTATGGTGCAATCAGGATGGAAATCTCCTTTACTGTAAGGAACTGCCGGGTAGTAGAAGCTGTCAGGATCAGCTGAAGATCCAGCAGTTCCCACAATGTTACTGCCCAGAGATCCAGAAGCCATGTGATTGAAGACAACATCAACGTATATGCGAACACCATTTTTGTTACAAACTTTAACCATATTCGCAAATTCTGCCTCATCGCCTGAACGGGTTGTGAGCATATAGGACATTGGTTGGTATCTTTCATACCAAGCTCTGTTGTCTGACACCCAGTTTTCGTTGACGGGCGACACTTGAACTCCAGCAAATCCATTTGGCCCGAGAAAATTTTCACATTCTGTTGCAATATCATTCCACTTCCACTCGAAGAGATGAACAATCACATTTCGCTTATCAACATAATGAGGATCGAATTGACAGTCAACTAAGAAGAACGCTAAAAATAGAAGAAACACGCGAATATTCATGATTACTTTCGAAAGGGAAGACTTTGACTGACTTTTAACTCTAAAAGACTGCCTTTTATACGCATCTGGAGCATCAAAGTAGAGGAAAAAATGAGCTTCAGGTGCATCTCAAGATCATAAAAATCATGATTTGCTTTATCGAGTATGAGAAAACAGTAAATATAAAACATGATGTGTGTTTTTGCACATTAGATACATATTTGCTTAAGTGTTTTATATATTTAGATCATTCAGATGCACTCATTTCGCCAGATAGAGAGAACCCCAGTGAATGGCGAGAGCGCCTGTCGGTGAATCGCCCGGGATGAAGATGTTGGCGTATCCGGAATCCTTCACCACGACCTCGAGTCCTGTGCACCCATCCAGGGCGACTTCGCCGCTGATGACGTCGCAGTAAATTCCCGGTGGTAAGCAGACCTTCACAGTGGAGTTGAGATTGGACATGGTGTAACCGTTGAAGGCTACGAAGCCCAATTCGCCACGGCAGAAGGCAATCTGATGCTCTCCATTGTCTGCCCAGTTGACTATTCCACTTCCGGCCACAGCGTTCCTGAACTGCACCATCCCGGCCACTCCTGGCCAGCGATGCTGACAAATCCAGCTGTTGATGCAGAGACCTCTCTCATTGAAGATTGGCGACAGGATCTCCTCCTCGGCACTCATCGGAGGCCCCTCGTCGCTGTTGGAGAAGTCGTAGGAACTCATGATGCGCGAGATGCCGTAAGGATGGGCGAGAATGAAGAGAACAGCCATGAGATAGCGCTTTCCGTCCTTGTAGGTGAGGATGTCCTTTCCGCCAGCTCCATGTCCACGCTCATTGTCATGATTCTCCACGAAGACAAGGGCTCTGTCAGATCGGAGGAATCTCTCGTCTGTTCCCCACTTGATCAGCTCCTTGAGCTTCTTGTGGCGGAAAATGTTGCCAATTTCAGCGGAGGAGAGAAACTCGGTAATTACGCCATTGGTTGTGTATTCATTTCTGTACAACGAAATATATGATTTTAAAGCTTTCAATATGAGATTTCTGGGCTTTCAACTTACTTTGATATCGGTTCATTGCCCATATCAATGACTTCCTGGTAGAGAAATGGTCTGGCATTGTCGGGAAAGCTAAACTTTTTGTTCAGATTCTTAGTATTGCCAAAAATGTACTTTATATCATCTGGCCACATGTGTTTGGCAGCATCAGCTCGAAATCCCGCCACCCCGAAATCGATGAGGCGATCAAGAAATTCAATCATGTTCGCTCGCACATCTGATAACTTCTGATTGAGGTCTGGAAGGTTAAGCAGACTACAGTCTCTGATCTCCTTCGCGTTCTGGTAGTTCTCAATGAGGCAGGGCGAATTGAAGTCATCCGGTCCGTAGGGAACGTGAGGATAGAGTCTCTCCTGGGGACTCACAATGCTTCCTCCCACTCCAATCACCTCTCCTTCGCCGCCCGCCATGTGATTGAACACTACGTCGACATATACGCGGATTCCGGCCTCATTGCACCTCTTTACCATGTCCGCGAAGTCCAGTTCGTCCCCTGAGCGACTGATGATGGCATAAGATACTGGCTGGTAGCGTTCCCACCACGCTCGCTTCGGGGAAATGACGCACTCACTCACGGGCGACACTTGAACTCCCCCGAAGCTATTCGGCCCAAGATATTCCTCACACTCAGTGGCAATGTCAGAGAACTTCCACTCGAACAGATGCACAATAACACTGCGACCGGGGAAGAAGTGAGGGTTAAATTGGCCCTCAACCTGATCATTAGTCCAAACAACCAACAAAATCACAAAGCAAAGATTGTAATTCATTTTTCACACTCACTCCACACTAAAGCTGTGATGCATATTTGATTCATCCAGCTCTATTTATACACGCGGGGAAAAATGCAAATAATACTGGACACGCGTGACAAATTGTCAATCTGATTTTGCTATCACACCAAAGATCGGTTGCGCTAATGAATATAAGTCAAGGCCAGAGCATGAATGGAGTGTGAATTCTTAAATTGATAAAACTCCACCACGAGATTATCTGGCAAATCGCGATGAATTAGAGATTACACTTGTATAGTCCTTGTAATCACATATATTTGCTAGGCACAATGTCACCCTGGGCATCTTAGAGCGGCCACAAGAGTGAAGGCAGAGTAAGAAATCATGTTAAAGTCAGATGGTGAATAAAATTTGACACCTTCCACGGCAAATAAATCAAATTTTGGGCCTTTTGCGGTTCAACGCATCATAATTATGGCTTAATTAGTGCACAAACTAAACACACTTCGTTCACCCAGAGTGGATCAAATTGCAAACATACAACATAATTGCACCCCTTTCTCTAACCCCTTGATTAATTAGCCATGGGAGGGTTGAAAGAACTCGCACCATCCTCAGCAATTTACCACATATGTTTCAATATTTTCATCTCATCAGTTGGGAAGCACAGTGACAAGAATGCATATGAATTTGAGGGAGAATTAATCAGGAATTCCGATCACAGGCCAAAGCATTAGACTTTTTTCTCATGATCTTATGCTCCAGATAAATATTTTGAGTAGCCAAAAGGTGGCAAAATGCCCAGACTGTAATCTCATCAGATAATTCTGCACCAGGCGACCCTTTTGCCTCGGCTTATGACGGGATTAGGTCTGCATGGGCGCATCGACACAAAACAGGAGCGTTTTCTTCAGCTAAAAAGTCCCATAATTGGGAGTGTGTGTCTTTTCATAACATAATAAAGTGCAAATTAATCTGAAAATTGGCTATTTTTTAGCATATCATTAGGCATACTCAGCAGTTTTGGTGTGAAAGAGCCTGAAACTAAAAATGATTTAACGTGATTAAAAGCAGTTATTTCATCTATGTGAAAATGGACTCCAGTGGAAAATAAATTCTCTGTCTCTTCGAATATGGTAAAACCAGTGTTGAATTAGGAGAAGCGTTGAAATTTCTTCAGTTAGGCGAATAAAATCTCCTAACATTTATCTCAGTAAATTAAATTTCAATCATCATTATTTTAAGTCATATTTTACGCATGTTTCATGTAAACAAGTCTTTTAGAGATAAAAATAGTTTAAATTCAATCAATTTAATTTGCTAATTAATATTTAATGTTATAATTAAACTTGCTAAATAATTGCAGAATGATTTTCCATCCACCCAAATTCACTCCTGTTTTTCTCGTTGCTCTCGAGCGCACGAAATACCAAACATAAGGTGTTAAATTACAAAACGATGTGCCATAGTGACAAATCCAGAGCCAGCCAGTCTCATCTCAATGGAATATTCAGCTCTGAGAGTGTGCTCTGCGCTGTGAAAACCCAATTTCACCCTTCTTAAATCCTGTGATGGTTGTTATTCACATACTTTATTAGCGAAATAGGACACTTCGTCGGGATCCGGCAGACTGTTGCTCATCCTATATCTGCACCGAGGAATATTCTGTGAATTATAAAATGGTTTCTCTGCTGAAAATCCGTTGGATATATCAAGAAAATCCCCTCATCGTCGCCAAGAGAGCTTCATCTTCACGCAAGACAAGCACACACACGCGCGCGAAAGTAGAAGGAAGGTGAGAAGAATGGGAGGAGCATTGCGTATTCTTGTATATTGCATAAATGGAGTAAACAGGAGCAAAAAAAGGGAATTCTATTGACCGTAAAATGTGTGATGAATCCAAATGCGCCTTTTGCACCTTTCTCTCGACCATCAATAAAATTGCAGAGATTTTGTGAATGGAAAACATCCCTAATCCACATTTGATGACATTTTCCTGCCCTTTGTGTTGCCACAATGCGAGATTCAGTTGCTGAAGTGGTGTTTCTGCAGGACACCCTGCCAAGGACCTCTCGCATCGCACTAAAGTGTCCCTAATCCGCTCTATTGCATGAGCTTCTTGCATCAATTCGGAATGTGGATCACCAAGGGGACGCAGAGAACACGAGGAAAAACACTTCAGCCCAAAAGGCATTTCACATAAAAACTCACACTCCATCGAATATAATGAATGAAGAGGAATTTTATTGCGCGCCTCTTGTCTTTGTCACTTGTTATTGCAAATGCCACAAAGGCTTTTCGTCAGCAAATTGGCGACTTTAATTTGATCTTCAGGCCACTTTTGACACTGTTTGCATTTTCTTGCGTGGGAAAGTACACTTGACATCGCATACAGAATGAACAATGATTCGTCGTCACTTACTTCTTTTTATTGTTGTTAGATATGAAGACATGGATATCACTGTAAATGAGATTGTGCACTTACAGTATTTGCCAAAGCGCACTGCATTTATTTTCAAACAGCGCGATTGAATTTCAATGTTCGCGAGGCTCAAATTGGCGGTGAAATAAATCTCAAGGGAGCCAATTATGCTGAGGAAGGGAGAAATTCACCCCATGCGGAAAATGGAATTTTCATGCCACCGAGAAATGTTTTGCCGAACATGAAGTTTGAAAATACGATGAGTAAGTTTTAGATATTGCTCATCATTAACTTTTAATTGTTTTTTTTACAAAATTTTCAAAGAAGTAGAGCAAGAAAAAGGGCATGAATTAAATGTATTTTCTTTGGTATTTCAAAAGAAATTGAGTTCAGTAATAACTTTAGAGTAAAAGAACCAAATAAAAGTCTGATGGATGCTGAGAAAAACACAAAATCGCATGATGAAATTGTTGATTTTTACTATCTTTTTTACTTTGAAGAAATCTTTAATTTTCCTTATAAAATATTCTAATGACAGTAATAAACAAATTAAATAAAATTAGTTAAATTATTGTGGATTATCGATATAATAAACAAATTTTGTCTAGAAGGCTAAAACACCATCAAATTATTTCATTTTAATCTTAATAATTATGAATAATTTAAAATTAATATTAAAGGACTTTATAATATACCTAAATACTCATTTTAATGCAGTGTCTTTTTATGTATGATGAATGGAATTGAAGAGAAGTGAAATTTACTTGAAAGTGTCCTTCATATTCATGCAGTTAAATAGGTGAAAATTCCCAACAATCGCCCTAAAATAAGACCACAAACACAGAAAATTGAGTTGCACAGCCCCTTTTTGGCCATTGATTTGCAGAGATTAGATGTTTAGCTGGAAATTGCACATAATTGAGTGTGTTATTGCATTGGGGATGATCAGAGTGTCATTCAATACAGCAGGGGAGCGAGTGCGCCGGGGAAGGGTGAGCGAGTGAGTATAACAAAAGGATATGAGCGAAAGCCACTCCCTCTTCGTGTAAAATGAGCCAATCATTTGGGTTGTTTTCAAGCCACTTCACGCCAGGACTCCACGCAGTGTCAATCAGCGGGAAATGCGGGAAAATTAGGATGGCCATCCGAGCGACGCGGTTGCCACTGAAGCGGGAAAATGCCTAAATTCATATCAATGCCGCCTGAGCACGTGAATGATTGAGAAGTTTCTCCACGAGGCGTTGAATTTCACAGCCCAGACGGAAGGCGAGATGTGAAGTGAGAGAGAAATTACGTTTGGCTTTTCCTCCTCACTCTCACGCCTGGCTGAGAAAATTGAAAGTTACCAAGGCTTTTCCTCTCCCTTTTGACAATCACACGCCGTGGGCGGAGCGATGCAGCTCCCTTTTCACAGTCGGGAAATGCCGCGCACTCTTTCGCTCCCGTTCGGAAGGATCCATTTTCAGTCTCTGGCTGCCGTTCGTCGTGTGCACATCGCTTTCGCTCTGTCGCATGTCCAGAAGCCTCTCTCTGGGGCGCCACCGCGAGTCCGGAAAAGGTATAATGTGAAGAGTGTGAGATGGACACGGGACTGTCGCCCATCGGAGACTTGGACTCGAGCTCTGGCACGTCCGAAGGCACGAATCCCACCGCGGCTCAGCAGAGCACTTATCAGAATCAGGGACTCTACCTCAACTCATCGACTCCAGGTGCGGATGAAGAGGATATCAGTGATTTTCAGGATGCGAAATGGCTAGGAATGTGTTACTAATGAGTGCAAAGTGTGAAAAAGTGCTCTATTCTGAAGATGTTCTGAGCTTCTTATCATATTTAAAGCGTATTTGAAATTCCATTGCTCATTAAAGTGTCACATTTATCTGTATTATAATCGCACTAATCTTGAAATTTTGTAGAGTCTATCGAGCCCATGACTTTCAGAGTAAACACAATTTGTCCTTTAATTGTGACTTCGGTTATTACCTTTTTTCGCAGTGCTATGCAAATTAAGCAAATCCAAGGATAATCCTATCCAAGTTCTAATCCAATGTCTAATTATTAATTGCCGTCGGACAATTTCTAATTACATACCTTCCCTGCGGGGTGGAAAATTTATGAGCTTTCAAGCAACTGAACTAAAGAATCTCATTGAATCAATTTCTCCTTGCAAAAGATCGACAATAGAATTATCGACAATGAATTTTAACTAAGTTTTCATACAGTTTTGGGAGAAGAACAGTTAAATACGACAATCTAAAGACTAATTAGGCCATTAGGTCATAACTGCAAATTCAAGCATATTTTCTTATTTCAAATCTATAATCATATTTGTGCTTTTATTATGCCTTTAGCGTGGACAAGATCGAGGCATAAAAAGAATCATTTTATAAAATATTCTCACCGAGTTTTGAAAATGTATAAAAATGAATTAAAAAGTCTTAAGATTTGACTATTGAGGAAACTCTTTTATTTTCCACCACTTCAAGAAGACATTCGTGAGATGCTTTTATTTTGTCGTTGAGCGCTTTTACTTCCTTTCAAGAGCTGAGCTTTTGTAGCTTTTGGAATGCCAAAGAATTTTTGTGGTTTCGCCCTTCGATTCGTATTTTACAAAATCTTAAATTGCGATCTACTTAAGCAGAAATATGGTGAAAAAGAAGAGAACAAGTTCTTAACTCTCGTGAATCTCTGGTCAACTTGCAGCGTATCGAGGCTGTGGCGTGAAGACGGTGTTCTTCTCTGAGAAGCTGCAAGCCTTCACGGCGGACAAAGAGTATGATCGGAAGTTGATAGACTCCAACTTCGGCGAGATGAAAGTTTCTGGCAGTGACATGAGCTACTTCGAGACGTCGCAGCAGAAATCCTCGCCGCCCACTTCGCTGGCCTACGACATGAGTTCCGCTCAGTTGCCGAAGCCGCTGCTGGAGCCGCTGCTGCAGCCGGCCGCCGGCCAGATCGCGGAGAACAACAACTTCCTGGGCATGGCGCCGATGACGGTGAATCCGGAGATCAGTCGCAAGTGTCTCTCCTTCAGCGCCAACCAGGTGCAGTGCATGTGCGAGGCACTACAGCAGCGCGGCGACGTGGAGAAGCTGGCCACGTTCCTGTGGAGTCTCCCACCCAGTGAGCTGTTGCGCACCAACGAGAGTGTGCTGCGCGCCCGGGCGGCCGTGGCCTACCACCGCGGCCTGTTCCACGAGCTCTACTCGCTGCTGGAGTCGCACTGCTTCCCGCCCAAGTACCACACGGAGCTGCAGAACCTGTGGTACAAGGCGCACTACAAGGAGGCCGAGAAGGTGCGCGGGCGCTCGTTGGGCGCCGTGGACAAGTACCGCCTGCGCAAGAAGTACCCACTGCCCAAGACCATCTGGGATGGCGAGGAGACTGTGTACTGCTTCAAGGAGCGCAGCCGAAATGCCCTCAAAGACTGCTACACGCGGAATAGGCGAGTAAAATTTAATTTCAAATATTTACGCTGCAAAACTTCTGTGTTAACAAATAGGGGCATTTTCTAAATTATTATGCGTCGAAAAATCAATTTTAGTGCATTTCTAAGTTATGTAATTAATTTAAAATAGATTCAGGAGAATTAATAGCCCTCAAAATCATCAAATTTGAGCTTTTCCACATCGATATCAACTTCCAAAGTTCCTCAATAAATTTTTGCTTCATGGAAATTTTCCCCAAACTATTTTAATAGCCACAAAAGATTACAACATTTCGTGCCTTTTGCAGATACCCGACGCCGGACGAGAAGAAAACTTTGGCCAAGAAGACGGGACTCACGATGACCCAAGTTTCCAACTGGTTTAAGAACCGTCGTCAGCGAGACAGAACACCTCAAACGAGAACGTAAGAATCAAGCTCAATTTCCTGCCTCCCCCCGAAAATGCACAGATGAACACATGCGTTTCGCATTCACAACCCCTCAACATGTTGCACGGATGCTGGCAAGGATGGCATCTTCCTTTTTTCTGCACTTGTCCAGCAAATTTAGCAGTAAATCATGAGAATTTTCTGGCCTGCGCGCAACAAAAGTTGGCCCAAATTTCTCAAGATCATTAACTTTGATGCCAGCGTCCAGCGAACATGTGTTGAGAGAGTTTTGTGTATTTGCCTCTCTCTGGGAGTCTCGCAAGAGATTGGCCAGAGGAGTAAACAAGTCCATTGCATTTGCGAAGGGCTGAATAATGATTGTAATTTATAGCGCCGAGAAAGTGCGAATGCAATTGCAGAAATAAGGAAAAAGGCACGTTTGTTTTGACGAGAGCCTCTCTTTTGCCACTGTATTTTCCAGTGATATGATCATGCCTGTGATTCCCGTCACTCCAACGGTGGATGCCAACTTCGGGAGGCTCTTCAACTCCTCCAGCTACGGTCATTCCTACCAAGAAGTCGTCTACAATGGCCAGTGAAGCTGTAAATAGAATTTGTCTCAACGCCAGTAATTCGTCTTTAGTACAGTTTTAAGTTATGATTTAAGTAATTATAATTTTAATCTAGAAAATAATAATATAATGTGCAATTGTACCATCTTGTCTTTTTCTCTCTTACATTTCTCAACAACAGAAAGAAGAGAACCGGATAGGACAGGAAAGAGTTTGAAATTGGAAAAAGCGCGCGTTTCTTCTGGGAAAATGCATGTTTCACGTTTTCGTTAAGACGAAACACAAACCGCATTTAAGCTAAGTTTCGCCTACGTTCAGGAAGATGGCGGGTTTGGGATGATTCGATTCTGAATGTGTACCGGCTTTTCAGTTAGCCGAGACACAAACGCATTTCAGCTGAGTTCAGATTATTTTAGATTCTAGCTAAAATAAAATTAAGGAAAATGCGTTTTAAGACTTGGTTTAAAAGGTTCAGGATTAATTCTCTACGGAGTGGATTTGTCGCCCTGAAAAGGGCGTTTTTGTTGTTTGTTGGCGAGTTTACGGTGCATGACAGGCGATTTATGTCTTCTTCTCGGTCTTCTTGGGCAGCAGCACGGCCTGGATGTTGGGCAGGACGCCGCCTTGAGCAATGGTGACGCCAGACAGCAGCTTGTTCAACTCCTCGTCGTTGCGGATGGCCAGTTGCAGATGACGCGGGATGATTCTCGTTTTCTTGTTGTCACGGGCAGCATTGCCGGCCAACTCCAGCACTTCGGCGGCCAGATATTCCATCACGGCGGCCAAATAGACGGGAGCTCCAGCGCCAACGCGCTCAGCGTAGTTTCCCTTGCGCAGCAGACGATGGATACGGCCCACTGGGAACTGAAGCCCAGCACGGTTGGAACGCGTCTTCGCCTTTCCCTTCACCTTTCCTCCCTTTCCGCGGCCAGACATCCTTCAGATAGCTTCTTTTCTGAACTTGGAGATATCGCACGAAATACACTCGACGAGAGTTCAGCACAGAGTGAAGAAATTTGCCCGATTTTCGGTCTTTTATGGCCTCAGTTGCCCAAGAATGCCGAGTTGCCGAATTTTCGTACCCCTCGCTAAGCGAAACGGCATGATAATTCGTGCAAGTGAGAGCGAGACGGCATGCTATAGAGCGAATCGAGGCAACCCTGTCCGTCTGGGGAAGTCGAGTCCATAAAAGCGGCCCCTTTTCTTTCGCCGGCACATTTTCGAGAGAGATTTCATCGAGTTCACTTTGACGCTATGGCTCCCAAGACAAGCGGAAAGGCTGCAAAGAAGGCTGGAAAGGCCCAGAAAAATATCTCCAAGACCGACAAGAAGAAGAAGCGCAAGCGTAAGGAGAGCTACGCCATCTACATTTACAAGGTGCTGAAGCAAGTCCATCCGGACACGGGCATCAGCAGCAAGGCCATGAGCATCATGAACAGCTTCGTGAACGACATCTTCGAGCGCATCGCCGCCGAAGCTTCTCGCCTCGCTCACTACAACAAGCGCTCAACCATCACGAGTCGCGAGATTCAGACTGCCGTGCGCCTGCTGCTGCCTGGCGAGTTGGCCAAGCACGCCGTGAGTGAAGGCACAAAGGCCGTGACCAAGTACACCAGCTCCAAGTAAATGACCGCTCTTCTTCCCCGACAACAAACAAATGGCCCTTTTCAGGGCCCACAAATGTATTTCGTAAAGAATTGACGATGAAACTTTGTGTTGCCAAATAGCGCTTGAATTGTAACAAGGAGAAATTATATGGTCAGAAATGACCAATGACAATTCACTCTTTGTTGAGGGAATTGTCCTTTGGAATATGTTGCCGCGTGAGTGGAAGAGGGAGCTGATACTCCAAAGTACCGTCACAGCTCCTCGCATATAAGTTTGCACTTTAAACTTCTCTTTTTATATAAGTTCTTTTATATCCGAGAGGACTCCTTGTCCTATTGTCGCACTTAATAAATATCTAAAATATCTTGTACACATCTGAAGTGTTGAAGAAATAGCTATAATTCGGGTCGTTATTTTGAATCCCTTCCGATTATTTAACTCTTAGAAATCCTGCATTTTGATCATCTCGACATATTTTTCCAGGTTATGAGACTGATTTTACAACAAAACACCTCAAAATAGATATTCTGTACTGAAAACGAAAATATTCATTTATTTATAGAATTGTATATATAAAATATACCTGTAAACTAAGCAGCGATTTTTTGAGCTAAGAAAATTCTTATTGTACAAAAAATAAGGTTTTCAAGATGAATTCTCTAAATATGCTTTTGTGGTCCTGAAAAGGACCGTTTTTTGTGTGAGTAGCGAGAACCGCTTCAGTTGTTTAGCCGCCGAAGCCGTACAGAGTGCGTCCCTGGCGTTTCAGAGCGTACACGACGTCCATGGCGGTCACGGTCTTCCTCTTGGCGTGTTCGGTGTACGTCACGGCGTCACGGATGACGTTCTCCAAGAAGACTTTCAGCACGCCGCGCGTCTCCTCGTAGATCAGACCCGAGATACGCTTTACGCCGCCACGGCGAGCCAAGCGGCGGATGGCAGGCTTCGTGATGCCCTGGATGTTATCACGCAGAACTTTGCGATGTCTCTTGGCGCCTCCTTTGCCCAAGCCTTTGCCTCCTTTTCCACGACCAGTCATTTTCTGCTAGCTTGCTTTGACGAGATGTTGACTCAACGAGACTCTCAGACGAACTCTGCCATGTCGACGCTCATCTTGCCTTTTTGTCACTTTAGCCACGCCCCCTTCCACTCGATTTCACAATTTTCCACCCATTTTCCAGCGCTTTTCATTTGTATTCAGCTTCGTATCCACTTCAAGGATAGTCTCTGAGTCATCAGCTAATATCCTTTGGCGTTTTAGGCTATAATTGCGAAGATAGCGTTATCGGTTTCCCCCTCCATTGATACGAGAGAACTGACAAAAAGGCAGCGAGGCCTCAAAGCACCAAACATACTGTTCACTCTCGTCGTTGTGTTCACATCGAGGAAATCAACAAGCAAGCAAAATGGCTCGTACGAAGCAGACTGCCCGTAAATCCACTGGTGGCAAGGCGCCGCGCAAGCAACTGGCCACCAAGGCCGCCCGCAAGAGCGCCCCGGCCACTGGTGGCGTGAAGAAGCCCCATCGCTACCGTCCCGGAACTGTGGCGCTGCGTGAGATCCGTCGCTACCAGAAGAGCACTGAGCTGCTCATCCGCAAGTTGCCCTTCCAGCGTCTGGTGCGAGAAATCGCCCAGGACTTCAAGACCGATCTGCGCTTCCAGAGCTCCGCCGTCATGGCACTCCAGGAGGCCAGCGAGGCTTACCTCGTGGGTCTCTTCGAGGACACGAATCTGTGCGCCATCCATGCCAAGCGCGTCACCATCATGCCTAAGGACATCCAGTTGGCTCGTCGCATCCGCGGAGAGCGCGCCTAAGCTGCGAATTTTGCACTTCCTGACCAAACAACGGCCCTTTTCAGGGCCACAAATCCCTCACGATAAAGAATTTGACATGAAATCCTTTTCAAACGCTTCTTTACTGGCTGTGAAAATATATTATTCTCAAACGATGTTAACATGCTGCGTTTCTTTGTTCTTCCCTTTGTCCTCATGAGCAAATGTCGTTTCTGCACGACGCAATTTATTAAACAAAATATATTGTGTATTCTATGAGCAGTGCTTTGAGACAACTTTCGAGTTTCTGCACAGTTCTATTTTTCCTTATAACATTTGAAGAGAAGAATGAATAATCCATGAGATGTAAGAATGGCTGGAATTGCTGAACATGGCATCAAACGATGTGTTGATCCTTTTCATACGGAATTTTGCCTTTGCAAATAACTTAATTTTCCCTAACTTCTTTCTAAAGCATATTTCTCAGCGATATTTGATAAAATGTGTTTTGCAACAATTATGCTTCGCAAAATGCGACTCAGGAACATTCGTTACGGCCACGAAGCACGAGAGCCAAAGACGATGTCATCGTAAGAGTTGCATCTCTTCGTCAATGACGAAGTACAATGAGATCGATTTGGTGGTGGCAATTAATTATTTGGCATGGTGTTAATGACATATTGCTTTACTTATTGCCCTAGAGAGAAAAGTAAATTTTTTAGGTAGAATTGGTGAAATTGCTAATCGAATATGGCAAACACTCGAATACTTGTGCATATGTTGAATTCGACCTCAAAAATCACCAAAATGCAAAATCACAATTTTGTGGTAAATGAGACAGGATGTTTGCAAATATAATCATTTAACGGGGAAAGTGAAGAAAAGTTGAATTTTGTGAAGGAAAATGGGAAATTGATTGTTTAAACTCGGAGTGATTGCGAATCGCCAAAATTTCAGTTGAATCTTCCATCTGCAATTTTATCAATTTCTCCATAAATATCTACTGATTTGGCACAATTTCCACAGAATACATTAATCAATAAACACTCTATCGAATGCCGTTGATTTGGTCGCTTGACGTTTCAAAGCTCTGAAGATTTTTTAGAGGTTTTCCGAGCGGACATAAAAATTGTGTGCAGATTCATCCAAAAATATGGTTCCACTAAATGGGCGATGGTTGGTAAGGAGGTAAAAAGTAGCATTTCACCTCAATATTCTCGAGATTTCTACCCAGGATCTACAGAAATGGCAGAAGAGACATCCGTTGAAGCAGTTGCAACATCCGCAGGCGCCGGTTCATCCCCAGCGGGGAAGAAAGCCAAGGCCGCCAAGAGTGCCGCCGCGAAGAAGCCGCGAGTGAAGCCAACGCACCCGAAGACCTCTGAGATGGTGAACAACGCCATCAAGAACCTGAAGGAGCGCGGCGGCTCTTCTCTGCAGGCCATCAAGAAGTACGTGGCAGCCAACTACAAGGTCGACGCTGAGAAGCTGGCGCCCTTCATCCGCAGATACCTCAAGTCCGCCGTGACGAGTGGCGCTCTGGTGCAGACGAAGGGCAAAGGCGCGTCCGGATCGTTCAAGTTGGCGGGCCCGGTCGGCAAGAGCGAGAAGAAGCCCGTGGTGAAGAAGCCCCGCGGTGCGTCGAAGAAGACATCGGCTGGCGAGAAGAAGGTGAAAAAGAGCCCGGCGTCGCCCAAGAAGAAGCCCTCGGCGGCGACCAAGAAGGCCGTGGCGGCGAAGAAGCCCAGCGGCGAGAAGAAAACCGCAAAGAAAGCCGCGACTCCGACGAAGAAAAAGGTCGCCCCGAAGCAGAAGCCCACCAAGGCGTCCGCGAAGTCTGCCGGCACGAAGCCAAAGGTCCCCAAGCCCAAGAAGACGGGATCGCCGAAGAAAGCCGTGGCGCCGAAGAAGACAGCGGCCAAGAAGAAGTAAAAGCCGTCTTGCGAGCCTATTTATCATCGTCCCACATTGGGATACCATCAAAAAACAGCCCTTATCAGGGCTATCAAGCGAATACGTAAAGAATTCACAATGAAACTGATTCCCCCAATAATAAATTCCGAAACAAATTAAAGGATCAAATGACTTAATAATTACACGACATCTTGCTGTAATCAAAAAAGCATGAATAAAAAACGACGTCAATGTTTCTACTTCTAGTGAGCAAAATAATATAATTCAAAAATGTTATTGACTTGGACAAGCTAAGGATATTCTTTATATAAAGAAGTGTTGCCTAGCCGAGCAGGAACACTGCGCATATTCAGTGGAAATTATTAATTGAGAATGAAAATTGTACTTTTGGGTTTGATTTGAAGAAACAACGTTGATTCTAATAGTTCTGGGATCTTGATCTGGTGAAATAAAGTCAATTTCCCCAGACGAGCAGGGTCATTTCGATTCCCTCTTCGTACTCTATAGCACTCCGTCTTGCTCTCGCATGTGCAAAGTAAAGCGATGCGTTGTTCAGCGAGGGGAATCGAGGTCGACGGCAGCTCGGCATTCTTGGGCAACTGAGGCTATAAAAGACCGAAAATCGAGCAAATTTCTTCACTCTGTGCTGAACTCTCGTCGAGTGTATTTCGTGCGATTTCTACAAGTTCAGAAAAGAAGCTATTTGAAGGATGTCTGGCCGCGGAAAGGGAGGAAAGGTGAAGGGAAAGGCGAAGACGCGTTCCAACCGTGCTGGGCTTCAGTTCCCAGTGGGCCGTATCCATCGTCTGCTGCGCAAGGGAAACTACGCTGAGCGCGTTGGCGCTGGAGCTCCTGTCTATTTGGCCGCCGTGATGGAATATCTGGCCGCCGAAGTGCTGGAGTTGGCCGGCAATGCTGCCCGTGACAACAAGAAAACAAGGATCATCCCGCGTCACCTGCAGCTGGCCATCCGCAACGATGAGGAGCTGAACAAGCTGCTGTCTGGCGTCACGATCGCGCAGGGCGGTGTCCTGCCCAACATCCAGGCCGTGCTGCTGCCCAAGAAGACCGAGAAGAAGACATAAATCGCCTGTCACGCACCGTAAACTCGCCAACAAACAACAAAAACGCCCTTTTCAGGGCGACAAATCCACTCCGTAGAGAATTAATCATGAAACCTTTAAATTATTATTGTTCTAAAAATTCGAATGAGCTTTAGTTAATGTGGAGTGTCTGACAAAAGTCCGCGGACATTTCTGAGCGCTCCTTTGCTGGGTTGTACTAAAATCCATCACGTTCCGGGCGAAACAGTGTGCTTTTCACCGCGCTATTGAGTGATTCGTGAGTCAAGAGAATGCTGAGAAAGTGGAATTTCCGGGCTGTGAACAGCCTGCTCAGGCTACAGAAGTGCGGCGTGGCATCGGCGCCTGCTCCTGACCCACAGACAGCCCCCAAAGTCCTCTACACTGGCGTGAGTATTGCCGCGAAGAAGTGACCTCTAATCGGGCAGAAATCTTTCTATTTTCTATGCACAAAACCGGCTTGTCTATCAACTATTCCGTTCTCTGCCTCCCCGCTACCTTCTAGCTGTTGGTTACTTATCAATCCAGAGCTGTAGAGAGTTTCAGAGAGCTTCTTGCAGAGTTATTCTCTGTGTGGAAGTCGCTTGCCGGCTCGCGGCTTATCTTATCAGCTGACTTTGTTATTCACTCCATAAAAGCTCGATAATTTCATAAATAGAAGTGAAATTTAGCAAATTCACGGTGGAACATGGAGATTAATTGTGTATTATTTGTGCTTCTCTTTAGATCTTCTACAACAATGAGTGGCACAAGAGCAAGAGCGGAAAGACCTTCAAGAGCATCAATCCGGCCAACGAGCAGGTGATCGCTGAGGTGCAGGAGAGCGACAAGCAGGACGTCAATCTGGCCGTGGCCGCGGCCAAGGCGGCCTTCACTCTGGGCTCCCCGTGGCGCCGCATGGACGCGTCAGAGCGCGGCGCCCTGATCTACCGTCTGGCGGATCTGATTGAGCGTGATCGCAACTACCTGGCCAGCCTGGAGACGCTGGACAACGGGAAGCCCTTCGCCATGTCCTACAACGTGGACATTCCCGTAGCGCTGAAGAATCTGCGCTACTTCGCCGGCTGGGCGGACAAGAATCACGGCAAAGTGATCCCGATGGACGGCGACTTCTTCGCCTACACGCGTCACGAGCCCGTCGGTGTCTGTGGCCAAATCATCCCATGGAACTTCCCCATTCTCATGATGGCGTGGAAGTTGGGACCAGCTCTCGCCACCGGCAACACGATCGTCCTCAAGCCTGCCGAGCAAACTTCACTCACAGCGCTCTACATCGCTCAACTGGCCAAGGAAGCTGGCTTCCCAGGTAAATACGCCACTCTAGATAAGAAAGAAGCCACAAAAGATATGCCGAAAGTCCCATTTATTGCTCAAGAGACACTCATAATTGCTCACTAGGCCTTTAGATAGTCTATCAGTGAGATTTCCTGACTGTCCAGGATCCAAAAGATCGCCTTCTTGTACACTTCTGGGTGAATTTCCGTGATTATCTTTGCATTCGGTGGCTTCTGACTGCGCGGATCCAACACAAATTGTCCTCTTGTCAGGGATCCAGTCAATTCCACGGCTGTGTAAACTTCCTGAAATGTCTTGACAATCTGATCAGGTGCCAAGAGTACAGCAGCGGCGACACAATCTGCACACGCCCATTGATGTGTGGGAGGAAGTTCTTTGTAGTTTGACTCCTCCACAGGATTCAAGAGGTCCAGAATTGGGTGTTTCTTCACACCCAGCACACTTTTCCTCCAATTCCAATTGACAGGGTTCCTTGGCGGAATACAAGTCTCCCAGGGAATGAATGTCATTGGGCATTTGAGTGTCTTGAGCACAATATCAGCCGCTTCGGGATCGAAGAAAATGTTGAATTCAGCACTGGGAGTCACATTGCCGATTCCCACAAAATTTCCACCCATTATAGTGACGCTTTGGAGTTGCTGTACAATCTCTGGATACATCCTGAAACACAGGCAAGAGGGAATAGATAAAATTGTCAGGGTTTTTGTTACTTCATGGGCGAAAAGAACTCACCGAATAGCGAGAGCGAGATTTGTGAGTGCTCCAATTGCAAATACAATAACTTTTCCGGGATTCTCCTTGACAATTCTGGCCATTGCGTTAACTCCGTGTTCGGTGACGTTGACTGGACTCATGTCCGGCAGATCGGTGACAGGATAGATGTCCCCAAAGCCGTCCTTACCGTTGAAATTGTCGTGCGAACGATGCTCAAACGGCAGAATGGGATCCGGAGCGCCGCGGAACACTGGAATGTCCTTCTTATCAGCCACCTGGAGCACTCTGCACATGTTGATGAGGACGTGGTCCACGTGCGCATTCCCGGAGCCACACACAATCGCCTCCAGCTGAATCCGACGCTGAGAGTGCGCCTTAAGGAGCATCAGGAGCGCCCAAGCGTCGTCATAACCACCGTCAGTGTCCAGAATAATGCGTGGAATCGACATTGTGGACTTCTTCTGACCAGAGACGAAAGATAACTGACTGTAAATTCACACGATAAGTCACTTTATCGCGAAGACTCGACTTATATTTTACTTTCTACACTCAAAAATGTTATCAGCGCGCTTAGAGACCTATAGAGAATATCTGTGGGAGAGACACAAAAGCAGTTGCCAGAATAAGTAAATACTTTCCATGCGCGCATGCTTGAGAAAATCATGGGAAACTATTATAAATTACAGTTGGGCCAAAGCAATGTTCTCTTCTGTGCGCGTGTAAGAAAATGAATGCCTAAGAATTGGGATTGAAACGTCTTTAAAATAAAATTAAATCACACTTTTCTCATCTAAACCATTAACACTCTCAAGGACTTGTTTTTTCTGCCGGATATTTGAATCTTCACCATCGCATATGAACGCGTTATGCATATTTATGGACTTGTGTTTCAAGTTAAGCATAGTTAATTGAAAATATAGCTCTCATTTGACCCGCAGAGTTCCCAAAAATGTTAATAAAACATTTCAATGACCATAATTAGCCGCTGAGCGAAAGCTGTTGGACTTTGAATTGGGGAATGTGAGTTAAGGAATTTTCCAGAGTGCACGAAAATGCTAAATGATGTCCCTAATACCGTCTTCTGTATGCATGACAATTTGCCTGGAAAAATGCTCTTAATATTTTCAGTGAACTGTAAAGCAAACACTTATTTAAATTCTTATCTAATTGACTTGCAGAGGGCGTGGTGAATGTGGTTCCTGGCTTTGGGAATGCCGGCGAGGCGCTCGTGCACCATCCGGATGTGGACAAGGTGGCGTTCACGGGGTCAACGGAAGTGGGCCGCCTCATCCAGAAGGGCTCCAGTGCGGTGAATCTGAAGCGCGTGACACTGGAATTGGGCGGCAAGAGTCCCAATATCGTGCTGGCCGACACGGATCTGGACTACGCCGTGGAGACGTCGCACTTCGGGCTGTTCTTCAACATGGGCCAGTGCTGCTGCGCCGCCAGTCGCACGTACGTGGAGGACAGTATCTACGATGAGTTCGTGGAGCGCAGCGCTGAGCGCGCGAAGAAGCGCGTCGTGGGCAATCCCTTCGACCTGAACACGGAGCAGGGACCGCAGGTGGACGAGGAGCAATTCAGCAAGATTCTACGCCTGATCGACAGTGGGAAGAAGCAGGGAGCGAAGCTGGTGGCCGGCGGCGAGAAGGTGGGCGGCCCGGGGTACTTTGTGCAGCCGACAGTGTTCGCGGACGTGAAGGATGACATGGATATCTCGCGGGAGGAGATCTTCGGGCCGGTGCAGCAATTGGCGCGCTTCAAGAGCCTCGATGAGGTCATCAAGCGCGCCAATGACTCGGATTACGGACTCGCGGCGGCGATTTTCAGCAAGAACATCGACAAGGTGAATTATCTGGTGCAGGGATTGCGCGCCGGCACCGTGTGGGTGAACACGTACAACGCCTTTGGGGCACAGGTGCCCTTCGGCGGCTACAAGATGTCCGGCCACGGCAGGGAGAACTCTGAGTACGCGCTGAGAAACTACACAGAAGTCAAGAGTGTCATCACGCGCGTGCAGCAGAAGAACTCTTAAGTTCATTGTTGGTCATGTCTAATCAAGAGAGAGAGAGAGAGTTTTCTATTCATACTTTAATCCCATATCCCCTATTTTTCTAACGGCAATAAAAATCATGGCAAAAATCGTTTGCTTTTTAATCAACTCTTCATGCTTGCGAAGCTCGTACGATAAGAGTTCAGTGGTGTGTTAAGATCTCTTAGCGGGGGGAATCCATGCCGCGAGATGGCGCGCTTACTCACCACTGTCACGGAAAACTCCCCATCGCTGTGCCCTGCAGATTCCGCTGCTGGACTTGGTCGTCAGTCAACACACGCACTTTGTTCAGTGATGACGGCGAAGGCAGGTTCTCGTGCACGAATCCAATAGGAATCCTGTGTGAGGAGAGAGATTATCAAAGGCGAACGGCGGCGCTGGGCGGATCGCAGGCAACGAAATCAGTGGTACTAAAGGGGCGTGAAGGGCGCACGCGAGCGATAGGGCGTGAAGGAGTGTGCGTGAAGACAGTGTGTGTGGGTGAAAATTTCACGGGAGTTTTCCGCGAGAGTGAGCTGCCGGGACTGGGTGGCGTGGGGCGCGCTTCCGTGACGTGTGCGCGGGCATAGTGACTGGGCCCCCCTTCGGAGACTTGTTTTCACGGCGCGCGGGACAATGGCGTTCAATGGTGGCAGCAGCAGCGCGAGCGGCGGCTCTGAGCCCCACAACAAGCGCCTCTGCACCCGAAACTCCACGGACAACACGGCCACGGAGGCTGGACACGCCAACAACAAGGTGAGTCCCCCCACAGATCCTGGCACGGATGGGCGCCGTCAGCCCGCCGCGCTGTTGTCAAAACTTATCGATCCGCTGCTTGGCACGGCGCTCAGACGTCTGCCAAAGTGCCTTTGGCACGACGGCTGCCGTGCAAGGGCCGCTCTGCCTCTTGTCCGTTCACGGACAGGGGCAGCGGCCGTGTGCGAACAAAGGACGATGCGGAAAAGCGACGGCGGCGAAGGGAGAGTTCCCCAAATTGCCATTGACGCTTGCGAGGATTGATTCCGCGAGAGATGCAATACGAGAAAAAGGGGTGAAAAGGAAAATTTCCGTCAGACGTCTAGCCAATGAGAGGGTGTTTTGGCGGTCGCCATATTGGATGCGGTTCATAAGGTGACTTTTCATTGGTCACTAGCTTTGATCTAGCTCCTTAGTCAGGTATCTTTCCATGTCGCGACAACAAGTGAAATTCCGCACACGGGAAAAAAACAGTCCATGATAAGTGTGCAAAATCTTAACATTTTCTTTGAGGGTCTTTTTGCTGTTCCTCCTAATCTCGCGAGAAGTGTCCCAGACAAAATAGAGACATTCGTGGCGATACATGGCAAATGAGGCAGGTGAATGAGAGTGATTGGGAAATGCGGTGTGAGATAATAAGCCAAATTTGCCTTTCAATTCTCAAGATATCGCCGCAGTGTGACAAAAGTGTGGTTTTCAAACTGATTTGAGAGGTGGTATTTAAATAAATATTTGGAGTAAATGGCACCGAGACCGGTTCATGTTGATCGCAATTTAGCCACTTCTTTTCCCTTCATTCGGTTGGGTTTTTTTCTCTCCTGTGTGTGTCTTTAAGTCGACTTCTGACCAGCTCTCAATGCGCTTGGAAAGTCAAAACAAGAAAGTCAAGATACAAGAGTCCGAAGGCGATATTTTGAAGGTGGTTTCATGCACATTTTTTTATCATTATGCAATTGTATGATATTTTTGAAATCTCCACCTTACAGTTGGTATTTTTTCCACTATTTTGACTTAAAATGAGGAGAGTTTATGAATATGAATTGGAGCAAAATTCACAGATTGTTTGAAGAGGTAGAAAGAGAGAGAGAGAGAGAGAGAATGCAAAACACACAGTGTGAGGAAGTATAATTGTCTGGAAGAAGAAGTGAAGCACTTTTTCCAGTGACTTGCTGAGAATAAATAAGAGCGGGAAATAATTTGTTGAAATTTCCAATTGAATGAGGTATAATTGCACAGAAGTTTGCGTGTGCAAAAGGGTGGCCGAGAAAGAGAGATGAAATGTCTAATGACTGCCATTGAATGCCTGTGATTCTTTCACTTTTTTCACATCTTATCTGTGATTGTTGCTGATCGCGCCTTAGAGAGTAAATGTCAGTGTTGCGATAAGTGCACTGATTGAATGAATCTTCTTGATGCCCTGAATGGACAGTGGAGATTTTTCTAATTCAATTTTTCTTATCAATTTGACAGTCTTCAAACAGTTTCTTTTTTTCATCCATCCTAAACTTCTAGTCAAAATAAACCACAAACGATTTGTCTCTGTGTACTTTTACAATGTGGATCATTTTCTCTTGCTCACAAGCACACAATGGCTTCGAATGTGGACCTTTTCACTGCGCGATGTGTCAAGTTGTGTTTTCCACTGCATGTGTGTGCAGAAACGAACGGAACGCATAGTGATGGAGTGACTTTGGCTGGGTGAGCGCGATATAAATTAAAGTGCGCCACCACAAGAGTTGCGTAATGATTCGATGACTCTCGGAGAATCTCTCATTTGCTCTCTTTCACACTCTCCATGGTCGCTTCCTTCTAAAGTGCTCGGATTGTGTGTGTGTGTGTGTGATTTTCTTTTTGGCGGGCGTACAAGGGAGAAAATGATGATGAAAAATGGAACAAAGAAAATGGGCAAGAAGAATAGAAGCCCACATTTTTTCTTGGTGTCTCTTTGCCTCGGCACTTTTCCATACGCCGCGCGCTCGAGACGCGCGCTTCAAGAGATGATGATGGTTTGAGAGAAAAGAAATGGATCTAAAAATAAAATATTGTTATTTCTAAATGCCCAACATGAGGCGCGCTTCAATTGACGTTGGGAAAATGGATGTTTTGTGCTGAATTTTCTGACTGAAAACGTCCAAAAATGCACATTTTCGCACGATATTCAACATTTGATATCCGCTCTAAAAGTTAATCTTGTATTTTTGTTGATTTACATAAATTAGAACAACATTTTAGAGATGGTTTCTCTCTGTTTCTGTTCTTTCGCGTAACCATTAATTGACGACATAAGAAGGCCTCATTAGTAGAATATTGATAAATTATTTGTGAGAAATGTCCTAAGAGCAAAGATAAAAGACAAGTTGCTGTGTTGATGTGAGCCAAGAGGAAAAAAAGTGAATGGAAGACTTTTTCACCATACATCTGACGGGAAATTGTCTTGGCAAATTCCAAGAGTTCTTTGAAGTTTCGTCCACTTATCGATATGAATTGCGTGCAACTAGTTTTAGGGAGTTTAAGGAATAATTAGCATTTAAATTATCGATTTTGTCACTGAAATTGTGTTAGAAAAAGGAAATCGTGGGCAAATTGAATCGATAGCTTCAATTACTTCAACGGTATTTTCTTCACTAAATGCAACAATATTTTTTGGTTATTTTGAAATTTCTTTTGAATTCCAATTTGAACGCTGTCTCAATTCCATAGAAATTTATGTTTTTGGGCGGAAATTCAATATAGGTTTCCGTGTGATTTTGTTGTGTGCCACATTGGCCTTAGCATCGTTTTCGCGGGTATTTTTAAAGTGATTCCAAAGAAATCTTTCACGTGTCATACGTGTTGGGATTGATGAGTAGAAAACCATGAATCATCCCGCTCGTCAAGTTTCTTTTTTTCTTCCTCTGTTGCTTATGTGTGTTCCCGGTATGTTGAAAAAGATAGAAAGATTGTGGGTCTTTTAATTAGGTGGCCGATGCAGAGCGCGAGAGAGCGAAAGAGTGCTATTTTGGGCATAGGTTGTCTAGAAAAGGGCTCTCTTGAGGGATTAATTGGACAGCTTGAGATGCGATGCGGGTTTTGTGTGGTGGTTCTCCAAAAATTCACTTGGCGGCTGCCCTCAAAAATATCTCAGGTGTTGTGTGCGGTTGTCATGCAAAAAAAAACAGAGAAGCGGCGCGATTCACCAAAAAAAGCACACCTCACATACTTGCTGTAATTACAAATATTACTCGATTAACTGTACTCATTGCTGTGGTGTTGAAGATGTTGATGTGAAGGCAAGTGTGGAGAGAGGAAGAAAAGTGCCACAAGCCAAAAGGCATTTGCCGTATGGAATTAAATTCTCTGGCGCGCTTTAGAGACTCTTTTGCGCGCAAAAGTGCCAAGACGCGAGTGGCCGAATGTTAAGGAGAGTGTGAGGAAAAGACGATGAATGAACGGAAAATTGCCTTCTCGATTGCACTGTGAAAAGTCGCTGATGGTATCGCGTGTGGTTATCTCTTGGTTATTTAGTTAATAAAAGCAACACACACACTCGTGCTGTGGCTCTTTTATCAATTAATCAACAATTAGACATGACTCTCTTTCACCTGAAATTGCCGATAAGGTTGAACACATACCGACGAATGACTGTCATATCGCACTTGAGGTAATTTTATACCCCCCAAACGATATGCGCGATGATTGTGATAAATTTGCCCAATTCAGCTTAATACTCGTGTCACTATCTCTCGTCCGCAATTCCACTTGGAGTTTAAAATGTAATCCACTGACAAGGTGGTTCAGACACATTGTAATTGCGCACTGATAAAGATTGTTTTCCAGTGGAATTCCACATATTATATATTGAGAATTTTTATACCTACATAAAAGTGCGTCTCTCTGGAGGATAAAAGAAACGCACTTGAGGATGTTATGGTATTCGTTGTGAAGGTAAAGAGGTGTAATATAAATTTTTTATTGAAAGCCATTGTTGCATTGTTATCTCTAAAGTGTGTCGAATTTAGAATTCATAAATTTCTTGTGGATCATCTTGCAATGTATGAAAAATTCACTGAAGTTTCGTTGGACATCTAGTTAGCTATGAGTAGTTTATCAGAAAGAAATCAAAGAGAATGTCACGAGAAAACATTTGTAAATGTATCGCTGAGATTCTCGCAGAGATTGTCAATAATTTATGTGTCACTGTTGTGGGGAGAATTTGTGACTCAATAAAAGCAGTCTATTTTTGCACGCAATTAACGAAAAACTCATTATGCTCAGCATTCTCATGATTTTCTCAAGATTCACCCTGTATTTTCATGAAATTTGTGTGAATTTCTCTCTCTCTCACATTGTGTGATTTAAATGTGGATTATCAAATTGATAGTTTTGCTCGCCTTCTTGATGTTTGTGTTTGATCAGACAATTGTGTCATGTGATAATTTGTCACGAGTTGCGATGATATCGAATAATATGTAATTCTATATATCCTTCAAAGTCTCTTAAGTATATGTATTTATCAAGAGATAATTCATGCGTAGAGATGTTTTGTGCATAATTTGAGATGTTGCATTATAATGTGCTAATGGTGTTTGGCTTAAGTTTCCATCGTTGTTTTCCAACCATTATTGGCTCATGTATTAAAATATCAAATATCAGCGATTCACTTTTTTTACCTCTCTATTAGGCTTCTCTATAGCAATTTTCCTCATTATTATTACTTTCAAGAGTCATCTAACCTACTTTAACTTGTTTTAAACAAAACTCCGCAGAGTCTAAAGAATACGCGCTGCATAATTTAGAAGTTTTCCAACAAAAAGTATCGAGTTCTTCGCACCCTTTCATACTTTTACCGCTGCGTTTTTCTACACATACTTCTTGCATTGTATGATGGAAAATACAGTGCTGTCGTCAAAACAAAGAGTTAGTTCGAGAGGGAAAAATCGCGTGTTTTCACGGTATTATCATTCCGAGGGAAGAAAGTGAAAGCTCACGTGTGTACGTGTTTTACTTTTTTATAATGCGCTTGAGATGTATATGGTAGTTTCTTAAGGCGCTCAGCTATTGAGTCGTTAAGTTATCGTCACTGGACACTTGAAGAAATGATCCAATGTAAAGGCTAAGAAGCTCAATGAAAAATTGTTTTAAATTCAATCATCATAGTTCTTCAATATAGTTTCCTAATATAATTCTATTCTAGCACTGATGGCAACATCTGCCAATAACAGCTATTAATTTTCTTATAATATTTCCCTGAGGGAATTTCCATCAAGTGCGCTATTTATTTTGGGTAAAATGCTGTTTTGTCGCTCGATGTGTGCTGAGTAATGAGAATAGTTGCATGAGGGAGATAGAGAGATGTTAACAGTTGAGTTGGAGTTGATTTAATTAAAACTATCTAAAATTAATTTTCTCTTACCATCAGCAAAGCACAGGAAAGGCGTTCAAAATGAAAAGTCTTTCACTATATGTTTTGTGTGTATGTGTTTTTTTTTGGTGGTTTCTCCTTCGTTAAATATAATTGTGATATTTTAATTGCGCGATTTTCCACGACGCAGGAAATTGTGCGACCTATTCAATATATATATATATGTGGGGGGTTAAATATATTGTGAATAGGAAAATGTGCGGTGCGTGGCATTAATGGGGCGAATCTTTAGGAGTGTGATTGACGTTGGGTGAGGAAAAAGTGTGGTACATTGTAAGCTGATGGCGGTGAGGAAGAGAATTCCTCGTAAAATTTATTGGGAGCAGACAGACAGGCAAATGGCAAATTGGTCATGATGATGGCTTAATTTCTCACGTAGTCATAGTATTCTTGGGGGGAATTTCGAGTTTCATTTGTGTAGAAAGAATGAAAAAGAGAAAAAAATGAAAATTTCCATTCGACAGTTTGACTAGCGCGTATTGAGTGGTTAATTATATTTAGTTCTAAAATACAATGTTGGTTCTCATTTGTGGCCACGCATAGCGACTGAAGGATTTCATCCTCTTCGCTCTGTTGGTTAATTTTGGGTTACAATTAAACCGAATATGAAGTGGAAATTAGCGCAATGGTGAGTAGATTTTGCGGTCTCAACGTGATATCCTTTAGCGATATCGCACGTGAAATGGTGGATAAAAAGTGTTTTTGCCTCTTCCTCTCTCTCTCTTTCCAAGCAATCTTAAACCCTTATGTGTAGTTTACTCACACACAGAGTGATTTATTTATTCGACAAGCACATTAAACAAGGTTGTGGGTTTGTGAAACTAACTAAAGTTTAATGTTTGTGCGCGAGTGTGTGTTATACAGTGTTTTCGGGTATCGTTTGCGGGGTTAAAATGGAGAAAGACAGATGATATTATAATAATTTAATATAAAATTAATGTTGGAATTTTCGGTGTGTATGAAGTTATTATGGTAAAGTTTAATCCCAAAACTGGGTGTCTGTGTGGATGCGGAATGAATAAAGGTTACTGAGGCAGGAGCGAGTGTGTGTTTTACCTCAAAGTCCGTTTAAATTGCGGGCGGTGGTGTGCTTTTGTTGTGTATGAGTAAAAGAGCTTGAATTTTTGGAGTTTAAACCCATTAGATAGACAAGCGGTGTTGGAATAGAGGTGTTACGGTGATTTAGAAAGCTAAGTGAAATTGAATTTTGGGCAAAGAGTTGTGATACGCAAGAGAGAATAATAATCATGCCAAATTGACTTAATAACGATCTAATTAATGTCTAAATTTATTTTAATTCTGTGATCGCTATTAATAACCTTCAAAAAAGGAAAATTAATAATTTCGCCGACAATTGACCAAAATAGATAAAGAGAGGGAAATTGGCATTATATGATTTCCTATTAATGAAAATTCATCTGAACGCCAGCAAAAAGATATTCACAGGAAAATCCTGTGAAAAGTGATTTATTATGTGAAATATGACATCTTCTTTGGATTTTAATTAGTGAAATTTTTGATTAAGAGAAACCACACTTATTCGCTCGTCAATTGGATTTGTTTTGGGAAAATTTTGCATACAATTTTTCTGAAATGTATAGCAAATATGTTCAGTTATCTGGACTATAATTCTCTATTCATTGGATTAGCTATGAAATTCAATCGAGAAAATGGCAGCAAAATAGCGCCACAGAAATTTATGAGATTTGCGCATAGATGATGTGAATTAAAGATGGAAAGAGCCATAATTATTGGCGGCAATGCAGAATTCATCCAGATGGAAAATTGCGAAGCGAGCAGATGATGGATCGTGTCCAATTGTTTTCCCATTTTCGCCCCATGAGAAAATGTAATTTTCCCCATCATAATTCAATTAGGCTTTGTGCAATTCGTCGGAATAAAAATGAGTGGCGCGCGATACAGAAGTGCGCGATGCTAATTTGCAAAATTGAAATTTAACTTTATAATTTGTGATGTTTTTCAACCCACAAGGCGCCTTTGTTGTGGCCTGTATGTATTGATGGTATTATGATGGACTTTCCTTGGGTTTGGGGTGCAAATGACATGGATTAGAGATGGATGTCTTTAAATCTCATATGTCACTTGTCCTTCCGGCGCCACTTGTAAATTATATATGAGTAAATGCGTGCGTATCTGGGATATGTCTAGGAGAATTGCTTGGCATATTTAGTGGCGTGAGAAATTGAATAATTACTCATGTTCGTGACAATTGAAGATCCGGTGTGCTTTTCTCCTCTGGAGACACAATTATTGATTGCATTTGGGTTTGAATTGGAATTTTCGTTCACTTCCTGTATATATATAGCAACAAATTTCACTTTATACTGCAATATTGATGCATTTTTTCCATACAATATTCATCGAGCGGAAAATCACATGAAAATACTTCCGATTTGGTGTAAAATTATATCCGAAAAAAAGAAATCCATCAATTATTATTACTGTAGTGTCGGCTAATGTTTAATAATGCATTTATGTGTGAAGCGATGAAAAGTTGTAGGTGAAGAAAATGTGCGTGGATAACTTGAAATATTCGCCCACGCACAGCGTGAAAAGCGGCAAAGCGTACGCGGTTTTACGTAAAATTTCCTCGTGTCACTCAAGTATTTTGTACAAACACATCGCATTTAATTAAGAAAAAGAAAACGAGTGTCGCTTAATTAGTCGTTCTACATTTAATTCACAAACACTTGAGTGTTAACTGTAATAGCGGACGGAAAAAAGAATGTGAAAAATGTAGTGATGGGTGAATAAATTCCCTAATCATTAGAGTGTAAATAGACTTAATAAATTCAATTGCTGGATTTTGGCACGTGCAAAATTGCGTGAGGGTGAAAATTTCCACTCCATGTGAAGAAGAAGTTTGTAATACTCATGGTATAAAGTCAGTAATTTCTCAGACACTCCTTTACCATTTGATGATAAATTTGCAATCTGAACTATGTTTATATTGCATCTTTATGATACGATTGATTTTATTTAAAATCCACTTTCACTGAACTGCATTTGGGATAAATTGTGTGATAAAATTAGAAATGTATGTGTGTGTGTATGTAAAATGTATTAAATGTCATTTTAATGAACACTGTAATTCATGCAAATTGCAAAAGTGGCGAGAAAAGGAGCAAATAAAAGAATGGACAAAATGAATTGGCGGTTAAGGCGCGGAGTAAATAAATGTGTATGAAGTCAAGTTGGCGTGCTAAATTGCCGCGATGATGGCAAAAGTGGATGTTAAGTGTTCTCAAAGAGATATTCTGTTTGACACTTGATAAATATGTACATTTTGGAAGTTGTAATATTTAAATTTATACTCGAAGAATTTTTGCATTGAAAAAATGATCGATGATGGTGTGCAATTGTGGAATGTTGATTATCTCTACATATATGTATGGATAGGAAAGCTAAAGAGAGAAAGAGGGAAAAAAAAACGTTGTCAATTTCCCACAGAGAAAATTCCCATCAAAAGATCTTTACGCATTGTTGAGTTTTCATCAAAAAGTTTCTACGGGAGGGTGGATGGAATATTTCTTCGAAAACGTTATTATTCTCTTTTCCTGTGGTGGTTTTTGCAATGGAATTTCAACCGGGAAAGATGAGAGGGAAAAATACTACAACACCGGATATTCAATGATGAAATACTCTCTCTCTCTATCTCTCTTCCTCTCTTTGTGAGATGATGGGAAAAGGGAAGCAGTTGTAAGTGATGGAGAGAAAGCAAGAGTCCTTTTATCGTTTTTCAACATTTTTCTTCTCGAATTAGAAAAGTTTTTCAAGACAATAAATTTGCTGATGTGGATATTTTTGAAGGGAGAAAATTTAACTGCACTATAATTCTTTGATTATATCATAAAAAAGAGTCGCTCTTTGTGCTCAATTCTTCTCATTTGTAGGAGTGCGAGAGAAATGGTGTTATGGTCATACTTTAGAAAACGTCGCGGTTTTTCCTGTTCTTATACGAACGTGCTCGGAATATTATGATGGATTGAATATCGAGATATCGCAACATGTTGGTGTAACTTGCAATTTTGCCAATTTTGACTTAGTTTTTGCTATATGAATATCGCATGATTACACATGTGAGGAAAATGCAGTTAAAATTTGAGAGAAATATTAAAAAAAAAAATAAAGAATTTCCGATCACATCTTCACAATCATGACTTTTAGTGTTTCTTTGACAATTTTATCTTATTTTTCTCAAGTCTTGTTAGGGAATTATATTATGAATCTCAATTTTATTCACAGCTGTAAAATGAACTTTGTGACTAAATGGTTGCATTTCTTTTTTGGTCCATTTCCAGACTATCATTGGAAACAATACAGCAGATGAGCCGAGGAGGAAAAGACACGATTTGGCCAGACCAAATCACATTCTTCTATTCACAGTCATCAATCCTCTTTATCCTATCACAGTGGTAAGTCCATTTTGTGCTTTCCTTTTTTCCTGCCATCGCACACGGACTTTTTGCCCTCATATCTCTTGATTTTCCCCCCGGCGCGCTTTCAATATGTACATATATATGGAGCAATTGTGGGTGGGAGAGATGAGGAAAAACAACAAGTGATAGTGAAAATTGGTCCGGAGGAAATTGCGAGAGGAAAAACAAATGGAAATGCAACATATGTTGGAGCGAATCCATATTATCGCTCTTATTTATCCCGCATATTTATGAAAATATGAATGCATGTTCAACCCAGAGGAATCATTGAGCTAGAAATGAATGCGATTTTCTGTGCGAGTGTGTATTGAAGAAAATCCAAACATTATATATATGTAAACATTTTTCTATGAATATATTTTTATGGAAAGATTCGAATAAATTGGAATGAATGCTCAAATAAAGCGGAATTTCTGGGGGAAAAACAGATCCAACAAATTTTACTATATCGTATTTTACTAAATTAACAAAATTTGTTCGTTTATTTTGATTTATATATTTTTAAATTAGATTTTCATCTTTTTTTCCTCATGGAACAAAAAAAAATGTCTTGAGAACTTCAAATTTCAATTTATCATCTTATAACTCTTAAATTTCTTTTTCTATCTTCTTCAATGTTATATAATTAATCTCTGCCACTGCTATAAGAGTTGAGGGAGGTAATTTCTTGTGCTGCAATTGCTCGCTCTTTCTCTCTCGATGGTGGAAATATTGCAGAATTAATTGCACTTCTCGATGCAATTATTGAAAATGCCATTTCGATTACCTTCACAGCGTCTTTTAGGGGTGGGATTTCATAGAGCTTGGACAGTAAATGTGCCATAAATCATAGAAATTAATTGTGTTTGAGTTTAAGTTGAGAAAAAGAAGTATATATCATAATTCTGACCATGATTTTGTGTATTTTACTAAAGTTATTATTACTCAAATGGCATTAAATAGTAAATTTTTCAAAGAATTACCATTGATTTTCACAGTGATTGTGCTACAAAGTTTTCTCTTGAGCCCAAGCAGATGATTAATCATTGAGTGTTGGATGCTAAATTTTTTTTTTTAATTTGAGCCATGACACAGTTTTAGAGTTCCTCTCTCACAGAATTAAATGCAATGCTGAAGTTTGTCGCTTTAGGGTTTGATACACTGTGACTAAAAGTTTTGCGAGTCGCTATGTTTTTTCCTCTGCTCGGAGGAGGAAATTGTTGGAGAATTGTGTTACACATAGACAAAAATGTCATGGAGATTTGCACGTATAAATTTTCAATGCTTTTTGGTGAAAAAAACATTAAAATGCACTCTGACATTTTGCACCGCACACTAGAGTTACAGCCAAAGGAGATGAGTCTCTGGCAGCCACAGAACACAGAGTCTGAAAGGCCTTAGGGGGTGGATTTTGTTGGGGAGAGATTTTCGAGAGGAGCAAATGCGAGTGTTTTGGATTATCTGATCCATGTCATGTCCTGTGGAGAAATATGTGCAATCACTTGAGGATTTAATGAAGGAATTTTGGACAAGGGATGGTGGAAAAAAGAGGAAAATACAATTTAATGATGAGATTTATGAAGGAATTCCCACAACTTGAGAGGGTAAATGAGAAATTTTATTTCCAAGTCACGGTGTTTTTTGGTGCTCTTTTATCTCCTTTATGGGAAGGGCGGGAAATTCTGTGAATTCCTGCGATATTTGCGCATATCGCGATATACCCAATTCTATATTATATGGGTAATCTTAAGAATAAATCTCACGTCTAGACAACTCCTAAATCTATAGAATCCGTTTCCTTTGATTCCATTTTTGCTGCTTCTGTGCATCTGCAGTTTCTTCTTCGAATTGTATATCAGTGGGATAAATCCTTTGGCAGGATTTTTCAGTTCCTTCGCAGTTTCAAACGTTAATTAGTGCACGTCAGTTTGTGGGCGAGCAGAAGAGTGTGAGAAGAGTGTGTTGGTGTGTGGGTGGTCAGGGATAAAAAGTACAATCTAATTGTGCTTCGTCAGATAACGTGAATAAATTTAATTAATTTTGCGCTACTTGAACAATTAACGCGGAAGAGCAATAAATTTTGACTCCCTTCACGCCTTTTTTCTTCCTCCCCTCTTGTGCCTGGACAGCAACTGAGACACAATATGAAATGAGGGTGGTTTTTTTTCTCTCTTCTTCATCCACTGCAGCATGATTATGAATATTCTCCTTCACTTAATCATCATGGTGCTAAATTAATTTCATGTTGTATGCGCGCGCGAGAGATTTCTTTGCCAGTAACATTTTGAATCACTTTCAGTTTTTTTTTCTCTCGCCTCACATGAATTGCACACAGAGATGGAAGAAGAAAAATAACTAAGAAGAAACCGCGTGCACAGTTTTGATCTAGTTTCACTTTTTCAATCACTCGCGCGTATTGAGATGCTCTTTTTGCCCATAATTAATTGGTGTGTGTGTTTTTTTTTCTTCTTGTTTCGCATAAAAGACGTGTTTTGCCTCGTGGGTAAATTTCACTGCAATATACTTATGGTTTAATTGCAAAACTTGAAATTTGTAGACATCTGTGTGTGATAAAATCCAGGAAGATATTGTCACTGCTTCTAAGCGTGTGTGTGTTTGCGGAGAAAGTGATTGAACAGTATTGCGATAAAATGAGGGATGTTTTCCGCAAAATACACTATCATTGTGTAAATTTCAAGCACCAAGTGCCATAAATTTTGACGTCAAAGAAAGTTCCTTATGAAGTGTTACAAGATCTAAATAAATACACATATATATATAGAGAGAGAGTATTGGAGAAATAGGGTGAGGGAGAAGGGTGTGCGCGTTATGGGAAAAGTTGAGAATTTTCACATACCCAACTGATGTATTGATAAATTGCCATAGCTGTATCGCCCTTTGCTGTCTCTTCTGTCGCATACGAGTCATTTTCTCTTGTACAAAGATATCTAAAATGCTTTTCTGTATGGTTGCGACAGAGTGGCGGGAATTTGCCATGAGATTGGCCAAAGGGGTGAAAATGGTGTGCTTTAAAAGTAAATTTATAGATATTGTTATTAATAATTTCCCCACAGAGTGATGTGGTTGTTGAATTTAATATAAAAGCTTCCAGCTGGGGTTGAGTTTTCCTACCCTAAAGCACAAGGGCTTCGCGCCCGGGTGGCCAAATGATTCCTTCCTCGCATATTGTGTTATTCAAATGAGTCGTGTGCTCTTCGACGAGGAAGGAGTAGAAGAAGAGGGTCATAAAATTAAAGTAATACTAATTGGAATAAAGTTTTTTAATAACTTTCACTGTGGAGGACTTTTCTCTGGGCAAATGATTATTATTATGATTCTATAGTGCGTTGTAATTTGTTGGGAAGGAAAGATGTACGAGAGACAACACAGTTTTAGTTCTTCTTCTCCATGGTAAATCCCATTTTCATACATTATCCTGCACTCGAGGGGCTCTTTTTCTCTCTCTCTCTCTCTCTTTCTCACATTACAGAATTTGTCAGCACATGAAAAAGTTCAACTCTCACACTCTGTGTAAAGGTTCAGAGAGTGAACTATATCTTTGTGAAATGATTGTGAACAAAAATATACATTATGTGGGGTTAGTTCACACTTTACGTGACTTCAAAACTAATAACAGACATCTCGTCGCGAATATTAATGTCATATACCATCACTTTTTCTCACACTGTCTTTCCCATGTCGCGGGAAATGTGTCTGCTGCACTTCCTCGTGTTTTCCCATTGGGAGGAAATTAAGGATGGACTAGTTTGGCACAGTTTCTCACTTCTGTTAAGACTGCAGACTTTAGGAAATGCTATTAGTTTGATTACATATTAGTTTGACACTCCAGGACTTGTTAAGTAAAAAAAAAAAAAAAAGTGATAAATTGAATTAAAGGGAAAAAAATTGATTGATTTTCAAATTAATTAGCAAAAAAACTATCACTATCTCATCAATTTTATACAATTCTTTTCTTGTGTGAACAATGAGGGGGTGAAAAAGTGTGGAATTTTCCTTTCTTGAAGAGAAAGAAAATTGTGGGAAAAAAACTTCATTTGCAGCTGTGAGAATGGCAGAAGAGGGAAAAAAGTTTGGCAATTGACAATATTTCCTAATGAAGGAAAGTCGCAAAGATAAGAAAATGAGGTGCAAATGCTCTTGTTCGCCATCAGTGGAGATTTTCGTTTGTATAAGTGGAGGAAATGTGAATAAATTCTCTATATTCTCTGCCTCAATTGACCTTAAATAAGAGAGAGAGAGAGTGGCTGAAGTAAGGGAGTTTTGTGTATTAACTACCCTCGCAGTGAAGTCAAGTGACGAGTGTGGCACGTATTTTAGTTTGTGGCACAATTAATACTCTGGGTGATTATGTAGAAGAGTGGAGAGGAAAGTCTTTAATTTCAATTTGGTTCACTGTAAATTCACTTGCTGAGAGTTGGAGTCTCTCTCTCTCTTTCTGGGGTTTGTAATTGAGTTTATAATGCCTATCCTCATGACAAGTTGGAGGAAAAACAAGGTGGAATGTGAAGAAAATGTGAATTTGCATGTTAGAGGGATTCTCTTTGTAGTTTAGCACTCACGTACAGAAAATGTGAGCTTCACGGGGTGATTTAAAGAGGATGGAAGGCTGGTGTGTGTGTTTACCTGCAAATTGGGTTGGTTGAGATGTTCTGTATATGGTGAAGAAAGTCCACACAGCATTCTTGATGGTAATTCCTCAAAGACGGCGCAATTTTCCCCAGTAAAAACCAATCCGGTTTCCGTTAACTCAAGATCTGCAAATGTCAGAGTTACTCTGCTGAATGCCTCAAGGAGTCAACAAAATCAAATCCCTAATTTCAAACCTCGAGCTAATGTTGGACGTGTCTTGCTGGATTCTTGGAGGATTCTTCAAATTGCTTCAAAGCCCGCCATATTCAAACTATAGACACCTTTTTTTCAGCAGGTTTCCGGTATAAAAATCCTATAAAAATTCCTGTACAATTTCGTAAATTAGGTCCTTTTTGTCCTTGCGGAATTTCTATTGAGAAATCCCGTTGAAAATCCCGCGGAATTACGTTCAAAATTCACCAAATTTTGTTCGAAAAATTCCATCGGATTTTCGGCAGACAACTCTAGCGAATCTCGTGCGATTCCTATGTGGCTGGCTTTACTGGGTCACATGTAAATACATAAGATTATAATGGATTCTTGTGTATCAGAAACACCTAAAAGGAGCCTAGACTAACCTATAAATTTTAATGGGAATTAAAAGGGAAATCGTGAAGTAATTCTTAATCACTTTGCCTTTGCATGTCGTGATATACATTTTACTATGTAACAGAACAGATTTTGCTTGGGTGGAGGGGGAAAAAGTGAAGTTGAGAGGGAAATTTTTTGATGTATAAAAGCACTATAAAAAAGAGATACAACAAGTGCTCTGAAAAAAAGTACTTCCAGACACATTGCAACAGATGAAGTGAATTCCTTTGTATGCAAATTCACATCATATTGAACAACATCTCAGTAACAATTGCGATGTTGAATGTGTTTCTTCTTTCTTTCATCCCGCATCTCGCGTCCAACATGATGGTGATTTTGAGAAATATAACGATTATTATTTTCTAAACTGAAATGCGCAATTTAGACATGAAATTTATTGATTTTCCCACAATTTGGCAAATGTGGTGTGTTGCTCAAAAATCACATTGCGCGGTGTGTGTATAAATGAGTGGTTTAGATTTAATTTCAAAATAAACTGCATCATTGGAATCAATTAAGTGATTGTGTTGCTGCTGCAATGTTGATTTGAGATGGTAATTCATAAATTAAACATTTTGCCGGTGTTGTGAAGCAAGGTGAGCCGCGCGAAGGAAGGATATTTGTACAATTGCGTGTGCAAAGTGTGAAAGTGTTTCTCTCCAAATTTGTTTGTTTTACGGCGTAATTTGCGGCCTGGAGAGTCATTGAATGGACATTTTTATGATCTATGCAATGCAATTTATCAATGGGAAATTGAGAGTTACAATGATAACAATTGTACACTACTTTACATTAATGAACTCCCCTTTGTAATGCTTCTTGTGACACCTTTTATTTATCTCATATTCCCTGTTCTACTGCATCTCCACCTGTGTGCAATTAGACTTGATTGGTGGGGTTGCATTTTCGCAATTAAGTGCATAAGGTCAGTTCAGAAGTCATGAGAGTGGAAAAATGTGGAAATTGATTGGGGTAAATTGAATTACACACACACCGGAAGGATGTGAAAGTGTGGACAAATTGGATTTCCTCCTATTTTAGTAGTTTATTTCATGTCCTATTCTCGTTGATCAGGCAAATTTAATGCTTTTTTATCATCCAAGACTGAGCAAAAAGGTTTATTGGAAATGCTTGTCTAAACTAAAGTCACGATATATACATAGTGAAGAATTGTCAATATTTGCTATTAATTTCAATAGACATATTTTAAGTGGAGAATCTCTTTATATAGATTCATGGGGTGTGAAATAGAGTGATGAATATTCATGAGGGAAAGATAGAGGGATTAATAACATTGCAGAAAAGGTAACTCTTTGGCTCTTTTTCCCTATATATGCAAAATTATCATGTGATATGTAAATTTTCACGGGATTTTCCCCATGAATTAATATTCTCTGGAAATATTTTGATCGCTATGTTTGTATGTGAATTTTTTCAAGCTATTTGCCTTTCTCACTTAACCCAGAATTGATTATCTCTCTCTCTCTCTCTCTCTCTCTCTCTCTTTCTGGTCTTAATGGTGGCTTTGGGATACTAATTATTCCCACAAGAAGCTCACCGGCAAGTGTGCGGAAAAACTTGCATCAATTACGTCTTGTGAACATTCTTGTTTTATGACGAAACGCGTTCAGAGTGCAAAAATGCAATTTGCATAGCAAATACGAAAGGAGGAATTAGTTGAAATTATTTAATGGGACGTGCTCAAGAGGCAAATCATGGAGGAGATGTTTGTAGTTTTATATGGCTCAAGTATTTGGCTGTTTTTCACTCTTTTGCACCACAGAAAATTGTTTGTGCACAAAAGTGCAATGAGGGCGCGCGATAAAGAGTATTTAGTTATTCCACCCTTTTATATCACGGGCATGAATTCTAATTTCGATGCAATTTGATGGATTTAACAACGAAATTTTAATTGAGTTTTTGAGCCGCATTAAGCTTTCCAACAAGGCTGGGATTTTCAATTTTCGTTTCAACCAACACAGAATGGAAAATTGTTTGATGTTTCGCATGGATGATGATTTGTCATTGACCTCATCGTGCGGCGCTGATGAGGTGTGAAAAGAGTGTATTTGTAAAAATAAATAATAATTTTTAATCTGGATGTCTAAAAAAGTGACAAACAAGTGTATTTTTTGTCGGGTGGTGGTAAAATTTGCATTTTTTTATTTACCTTTCTTGCTAATGTTAGAGAAACTCAATTATTTTATCGAAAATTTTTGTACACCTAGAATTTTTTTGATAATGTCATTCTATGATTTTGTGCTGTTTAGACTGCAAATTTTACGCTTTTTTCAAATGAAGAAGTACAGAAACAAGGATGATGTTTAAATGTTTTTCGTTGACTTAAATGTAAAATTCTTGAACTCCCTGGTCAGGAATATCTTTAATTTTCTCTGAGTGAAAGCGTCTTTATTGTTACAATAAAATATTTTATGATGAATTGCAATGTTAAAATAGTACGTGATGATACTGCAGAGCGATTTATCAGGAGTTATTTCTTGTCTTGGCTGGGCGAGATTGCGTCTTTCGCGGAGTCTCAGAAGGAATTCCGCTGAAAAGTTCTCACTCATCCACATGAATCCCATGAGGATGAATCCTTTCTGGTGGTATTTTTCATTATTGCGCCTGGTTGTTGTTGCTGTAAATAATGCAAAAGGGTTGCAGGATGACTGTGAATAATTCCATAATGGCACTGTTTTTTTTGGTGTTGTTCAAAGGCAGGCATAATTGATGAGTGTATTGAATTTCCGGTGTGGGAAAGGTTATATGTTACATGTTGACCTGTGTTTATAGTCATGCAATATTCAAATGATGTGTTGACAGAGCGAAATATTTGCTTTAATCTCTGGAGCATTGATGCATTTGGTAATTTTGCGGAAAATAAACCACATTAGACAGAGAAGCCTCTTGGCCTCTGGGGTGTTTTGAGAATCTTCGTCATTGGATGGCATTTGGTTGAATCATACGCAAAAATTTCCGACTGTCTCATGGCGCGCGCGTTGAAGAAGAGAAAACTTGCGGTGGAAAAAAAGTTCATACGAGAAAAGCATCATTTGGATCAACATCAATATTTTGTGTTTGGCCCAATGCCAGACGATTTGAGCCATTCAACCGGCCGAGAGCGTCAGCCAAGAGCCACCAAATCGACTGAGAAGTCATTGCGTCGTTGGGCATTGGAATCTCGGGCAGATGTGAGTCAAAATTCCGCCGCACATTTTCAAGATTTGATGCTCTTGTTGCTGCTGCGTCGCAATCCACCATCTAGAGTGTCGACAAGTCAGTGGAAAAGCTCGTCTCTGGAACCTTCAAGAAGTCTTAAGATTTGCCTTCACTATTTTCTTTCATTAAACTCTACCAAATAACACATATTCACACACACACACACACTATAAATATTTATTTGGCCAACTTATATTGCTAATTCCTAAACATTTACGCTATCGAGGCGATTTTCCGGCGCTAACGTATGTGAGAGAAAACAGTTAGTATTTTTTTTCAATTAAACAGATATGTTGAGTGTTGAATAGTTTGCTTTTTTTCCTACTTCGTCGTCGAATGGAAATTGTTTTGCAATATATGTGTGTGATATTCTCTGATATGGACCACATGTGCGAATGTCATTTCATTTTCAATTAGTTGGTGGAAAAGTGGTTGAAGACAGTTAATTTTCCCCCTGGAAATGATCATCGCGTGAATATATTATGTCTCTAAGCAAATGAGGAGAGAGAGAGAGAGAGAGAGAGAGAGAGAAAGAGAAAATGAGGGAAAATGATGGTGTGAAGAAAAATATGAGGCCATTTTGCAAAAGTCACTCGTAATTTCAATCAATTGTCAGCTTTTAGTGGCTGGGCTGTTAAGATCTTTTTTTTTTTCTTTCCTCACTCATCCAACTGTTCCCAACAAATTTCCTGAAGCTTAGCAAGAAGTGGTATAAATTTATTGGAATTACAATCAAAGTGTTTGAAACAGTGTGTGATCAAATTCGTGATGTAAAGTTTGCGTGGGTGTTTTCTTCCCTCTTCTTCGTCTGCTCTTGTCTGAGCCTATTGGCATTCGCGAGAACCACGCTGTGTTTCTCCTTTTTTTCTGCCGACTACCTAAAATTAGTCACCACGAGGAATTTTCTCCCATTTCTTTTTCGCATCACAAAAATAGATGACAAAGTAACTTTCTGTGTGGTTTTCCACACTCCTTTCCGCACGGGAATCCTGCGATGGTCTGAGGCTTTTCCGCATTCAAAGTGCGAGGAGTTTTTTTCTGTTCTTTCCCTCACTGGTAAATGTGGAGGGTTGCATTTGGGTTCCGTTGCTTGTGCTGTGTAATAAATAGCTCAATTTTCACTTTAATGGTGACTATAATTAAAAGGTCTGTGAGGATAAGAATAGGAAGTGAAAGTCATTTATATGGTGGAGGATAAAACAGTGAATTACTCTTCTTTTTTATGACCTCTCTCTTTTGTGTGATTCTCGCTAGCTTTGCCGTGTATTTCATTGACCAGGGCAATTTGTATCAAGTGGCAAAGGAAGCATTACAGTATTATCCTACGAATAGTTTGACGGTGAAATTAGTTTTCTTTTTTGCAAATAAGAAGAGCAAGAATATCTCTCTAATTGTGTGCTTTTTGAACGAACTTTCTGCAATAGTAGAATTCTAATTTTCTCACTACTTTGCATACTATTTTATTTGTTTTCTCTGTAGTGAATGTTTTGCTATGGCAACACTTTGATGTATCACTAAAACATGCACTAGACGGTGTGCAGTGTTTCGTTGTTTTATGCACTATAATTTTTATCTCTCACTAGACTGAGTCTTTTTTTTTACCAATAAATAGCAATGCTGAAATATATATTTCACAGTATCAATAGATTCTCTTTTGTCTGGGATATTTTTCCGGGGAGAAAAACAAAGCATTTCCCGAAGGGATAACTGGAAGAGGACAAAGGGTAGAGAGAGAAAGAAATCAAAGAAATGCAAATGTAGTGTTTGTGATTGTACAATTTTATGGATGGTGTAGTTTTTGCCAAATGGCGCGAATTTTGCCAATTCAGCGGTAGAAATGTGAGCGAAACAATCAAGCAGGATTTTTACTTTTTGGGAGAGAGAGAGGAAGAGGGAGGAAAAATAACAAGAGGTGAAAATATACACACATAAAATATTCACTGAGTGCAGAAATGATGCGAGATGAACATGTGAAATTGGTAAGGAATTGGATATGAGGAGACGAAAGAGAAGTCTCGATGATATGAGAAAATTCCTTTGGGGATGTTGCGAAAGAAGGCAATATTTCACAAACTAAAGAAATATTTAGTGATTTTTATTGGGTGCTTCTGGGTAATTTATCACCATCGTAAATTAAATCTTAAGCTCGACTCAGTCAATTGATATTGTTATTTGACGATGTTACAACATTTTCTGACTGTTGGGAGAGAGAATTTAATGCTGGGTCGATCTTATGAGACACTTTAAGTTTTGGGAATTCAACACTCTCTCTCTCTTTTTCTCGGTTTTACTCACTTTTTCGCTGGGGAAGAAAAACAGTGAAAAGTATATTTTGTCTCTCCCTCTCTGTCTCTCGTTTCATCCTGAATGCCCGCCAGGCTCTGTGCGAGGATTTTATTTGTAAGCACTTTGTCATTTGCTGTGGGTGGATTTAACTACATATATCTGAGTGGGTCTGGAGGATTTGTGCTCTGGATGAAATGGTCTCCTCACACCAAGTCCTGACATATGTTTTATTCCATTTGAGTGAATAAAATTTCTCTATTAGGCGCAATTCATGCGTGTTTTTCGGGCATTACTCCAACAAAATCTCATGGAGATTTTGCGCCTGCGAATTTCAGTGGTATCGCAGAGAGTGTTGCATCTGGTTTCAACCTGTCGAATTTCAATTTGCTGCTGCACATCCTGAGCTTCTCTCTGTATCGCGTGGAAGTCTATTGAATTGGTCAAACAACAATTGGCCTCGCTAGGTTTTTGCTATGATTTTTTCCCTATCTCTCTATGGCTTTTCTCCCTAGTGGAACGAAAATATCGTGGCGAACCAGGAAAATTGGGAGATTTTTTTTTTACATGTGTGCTCAATTGTCAGTTTGACAAATAAACCGTCATGAGGTGCAGTTGAATATAAATTCTGCATGGAGTTCCGGGTAGTTTTTATTAAAAAGTTTTGCTACTACAGCGTGGGCACTAATTATAGGTCCACTGCAGGTATCCGGGGGTAGGTAGTCTGGGGCAAAATCAAAAAATATCAAATATGGCGTTTGATTGCCTATCCATTGCCAAAACAAAACCCCCAATATGAGGCCCCTCCGCCGGATCCTAGGGATTCTAGGGAACTTTATCACTTTCTGGGCTGGCACTAATTATAGGTCCACTTGGGAATTTTCACTATATCTTAGCGAAAAAAAATCGGAATATTCTGAAAATCATAAGGATCCTTCATTTTGAGCCCAGAGACCATTTACCGTCGCCACACCCCGCCTCGGTCCTCCGTGGACCGCACTGTTAAAAGTCTTTGCCTAGTACTACGTGATCGCCCAATATGGCTCCTCCGCATTGGGGCGGGGGGCCCAATGGCCACAAACTCCTTCATAGGGCTTGATTGAAGCCTCTTGACCATAATTGGGATTTCTGGCGCCGATACCCTTTCTGAATCCTGGCCTTAAGCACTTCTTCCAGGGTCTTTTTCTGCTTCTTCGGGCCCAAACCACCCCAACCCCCGGACCACCCCCAATGAAATGGGGCGAAAAGTTCTTGGGACACTTCTAGGAAACCCGAGGACCCTAGATCCGGGGACTGGTAGCGCCTCGAAGGGAGCGCCACACCGTGGAATGAGACCCATTCGAAAACCACCTAAAAGTGTATGGTTTTTCATTGAATTTCAACTGGCTCTCGTTCTACGTTAGGGCGCTCCCTCCGAGGCGCTACCCATCCCCGGATCTAGGGTCCTCGGGTTTCCTAGAAGTGTCCCAAGAACTTTTCGCCCCATTTCATTGGGGGTGGTCCGGGGGTTGGGGTGGTTTGGGCCCGAAGAAGCAGAAAAAGACCCTGGAAGAAGTGCTTAAGGCCAGGATTCAAGGCTGGTATTGGGGTCAGATAGCCCAATTATGCTCAAAAGGCTTCAGTCTTGCCCTATGAAGCAGTTTATGGGCATTGGGCCCCCCGCCCCATTGCGGAGGAGCCATTTTGGAATATCGTGTTATGCAAGGCAAAGACCTTTAACAGTGGGGTCCACGGAGGACCGAGGCGGGGTGTGGCGACGGTAAATGGTCTCTGGGCTCAAAATGAAGGATCCTTATGATTTTCAGAATTTTCCGATTTTTTTTCGCTGAGATATAGTGAAAATTCCCAAGTGGACCTATAATTAGTGCCAGCCCAGAAAGTGATAAAGTTCCCTAGAATCCCTAGGATCCGGCGGAGGGGCCTCATATTGGGGGTTTTGTTTTGGCTATGGATAGGCAATCAAACGCCATATTTGATATTTTTTGATTTTGCCCCAGACTACCTACCCCCGGATACCTGCAGTGGACCTATAATTAGTGCCCACGCTGTATATTAGCGAAATAACTTAGTCGAATGATGTAAAATAATATTTTGGATAGCATTTTCAGAGACATTTTGTATAAGAATCAGACAATCTCACAATTTTCGCCACATTCTGTGATCCCTCATGATTTTACCCTATAATGAGGTTTTATCATGCATGAATAAATAGCAATATTTGATTGTAAAATTCACGTAAATGTTCATCGGAAATGTTAATCAGTGTTTATATTTTTTAATATTTCGATAGTTTGGCTATTGTTTATTGTTTTCGAAATGCAATAAGCGTATTTAAATATAATGTAAATGTGAAAATTGTGGTTGCATAATGAGAGAGAGACAGACAATGTGGGTGGCAAATTTTGCGTGGCAAAAGTGCTGGTGGAAAAGTTCATTTCACAAAAAGCAATAATGCTGGTTTGATTTGAATGTGACCAGCTTTTCCACTTCATTGGATTTTTCGGGATAATTAGGAAAATGGTGTCATTTACAAAGTGCAAGTTTATTTCTCAAACAGGGGTATTAATTTGGTTTTATACAATCTGGATAAATTAATTGCTCTCAAATAGCAGCTGAGCATTCGATTACCTTTGGTTGAGGTTCAGAGTGTATTAAATGTACACAATATGAAAAGCTTTTTGGCACAGCTTTGTTGTACAGCGGTACAAGTGTGGTACTTATGTGAGGAAGCGTGGAACTGTGTCTGTATTAATTCATATGCAGTTTTGCTATGCTGGGGAGAATCACAAATGTGGCAATTTATTGTTTGGTGAAGGATTATATGGCATATGGGAACAATGTAATGCATGTTTCCGACTGCATTTTGGCCCCCTTTTTAACTCTCTCTCATTTATGACAAAATGCTTCCAATTTTGAATGAATTTCCATCGTATAAAATCGATCTGACCACGCGTATATACTCTGTTATACAACAGTGTTAAGAGTGAGAGAACAGAAAAAAGAGTGTGTGGAAATGTATATTGTTTACTGTGAATTAGAAAATAAAATTGAATTTATCAATTTTCGTGCTGAATATAAAATTTGAAAAATTTAACTCAATATTACGTTTTCCCTCACACTTTTTTTCTCTCCAAGTCTCTTGCCAAATTGGTTAGATTAATAATTGAGTATTAAGGATGAGAGAATTTCGTGTTGAATTGAGTTGCTTTATTGTATTCTTTTCATGGAAAAAAAATTCCTCCTCGCTTTTATGCAATTTCCCAGCTTTTGCAAATATAATATTCCAAACCATTCAGAGGAAGGAATCTTCCGCTTCTACTGAAAAGAATCCATTTCATCTGACACACTCCATTGCTTAAATATTCAATATCAATTGTATTAAATGGTTTTACAGATGAAAATGGCAGTTTTCCACTATTTTCTCTCTATTTCATGCAATTCTCTTTTATTGTTTATCTACCATGTGTGTGAGTGTGTTTGTGTGTGTTTCTTGCGAGGGTGGGAAGAATTCGCATGATTTCTTCTCCCAATGGACACTTTGGAGTCTTGTGCAAATGATGGGGACATGATAATAAATTGTGTCATCATTTTACACATACACACACATGCGCGCAGAAAAGGAAGGAAGAGGTGCCTTTTGGGGGTCACTAGAGTGTCGAAGTGTTTGTTTGCACAAATGGAAAATCCTCCCCAAATGACCCATCATTACCCATATCGTGGAATATCATCCACTTTAGACTTGCCTCTTGTGGGAGTTGTCAATGTCCCTTGGAAGAATAAATGTAATCTTGCAACTTTTATTATGTATTGTCGAAGAAGAGCTTCTCCTCACTTTCATTCTTTCTGTATGTGATGTAGATGATGGCGAAGTGGTGGAAGGAAGATTGAGAGAATGGAGCGGAGAAGAAGAAGAAAAAAAAGTGTTAGAGTCACTTGAGAAAGTGTCTGTTTCTTTAGGGGTGACAAAAATGGTATGTGGAGTCTGAGTCAACATATTATGTGATTTTTACCATCAATTCAACACTGTTCAACATACTTAGAAGAGGGATTTTCTTTGCACTTTTCTCTGGGTGATTTTTACCAAACACATTTGGCCTATTGCAACATGTTGTGAATCGATATGATTATTTTACCACTTTTTGGCAAGCATTTTCTCACAGTGTGAATGTGGCAAAAGACTAGGAAGATGACTGTGAAAGACCATCCGGATCAACCAAGAGTAGATTCTGCAAACATGAGATAACATAAGATTTTCTTTCTTTTCTCTCATGTGATGGCATTTCTAGTTGGGGTGGTGAAATCGAATTCCACAAACACTGATGGGGAAGAAGAGAGAAAATTTCTCTCTCAACATGGTATGAAGTTTTCCTTGAATTTGGCAAGATTTTCACACAATTTAATTCGAAATACACTCAAGTCTTTGCTGGCAAGCAATTTTCCACACAGACTTTTATGGACTTCTGGCAAAGGAAAGACGTAAAAGTGCATGGTTTGTAATTAAGCGATTTCACCAAGTTGGAAACTACGATTTTCACCCTTAATTTCCGCCAACACTTTCCTGTGTTTGTGTGTGTTTGTGTGTTGGGTTGTCGCTGAGGCGTAATTACGAGGGAAAATGACATAAATCATCTTGAGATTGATAAAGAAAAAAAGAAAAACAAATAAATTCCAGCACGAGAAAATGAGGATTTTGCAATGTTGGAGAAAATGGAAATAAATCATTGTTTAATTTTGCAATTTCGGCTGGAATTGTGATGAGAATTTAAGAGGATGTCCTTCCAAGAGAGAAAGAGAGAAAGATCATTTTCTGTGATACAGACGCGTTCTGAGATGCTTTTCTTTCCCTTCGTCTATCAATATTTGCTCAGTCAACTTTGCGGGGTGAGTCTTTTTTGCGCATGAGAAGTGACTCTCGAGCTTTTCTCGCCATCAGGAAGAGATGTGAGAAATGTAATATGCAGAAAAAGAAGGATCATTATGTGAAAGAGGATATGTGTAAGAAGAAATTCTTATAATAATGGCATAGATGAGAGAGACAGAGAGAATTCCAAGGAGAATGTGCAACTCTGAATCCATAAATGTTATTTTTAGTACATCTGTCTTTTCTGATGCCTTTTTGCCCAATTTATACGGGTGTTATTGCTTTTAATGTGTCAAAATTGTGTGTTTTCTCTTGGGATTTTAATTAGGTGACACTCAAATACATCATGACACTTCCTCTAAGCTATTTTATCGCACTTCTTTTCACTCAACTCCCATGTGCACAACTCTAAGGCGGGCCTGAATGCACTGAATTCCTCGCTGGCTTTCTCGTAAAATCTTGAGGAAATGTATTTAAATTTTTCACCACTTTCTGCAATTGTGTCGTACAGACAGAAGCGTGCAATGCGTTATTTTGTTGTCAAAAAGATAATTTGTGGAAGATCAGAAGCATTAAAGAAGGTTGTAATCAAAATGTTGTTCTAAAGCGATGCAATTGTATAAATTGTGTGATAATTTTCCCGTGATTTATGGGCGGAAAGAGTGACCAATTCATCTTAATTAGCATCTGGAAGTGGGTTCAAAATGGTCCTCTAAATGTCTGTTGGGGGGCTGTAATGTGGAGTGGTTTTCACAAAGTGAATTATCTCATTACATCTTCTAATTTATTTACACGGAATTGTGATTAAATTAAACCGACGCGTAATTTATCAGCATTGGTTGGCAATTTATGTGATTGAATGTGAAATGGTGATGGAGTCATTTTCAAATAAAATGACCCGAGGGTGGATTTTTTCATTTTCGTGTGTGTGTTTCTCATGGTGTAAATATTTGAAGAGAATTGGAGAATTTTTCCTGTGTTTTTTGATTTATCACTCAAATAATTCCAGATGCGCTAAATTGACTCGTGTGCGTATTTGAATGCCTCCGCGGAGGTTTGAAATTGTTTGGCAAAGAGAAAATAATAAATAGAGTAAATAATTTGAAAATAACACTCATGGCTGGATTTTCGTGTGATTGAATGGATGCTACAGCTGTTTGGTATAGCACACCATCATATCCTACAGTCGCACTGTGACGATGGATGGATGGAGAGAGAAAAATTATGGTGTGGCGTCATTCTCAAGAGGAGGAATTGATGAAAATATTCACATGAAAGGAGTGACAGTGTATTGTCGAATGTCTAATCTATACATATTGCTCTCTTCTCTCTCTCACTATAGAACTACATATAATTGATCCGCAGAGCTTCGTGTCAGTTGGGAAAGAATCTCATGGTTTGATGCCTGTGTGAAGCTCAGAAATTCATGACTTAATACTTTTTATTTATAGCCCCCGTCAGTGTTTCATCTGTGAAATTTTGCCTTTTACCACTGAAAATCCTCGGCGTCTCTCACACCATATGCAATGCTATATTGTGTGATGTTTTCAAGTTTTGAGCGGGAAATTGGAGCGAACAACACCACATGGAAAATTTGCTTGGTGGCTCTCGTGTCACGGATAAATCAATCAAATATCACGTGTATGTGTGTGTGTGTGTATTGCGAAATATTTCTCAAAATTGCCATCAATATATATTCTTCTAAACTGGATTTGTGGGATTGAAAGAATTTCTGGGTGTGTGTGTATGTGCACTTTACATGGGAAAATGCGTGACTTTCTCGTGGGAATCACTTAAAGAGGATAATTTATGGGTGATTTGCCACGATAGGGAGGATGCTTAAGAGTGGAGGAATCTCCAAAAAAAAAAAATGTGTGAGGGTGGAAAAGTGTGAGAGAAATGACAAAATTCCACTTTTTGCAGTTGTCGTCTGTTATCGTTTTACACCATTCACACGCATTTTCCCCCTTGGCATTTGTCACAACACACACACAATGAGAATGATGTCGAATTAGTGGATGAGTGTGACAATCCATTTGAAAAGCTTCCACTATATTTTTATCCCTGGTGGAAGCTTTTTTACTGCCATGTTTACACTTCAATTAAATTCCATGGAAAATGGTTTATATAGAGAGGGATATTATTTCGCACTCGTGTTTTCCACAGGATGCTCAGTCCTGGGGCGAAAAGCTGTACGCACCCAGGCTTTTTATTGCTGCAAATCCATATTGATTTTCCTATTAGGAGTTATTTACTCAAAGAGTGTTAAGGCGATATGTGGCTATATGTTGCCAGCAGGAAAACATGCATTTACTGATGCAGAAGATAGTGCAGATAAAATTACTGAAGAGATATTGAAAATTAACAAAGAAGAGCAGTTTAAGGCATTTAACACCAGAATTAATTTGATTAAAAAAAAAAATCACGATAGAGTTAAATTTTACACTATTTCCTAAATATTTGTAGAAATGAATTTTCATGATCTCAATTGCCACTCATCCTTGGTCACATTTGCCCAAGGATTCATTGACAAAGTTTATTGTTGTTGGGCAAACTTTCAAGAGATGAGCTTCACAATATTATACATAAACTTTGGTGACACTTTTGACTGACTCTGACACGATATGATATTGAAGATGAGTGAAAACCCAGTAAATTATCTCTTATAGACAACCTGATTGTTGATGTTTATGGTAATTTACGGGTTTTATTTTTAGACCATGTATTTTTTTCTTCATGGGTGAGGCAAAAATTAACATAGTCTTCGATATATATGTAACTTGTTAATTAAAACACCATGAAAAAGTCGCGCATCTGGCTCTAATTTGAGCATTGCATGCTGAAAAGGTGTTTTTTCTTCCTCTCCTTCCTCTTGTTGTATTCCAGGTTTAAATATGACAAATTAGCCGGACTTATCGTGAGCAAAAGAGAGAGAGAGGGGGTGGTTAGAGGGGGTGGATTTTGTGTGGCGTGAAAATATCGAGAGGAAATGGCACGATCAACAGTCACAACAGTGAAAATTTGTGCTAATGTCATGCTTTAGCAATCAAAGCTGTGTAATCGTAGTAATTCTACGAATTGGATTTGGGGATAAGGGGATGAAGTGAAGGGGAAGGAAAAAACACAATTTTTCGGGTGGAAAATTGTCTCAATTGAGCTCTCAATTTTTTAAACGCCACCAAATGAATGTGATTCATTCGTTCAGCGTAATCGCTTTTCTTTTCTCTTTTTTTTGCTCTATCTATATGTATTTTTGTGGCGATGCAATTGTGGGGAAAAAAGTCAAGTGAAATGGCCCGTGGGGTGGATTTGATTCTTTGCGTGTTTTGTGCACACGAAAGAGTTTTGTCACTAATTGCTTTCTTTCTTTCTACTCTTTTGCAGGAAGTTCTTCACACCATTTCACATCCATACGGTCAAGTGCAGCGCATTGTGATATTTAAGAAGAATGGCGTCCAGGCGATGGTTGAATATCCTTTTAAAAAAAATACCAGAGAGAGCGAGAAACACGTGGAAATTGTGGGTTAATTGTGACAGAGGGGGAAATTTCTCAGGCGAGAGTGAGTGGATTTTTTTTCTTAGACTATTGACTACTTTTTGAATACATTTTAGCCTCTGGCGCTGGGAGGGTGTTTCGTTTCACGATGAACCAGTAAATATCCCCTTATCAGCATGCTTTCCTGCAGAGTCTCAAGTAGTCATCTAGATAAGATTCAATGTAATGCTGGGAGAAATGGCGGGAAAAGGAAGACGAAATGTGAGGCGTTTTAGGGCGATTTTCCACCTGAAATATTTGGTGCAAATTGAAAAATGATATCTCAAACTCAGTGATAAGATAACAGTTTCGCGGATGCTAATGTGCCTAGAGTTAGTGAGAATTTTTCATAATGAAAAAGCTCTTTTTTTTATCAAACACACACCTTGTGCATATATGGAGAGAGGGTTTATGGGGGTTGAAATTAATTGAATTTCACATTGTGTGTGTGTGTGTGTGTGACATAAAAAGACGCATTTCCCAACTGCATTGTCACATGTTTTTGACTCTCCGCAGACGATGTCACTGAGCGCATGCTGCACAGAGGGAGCAAAGGAAAACCCCGTAGGGGGTGTATATAGAGAGAGAGCGCGAGGGGGATGTAAAATGCAGAGTCAGGAGCATTATTAATGGATTATTCAATGGGAAAAGCGGTTGGGATTGAGTTGAACAAATGTTCCTGTGGCGGACTCAGGAAGGTTGTGGCTTTTATTTTCTTCGTCACGACAGCGGAAATAGCTTCACGGGTATTTAAGTGACACATCCGGATGTGTGTGGTGGAAGCGCCAGGAAGCGGAAGAAAAATCACCCTGGCAAACTCAATAATCATTAAATTTCGCAGTCGCTTCTTCAAAATGTCTGCGCGCGATATTTGTTGGGTGTTTTTTTTTCTGCTGTGACAGATCATGTGTGTATTTATCGATACTCTGTTGGGTTCTCAAATATTTTTTCGCCTGACCAACAGTATATATGCTCTATCACGGGGCATATTAGCACGAGGCGAGTGAGAGAGAGTCATAAATTTCCTCACACTCCATATCGATTGATGTCTCCGATGGGGCCGCAATTTTTTGTCCACCGTCTTTTTATTGATTTATTGGTTGGCACGTAATAACTTAATTTCCATTGGGTGATTCTACATGACACCGAGTATTACTTGATTAGGCACCGATTGTGATTGAATGCGAATGGCTTTTTTCCGTGGGCTTTCAATTGACAGAGCCTATATTTGATAATTGCTGCACAAATTCTCTAATAGCCATAATTCCTCACAGTGTGACAGAGAGAGAGCAAACAACAGAGCAAATGATTGTCTCTGCGCGATAAGAATTGACCCAGAAATGTGATAGGCATTCAGTGAAATCTCATGGGAGTTTATAGAACGTGATTAATTGCATTGACAGATAAAGTAATAATATATTATCGATTTGTGCAGTAAATAAGGGTGTCTTTTTGATGTTTGTTGATCTCAACGATCAGTCAACATAGCTTTGAAATATGTAGAAAAAAAATCTCGTTGAAGTGAAGCTTTTTTACTTCTGCGTCAATTTGACTTGAAATTCCTTTTGGGCTCTCAGAACAGAGAATGTGTTCAGACTTTCAGTGAAAAATACAACAAGAAAGTTTTCTTATAGTCTCTCTAACAACACGAAAAATCTTTCAGTGGTTGGAAAATTATCATGAAACGTGGTTAGATTTTCTTGCAATCTCACTCTTTCTCTACTACTTCCGCTATTGGAACATAAGTAGACACATACAAACACGATACATTTGGCTGTGGGTGGTGAAAAATATGGCGAAAAAGCATGTTATTGGTGTGAAAATCCTTTTCCACCTTCTCCAGTAATATTTTGCCAAGAAAACACGGATGAAAGTGTGGAGCAATAAATAAATCCGTTGATAAGGGATTATGAGATTTTGATTTCATTTTGATGAGCAACTCCAAAGCTTTCAATCGTCGTTTATTTCGCCCTGAAAATATATTGCTTATGTATGGAGTGTTTCATGGGAAAGTGATTGAGATATGATGTGTCTCATGGTGGGGTTTTTGGGCTCTTGCGGAACCATCTTTGGGTGGCCTGAATTCCCGCATGTCGATGTGATTAGAATGCGCGCCTTTTCAACCGCTGAGGACGATGATGAGTGAGTGCTTTTGGTTAAATGGGCAAATATTTTGATTTAATTACCACATCATATAAACGTCAATTCGTATGCTGAAGATGAGCTTTTTCGCGCGCTCGGGTCCAAAAGTGTGTTTTTGGGAGACTCCTTTGTCGAATGTATGAATCATGAAAGTTAATATTATGACAATTTTGTTCCACTTTCGACTCATACAGCTTTGAAAATATCTTCCTTAACTTACATATAATAATGCTGAATTCAATCACTCGATGGTGTGCGCCTTCAAGTTGAACGTGAGAAATTATTTAATTGTTTTATTATTGAAATTATTGGACGTGCACATTGCGTTTTATGACCAAATCTCTGCCTTTTATACAGCATAAAATACTCAATGTGGGTTACCAAGCAGTTGTACTTGCAATGTTAGACTCTTTTTTTCTACACACCATCACAATTCATCACGCGACTGTGAGATGATTTTGATACTGGAATTGAACTCTCAATCTTATGTGCAATTTCACTTTTTTTCTCTCTGTCAGAAGATGGTGAAATATAGCATCACTTAATTTTTAATTAAGAGTGTATATAATGCTCCCTTTTTCTCTCTCGCTCTCGCTTTTGGCTATGATTTTTCATTTTGCCACCACTGATGCATAAGTAATCACTCACTCTAATGTGCGATGTTGTGAGAAATTTCCTCCAATTTTCCAGTAAATTTGTCACTTTTTGCGGGGGGGGGAAGGGGAAAAGAAGCAAATACTTTGATCCTTAACTAAAGTCCTGGCACTTTGTTGATGGAAATTGCCCGGAATAATACATTTGACAGTATTGAATCTGCCACAAGAGCCCGTGATAATCTCAATGGAGCCGACATCTATTCAGGATGCTGCACACTCAAGATTGATTACGCAAAGGTAAGATGCTATTGATTTATTTAACTCCTCCCCCAAATCTTGAGTTGATATTACAGGCAAGACGATGAGTATTTTCACGCACTTGATACATTAAGAGAAAAATCCCACCTTTTTTTTATTGTGTGATGTTCATGCGAAAATCGCACTTGTCTGTATGGTTTTCTTTTTTTCCAATTGAGTAAGATTGATTCAGTTGGATTGATGTCACTTGCATTGTGTTCTAAAAATCACATCCCGTGTGCAGATGAGACGCGCGCTTTTGTCGCCCCCCATCGTAGTGATTTCTTTTCTCTCTGGACCATCAACTTTCATTACTTCGTCTTTTTCAACTCTCTGTCGCGCGAATGTCAAGGGGGGGTGGAAATTGCGAAAATGTCTCATGTAGTGTTGGTTGGTGTCTCTCCAATATGTGTGTTGCCTCTTTGCACTCTTGCTCAACACTCCCCTTGTCTCTCACCCTCTCGAAAGGGAGGGCGGGTGAGAAGCTCTCGTAGAACAGAGTGTCAAATTTATTTAACAAGACAGCGTCAGAGACGAAGAGGGAAAGGTGTCTGTTTGTTTGAGGGTGGAGAATGAGAGAGAGAGAGAGAGTGAGAGTGAGTCTCCTTGGCTGTGGGGGATGATATAAATATTTTAGGGAAAAGAAGAGTTTCTGTGTGCAAAGCTCTGCCATAAATTCTACTTTGAGCACCCAAATGCGTACAAGGCAGCCAAAGAGTGGGCGTGGAAGTGCTTTCAATGGGCGAAGCTCTTCCGATTTTCTATTACTACCACAACTTTTGCATTGTGGAGAGGGTGGAAAATTATTGGAACATAATAAATTGCATATCTGGGTTAAAATTAACCCGAAAGACTGATTGTGGATGGTAGATATATCAGGAATATAATTTCCTATTTTCTTGGAAATTGACATTCTATTATGCACTCAATTTCAGTACTTTGCGTGGTTGAAAAAGAAAAACTCCTTAACATGCAATAAGTTGTACAGGAAGCTTTCAGTTTTTGCTACATTTTGCATCATACTTATCACGAGAATAATGATAGATTTTCATTAGTTCTTTCTTCAAGAGGTGCAGCACAAATTGTAAAGTTTATTCACAATTTCCAATTAAAGGCACAGCATTCGCAGATTTTACATCTTATAAGCTGGGTGAATGTGGTTCACTTACTTCTGAATTTATACCTTTTCAAAAAGGTATTCCATCTCTGAACCTTTGCAACGCTAAAATGTTTCCATAATTCATGGCATTCACGCTGTCTTTCGCCTTCACACTTTCTGAAAGCCCTTCCTTTGGCGAATGCACAGCATGAGGGTGGGAATAGAGCGATTCATGTGGGTGTGAAAATCGACTATATTTATCATTACATTAATTATCCGGCAATCTAGTTAATCACCAACAGAAGTCTTGTGTAAATATTTGCCAATTTTGCAATTTGTCATGGCGTCACAGTGGATGATAAGGGTGCGCGCACAAGAGGGAATTTCGACAGTGTTGTATGTATAAATTTGCATTTTCACTATGGCGTAGTGTGAAAAATATCTAAGTTTGTGTTGTCTCTCATATATATTTATTTATAAAATTTACATGTGAAAACAATGAATTTCCACCAAGTGATGGCATTTCTTGTTTGAAGGATGTCTTGAGATGTTCGTCCTTCGTATGCACTGGGTGACATTTTCAATAGTGAAATGTTTTGCAATATTAATTGGCAACTTTAGTCACACTTTGCACTGGGAATTGTGCGGCGGCAGAATGTTGAAAATGTTCATTTAATTGTATTGTGTGCGCGTCTTGCACATTGTTGCCTTGCAGAAGTGGGGAATTCGCAGTAGGAGGTGGAAAAACAGGTGGAAAATGTCGTTTGTGTCACAACTTAAAACTTCCCGCCGCCGAAAAAAAAGCTATCATGTCTAACAAGTTAAAGTGCACTATGTAGAGATGGCTGTTACATGTTAACAATTGTGTGTGCAGTTCTTGAAATGTCTCTGCGTGGTGGTATTTTGCATGTTGTGTGTGTGTGCGAGGAAGAAGGTTACTGTATAGATTATGTGACAATGGAGAGATTTATGTAAATTCCATTGTGATTGTAATAAATTTCATCCCAGGCACTGAATTGGTGGAACAGGAAAGCATCCTCCAAAATGTTATGAGCTGCTCTCAAACTGCTGCTGAATCCAATTGTCCGTTGGGAGGATGCATACACCCAGGCTAATGCACTTCCTTTCGGGCTCAAATGAGACGCTTACAATATTATATATGTTCCATGCATAATTATTCACCAGACAATTACATAAAACATAACATTTCCATGTCTTTTCGCTGCACGATATGTAGTTCATTCATCAAATATAATCAAATGTAATGTGCCTCGAGTGAGTTCCTCATCGTGAACGCCCAACAGAACTCAATTCGACCACTCGTGGAAAATTGTCATACATTTTCCATAAATAGTGTGGCAAATTCAGAGTTTTCACTGAAAAACCCAAGGGGAAAACAATATGCCTTAAATCTGTACACGAATTGTGTGCACTTCCGGCACTGAATCCTAAGACTCTTTACACACTAATTAAAAAGTTACAATAAATGTCTCAAGTTTCCATTTGGCCAAAAACTCCATTTTGAAGCTTTTTAGATCACAAAATTATCACTTATCATTTACCAATGATCTTGAAATTGCTGATTCAGATTGAGAATCGTAAGAATTGAAAGAAGTCCAAAGAATCTGAATTTTATATCTGCGAAAGAAGCTGAAAGAAAAACACCTCCACTTCCTACACTACTTCTACTCATCTGTACACCACTTCTGACTACATTATCTCCCCCTTGGCAAAACCATCACGCTCTTTCTCACTTAATTTCATTAATTAGCGACACTGTGTCATATTTGTATTAATGAATTTGGGAATAAATTAATTTTCAATGTGACAAAAGCGCACGACACCATATTAAGGATGAAAAGCTCTTGGGAATGGGATAAACAATGCAATATATAAATATATTGTGTTGTAATTAAAATAAACAACAGGTTGAGCATTTGTTAAGGAACGAAAAACAAGTCTGTTATTCGTATTCTGTGAATTGTGAGTGTGTTTGAGGAGGAGAAAATGCTTTTTCTTAAATATCATTTAATGAAGCAATTTGTCATTCTGTCTATAATATTATAGAAAAAACCACTCGAATTGAAATGCGTTTAAATAAATTGGAGTGTCTTAATTTTCTCGCACATAACACTGAATCTTTAATCGACGTTTTTGGTTGAAACAGAAAAAATTGCAATTTTGCTACTGTATTTTTATAGATTTAATTAATGAAAATCTTACAATGTCGTGAATTTATACTTTAGAATAATTACGTTTTCTGTGTGATGAAAACACAATTTAGAAAATACACAGTGAAAGTTTTAGATTGCTTTTTCTTGACACTGAAGTAAATTTGTTTTTGTATTTTGATGATAGAATGACAAAAAGTTCTCATTTTGTGTGTGTAGAAATTCTATTTAATCTATAATAACATTCTCAGAATTCCTTCCAACAGTTCTTATGCAGTTTCACTTGTAACCCGGTAACCGAGAAAATAACTTTGATTGTGGGCTATTTCACACACCTGACGGTGAAGAAGAGTTGAGTTACGGGGAGCTTAAGGGGTGGTAAAGGTCAACTTGTACATGAGCACACTTAGTTTTATGTATTTAAATGTGCACAGTGGCTTTTTGTCTGGGTGTTGTTCATCTTTGATGGCTTCTATTTAGTAAACAAATCACTGTGCGTCGTGAAAAATCTCTGTGGTTTACCTTTTGGGGAAAATCTCTGTAAAATTCATGGTCAGAGTGTACCTTTTTTGGAAGGCATATGAAATGGTCAAAGACTGGGATTATCTCAATTGAAATTCTCATTTTTTTTGGGTCTGATTTTCTTTTTCACTTTTCTCCCTTTGTTGAGGGTCACTTTCGTTGAAAATTCCTCCACATCAGCATTCAGTGTGATGATAATAAATATCCCAAAATCTCATTGTGCATCTGCAGAATGAAAATTTTCCAGTCCCGTGAAGAATTATGTAAGAGAATCGAAGGGGAAACAGGAAGAAATTATTTATCCTCCAACTCCGCATAGGGCCAACGATTCACCCTATACAATGTGTTATATTTAAGGGGTGGTATAAACGTGCTTCTTATCGACTCTTCGTGAAATTTATGCATTGTCTCCGGCAGCGGGACACAGAAGAGCTCTGAATACGGAAGGCGGGTAGCTTTTATGGCATTCGCAAAGAGGGAGCGAGAGAGAGAGAGAAGTTGTAAAAAATTACTCTGAGATATCGTCGTGATCCTGCAAATGGTCTTGTCATCATGTTTGGTGTCAATTTTAATTCAATTTACCTTTATTTCGACAATGGCAAGGTGAAATCTTATCGGATTCTCCTTCCAAAGACAAAAAAAAAGAAAAGGAGATTGTCACAAATACAATTTGTAGCCCACAATGATTCTCAATTTACTTCTATCCCATGATTGTTGTTGAGCATTTTGACCTTTTTTCTGGTTGTTCCTCTCTAGTGAATTGAGTCAATATCATTATAAGATAAAAGGCAAAAAGGGAATTTCTTAAAGAGGAGATTTTTTCCCCCCGATTCTCTGACTCGTGTGTGGAATTGATTTTGACAAATTCAAAGTAGTGTGGAAATCTTTTATTTAGTGAAAAATGTGTGAGGGTGGAAAATTCAACATTTTGTCCTTATCGATGGAATTTTTGTCGGTTGAAATGACACGCATAGTTTCATGGCAATTTGTCGTACGTGTGTGTGGGTTGGAAAAACGGAAGTAGAAATTACGAATATTTCCCTTAATTTTCACGATAAAATCTAGAATTTTGATTGAATTGGAAATATTTGAGTGCTTTTCTTCAAGTACTTTTCCCCATTGAAAGTAATTATGCATGGGAAAGTGTATGTGATGAGTTTTCGTGAGGAAATTGCACACTTGAGAAGCGAGAAGAGAGAGAGAGAAAGAAGTTCTTGAGTTTCTCACTGAAGGATCAAAACGGTGTGTGTGTGTGTGTGTGGAAATTGTTGAAAAGGTATGAACTTTCTTTCTCGAGATTTTCACTAAATACTCGTTCCATTCTCATTAGTGCCTTTAATTAATTCGTTGTATGAAAGGAGACTCATTAGGGAATTTATTGACGATGAAGTATTGTTCGTGTGTGTGTGTGGGAGAAAAAGACCCTTTGGATATTTCTTTTACTTCTCTTTCGATGTGAAAATTGCACTGTTAGCCCGGAAAATACTCCTCTTTATACATATAAATGACACAGACAGAATTAACATGTTGGCGTGAATATGTGCCGGACTTAATAAAATTGGCGCGAATTTTGGAGAAACGGAAAAGTTGCAACAATTTGAGAATTTTGTTTCAACATCTGTTTCTGTTTTCCCTCCACCTTCTGTATTTTCTCCCATAAAATTCTCTCTGTCATAACTTTAAATTCATTAATTACTGAGAGCTTTTTGCAACATATTTCAACACAGAGTCATTCATGGATGGTAGTCAAGATGAAGGGATTTAATCTGCATTCAGAAAAATGCACAGCAGAGTCTCGAATGAAGTTTTATTTATTTAAAAAATTTCACTGCCAACACTGTGATTTTAGTCGACAATAATTAACCGAGCTCCGTGACAAAATTGAAACCACTAACGAGCTTTTTTCCCTAATTAAACCCATGAGTTCTGCCCTCCATGTCGTGGTGATGAAAATGCAATTAAATGTGACGATAAAATATGGCTCAACATAGAAAATGGGTGGAATGATAGGAGAGATGTGTCTCTTATGAGGTATTTTGTACTAAAAAAAAAAAGAGAAAATATATGAAACATTTTAACAATGTTGATTATTGATTTTCCAACCACGCAATGCTGGGTTTTTCCCGTTGAACTTCCTGTATAATTGCAATGTAAGAGTTATAATGATTTTATAAACTATGTGCATAACAGCTGCCGCTCCTGTATAACGTGTTGAGTGAGGGAAAATATTGCAATTTTCCATAGAGGTGTTCGCGCTGTGATGAAGGGGGCTGAAAAGCTCGTGCACCATGTGACAAAAGTTGCGTGCTTGTTGCACTTTGCAAAAGCTGGGATAGCAGAGATAAATTTTGCAAGTTGAATTATGATGACATAGTCTTTGAGCAAGAGAAGTGAGTGGAGCGTTTGTTCAAGCTGAGTATCACGCGGTGTTGAATCGATTTGGCAAAGGAAAAGTGATGCTAAATGTATATAAATTTCACCATTAGGAGATGAATTTTTGGAGTCGTGTTGCACACATAAATATTGTAATATAATTCAGCCTGTGTGTGTGTGTGTGGGAAGAAAAGAATGCAAGTATTTTTTGGGGTGGATTTGGATTTTGGGGGTTGTGAAAATTTATACACTCTCATTCTTTTGGCAAAGTGGCGCGCGAGGAAAGAAAGTGAGAAATTGTGTTTCAGCCCCAGATATACGTCTTCATTGCAAGGGATACGAAATTATAGTAATTTATTAGATTTTTACTTGGGAGCAATTTTCTCTACTATCTTCTTTTTTCTTCTCTCTCTCTCTCTCTCTTCATGTACAAACACTCTTGAGAAGGTCAATTTGAGCGGATCGTGAATGAAGTTCAATATGCAGGAAAAGTCAATGAGAAATCCCTCAATATAGAGTCGTTTTTTTGTTCCCTCTTTCCATGCCAATATATTTCTTATTTCTTTCTTTGCATTGCGATTGATAAAAAAAAGAGCTCATGAAAAGAAAGAGAAGTATATGAAAACCTCCCTTACAATTGGCGTGCTATATATTTTTCAGTTCAACACTGAGTGGGTGGGAAAACATTGGTTGCACTTTTTTCTCTGTTCCCTCGTGGAAATTTTTCATCGAAGACTATCTTGGGGTGGAAATGTGTGGTTTCTCCACTTGTCATCGCGAGCTGTGGTACTTGAGAAAATCTCTCTCTCTCTCTCTCTCTCTCTCTCTATTGAAAGAGAAGAAGAAGATTGTCCAGTTGCGCTGCCATGATAATAAATTGCGCTCCACAGTGTTGAGCAATAAACATGAAGACACAGAGTGTGATATGCCATTCCAGTGTCGAAGTGCGGGAATAAAATGTGCGACAAGGCAATAAATGTAAAATGCCTCATTATGGAATGATGAAATAACCGAGGGTGGTCTTGTTGTTATCATAGCTTTTTTCTCTGGCTCCTCGAAAATTGCTCTGAAACGGAGAGTTTGAAAGCACTTCTCATTCGTGATCTTTTTCTATATATGCGGTTGTGTGTATTTGCCCCGTATTGCCTTCTGCAGACGGTGCTTTTTGGCTAAATATTTGATTTATAACCATTCCATGGCTTTAGATAAACATTCCGGCTTGCAAATAGAAATATCTGTTTTGCCTCCCAACTTCACGATGCACCACCACCGCACAGTTTGTGATGGGTTTTGGGCTTTCACGTGCGGAGAAAAATCAGGGAGGAGATTTGGTCAATAATTCAATTAGCTTCATGAGAAAGAGAGGGAGAGAAAGAGCCTCAACATGATTCAGCTCTTTGGTTTTTGGTGAGGCTTTGTGTGGTGATTGAATTAGATACATTGGAGAGGTTCATGTGAATATTTAATGAATTACAATCAATTATGCATTGATGACTTTTCCAAATGTTGTCACATGAAGTGTAGGAGTTAAAAACACCAACATTTCCAATCGATTTTGATGACTTTGGTTAGCTTATTCACTATGGCACAGAATGATAGATTCGTCTGCGAAGACTGTGATGGGTGAATATTGTGTATTTCCACCCTATTTATAAACTATTAATCAGCCACAAGATCAGCCAGAACTAATCTGTGTGCTAATTCAAAATTCTCACCAGAAATGTTGCTGAAATTGATTTGATTCTTGTTCAAATAATCTCACTTCTGAGGCGAATTTCAGAGTGAATATTTGGTCTTATTTGTACCAAATTCAACTATCCAAAGCATGTAAAGCATGTCTTGCCTCATCCACCTCCCCAACATAATTTATGCCATGGCGCTGCTTGGTCTTCTTGGGTACGGGGGGGGGGGGATGTGTAGGAGGACACTTGAAACAAAGTGAGACGATTACATTGCTCAATTGCGTGCGTGTTTTTCAGCATGGAAACACCAAATGGATGGCGCACAGAGTTGATGGGGTGTCAGATAGGGGTTGAAAGATGATACAATCGTCGCATGGAGAATGATGTGCGCGCTTTCTCACGACATTGAACGGTACCTTGAGCAACTCTGGGCGGGATATGAGATGTGGGGTCTTTTGTCTATCTTCTTCACGTGTGTGACTGTGTGTGAATGTTGCCATTTTGTTGAAAATGTGTGCGCCATGCAGTGTTGGATCAATAAATAAAATCTCTCTTACTCTCCCCCGTCCCGTGAAAAAGCCAAATATTTAGTCTAATTCTCTTTGTCTTTTTTTCTGTCCATGTCTTTGCAGCCCGAGAAGTTGAATGTGTATAAAAATGACAGCGACACGAGCTGGGATTTCACATTAACTGGTAAGAAAGAGAGAGAGAAAATAAGAAGTATAATGTTATCTACATTTTCACTGTGACCTCATGTACTAAATTTGAAAGGAAGAGAAAAGGAGGAAAGTGGTGTAATTTTATTGTCATCTTTATTTGTTTGTTCTTTAACGATGACGATTAAGGTGATGAATTTATTTCAAAAGTCTATTTTTGTCAATATTTTCGTTTACTCAGGCGAGAAACAAGTGAAATTCTCAGTTAATTTTACTTTTATTTCCACACATTGTCCAAATGAGGATTTTTTTTACCAATCTTATTATTTTTCTTCTTTTCATTCCTTTTTAATTTACTGCGTGAAGAGGTTTTTGTTTTGAGCACGCTTTCCTTGTCTTCTGGCATGAAATGAAGAGGAAAACAGAAGAATGAAAGCTTGCTCAAGAGGTTTTTGTCTATTATATTTTCCATTGCTCATGATTTCAATAGTTTTTCATAAGTTAATTCGTCGAAGGTAAAAAAATAACTAAAGATATAGATATTTAAAAAATATATTATTGATATGATATATAAAATAAAATACATCGCAAACGATACGAAACGCCAACTTCTATACCTGCAGCACACAGACAAACAACAAATTATCTCTTTTCATTGCATGCAAATCAGACAGATTTCTTAGAAAAAATATATATTTGTATAAAATATATATATAAATATAATTGTAGACTCCCAGAGTTGGAGATTTTGGTGATGGAAATCTCTTGTTAGATTTCAACATTGATAAACTCTTTTTGCTTTTTTGATTTGTTTTTTATCTAATTTGTTCAAAGACATGTTCTTACTTTAATATCCATAAATATTCTTCTGTTACCAAACTCTCAAGCAGAAACTCACAGATATACTGTACATTTAAACGGTGTCTTGTTTTCCTGAAGGGTGACTGATTTTTGAAGAGAGAAGAAAAATGCCTAAATTCACTGCAAAGAGACTTTGAATCGATACATTTTTTTTCCCGCTCAGCACGACAATTTAGAATTTATCTCACGTTAAACTTTTATCTCTGCCACTTTACACTATGGGTGGACATTTAAATAGACATTTTGGAAAGTACGAGGAAAATGCGGCAATTAAAGTAATTATGGAGGAAATGTAATTTTCTCACACTCCATCGCGCCCCGAGGGATGGACTAAAAGTCACTTTTCCCTGGCTGAGATAATACATTTTAGGCGGATTGCAAAATTAAGGCAACAAAAAGCATTTTTAATACAACATTTTATTTGCGGATAAAAAGTAGCTAATATGTTTTAAATTAGTGTCACTGGTTTCAGAGTTTTAATTGGGAAACTTCTCGACTCGACAGTGGTTTTTGTATAAAGTTTGAGAATTGCACAAAAACTGAAATGAAATTTTTAGAAAATAATAGAAATACAATCCCTTCGGGAAAAAGCAAAGACGCATGTTTTTTCCACATTTAATTGTCTCGTTTTTTCATGTTCATTGAAAACAAGAAGAAGAAGAAGAAAAAATTGTGTTATTTTGTGAAGCAAGCAAAGAAATTCCAATAATATAAGTTTTAACATATTGTTGAGAAAACACAATTTTGAAACATTTTGTTATTCTTTTGATTTTCACTGAGTACATATTTTGTGTTTATTTTGGCATTGAAGATTAAAAAAAAAGACAAAGAAAGAGTAAAGAGAAAGACCAAAAAAAAAGAAAATCCTTGTGTATATATAATTTCTCTTCTTTCTCTCGGTTGTATAAAGTATTTGTTCTTTGCCGAATTTATTTGTCTTTTCAAAACACTTTTTTTTGCTCGTGGTCGTGTTGGAAATGCATAAAGAATTTTCTCGATGTAAAAACAAGAAGAAGAAGAAACTTAAATAAAGTCGTAGAGAAAGAAGAAAAGTCCACACAGGAGATGAGAGAGAAAGAGAGGAAGAAGAAAGATGAAAAGAATGCAAATAGAGCTTGTTTGTCTGTGTGCAGGGTTGTCAAACGTGACTCTCGCGGTGGCGATCGTCCCCTGTCGTCTCGATGGGCCCCACGACCATCCACCCGCCGCCCACCGTGAAAAGCGACGTGTTGATCACACACAATCAAGTGTCGGTGTGTCCGTTTACCAAAATCCTCCTCGCTAGATATGTAATGACACACGTCACCGAAGAAGGGGCGTTTCTATCGGTAAGTTTTCTTTGAATCCAATGATAATTTGCTTACTTAATATGTTTTTGTGTCCTCTGAATAAGTTGGGGGGAAAGAGCCTGACTTTATGTGCAACATTTTGCTTCACAAAAATTCTGAGATTCATTCTGAATATTTTGTTTTCCGTCCATATTGAATATCTTACAGTTTCTCAGTATGTTTAAAATGTGTTTCAAACAAACTGTTTTCTGTCTTCTTATAATAAGTCTACAATAATGAGTGTACTGAAGAAGAGGTCTTGTCTTCACTCTTGTGCCAATTTCTTACTTTTAGAGCTTGGAATACAAGTGTATACATATAGAGAGACAGAGGCACAAGTTTAAAACAATTTCTCCATTGGGATTTAATAACATTTCACTCCACATACGTTAGACTCACCTTAGAGAGCTTCATATACGTATGGAGTATATCTTCCAATTTAGCTAAAGTATTCTATTAATTTTTGAGTTTCTATGGCGTCTGACTTTCCTTTCTCGGAATAATTCTCAAGGCAGTTTCAAGTGGAGACGAAGAGGGAAAAATGCATCCACTTGATTAAAAACTTCTCTCAATATTGCCGGTTCGAGTGTGTTTTCACAAGAATGGCAAGGTGGATAGTGGAGAGAGAGAGAGGGGAGAAATCTTAAAAGTTGAGCTGTGTTTTCTTTTGCCTCTCATGCGCCAATGCTTGAACGGAGGCTGATGCTGATGTGGGTGAAGAAAAGGGTGTGCATAAATGAGAGAGGGAGAGAAAGAGAAGTTGTGAGATTGTTGTGTGAGAAAATGACATAAATATTTGCAATGCAAATGAATTTGCAAACTAATGCCATTTATCCTGGCGAATACCTGAGGATTTTGCATCGCAGCTACCGGTAAATTTTCTCGGTTTATATGCGGTTGCATGAGATGAAGTGGAAAATCTCAACAGATTTTCTCATCCCAATGCAATTTCCACACAAGACTTGGTGGAGATTTTTGCTGTTCTCTAAATTACCATGCAACACTTCTTGCTTTGGCTGCGCATTTGCTCAATTGTTCTCTGCAGTGGATAAACTTTTGCTCAGAATATTCCTTAATTTTCTTGATAAAGACGTGTTTTTTTTCCAGACCAAGAAAGAAGATCCCAAAATTTGTTGACAATAAATTTGCTGTTCGTGAGAAGGAGGAGGAGAGAGGGAGAATGAGAGGAAATATTAGATAATTTCCATACTAAATTGAAGAATAGTTGAGTGCAAATGATGCACAATTGAAAAGTTTTCACTCAATGTTTCTCTTTCACGTGAATGAGCAATTGAATTTAATGCACATGAAATTTTGTGAGATTTTTCCAAAGTGTGCCGTCTTGCGCTCTTCATTCCGGAGAGCGCGAGGACGGAAATAGATTTTGAATTAAAATTGTTCATTCAAGTGGAAAAAGTGGCTGAAAAGTTTCCACCCTCCTTTTTTCCTTTGCATTATTCACATGTACGTTTTTCACCATTTTCTCTATACTCAAGAAGTGCTATATAAGCGTCAGATTTTCATCCATGAAGCTCAACATTTGATCCTTTTTGGGATTCACTCGGAGCAATTCACCTCTGAGAAATTGGATGAAATTTAAATCAATTCGTGAATTCGCGTTGGTATTCTAATTTGTTGCATCTCTTTCTCTCTGTCTCTCTCTGCTTTTGCAGATACACTTTGAGTGTGATTCAGTGCAAATTTTCACCTGTAATCTTATCTTCTCCGTCTGCATGTCAAATATTCTTTTCCACTTTGAGAGAGTGCATTAAGGGTAGTTAGAGTGTGTTTCGTGAGATAGATTAAATGACACAGAGTTACTCAAATTCTGCATTTTCTTGCGACTCTTGTGGAATACATTAATGACATATTTTCATCATATAAAGTCAATTTATTCATGAGACTTTTGGGTGTTTCTCCTCTTGAACAACATCTTCTGCAATATGTTGCCAGAAGTAAAACCATTAGGAAGAGGAAAGTTTTTTTAGATTATATAAAGGTAAGAGAATCAGAGGAAGATTGCGGACAAAAGTTAGATAATTGACTTTAAGGAGGGTTTCTTGTTTTTGTTATTTAATTTAGGATTATATAATCAATATAAAATTGGAAAGGATTCGTGATATGTTCAATATTTATTATTGCACATTTTCATTGGATCTCGGGTTTAAAAGTGTGGTGTTTGAGATTCTCTGCATTTCCTTCGCTCTTTTCGCCCTTGTGCAAATGATCTTTCATTCGGTTAACAGCTTTCATTTGTGTGCTTTGAGGGGAGAAAATCGATATTCAGTGTCGGTGTTTCTGCAATGAATTGATTGATGTTTTGTCGCTGTAAAATCTTCACAGATTTCCCAGATTTCAATGTGGTAGTTGTATAAATTTTGCATGATATGTTGAGGTAAGAAAGGACTTGTGATTTGGGAGTGAAAATATCATCGTGCACAATGGTAGTACAATGTTGCATGTCTGTGCAAATGGAGAGAGATTATGAGACTTTGTCATATACATACGTATATAACACACATATGTATGTAAGTAGTGAAATATCTTCTGGTAGATATTGAATGGATGTTCTCAAAGTTTAATGAAGGATCACATATCACTTGAGTTTGGGTAGAAGTATAAAGTCCGCTTTGGAATCTCTGCACCGTACTCAATGTCTTTTTGAGAAATGCTTCTCTATCTTGCAAAATTTACAACTTCGCTTATCCAGAAGTGCGCCCATTCCATGAGTAGGTATCGATATAGTTGAGATTTACACGTGGAAATGCTTCCAGATGCAACTGTCGTGTTCACCATCTTCTCAGGATATAGCGAAGAAGAAGAAACTTTCTCTGGCGGATGCTTTTCCTCAAAACTTCCCGATATATATATATCGGTATGGCGAGACTACATCTCACTAACTGATTTCTCATCAATCATCTTGAAGTGTGGGAAAGGAGACGTTATAGTTTCTCCACTTTCTCTCTCTCTCTCTCCCTCTCTCTCTCCCTGGGGGGTTGTTTCTGGGTTGAGCATGAGTATTGATCGGATGTGTGTATGTGGGATGAATCTCTCAAATTTAACCACCATTTGACGTTGGGTTAAGGTGAAAATTTAATAAATTTGCATCTTGGTGGTTTTTAATTGCTCTTAATGTGATGCACACCACGTGATGCTGATGTGCATAAGGAAGTTAATTCTGTAATAAATTGAATTTCCTTCGTGACTTTGCATCTTCTGCACATTCTTTTTAACATGCTGAAACAGTAAATTGAGGGTATAATTTGTCTGGGAAAATCCCCTTAATTCTTCGATCTTGGGCGCAATCATCAACTGTTGAAGGCTGTGCCTCATGATTTTTTATTGCCACTTGAGGTTCTCTCTCTCTCTCTCTCTCTCTCTGGCTTGAATTAATGATTCCCATTCCCAGCGTCGCAACGTTGAAAAGTCCACCCAGAGACAACATCCCAGCTAGCATTGATCGTGGGTGGGATTTTCCCAACTTTTCATATCCCAGAGGAGTTGGGGGAGTTTTGCCATCCCCCCATGGCAAATGCCTGGGATAGATGGAATCATTGATGATCTCTTGGCAGCATCATGTGACCAAAATTGCTCGGTAAACGATGTTTCCATCACAGTGTCGTAATTACACTTGGCTTATGGGTTTCGGAAAGATGCGAAGAGTGAGAGAGGCTTTTTCTCATCATGTGGCCTAAACTTTGGGCACAAATTGAGGGATTGCAAATTGAAAAGTTTATGTGTGTAATTGTCTCTGGGTGAATATTATTATTTTTTTCTTTTCCACTTTGCTGAGAGAAGATGCTTTTGCATCAGAAATTATGGTTTTGAAGAGTGAAAGTGAAATTAATTGAGTCAGTAAAATGGTTGCACAGCTTAACATCTGTGTATAGAAGAGAGCCATAAGATAAGGGGAGAAGCGAGATTGTAATATTTTAACGATGGGGGTAATTACTCTTAAACAATGAAACTTTATTCGTATTGAGTGAAGGATATAATTTGAGAAGTTTTCCGACTCAAATGCCTTTGCCTAAGTTTATATGTGTGTAGTTTTGAGTGCTAGAGAATTGTGATTTCGATGGTGTTTTGAGAGATGAGTGCAAATAGCAGTGGCGTCGCAAGGATGTTTTAAGTGCCTGCAGAAGGGGAGAAAGAGAAATTCCGGGTACAATTGAAACTGACATGCTACGTCATTGTTGACGAGTGCAAGTGTTGGAAAATTCCTCTTGGTCTGATCTCAAAATGGGGGCTAATTGTTTCCTCAATCTTTACCCATGGCGCGCTGTCTTGTCTTATGGAGTTTAGAGCACAACTCATTATTCATTTCTCAATGGAATTTCCTTGAGTGGTTCGATCTTCGAGTGCCTTACGAAGATATGCATGATGCTCTTATGAGAATCTCAGGAGAGGACTAGAAGATGAGAATATAACCCAGAATCAATCTCATATGATGCATTCTTAAACGAGATTGTGGCGGCATGACGAATTCCCCGTTGATGCACTTAATTGTTTTTAGTTGCTATATTTACTTTATTGTTGCCATCCAAAATAGAACACACTTGAGTTAGTTGTATGTGCGATGTGTGAGAGTGCACAAATGCCAACACTATAATGTTAAGATAGAAGAAAGATGCCTCGAGGGACGCAAACTTTTTATTGTCTTTTGCCCATCAGTGCATGAGGAAAATGTGTGGCGTCTCACTAAACGCTAATAGGGAGTGAGAGAGAGCATAAAGAAGGAAAAAAAGGGAGAAAATCGAGAGAAGGAAAATGGTCTAAAAGTAGATTTTCACATTCTAAATCATTTTGTACAAATGTTGATGTCTCTACTGGCTCAAGTCGTTATTTTCAATTCCTCAGCACTCTAATAAGACAGCAAAATTGCAGGCAAATTGTTTCAGAAAATGTGTCTTTCTCTCAGGTATTTTCACATGAGAATATAGTATATATAGTATACTCTTGTCAAGAAGATGCATTCTCTGAAAACCTCGCGCTATGTCAATCACAAATTACCTCGTCTGTCTGGCATCTGATTAACATTCTTACCAACTATGCCATTTTGGGTGGAAACTTGGGAAAGTTCACTACATGATAAGAGAACTCTCTAGATGACTATGCTTGAATTTATAGTAGAAGAACATTTTAACTTGGCAAGTTAATACTCGGTTATTTTTTTCCTGTAATAAAAACTATCAGCAACTTTTCTTAGAAGAAGAAGAAATATGGTAAAAAACAACACATTGTTTCCACATTGTTTATAAGGAAATTCCGATCAATTAAGCCCAGTTTCACTGGCTTTGGCAAATAAACCCTCAGTTCTTTAGTGAGAATCTAATTAGTTGTGAAATTTATATCAGGTCATGAATGCGTTGAATGCGAATAATGTGGATGTTTTCTTTCTATTCCGCAATGCTGAAAGAGGAATCTGGGTGTTTACATTATCGCCCGTTTTCTTTCCTCTTAAAATTTCCACCTCATTCTCGGGGTTACTTTTTTCACTCTTTCACAACCATCTTCACCAGTGACTTCTCAATTGAGCGTAAATTGTTTATTTTACGATGTCTCGCTAGCTTTTTTCTTCGTCCTTGTCTTGCGAAGAAAGTTTGTTATACGCGCAGAAGAGAGAGCTTTTTTATCTTTTCCCTCCAATGAGACGCGCGCGAACTTTCCATCATACAAGTGGTTCTGGTGATTCGGTGCTTTAGAGATTGTCAAATGAAAATACTGTTTGAGAGGTAAAAGTCGTGAATATTCGCTCAGAGCTTTGATGTGAAAAGTTTTCTTTGGTGGAGATTTTATTGCAAATGTGAACAGTGTTGTTTTTTCCTCTTTTCCCTCGTGCGCACGTTGAAAAAAAAATACCTCGTTTTCCGTCAATATTTTTCACCCTTCAAATTTGGCCTCTCGGTAAGAGTGAGAGAGACAGTGGAAAAAAAATCTGTTTGTTAGACTGGGAAACATTGGCAAAAGAATTCGAAATGGGGGAGGAAATTGTTTATATTAAATGGAAATGTGATCACATGAGGATGAAGTTTTACCACATCAACGGGAAAATATGTGTGTATTTGATATATATGTGGAAAGGAAAGCTTTTTATTGCGATTTTCACGTTCTACTGAAAGTCTATGCGCGGGGGCAAATTGAACTTCCTTTTGCCTCCTATATATATATGGTGAATAAGGGGATGACTTTTGGTTTTATTCCCTGGTATCACGCTAAAGTTATCATATCACAATCACATGATATTTTACCATCTTTCAATCCCTCACTTTTGGTCGCGCGCGATGTATTTTGGCGGGTGGCGCTCGTGAAAAAGCAATTCTCACACTCTTCAGTGGTGCGGCCAAAAAGAGTGGGTCGATAAACCTATTTTTTGGGGGTAACGAATTCACTGAAGAATTAGTGATTCTATTGATTTTGCCAGTGTCTATATGTGTATGTTTGTGGTTGTTTTGGGGGTGGAAAATTCAGTGTCTAGGGGTGACAGAATACGGCCAATAAAACTTTCCGCGCGCGCGACACGTGAAGGAATTCCTCACCTTTTATTGAGAGTTTAATTTATTTTACAACTGAAAGTTTGCCAAAAGTTTCATAGGTCTTTTGTTGGTCAGGACTATATCCAATGTAGAAAGTTTTAGAGACAAATTTCTTAGAGCATCAGAAAGGAATTTGTCCTCTCTTGTCCAATATCTCAGCAATTATTTGGTTATATTTCTCTTTGTTATTCTTGTCTCTGTTTGAGAAGAAAGAGTGACTTTGGATGGACAAGAGAGGCTAGAGGAAATTAAATTTCTCTACATTTATCCCATATTTCCACATGATTTCACTCTTTTCCTGTCACTGAAACCAATCGTGACTTTCCTTTTATATCCATTTGGGTGCAAAAGCTTCTTGTCTTTGACTGATAATAAGGTTTGTAGGGGAGATTGTGGCAATTAGGACTGTATTTTCGTCTATCTTCGGCTGATTTCAAAACTACCCTCTTTTCCTCTATGGATGACTTAAGCCAAAGTCACGTGAGCTTTCAGTGAATTTTCTACCCAAATCAAACCCTTTTCCAAACACAAAACATCTGGAAGATATTTTTCTGCGTGCCGCCTTGAGGGAAAATGTGCGAAGGACAGTAAGATACTCATCCCCATCTTTCTGACTTTATAAATATATTGTTTCACAACAGAGGGAAATATAATACTTTTTTCCACTGGATGATATCCATTTAATTTTGCTCCTTTATGAGCACTGATTGAAGACAATGTTTAAGAAAGAAAGAAAGAGAGAGAAAGGGAGAGAGAGAAAAGGAGATTTACTGAATATTACAAAGTTCCTTGTAATTCAGCATGCAAAGAGAAAAAAAAAATGCCAAGGGTGGATAATTTTTTTTGTTATTTGGAAAAATTTGAATTTATCACAATGGGAATATTTTTGTTCTTTATTGTATTGAGGAAAAAAAAGAGAGGAAATATGGTCAAGAATTTAATGATATCTCAAATTGTGTTCTTTTTTTTCTCCTTCTGAAAAAAAAGAACCTTTTTGTTCTTCAATTGTCAGAGGCAAAATGAATCAATTTTCCTCTCTCTGTGTGGATGAACATCTCGCAGTCGCGTGGAAAATGGCGAAAGTTCATTAAGCACTGATGGGAGGGGTGGGGGAGGGGAAGGGGGAAATGCGAAGGGAAAAGAGTGGAAAGAATTGTAATAAAAGGAGTAATAAAAAGCAGAAGGAAGTTGATTATTATGAAAAATAGCCTTCTGTTGAGGCATAAGAAATGGGTATGAAGAGTACTTGGCATTTTCGACTCGCAGAAGAAGCTGCAAATGAAACCCTTTAATCTGCGGGATTTGCAATTTTGTGAATAATTTGGAACTTTCTTATATTTATGTAATATCTTAAGGTGAATCCCCAGCTTGTCTTATGGCTATTTTCTCCACCCGCAATATTGCCAAGGATATTTTGCAATATTGCTTGGTGGAGAGTGAAAAATGATGGAGGAAGCATTTCCACACGTATTTGTGTATGTTTTGCGGGTGGGAAAAAAAGAGGCCAGAGGGGGTGAAAATAGAGCGCGCACACAAACACACAAGGTGGCGATATAATGTTGAGAATATTAAAGGAGGATTTCTCTTCTGTGCACCTAAAGTTTCACCTCGAGGGGCTTTTCATTATATCGCCTTTGCCTTCATGTGGCATCTTTTCTTTCCATTCCCCCGGATATGAACTTTGCACGATGAGGAGTTGGAATTAACTATAAAAATTCATATACACGAGAGAAGAAGATGTGCTTTGAGATCGTCACAAATGGGCGTGCAATGGCGTGCGAGGGGGTGGAAAAAAGTGGGTCGGAGTCAGAGAAAAGGCCTTCAAAATGTGAAATGATCAGACGATTGCCGGTGTAAATGTAAATATTTAAAATTTCAATTTCCATTTGCCACTGCCATTTCGTTGGGGTGGCAAAAACATATTCGCAAACATATAATAGTGTGGAGATTATTTTGTAGGAAGATGAACTCGAAATGATGTGCATAAGAGGAGATTTAATTGAACATATATCGTACAATATAGGAAATTGCATTGTTTCATGGATTTACATGTGTATGGATAAAATTTACAGCCAAATCGATTTTTATTTTGCTGAAAGGAAATTGCCAGACTTTTTCTCGATTTTTTTTCTTAATTAAATCCACTCTAATTATCGCTTTTCGGCTTTATCTCACATTTTTAATCATGATGGGGGTTGAAAACAAGCCACAACGACAATGAGCAAAAGTATGTTCAGTTTTAATTGGAATGTATCGAAAGTTTTTTTTCTCCTCCATTTCCACTCAGATTTTCAATTGACTTTTCAGCTTTTTCTCTCTCGAAACGAGTGAAAAAGAGTTCACTTTTCTTGAAGTAGGAAAAGTTTTTTCTCTCTCACACTCTCGCTCTCCTGGTGAATTTTAGAAGTCATTAAACTTTCACCACTTTTTCCTGTCACACTGTGAACAAGTCTAAATGTGTCTAAATTGTACCAATTGGTTGAGACTCTCCTTTTGCTCTATTTCATTTGTACCAGAGTTTTTATGTACAAATGATAGTGTGAGAAAATCGATGAGAGTATCAATTATATTCTCCCAAGTAAAAGTTTCTGTGGAAGTCATGTCACATACCATTAGATGTTTGACGAGAATATTTGCCAGTCTAACGAATTCTCTCTGCAGTGGTTAAAAATTCAATTTTGCTCATGCATTGCAAGTTGAGCAAAATGAATTCCATGCAAATCACAGGCCATATCAGCTGAAATTCATCAAAAACATCTCTTCCATCGCAATGACTTTGTGGCGATACAGTAGATATGACATGGATTTTCCTTTTCCCACGCCATCGTTGTCCTTATTTTGGTGTATCGCACACGAACTATAACGACGACGAGTGCTTTTCACTCGAATCGACATCCCAAAAACAGTCAATTTGATATGATTTGAATAATGCTGAAATAATCACGATTTGCATTTTCCAATAGTCTCTTCTCTGACTTGTGTATAACAATGACAAGACACACTGATGCACAGCTATTCTCTTACTTTTCCTCCCAATATCCAAATCAATTGTGACCCAGTGGTGAGAGTGGAAGGGCGACAGAGATAGAGAGGACTTTAGTTCCACCAAAGCCATTTGCTTTTATTGATTCCACCGCCAAATTTGGGGGGATTTTCTCTTATAGTCTCACAAGATAAAATATCCATTCATAGCCAAAAGAGACTTTTCTCTTCTCACACAAATTCAATTTGTCGGGTTTTGGCTTCTATTCTGATGGTGCGTCAAGAGTTCTTTCACAACCACATTGTTTTCATATTCGCCATACAGGTATTTTTGAGCTCCCCGGAAAAACTGGGCACGAAAATAATGAGAGAGCTGAAAAGTGAATAATAATGGGCAAATGAGTGCTTCATCAACAAAAGTTTTCACATTGCTCCGGCATGAGTTGAGCACTTTTGCAGCTTCCGCTCATGATGTACTTTCACGTGTTTCATCCCCTTAGTCTGGGGTTGGTGGCGTTTCATACAAAAATTATCCACATTATTTCGAGCTGCTTTCTCGCGTGTGTGTGTATGAGTGTATGATGATTTTCTCCCTCGGGTTCATGGCGAATATTTAATTGCAGAGGATATTGCAGTTATTTTTTAGGAGCCTTTCCGGCTGTCCGTGGCAACGGTTGCAATTATCACGGCTTTTATAGAGAAAAAATGTGTGTGCTCTCAACACATTCTGTGAGCGTCGCACAGAGAGACATTGATAGGACTGGCGAGTGTGTCATTTATCAGTGACACTTCTCTTGTCTTCTGTCTTTGCAGTGAAAGAGGTCGGAAATGGAAGATCACCCCTTCTGCAGGATCCACTCTACGGATCACGTCCGCAGCCATACAGTGAGTAGAATACGAAGGATGCACGCAATTGAATGTAGAAATATTGCATACATTAGTAGACATTCTGTCTTAACTCAATTTCCACGCTCTTGTCAATTTTTTTTATATATAATAAAAATGTAGTCAAATTTCATCAAAAAAACCTTGAATATAAATGAATTTAAGCAAAAGTTGATCAGATAAACACGGAAATTGATTAGTAATTGCATAACAAAGAGAAATCATTTGTATCATTTGTGGCTTTTTGTAGCAAAATTGAGTCGCAGAAGAGTGAATGAAACTCATTTTATCTCCACAAAATCGCTCTATTTATTAAAATAGAGGTTAAATGTTGCGTTTATAAATGTATGCAATGATTCTATATTGAATTATTTCAGTACAAATGTCCTCTTTTCCCCAGACTTTTCTGCCTTTTGTCCTCTGTTTTTTTCCCGATATTTTTCCAACAGGAAAATTGAGGGTGAATTTTTCGTGAAAATTATGCAAAATCAGCATATTATTTGTGATGAATATCAGAATATATAGTTTTTCTTTGTTCCCCATTTTAAGGGAGTTAAAAGTCAAAATGTGAAGGGATTTGAAGTCACATTTTACTGCTTCGTCATCTCAAGTTGCACAATAAAGTGGACATTTTCTCCACTGTGGCTCAGCGAAAATTTAATTATAGAATCAACGAAGGGTGGCAAAAGGCATGCGAAGCTCATCCATTTAAAGAGAGTGAAAGAGTGCTAAGTAACACTCAGGCAAAAGTTCATTCATAAATTTAATTGACATTGAGAGAGGGAGGAAAATGATGGCATTCGCAATTTAGTGAATTTGACCGCAAAAGTTTCAATGCCAAAAATTCCTTGATGGTTTTCATTGACAGAAATTGCCCCATTGATGATCATGATGTGTAGAGAGAGTGTGTTTGGGTGAAGAAAAAAGGGGTGACGAAGTGTTGAGACAAGTTGAATGGCAATTAATCAGATATTCGCGGCAAAGTTGTGCATAAATGATGTGCGGATTAATATTAGTTGCTTAATGTGATGAATATTTAACACGCATCAAATATAAATTACAAACCATGGGCGTGAAGAATATGCCTCTTATAGAGGAGCCAACTGTGGGCCATCTTGAGCTTTATTGTGCGGAACCACGTTTTCATTTGATTATTTAGCTATGTGTGCCAAATTTCCTTCATAAACTGACATTGGGCACAGACTTTTTTCTTCGTTTCTTTCAAATCCCCAGATTGAATGTGTCACAATTGTAAACATTTGCCAGAGTGTTGTTTATATATTCATTCAAAGTTCCTGTCGGACTTCTATTTTTTCCCCCGTAGAGCTCTGCAACAACTTCCGTCTGTCGCCTCTTCCTGACTCACTCTCATTTGAGGAGATTTAATGGTCTTTGACGAGAGAATCCCTCTTGTGTGTCTCCTTTACGGAAATTCTCTCTGACGAACATTTTCATACACACAATTCTCTGAGTCCTCTCGAAAAAAAAGAGACAGACAAAATAATGAAGCACACAAACAAATACATAATATAAGGGTCACTTTGCGGTTTTTCCCATTGTCCTCACGTTCTTGAGTGCTTTCACGTTTCTGGGATTGTGTTTTTGGTGGGATTTTGAGTCATGTTACAGCATATTATTGTTGCCTTGATGACATCAAATCCAGCAATTTCTCCCACTCAGACGTTTTACACTGGGAAATTTCCCTACTAATCTGCGACATGAAATGATCAAGGGATGCTTTTACACACAAAAGGGAAGAGAAATTTGGTGATGGAGGGAATTGTGAAATTTTTCCCTGAATTTTCACCAAACTTATTATCAATTTTACTCCCTCGTGTAGTCAAAAAAAACACCGCAAAATTCGTCTCACAAATTCTACTTCGTGTGTTGGCTTTTTCTGAGTCCCTGTTTGAACTTGTTCCTGACTTGTTTGAACTTTTTGCATGACAGGATGCTAAAGGGAATTGTTAATTTGATGAAATTTTTATCACCATATCAATTCAATTTCTCTCTCACACAGTTTTTTACTTTTTTACTTTCAACACCCAGAGTGAATCTGGTGATGGCAAATATTTGACAAAGAATTCTATTAAGAGGAGTGTGTATTTGATCCACTCTGTGTGACTCTTTTTTTTCAATTCGGAGTCTCTCTCTCTCTCTCGCCCTCTATCAATTTCCACTGAGAGTGGAAATGTTCGTGAGGTGTAGATTTCAAAGCGGTGGTGGAGAAGTTCCTCAACAGGTGACGACAAATACCTTTGGGCGGGAGAGTGACTAATGAGGAGTTCTTTAAGATTTCCAGAGGACACACACACACATACACTGTGTGAAAAATGGGTGAAAAGATGGGATTTGAACGCAGTGTTTTGTGACTGATAGAATGAAAATTTATGAAGATGGTTGATTAACATTGAGCATTATTTATGGTTTATTATGCAATGATGTGACACTTGTTCTGGTATTAATAGCTAATTTCCTCGCTATCTCTTGGCGTTCGCATGTCATCTCAATTGCGAGACTGAAGATGATAAATGGACAGAAAGTGTCCCTGAACACTTTGACAAATTTCACTTTCAATAGAATTTTCCGTGGCATCGCAGTGAAAAAAAAATTGTGACTCACGCGCATATTCGTGCGAGTTTTTTAATTGGATTTTGAGCCATCGGTGTTTACAATTTGAATGGCAAAAGAGTATAAATATGATAATGGATGTGCATTAGAGTGAAAGTTTGATGAGACGTGTACAGTTGGATTTATGTGTTATTGTTGCACATTTTCTTTTTTATTTTATGCGAGTGGAATGAACGCAATTCTTATGATAAGTTTCATGAATGTAAATTTCACTTGTTTTCATCGCACTTCTGTATTCGCATTTATTGTGATTCACTAATGGTGAAGATGAGGAGAGAAAAAAAAAACATACAATTATGTAAAGGTTGTACTTTTTATGGCTGAAAATTATCATAAAATAGTATCAGATTTATTTTCTTTAGTTTCATATCATATTATGTTATTGATGAAAATTTATTGATTTTCTGAATGAAATTTGCTTTTCATCCCATATTTTTATTTTCTAAATAAGCTTATGAATCAAGGAAAATATAATTATAATATTTTGCATGATATAATGTGATAAAAGTAACATTAATTATAATGTGTGCTTTGGCAAAGATATGCAATATCACAATTGAATTGAATATCCCGGGTATTTAATCATTGAATTGATTGCATTATTCTGTTTGTCAAATTTCATGCTGAGTGAGCCTGATTTACATATCATTTGAAATATGAATATAATAAGCATAGATTTTGGATTACTCAGCATGTATTTATTGAACTGAGGGGATTAGTGAAATATACATGTATATATGAAAAATTGTTGATAAAATTGCGTGCAAAAATTACAATATTCGCCATGTCATTCCAAATAACATTTCCGGTATACTTTTCATCTTATGTACACATTTTTCCTATACACCTAAAGGCATCAGAAAGAAAGGAAGTTGAGTGTCACTTTTATTCCTTTCATGCGCTTTTCGTTGGGTGGAAAAAAGTGTATCTCGTTATGTAGAGAAAAATATTTTAACTTTTTTTTCACCATTTCACTGTTTGATGTATTATGCATTTCCACTTGTCCTTTTCATACAACTCCTGAGTGTGTTGTGAATGGAACAGAGTCCTGAAGTTTGAGATGAGGAACAGTGCAAATATTTCTTGAAAGCTCCTTTTCACCGTCACACATACATTTATACAATAAATTTGAATAAGAGTCGAATTCAATGACATTCGAACGGTGGAAAAATCCTTCAAATGGCTTTTCCATTGCAGAAGATGAAGAGAATGTATTAAAATGCAACAGAGTATTTTCTCTCCTTCACAATATGGTAATTTTCACTTTAAATACTTGGTAGAGAAATTTTACTGTGAAACTCTGTTTCTCTCACCATTTTGTGCATTAATAATAAATATGTGTGACAAAAAGATTTCGCCGTTGTCGCGCAAAAAAAAATTCACGCTTTAAACAGACGGAGGAGCTTCATCTCGCACCCATTCTCTAAAAACTATATGGGTTTAATGAATTTTTCTGGCCCGTATGTGACCCTCGTCGTAAAATATTTAATGGAACTTTGGGGGGTGAAAAAAAGTTATATGTCCCATGAACCACAGTGAGGAAATTTACATGAAAATTCCTTCCGTGGACTTTTCCAATGGGGGAAAAATCCGGATAAGTATCTGTTGAGCATCGCTTTAAGGTGAGTTCGGATTTTTGGGAGAATCCTAGATACTTATAGACTGAATTGTGCTTGAAAGATAGCGTAGATAGATAGACTTTGTTCTTCTTCCTCGTTATAATTTGTTAAGACAAATAAGGACAATTCCGCTGTCATCAGTCACATTTTCTTCTTGAGTGTCGTTTATGTGTGGTTAAGGGGTTTAGTACTTGACATATGATCTTCAAAGTCACCTCAACTGCCACAGGAGATGATTGCTTGATCTCAAAATCGAGCGAAATGGAAGAAAATTCACAAATATCCCTTTTATTACTACAAATTGATGAGGATGTGCTGTTTGACGTGAAGGATGTATTTTTTCGATGACAATAGCTGTGATAAGTTGTCCTATTTCACAAAGAGCTTTCAGTGTTTTGTGTGAAATGTGTGAGAATATTTCAATATGTTCCTTTATTGTGTCACCACTGAGGCTTTTTCTCTCTCTCCTCCTTCCTTTCTGACCATTGAGGGAAAGAAGGACATGAAAATCTTCATGAATCCCTTACTAAGGTCCTTATTATCGGTTGTCACTCTTCTATCCCTTTCACACTCCCACCCTCAGGCCACACATTCTTCACCACCCAAAAAAAACGAGGAGAAGAGAAGGTTTTTTTCGTCTTCTTCGTCTGCCCTTAACAATATCGAAGAAAGTCAAATAGTGTGAGTGTCAATCGATGATGGACTGTCATTGCTTTCCATCATGGAAGACTCTTGGCCCTAAAATGCTTGACCAATTCGTCATCATGGCGCGCAGTGTTGTTGGTGATGGAAAAGGGTGAGTGAAAATAAATGAAGGAGTGCTCGAAGGGAATACTTTCGTGTGTACTTTCTCAATTCCTTCAATCGAATTTCCGCTAAAAATACTTCTCGGCATGATAGAAAGAAATTCAATAGAATGAGAAAAAGAGAGAGAGAGAGAGAAAATTCGGTCAAGATGGAAACTTTCGTCATTCACGAGCACGCGATTTGATTTACAAGTACCCACCCAATTTCTACACTCTCAATTCCCTCCTTCATTTGTAACTACACACGTATTATGTATATTTGGGAGGAATCTCTTGCTGTGTTGTGACCACCTGTCGCTAGAGGGGGTGTAACGCGTGTGGGCACGTCAAAATCTCTCATTCTCTGTAAAATATCGGCACACACACACAGAAAGTACTTACTTGGCAGTTTTATGTATCCATGATGGGTCATTGGAGGAAAAAGGGACACTTAGGCAATTTTGGGGGTGCATTGAATGGAAAATGGGGAGAATATTGTATGTTGTGTGTAGCCAATAAAATGACATAAGACCATGAAGGGAGAAAGTCTCTTAAGATCACCATCATCACTTTAATGGTCGTGAGAGGGTGGATTTTTTGACGTTGAACAGTGGAAAATACCCGTAAAAATAGCATCCTAGAGTGGCTTTGAGTACAAAATAAGACCTATCGTGTCTGTTCATGCTGAAAAGCATGGTTATTTCAGCGCCTCGCTATTGAATATTTCCAAATCACCCTCATCGTAATTGGATTCCCTGACAAACAATGCCGAGAGTTGATTTCTTGTTGTCGAAAAAAAGGAGTGTGGAGAGGTCTTTTTATAGTCATTCCCCATTCAAGCGTTGTATTTTCATTTTAATATCTTTTTCTTGTCTTTTAATTAAAAACAAGCACAACATTGTAAAAGTCAAAGATTCATTGCGACGCGGCGCTTCTTGTGAGGGTGTCTTGAGCATGTGGCAAGTGATGTGTTCATTATGGGCGAAAATAGATCTGTATTTTATTTTGTTGCCCGCTTCTGGGTCGCTTTTAGATTTTCACAAAATCGACGTATTTTGTGTAAAATTATTGTTATTTTTATAATGGTGTAACGACTGATGAAGAAAGAGGAATTATTATTACGATTTAATGGATGCATAAACATCCCAATTCATCTGTTGAGTTGCATTTTGGCGTCCAAAAACATTCAGATATCAGTGCGCGCCAAGAGAGATAAAATCACGCGGAATAATGAAGATGAGGAGGAGAGAAAAAGAAGTGTGTTGGGAGAAAAAAAAACGTGTGTGATTTTATTGAGGAATTCACCAAATATAAATAAATAAAGAGAGAGAGCGAGGATATTTACACAATATACACAAACGCAATTCAATAAATTTTCTCAAAGTGCCTCACGGAGTTCTAGAGAGTGAAAATCAAATATATTAGCAGAGGAGTAACACAATTTATGAGGAATGTTAATTTGGTTAATTTTTTTCATGCATTCCATCAACAATTCTCCATAATTTTCATTATAATCGAGAGTGTTTTTGACACTCTTGCACATATTTTCCGTCGCATTTGCATGAATTTTTTAATTTTATAGCGCAATTTTAGTGCTCTCATTTGCATATTGTGTTGGTTATTTGCAAGAGAACTTTTGGGTAGTGCAGAAAAATTGCTGTATACTATCTGAGAAATAGTGAATGAATGAGAATACCATAATTGAGGGTTAATTTCCGAGCAACTGCTTTGGGATTTCCTAAATATAATTCACGTAATGAACAAGTGCTCTCAGGATGACACAAAGAAAAAACACCTCCTGATTGCATCCTGTTCGCCTTTCTGTGGTGTAATCTTGTCTGTGTTGCAATTTGATAATTGCATAACACAGCAGGAATAATGGTTGAGGATGGGTGGTGAGTCTTTTTTACGCCATGAGGCGTGTTGAAAAAAAAAAGCGCCGTTGTGGGTGGAAAAGAGCACAACGAGTGCACATTTTGTACACCGCGCCGGCACCTGCAGAGCGCAAGGGAGGGGAGATGCTTTGAGGGCGAGTGCAGCATCTGTTTGTGCAATTTCAGAGCTTTTGTATTGAGTTTTCACCATAGTGAGCTTTTTTCACACTCACACACACTTTGCACGCAAACATTTTTCTCACCCCCTCAGTGATGATTTACACAACGCAGAGTTGCAATCTGGCGGGGTGTGAGAGTGGGAAGTGTAAAAGAATTGCAGTGGATGGATCATGAAAATGCATGAGCCAGATGGGAAAATGTCATAATTATCTGGTGCTTTTTATATATATATATTTTTTTACAGTCGCACAACAGAAAAAGACTCTTGTTTTTGTGTAATTTCTGTTTAGGGGTGTTCCACAATGTGACACTCTCGCCCATACATATTCCTCCCAAAAACATTTCCACCCATCAATTTGTTTAACCATTACAATTTGTATGTCTTTTTGTGTATAATATCGCTCTTTTTTCTCTCATTTATCCCAACTTTAGCGAAGACAATGGGGGAGCCGGGCAGAAAGAACAGTGAGTAGAGCTTTTGTAACAAACAAATCATTCATATTCTCGCCCCTCCCCCTCTATCCATGTGTGCATCCTCTTCTCTAAATGTGTCTGCAAATTGATCTCACGATGACAAAGTTGTGCGTGCGTGTGTCTGTAGAAACCAAATCATGCCGAAAGTGGAGATTTTGTCCAATAGAATTTGTCTCCAAAGTCTATCAGGACTTGGAAAGACAAAATAACGCATTGTCAATAGTAGAAAGTAATTTTGTGTTGTACAATCATGATTAAGGCGATTAAGACACTTTTGGTGAGAATGTAGAGGAGCAGACTGAAGATATATACATTCACGTGATATCTACTATTATCATATTTCATTGGATATTATCTTGGATGAGTGGTGAAATGAGAAATTCCTCCGTGTTTTATTCATCGTCCAATGAATTAATCTCCTCCCGTTTTACTCGGGGTTTTGCAATGAAAGCTTCGGCAGCGTGTAGCAAAACTCTCGGCCATGCCAGGGCAATAATAGAGATGGGAAAATTGATGGGGAGAGAGAAAGAAAATGCAGAGAAATTGCAATAGAAGCTGATAAGATTGATTGTATAATATTTTGTGAGGACGAAAGTATTTGGCCTCATCTCATTTGCTCACTTGACATGGCGTATTAAATAGATTCATTCGCCATAATTATGCTCCACCTTCTTTTCAACTGCTGCATTTAGTGCAAAAGTGGTTCTCCCATTGCTGGGAGGTGGCAATTTTCTACGAGCCATTTGCTCCTAATGACACACACACACACATACATACATATGGGTTACATACGGAAAATTTCGAGTGGGAAAATTGTGTGGTGGGCAATATTAGAAAATTTTGGCAAATGGGCAAAGAGCAAATAGTCGTGTGCATTTTGTACATGTCGTCAAATTAATTCATCCAAATCGACTGAGAGAGAAAATTGCAATGGGCGCGAAGATTAATTTCCCGCCTTGTGCGCGCGTCCGGATCTGGGCTAGAGTATTTGCAGTTGTGATTGATTAAAATAAATACATACTGATTGGTCATGATGTAAGGCTATCGTTGTGTATCTTGTTTTGGGTTTTTTGAGAAGAAACATGATTGAGGTGGACTTTTATGAATGAAACATATAATTTACGCTCGAGATTTTTCCCTCATGTTTTCTTTTTTGTGAAAACAGAAAAGAACCCAATCGATTTGTAATGTGTGTGTGAGAGGAAAATGCTGAAGCACAGGTTATTACCGCATAATTTATATAATTGTCAGATAAATGGCCAATGGAAGTTTTGAGAAGAAAATTGCGTGGAAGAGTTAGAATATGTGTCGTGGGTTGAAATTTTGATGAGAGACAGTTGAGGAGTTGTTGAAATACAAAAATAAATATTTGCCAATTTAGTGTATGGACACATGATGTGAGATGCTTAAGCATTTTCCCCTCGAAACACGCACATATGTTGGCATTTTCCCCGGGTTTTCGCGCCGCGCCGCGCCACGAAGAGGAGACCCAAGCAGAATCATCGAAATAGCATCTCCTTTCGCCTTGTCTCAGTCATGTCTCATGAGACGCGCGAGTCATCTCATTCGACACATGACACCATCAGCGAACCCACGGCTGATCAGCTCTCTCGCACCCTCAGAGCCGCTTGGGAGGGCTTTCAAAAATAAATTCCCACCACGTGACCCCAGGAATTTCCCATAAATTCACCAATAGAGACGATCACTTGGTAATCCACGTGTCATCTCATAAATTTATCCCCAAATAAAAAAGTTTTCGGACTCTTTTAGACAACGCACGCTCAATTCTCTCGTCAATTTCCGTGTGATTTCACACAGTTTTTAAACTAATTAAATTAATGGACGAAGGTTCTCGATGAATATCAATTAAGAGTTTTTTTTTGGGGGTTTCGTGGGTAATTATCTTATTTGATAAACTGACGGTTAAACTTAGATTTTTGTTGGGAGAATTCTTTAAATGTTTTGTGTACTTGAGAAGAGGCACTTTGACAAGAAAAAACGAAATTCAGCTTGACAAAACAGGAAAATGGGAAAAAAAATTATTCAAGAATAACGTTGCTTTATAAATAATAAAAGACACTGAAGACATCCCAGAACGCTAAGTATGATTATTGTTGGAGCTTTCGAAGGAAAAAAGTTGCGATTTAGTGTCTAATAACAACTGAAAGTTGCTGTTTAAAGTGCTTCAACTGAAATTCTGTATAATGCAATATCTCAAATGTGTAGTTTTCATGATGTTTGCATGAAGAAAAGCCGACACAATGCTGTATGTGTGTATAAGGGTGGCATACCCCGTTGGGAAATTACTGTGTGACTTTTAAACTGCATAATTTATGCAATTAAATCATTTAGCAATTCATCATGAAGAAGGGACTGTGATGGGGTGAAATTTGTCCCACAAAATACGCGCACGTGGGAGTGGAAAAGAAGATGGTGGAATGTTGTCTAAAGATTATTCATATTTCACCCCGTTTCTCATTGAATATTCAATAGTGGTAGACAGAATCATGCAGAAAGTGAACTTTTGCAGTGAATGAGAATATCGCAGTGATTCCTCGGTGTGTTCTTCGGAGGGCAAATTTGTCTGTAATATTGGATCGGAAGGATGACTCCATATGTGGGGCTTTTCATGCTTCCTGTCTGCTTTATTGTAAAGTGCATCCCATCTTTTCCTCCCAGACAATATGTATGTTATGATGCTTGAATGCACTCTAGAATGAGATTTGCATTTTATAAGGTTGCAATTAGATTTGTGAAATACATTTTTTGGAATTCAATCACACAAACATCACATGAATTCAACCATTTAGTTATATACGTAAGTTAAGTTATATACGTTAAGTTATATTCTCCATAATTGCCTGGTTTTAATAAGCGTATATCGCATAATCCTTTTTTTATTATTGCTATAAAAATCCCAAAATAATTAATATTGAAATATATATCGCTAACGAAAAATCTGTACAATATTATCCGTGCAAAGCTTAAAATATAAAAGGAATTTTCAATGGATTTTTCACGTTATATGGAACTTGTTAGGGCGAGAATGTAATTAAAAATTTTATTTGCAATGTAGGCCTTGTGAAAATGAATCCAAAAAAGAGGTGAAGGTGGATATTTGTGGTTTGTGACAGAAAAAAGTAGCTCCAATTTATATTTATATGCTTTTTCCACTCATTTCACTGCAAATTGAATCTCATCCGAGGCTTTCAGTGCAACACGCAAAATTTTCAATTGATAGAGATCAAAAGTTTCCCATTAATTGGCACGCTGGATTTTCTGTTTGAGCTCTGTGAATTTTTTTTTTAATTTAAAATCCGTGCTGATGATATACACAATTTATTCTTCATTTTTTCTCTGTCTGTCTGCTTATTCTTTTGTCACCATCTGTTTCAATTCCTCGGTCAGTCTTTCATGGGGCTTTGATTGGGCGCCGCAGTTGATTTTGGCACTTTTCATCGCGCTTTCCTTGGCAGTTGAGGGGGAGAAAATTGGAAAATTCTTGATCAAATTTTAACCATTTGGAACTGTGAGACAGACAGACAAGGGAGATGTCGATATTTCACTCCACCAGCCATATTTTCCAGCTATTTTCGGTAATATCTTTTTGATTGAGAAACACAATCTCTTGTTATATTCGGTGATTTATCATTTTCTTCTCACTTTCAGCACCATCTCTTATACATATTGTAGTCACTTCAATTTCCCATCAGTGGGAATTTTCGACTTGTTCTGTAGATTTGTTTTGAGTGGAAATATGAGGGATGAAAGAAGATGAATATGAGAATGTGTTCAATCAATTGAGGTGTGATTTTCAATTAGTAACCGAGTTTGCAACTGAAATGAGAGAACTTGATAGCAAGAGTTGCACAAACTTTGATATCTTTGGTCTCTGGGAGTTCTTCCGCAATTGAAGCTCGCCTGATCTCAAACTTTATCCATTTTCTCCGGGTTTCCATTACCGATTATTATACATATGATGTACAGTGACTTCCATTGAAATAGGGCAATTGATCTTGTTTTTCACACAATTTAAGCCTTTATCGTTAGTTTTTTTTTTAAATTGTATTATGCATTCAATTAGAGAAATTTTAATTTTTAAAGTTAGTTTTAGCATAAATACAATGTGTCAAGGGAACAATTGCGAAGAAATTGAGCTTTATTCCATTGGCAGTCACTGTATGAGGAAATATTACTCTTCTGATTCATCCTTTCAATTGAGGATTTTTCTTTCCTCTGGCACAATTGCGTTGGTTCAGTATATATATTGCTGAAAATTCATTTCCGCACAGAAAATCCACTTTCCTGATTGCAGAGCGCGCAATGAAAGGCATTTGAGAAGATGCGAAGGAAGGCGCTGATAACACTTGATTCTCATTGACACCTTTTCCCCCCTTCCCAGAGCATGAGCACACAGTCAATCCATCAAACACTCCTCGTTTCCACCTCAATAATTATCGAAGAGATCTTTTCACCTGGGCCCGAAAAAGGCACCGTCGGGGATTTATCGACAGATTGAATTAATCTGTGGGGATGGTAAAAAGCAAAGGGAGAGAGATTGGCCTGGAAATTTGCTTGTGAAGATGGGCAAAAGTTATTTGACTGTGTCATTAAATCCAGTACATTGTGTGTGTGTGTGTGCGGATGTTGAAATCCAATTTGAGAAACACACAAATCACACTGAGGAGGGTGTTTTTTGATTGTCTACCCCTAAAACTGAGACGCCCAATAAAACCAATTCACAATCAATCTGTTGAGGGACAAATTTGCGGATGGAATTTCAGCATGAGAGAAGATGAATTAGATTTTATTTTAGCCACAATTATAATTTATAGATAAAGAGAAAGAGAGAGAGATCAAAAGACGATAGTTTAAAGGTCAAGTCTTTCGTTTACACTAAAAGAAGTTTTTAAATTATTCTCTGTTGATGTTAGAAATTACAACTTTCTCTCTCTCATACTCGGCATTTCTTAAGGGTTAACGAAGTTTCTTTCAATTTCCTTGGGTTGAAAACTTTCGCGTCGAGATTAATGCTGGACTTAATTTTTAATTATTCCCATCAATGGACGCTCTCAACCATTTAATCTGCCCTTTATAATCATCATCATCTTCCTTCTGTGCTGAATGGCGAGCGGCTGAACAGCTTCCGAAACTTCCCCCCAAAAAATTAATATGCAACAGTTGGAACGTAATGGCGATGTATATTAAGTTCATACTCCTCGAGAATTGCCAGATTGTGTGTTTTGTTGATTCCCTTTTTCGCTGTTGGAGATGCACTAGTTGTGGTGGAAAATGGTGTGGAACAGATGAAGCATTTCCTCTTTGATATTGCATTTTGTGGCTGGCAATTGTGCATCGTGAGCATTGTGATTTTGGGCTTGGAGACACAAAAAAGGGGGTGCAATTCTTGCACACGCCATGAAGTAAAGTGCTCAATAGGGGCGAATGCCATGTGAAAATGCACTCATGAGGCGAATAGTGAAGTGGGTTTCCCATATATATGTATATAGAGAGGAGATGAAAATGGGGAAATGGCCAACGAGGCATTATTATGTGGCGTCACGTATCAACAATATGTAATCCTATTGTATTGGAAGGTCCCCAACATAGAGAGATGGTTGCTGAGCTCCTCTCACTTCACTGTGTTTGTGATCAAACGTGTGGAATTCTCTGGTTCAACTCTTGAGCGCCAGTGTCATTGTGATTTTAATTAGCATATATGAGGAATTTACATGGGGATTTGGTGTGCCAAATTGAACACGGCGTGTTGTGTTGTGTTGCAGAGCCACCGCTTCTCGGGCCAGGATCGACGGGATTCCCGGGCTATGGACCACCTGACTTCCACCAGGCCACGGAGAGCTGGAAGCAGCCGCCGGCGCACGCGGGCATCATCAAGGAGACGCCCGGCATGGGACCCGCCACTAGGAATCCCAGCGTGAACTTCGTGTCGCAGGGACAGCAGCAGGGCGCCGTGATGATGGTGTACGGCCTCGATGGGCAGACGTCAAACACGGAGAAGCTCTTCAATCTGGTCTGTCTGTATGGGAATGTTGCCAGGGTGAGTGTGTGAAATATTCCTTGATTAATTAACTTTTATTGGCTAACTTCAATGGATAACAGATTAAATTTTTAATATCCCAATTTGGCTTCTAGATTCTCCTTAAGTCACTCCCTTAGTTAAATATAAATCCCCTTGCCTTCCGAACACAACATCCTGCCGAAGGAGCAATTTTCCTAACTGAAAAGGAAGCATTAATGCGACTCACGTTTTCGAGCTGACTACACACAAATGCATTTCCAATTATAACTCATAAATAAATCAATTCAAGCAATGTGTATTTATAAATCACTGGCAGAAGGAAATTTCCTGATTTTTTTTCTCTCCTCTAATTAAAGAAAAAAACAACCTAATTTTACACAAAATACATAAGAGCGAGAGAGAATTTGTACAAATAAATACAACAGCAAACAACTTAATGGTTGATTTAAGCCGTGCATCAGATAAAACGTTCTTAATTCCCACTTTGCAGATAAAGTTCTTGAAAACCAAAGAAGGAACCGCCATGGTTCAAATGGGAGATTCAGTGGCAGTTGAACGGTGTGTCCAACATCTCAATAACATTCCCGTCGGTAATAATGGCAAATTACAGATTGCGTGAGTTTTACATGAAGAAAAAAACATCTGCTGATAATTCCTCTGGACTAAATTGGAACTTTTCTTTTCTTGTTGTTGCAGCTTTTCAAAGCAAAATTTCCTGTCTGAGGTCACAAATCCATTCAGTCTTCCAGATCATACGCCCAGCTTCAAGGAATTCACGGGATCGAAGAATAATCGGTTCTTATCGCCAACACAGGCGAGCAAGAATCGCATTCAACCGCCGAGCAAGGTGAGAAAATATGATGTTTTCGCCAAGGGAGAGATAATACGTCTAAATAGTGTATTTTTATAATTTCTGCGAAGAATCACAGACAGTTCCAGAACTTTTGCAGTTCTTAAAACATGAATTTTCTTCGCTTTTTTACGGAAATTTATAGATTTTTCCAAAAGACTCAATTAATTGCGGTTATTTACTTTGAAAGTAGCTCTTAAACGCCTAATGACTGCAAAAATATTCCACTTCTAAACCCTTCTGCTAAACTGTACACCACTTCTAACCGCAATATCTCCCCTTGAGTTTTCTTAAGGATTCTCCAGACAGAAATATAATTTCTGTTGATGATGTTCTTTTGGCAGATTTTGCACTTTTTCAACACACCACCGGGACTGACAGAGGAGCAATTGATAGGGATTTTCAACATAAAAGAAGTTCCACCGACCGCCGTGAGAATGTTTCCGCTGAAGACGGAACGCTCATCGTCAGGCCTAATTGAATTCTCCAGTGTGGCTCAGGCCGTGTTGGCCATCATGAAGTGCAATCATATCCCAATCGAGAGCAAAGGTGAGAGACTAAAATTGAGTGCTTCTTTTAACTGCAACTTAATTGGCTTTTGGGCAGAATAATGTGAAATGAAATTGTGTGTCCTTATTTCAGGCACTAAATTCCCTTTCATCATGAAGCTGTGCTTCTCATCGTCCAAGAGCATGAATGGCACCTGGTCGGCCGAGAACAATGGCGAGAAGATGAATGGGGAGAATTAGGTGGCGCAGGAACATGTGAATCATATGCAAACAAAACCCCATCTGATCATCGGATACACACCAGATTGAACGCAATAACGCGTCATGCAAACTATCGCGAGGAGATGAAGAAGAAAAAAAACTGACGAAGTGAGATTTTATCTCACGTGAGACGTGTTTTTATTTAATTATAATAATGTAGTGACAAAGAGGGAAAGATGATAAGGAAGCAAATCATTCATACTCCTTCAGCAATATATCAGTTTTATCTAATATAAATGAAAGAAACAAAAATTGAGAATTACAACAGGAAAAGTGACGAAATACTGAGAAATTTACCATATCAAACGATGAATGGTACATTACAAGAAGAAGAAGATGATAATGAAGAAGAAGCGTGGAGAAAATGTTGAAGTTTATCGTAACTTTAATTGAAAATTTGTTTTAAAATGCAGCAAATGAGAGTAAATTTGTATTTTAAAATCACAATGCGTGTGTTATCAAACGATGGTTTTCAACAAAACTAACAAATTAGTTTAATTTTGTGGTAAATTTGTACAATTTTCTTGTTTTGTCCTCACTTTGAGGATTCATTTTCTTATATAAATAATTATACTAATAACAGAGAAATGAAAAACGATATAATTTTATATCGTACAAATGCATCACAATAAATTTAGCAATTACTTGAGTTCCTTTTTGTTACATATTTGTTCTTTCCCACATATTATTTTGATTTTTTTTATTGTAAAAAGGTTATTTTTTGACTTTGTGCATTGAACTTAATTTATTTTATTTACCTGTTACAATGAGTTGTGAGGTTTTTTTTGTTGGTTTTCCCTGAAAAACCCCAATAAAACCATAGAACGAAAGAGTGCGAGTGAGAGAATGGGAAGTGAAATCAGCTAAAATAGAGAGTATTTTATTGCAATAAGATTTTTTTTGTATTTAAAAAGGAAACATTTATGGGGAAATTTTTCTATTTAAAAGAAAAAAAAAACGTAATTTGAGTGTGTGTTAACCCCAAATCTCTGTTTTATTTCTGTTATTTCAAACTTATTTATTATTATTTCTTGCAATGTGACTCAAGAAAGAGTTGAAGACATGAGGAAACGAACGATGAAATATGTGGAGGAAAAACTTAATTGATTGGATGGAAAGTATTATTAAAATTAATAAACTTCTTGTGCTAAAAAGTAATAATAATGGAAAAATATTATTTCTTACATATCTCTGAGGAAGAAGATAAAGAGGAGGAAGAAAAAAATATTTCACGAGGTAAAGAAAAGATGAAAAAAAATCAATGGGAAAATATGAAAAAATACACAATGTGGTCCAATATTTAATGAAGAAATATCACTTATAGAGCAAAGTTAAAGAGAAAAAAAGAGGAAAAAGAAACCCTTAAGGCAGAAAGTGTAAATAGAACCACTTTTAACTTTTTTGATGACTCACCCAGAGTTTTAATATATTAAACTAACTTAATTACACTCTCTTTACAAAGACGATGAGAAAAAGGATAAGAGGAGAAGGTGAAAAACAACCCTATTTAACAATGGCGATAAGAGAATTATTGTAATTTTTAATGAGAATTTTTAAGGACAAAGGGAGAAGAAAAAACGGGAGAACACAAAAAATAGTGCAAAACTTGAAAGTCGTGCAATATTTTCTGAAGATGAATTTAAAAAATAAAGAAAAAAACTGAAGATGTGGCGAATACAATTGCGAACCAACTTGTTGAGCAAAATGATTCATGTCAAGCGTGAAGAAAAATCACTGGATTGAAGAAAAAATATGGGATAATTGTGTGATTGGAAAACATATCACAATATTTTTTTTTATTTCAAACTGTGCATTTCTCCTTTATTCAACCATCAAATTCAGTGAGACGTGAATTTCTATTGCTAGTTTTATCAATTATTTCACTTGTCTTTCTGTTCTGTTGTGACTTTTCACATGATTTTCTTTCATACTGTTTTGATTTTGTTGACGAGCAAAAAAACACACACGAAAAGACACACTGAACGACTTCAGATTCTCAAGCATTACGAAAAAAAGTTATGCGAGTTTTTCTTCTTGATATTCTCCACTGATAAAAAGAAAGATAAAATGTCATATAGTTTGCAGCAATTTTGCTGTCCAAGAAATGTGTGAAAAATATGGTTTTGGTAATGAAAAATGACGAGATTGCTCAACGTTAGACTCTTATTAAATCCTCTAATTGACTTTTGCAGAACATTTTAGTTCGCAGAGAAAAGTGAGAAATTACGAGTGACTTAGAAAAGTGAGAAATTCGCAATGCTTTGAGAATCTGCAGTCAAATGAAATAAAAAGAAATACAATTTTAAGAGAGAATTTAAATGCAAATGAATATATATCAAAAGAAAAATTTTTATTCCAACTAAAATGAGAGAGTGAGAGAGGAAAAAATATAGTGAAAAGTACCAAGAAAAAAAGGAAAGCATGAAAAAACACAGAAGAGAGCAAAATGTGTTTTGCATGATAAGAGAAAAATTCTGTGTACATTTTAGACGCATATCTTTGTAGTGTTTTAGCCAAAATGTCTCGCGAAGGGAAGAAGAACACAGAGTGAGAAGAAGAGTAAATAAATTGAGAGAAAAAAAACTCTAAGATATCACATTTAGATAATAAAAATTTAAACAAAAAGAAAAAAAAATTGTAGTGAAGCTTAGGCATGTCACTTAAGCATGTCTTTTGGCAGAGGTTTTGATCAGAATAGGTAAATTTGACTTTGTTGGTTAGCATTTTAGAGCTGAAGGAAGAGAGAGAGAAAAAAACAGTGCAATGAGTGGAAAATCTCATTCAGAGAACAACCAATTTTCTAAATAAAATTAATTCAATGTTTATGGAAAAAATAGCCTCCGAATGTCTGGCCTAAGAAAATTAAGAAGAAGAAAAAGAAAACACTTGAAACAACACAAACCAAAATGGTAAAGAAATTCTAATATTTAGCAAAGAGGAAAAAGGATGAAAGAAAAGAAACATATTGAAGAATCCCAACAAGACATTTTTTCCCCAAAATGAAATTTATATATTAAAGTGCAGAGAAAAAGCATACAAGAATAACCACATTTTCTCATACAAAAATTATATTTGAATATAGTGAATAGAAATGATGAGAAACACACCCATTTTTGCTCCTAACCCCACCTAAAGAGGGAAGAATGATGAAACATATAGGTTTTTTTTGTCTCCAGAAAAAAGAACAACTGAAGAAGAAGAAAACATTTGTAATAAAGGAAGAAGAAGAAATCTCCATTCTCTTGTATATTCGTCTACTAAAAAAATGAAAGAAAGGGGAAGAAGGATGTGAAGGCGTAATATATTTTAAGCTGAATATTTCTCAAGTTACTGTAAAAGGATTTAAAGATGAAAAAAAAGTATGTGAAACACACACATTTTAAATGATAACCATACATAACAAAATAGTAATGGTAGGAATCTAACAAATTAACCTCTCCCACTGAAAGGATTTCCCATTTGTGGAACAGAGAATGCGTCACGCTTTCCCTCGCCAGAGCGTCCCACTTGGTTTTCCCGCGTCCCCCTGTACATAATATATACGAAAGACACCGAGAAATGGTCAATGAGTGAAACCGCGAGAGATTATTCCACACACACACACACAACACATGATGAAATCTATCCAACTGTTGCTGTTCTTTATCGTAAAACAAAACAAAGAAATCAATACTATAGCTATATTTAATGATGAGACAAAGTGAAAGAAAAAAAAAGAAATATCGTATTCAAATGAAAGTAAACGAAGAAAATGATGAAATATGTGTTTAAAAAAAATCTTAATCTATTTAATGAAAGCTCTATGAAAAAAAAACTCTGCAAACTCTACTTGTCTAGAATCTGTGGTCTCACAAGAGAAAAAGAGAAAAAAATCGAGTGTTATTCTAAAGACAAAACATATTTCTCTCGATTTGAGACCACACAAAAAGGACATAATAATTTGCAATGAAAAAAAACTGTTAGAAATGTGTGTAATATATTTAAGTGAAGATGTGAAGAAGCGAAGGAGGAAAAATCAACTAATTTATTAGTGGTGAAAAGTGAGGTAAGAAGAAAGAAGGAAAAAAACATGATTCAAGAGGAAAAATTGACAATAGTTTTTAAACGTGAACATGATAAACCCTAAACATATCTCTTTGATGATGATGAAGAAGAAGAAGAAAAATTAAGAAGGAAAATTGTGAGGTATATGATTACTAAATTTATTCAGTCTTTTGATTAATTTCTTATAAGATGAAAAAGATAAGCAAAAAAAACAAAATATACTTAAATGTATGTCTGTATGTACTTAATGATGAAAAAAAACAACCTTTTTCAATGTGTATTTTGCGTAATTTGCCATTGGGAATGACGATAAAGCCGAGTAAAGGAGAGAAAGTTGAAAAGGAGGAAAGATAAAAAAATACACTGGGAGAACAAGAAGCTTTAGAGGAAAGTTGGCGAATCTCTTCTAAATGCGATAAATCTTTTCCTTGCATTCTTCACCCACCTTTGAACAGTACCTTCGCTGTTGCAAAAAAACATACAATTATAGGAAGCAAAGAGAAGTCAGGCAGAAGATTGTCAGTGGCAAAATCATATGTGAAAGAATGGTAGTTTGTAAGTAAGAAAAAAATATCTCTGTGCGCTTTTTTCTATAACAATTTTAGTGATGAACATGAGCAAGAACTAACTTAAAAAAAATACCAAAAAAAAATTGATATCGTCTACTGTAACAATTTAACAAGAAGAAGAAAAAAGTCATTGTCGTCATTGGAAACTTCCTCTTTTCCCTGTTTAAGCATCCCAAGAAAGAAAAGAAGAGAAAAACAGCATTTACATGTAATTATTATATTAAAAAAAAATGAAAATTACTGTAATACTGAAGAGATAAAAATTACCAATTAACATGTAAGAAGAGTAAAAAAAAATAGATGAAAAAAGTGGGTAAGCGTCAATTATAAAAAAAATGTGCCTCTTAGAAAAGAACTCCGAGATAAACCACAGATTGGCTGAACGTGATCAATTTCGTGAGATTCATTCTCATGCATTTTTCTCCCCTTCTTTATCCTCAACCCCTCCCAAAATATACTTTGAGTGCACCAAAGAAGGCAAAAGTGACCAAAAAAAGGCATTTTGAGCATCCCTAACATATCTCTTCCTCACTGTCAAATCCCAAAAACTCTTCAACCTTTTCCGATTTTCTGTCGAATTTTTCTTTGCATAAGATGTGTAAACATGTGCCAAAGTGAGACATTTCTCTCGTTATATGAAGAAAAGCTTCTTTTTTTCTCTCAACACCATTTGTGGACTCCATCAACCAATCTGTGGTGGAACGTAGATGCTTATTGTCTGAGACATTTTTTTCAGTTGTTATAAGATGAAAATATAGAAGTAAAAATTGACGTGAAAATAGGCAGTTGTCGATGGAATTTTCTGAGATTGTCATGATATGGAAAAAACCCCCAAAGCCTAATTTTGCTCATTTCACCTCACTAACCAACACAGTGAAGAGACACAGTCTTCAGCACAATAATTTTTAATGCACTTTTGAACTAACAATGCGCAAACTTTCCACAGTCTAAATTGACATTGGAAACATTGAGAATATTTGTGCTGATTGCTGTGAAATTTCACAACAACAACAGAAAGAAACCGACTAAGAAGTGGTCACATTGAAGAGACGCGCAGAACACAAGATGAAAGAAGAGAAGAAACAAATTGGCACAACGAATTTAAATGACTAAAGATTGAATTAAAAATATTATGTAGTGAAAATATTTTACGAGATGTGAAGAAGAAGTTAGCGCATTATTTTCTAATGGTTATCCATAATTTTTTAGTGGAGACGAATTAATTAGTGAATTATTTCATTGTGTTTTTTGTTAGTTAAATGTCCAGAACGAGATAGAGAAGTGTGGAAAAAAACTTGTTGTATTAGTGATTAAATTCATTCATTTTCCCCCGCAATTCACAAAAAAAAAATATTGTTTAGGCAAAAAAAAAAGATTTTTTATTGTGTGAACATGTTGGAGAAAAAAATTAAATCAAATTTGTTGTTAGAATTTTTTTGCCAAGAATGTCAAAAAAAAATATTGTTCACACTACACGAAAAAAAGAGAAAAGAAATACACAAAAACACCACAAAATTTATACCTATTAAATATCAAAAGGAAGAAGAAGAAAAAAATGATTCTTACGTTTGTTGTTTGGAAAAGAGAAAGTTAAGAACAAGAGGCAAACATTGAAGGAAGATGAAAAACGATAAACCGTGAGGGAAGCAAAAAAGAGTTTAGAATGAAGACATATTTAGTGGAATAAATGAATTGAAATATTAATCAAATTATCTTAACTTTTAAATTCTAAGGTGAAATATTTTGACATTTTAAACATAATACACACATTTTGAATGACAGTAAAACACTCTTTAATTTCTTCTTTTTCTTCGTGCCACGAAAACACTACAGATTGCAAACATTTTCTGCCTCCTCTTAAGATTTTCACACAACAAACTTCTTTTCACAACATCGACACCGACATTCTCGACTCTTTTCAACACGCGCGCGCAGATGGAGCGTCACAAAGTGCTTGAAAAAAAAAACAAGAAAGAATGAAGAAAAACATGAGTTTGTGTGCAAAAATTTACATCTCACGTTTGTATTATTATGTTTGAATTTTGCCCACGATTTTTTATCATTTTATCTGTCCAGCAATATTATCTTCACTCAATTTTGTAATTTATACTATTTTCCTCTTCTGCAGGTCGTTCAATGATCATTAACATCACCGACAACATCAACCAAAGATGTCTGTTGAAGACATTCACAACACAATATCAGACATCTTCTTCTCCTCTTCCTCTCTTTCCACTCACTCTCTGGACACAGGAGCTTGTCACAAAAATTCGTAGTCAAAAATCAGTCAAAACTCTGTCTCTTCGGGACATAAACGACACACAACAACACATCAGCCACCAACAATTATCAACATTTCTCTTTGTAATCCAGGAAAGAAACAAGTAGTTAGATGGAAAGACCTTTTTGCGCCAAAGATTTTATGCCAAAGCTTTAATGTTAGCACCTTTTCTGTTGCTCACGTGAACTCTGAAAGGTTTTCAGAAGAAGAGCAGCACAGCAGAAAGTCGCTGACGCGCATTGTTTGACATCTTCAGAGTTCACAGTGTATTATTTTGTTATTCGCGATTAGAATAAAGACACCGAAGATGTGTTTAGACAAGAGAAAAAGAAAATAGGAGACAAGAAGTGAAGAAAATTGAGGAAGCTTTGATATTTATACAATATTTGCAGCATTGACGAGAAGTGTTTGTTGAGAATGTCTTTAATTAGTGGTTAAATTAGGGAAAAAAATCATTAGACAAGATGACTTTGTAAATAATTTGAGCGAAATGAAAAGGAAAACGAATTATTGTGATTTTGATGAGATCCTCGTAATTTTTGTCCTTCATCAGAAAACCTCCTAAATTCTACTGTGTTTTGCGAGATTAGGAAAACGCAAAAAAAATCTAGCAAACAAATAGTAGAATTGATTATTAATCCTTTTTTGTCTCAATTAATATGTTAAATCTTATTAAAGTGTACAAAGAATAATGCCAAAACTTGTTGACAGTGAACGTAAAAAAGATATAAAAAAGAAGATGAAGAAGTAAAAAAAAACATTAAGTAAATAAAAGTATTATATGAGATTGAATTATAAACTCTTTAAACCAATTGTAATAAAGAAGAAGTGGTGGTGAAAAGCCCAAAAAAATGACATGCGATTTAATAATTAGTGGAGCGAAATTAAATTAAACCAAAAAAAAACCATAATGGGAATAAAAACCTAAGATATTGAGAGTAAAAAGAGATTGAACAAAGAAAAAAAAACGCGAAAAATCCTGACAGTCAATTTATATTATATTATTATACATTATACATTATATTAAAAAAGATGAAATTATAGATTATTGTATCATAATTATTAATATTTAAAGAAATATTGCAAGAAATAAACAATAAAGTAAAAATCAACTGTTTTGCTTCGCGTAAACTTGGTCAAAAAGCTCAGCCGAAGCATGTCAAATGTCACAGTGGAGACGCCTGGTGGTACGCTGTCATGATGATTTTGCGCTCTAAGTAACGTCAAAAGGGCGGTAATTCAGTAAAAACAAATGTGGTAAATTTCCAACAAATCATTTCACCTACTTTGCCTATCAAAGGTCACACCGAAGGCTAATTTCTCCCCCAAAATCTCGCTATCTGCTCCAATTGATACTCACATTTCGGTCGCTGTATTGCGGTTCTCAGTATGATGACCCCCTCGGTCGTGATCTATTTTTAACGCGCCGGGCTGTTGATTCTTTGTCTCGAGACTCTCTGCGCTGATAAGACCCGGTCAGAAATGTGGGAAAAATCGAGTTTTCGCATCTCGCTGTATTTCATAAACATTCCAATTTCGCGGTTCAGCGCCAGAGGTTAACGCGATTCCGTCAAAATGTGCCACACTTTCTGACCAGAGTTTAATGCACCCCTGCGTGACGTCACGCGGCGCAGGAGGCTCTGATCTCGTCATGGCGACAACAGTCCATGGATGAGGAAACGTGTGAAGTGAGAACTGCCGAGTCTGTGTCCACGTGACGCTCAAGAGAGCTAGAGAGAAAGAGAGCGGAGCATTGGCTGCACTGCGATTGGTGCGACGAGAGACGAGCCCCCAGAGCCTCTCGCTCCGTCTCGCTCGTGCGACAGCTGATGCAATACTGACATTTCTGGATGATCGCTGGCCTGGCTATCGGTCGTGGAAGGGCGCGCGACAGAGAGAGACGCGCGGTGTACTATTTTTTTTGTTGTTGTCACAGTGAATCCGCTTTTTTCTAACTTCACACGCGCTCGCTCTCTCGTGAGAGCGAGAGAGAGAGGCTCTCTGGTGGTCGTGACGTAGGCATTACTTCAAGTATAGGCGCATTGAGCAAGTCACCAGTTGACAAATCGGAGTCTTTGCGAGTAGAAGTGCACGATCGTGGCCTCCTCGATTTCTTCGGTCGCCCTTTTCCTTTGCGCCTCAGCAGTTCTGTGCCAATTTCTCCGTGCTTTTTGCACTTTGGTGGAAAATCGAGGTTAGGATTTTCTCACCTCTAGCGTGCCTTCCACACAGCACCAATTTCTGCTCGTGTGAAGAAGAAAAATGCCATATTCGCGTGTGTGATCGATAGGCGGACAAAGTATCGGTGGAAATCGACATTAGACAATTAACACATGATTAGATAACGTGCTCGAGTTCGCGAAATTTAGCGTTTCTCGTGTGAAGAAAAAAAAACATTACATTTTACTAAAATTCAGGAGTGAAATATAAAGTGAATCTTGTGCATCTCTTCTGCAAGCCATCATGACAGACTGGAGAACAGCCAACAGGTAAAAATTGCACAGTAAAAAATTCCATTTCATCGGTAATTTCCATCCTTTCCATCGTGATCTCTCTTTCTCCCCATCTTTTCTCATTCATCAAATACAAAGATCCGACGCGTTGTGACTAAAAAGAGAGGGAAATACAATTTTGCAGTTGGTGAGAATGAGACAAAAGATGACTGCATGATTTAAATACACGCACGAAAGTTGACCTTTCACAAACGTGTGACGCGAAGGTCACATGTGCTAAGTTTTCTTCGCGCATTTTTCCGCGAATTACAAAGTCCAAGACTGGGGTGAAAAAGTGCAAAAATCCCATGCGAAATAGGCAAAATATCCAATGTTAGCCAATTTTACAAGAAGAGATCCTATTTGTGAATTTATGTTGAAGTCTCACGTGGTTGCATCACACAATTAGGCAGCAAATTCAGCGTTTTGCGCGAATCTATCTTGAGCCCGCGAGGCGCATTAATATTTCAAGTTTCACAGTCTCGTCGCACTGGGTTCAAAGTCTCTCTCGCGAACACACCTCCAGAACAGTTGCGTCACGATATCGATAAGTTTTACAGCCGCCTTGAGAGCGTGACACTTGGTCACATTAGGGGAAATGTGGCCCAACAGACATCCATGTGATCCAAATATGAGCTGTATTTTCCTCGCTTTAATTTATTTAGCAATGCAGAGAAAATGTGCTCAATGTGTGTGATGCAACGATTTGACGCAAATTCTGTTGCGGCTCTGCTTTTGGCCACAGTGGCGCATTCAGGGGCGCGACTTTCCTCACACGAATCGGCCAAAGTGGCGAAAATGCGAAATATGATTCTCAGAATCTGTCTTTTTTTTTTACTATACATTCAACACTTTCTTGATTGCGTCTGGTATTTACCTTGAATTTTTAGTGCTGAGATGACGAGAAAAACATTAAATATGCTTCTTTGAAGTCTCCATGCTTTATTAACAAATTTTAGATTCAAATATCCAAGGAAGAAAAAACCTTTTTATGATTGATCAAAGTCAATCAAGAGTTCTGCAAAAACATTCTTTAGCTTTCTTTAATCATCCTGAGATTAATTGTAGTGTGGTCACTCTTGTGATCACAAGAGCTGACCGAAATTCAGCTTTTCTATTTTCATTTACATGAACTCTCATCTCAACATTTATATAATATTCTGGGAGAAAACATTAGTTTTCCTTATTTATAGCTAGTTGGTTAGATATTAAATATCCAGCGTGGTTTCTACTCTATTCTTCTAATCATAAAGTCCATTAGGCAAATTATCATGAATAATAAATAATAATAGTAATTTGATGTAGAGAAGAGTGTTTGGAAAGTGCCAAAAGAAAAAAGTGAGACACAATCGATAATCACGGGCACAAAGGTCTCCACATCTAAAAAGGATTAGTAGAAGGTAAAGAGTGTGACTCATGGGCACATTTCCAAGAAATTCTTCACTCATGATTCTTCGTCAGCCAGAAATTGCTGACGACAGAACAGTTTTTCTGCCTGCAATCCAGGCCATCAATCCACTATTTCTCTGTCTCTGCATGAGACGCCCGAATAGGCTCCCAATAGGACTGCAAGTGCAGCCCTGGAGCGGAAGAGCTTTGCTGTTATATGCAAAAGAAGTCGCTCTGCGGCTGACCTTATGCAAGTGCAGCGCGCTGTGGTAATTGATTTTTAATGTCCACTTGTGTGGTTGCAATTGAGATTATCGCGCGAGAGTGTGAATCACAATATTGATTGCTCGCGTGCTTTTGTACCCTCAACTTGACTTTCGGTCTCTCTCCGCTGATAACATGACACAGTTTCACCTATTTATAATCCCGCCACACATTCAACATCGCGATAATGGACAGTTCAGTGAACCGCACAAGTCCTGTTGCTGTCCATCCCAGTGACCTTTGTTGCCCTTGCGCGCCCAGTGCGACTCTGGCGGCTAAGCTTTTCAGCTCACCCGCGAGAAACAGGCTGTAAATTGCTCAAGAGATATCGACAGTGTGCCACATTTCGTAGTGTGTGACTAACTAGCTTTTCGCGGGCGCGAATGATGAAATGCGTCCAGCCAATTGGAGTCAATTGCCATCGAGGCGAGCCCCTTTCGCGCGTTTTTTATCTGCCATGTGTGTTTGCTGCTTCTATCGCACCAAATTTGCCATTGACGACAATGGCACATTGCGCGATCTTGACTTCCGCCTTGAGCTGCGAGCTTTGGGTGGTTGGAAATTTGGACGTCAATGTGCACGCCAATTGATCCCTTTTCTTCAACACCATTTGGGTGTAAACAAACCAATTGAAATGCAATTATGTTTGTGTTGAAGTAAAGCCCCACAATTGCGCATCGAATACACTGCGATGTAATTTAAATATCAATTTAGCATATATTCTCCAGCTCCGTTTCTGCCTCTCAGTCACTTTGCAGAGATTGAAACAACCTTGGGCGAGTCTTGGTGAAGGAACTTGTGAGATTCTGAGTGTCGGGTGGAAAAAATGTGTGATTTTGCATTGGTGCCGGTGGAAAAAAATATCTGCTAGAATCACATAGTAACTGGATTTTCGTCACCTGACAGAGAAACAGAGAGAAAGAGTGACTAATTAGTTGATGTGCGAGATAAGGCAAAAAAGGGAGAAAATAAGGTCAAACGAGAGAGCTTTTAAGTTAAAAGTTTTGTCAGTTTATTAAGTAGAAGAAAAACCCCCAAGTGTAGGCAAAATAGAGTGGAAGGTTCTGTGGAAAATTTGAAAAAACAACAATTCTTAATGAGTATTCATTGAATTGTTTTTGTGTCGCATAAAAATAAAATTGTTGGCAGGCGCAAATCAATTAAGTGGGAATGACTATGGGAAAAATGTGGGGAAATTTCACGCGGGAAAAGCTCTTCCAGTAAACACTCTGTGCAGTAAAGTGGGTTAAGTTGGAGAAGTCGGGTTTAAACTAGTTCTAGCCGGTGGCCAATTGATATCAATCTCCCTTTAGAATGTGAATCAAGGCATGATAACGCAGTTCCAGTTAATATTCATCACCGCGACTGTTGCGTGCGCGCAAAGGTCAACGGACAGTTGAGGCGATCGTCGGCCAAATCAATTGGACAATCGAAAGTGTTGGCCAACTTTCACGACAAAAACAACCGAAACAACATATGAAATTATGGAAAAGTCCTGAGATGAGAAGACACTGTCGCCAAGACGTTGAGCTCCAATTGACATGAATTCTCGCGTTGATTTGCGCCCAATTCACTTCAATTGCGCCTGCGGGATGTTTCCGCACAAAAACACACTTTGGTCGCGCACCATTGTTTTGATTTATATGTGCAATTTCCAGTCTGATACCTCTTTTAATAAATTTCAATCATTCACAATCAGCATCGCACTGAGAGTCTAAATTTAGACTCGAGTTGTGGACCTCTTTTGTCCGCGCACACAGAGATTCATTATGCGGACAAATAGACGCGGCAAAGTGGCCAATTTTGCCACATTTACGCTTTAAATAGACTACACTAGATTTACCAGAGGGTGTTTTTATATCTGGATTAGTAGTGAATTCACTTGCGGAAGTTCGCAGTGACGCGCAAGAGGCTAAATTCTTATCTTCATCTTGGATTTCCCTTTTTTTTACGCTCCCGAATAAAAAATTAATTTGTTCAGTGTTGTACAATTTCTTGAGATTACATTCAATGATCGCACAAAAGATCTTTGAAATAGCATTAGAAGAATCATGACGGGCATAAAAATAAACCATTAAAATTCAGTAGAAAGAGTTGCTGAAAAGGTGGGAAAAAACCACAAAACTATAAGATTCAATTTATTCATTTTGATATCACATGTTTTTGCTACCGATTTTCCTAGTAATAATTTTCACAGTATGACAGCACTTAGAATTTTTCAAGGGAAATTGAGCAACAGCGCGAAATTTCACGCGTGTGTCCCGTAAGGTTGCTTCTCACGCCATTGTGCTGGGAATCAATTAAACATCGAGTGAAAAATGCTACAAGATGTTGAATTAAAGCCATTAGTTGTTTCTGAATGGGAGGAAATTACAGTGAGAAAATTTGTAGTGCGTTGAAGAAAATCATGACTATTTTCATTGCCGCACTTTCATTGAGATCGCCGATGACAGAGAAAGGTAAACAAGCAATTATTATGCAAAAATGTGGGCTTTTGATGGTGGTTTTTAATTATCTGCACGCTTATGTACATAACAATAATGAGTTTTGACTTATGATTTTAGTTAAATTAAGACAATTAGGACTTTGAGATTCTTTCAAATACCTTCGTGTGTGATGAAGAATTTTATTTCATATTTTAGTTTTATGCTAACAATCGACTTTAACGTCTTTCTGCAAACGGAAGCAGTTGTTAAACTTTCGTCAAATAGTCAATTGTCGTCATTATTATGCGTATTCTTCAATATGACGAGAGCAAATCATTGTAAATGGTTAGAATTTTTGAGAAAAAATTGTAGATCTTCCAAAATAGTCAAGTGAATTACAAGATGAAACGTTAATGAAATTCTTCAACCTATGGAAATCTTTGTGTAATAATTTCGAGACCAAATTAAAGGCCGCGTGATGTGATTTCTGTACGTTTTACATCATGAACAGAAACCGCCTTATCGAAATGATAGTGAAAACTTATTGCATCTAATTTGTCTAGAGTAACTGACGACTGATCGCATGATTGATGAAATTGAGTACTTCTTCCATAGATAAAGAACCTGCAATCTTATGTGCAATATTTAATGGCATCAAATGCGCGGAGAGAAAACTGTAATGACCTTAATGACTGGAGTATTGATCTAGAAATAGCTGTGATACAAATTGCCTATCAATTTTCTGAGCTTCCATGCTTTTTTATTTGTGTGCTTCCCAGAAAATTGTGAGCACACTTTGTGTCACATCAATTAGGCGACAACCGTTGAGATAAGATTGATAATGTGGTTGAATATTTGCTGAAATGCTTATCAGCGCGACGTGATAAGGAATCATTAGAGCCGCACTCCGGAACACAACTATGTAAAAATGATTTGCAAGTGATGAAGACTGAGAGATTTATTGTGCAAGACACACTCCGCCCACACGTGGAAATCCACGAGTTGGCGCGTCACGCAGGAATTCCCCCAAAAGCGGCCGAATCGGAAATTTCACTCTCAGTCCAGCTGCCGCTCTCTGCTAAATGGTTTTATGGGTTTTATGCAAAGTTGCAGAACGACAGATTAGTTTAATTGCGGTTTTTTCGCATACGACTCTTATCACACAACTGGTTTTGCCATATATTAGATCACGATCAGGAATAATTGGGAGCAGAGTTCACGTGTTTTTCCATCGTATTACTAAAAAAAAAAAGATGCAAAAATGTTATTGCACGAGACACATGGATTCGTTCAATTAGAATATTGTAAAACACATCCAGTATTTCGCGGTTTTTTCCCAACCGCCGCACTTAATTTGCGAAATATCAATATCGCAATTATCTTGTCCCATATAGCAACATGATAGCATCTCTCTGGATCTATTCGAATTGATTCACGTGATAAAAATTCCAGCAACATATGCGAATAGTGCATTTTTTGACTTTGCAAATCACCCTGAAAACACTCTCGAGGTGACTTTCAGTGTCTGACTTCCCGAAAAGTGCCGCACAAATCCACGTGAGAAACTTCCCATAATACTCTATGCACTCTTTTATTATCATGTTCAATGGGGCATTTGGAGTGGGAGGGCGCATTGAAAAGAAATTCATGCTATTGATCTGTGACGTGCATTCGCGAAATTGTATAACGGCGCGCGCGATGTAAAAAGTGAGCAAAATCGCAGTGAAAAGTGCCTCAAATTTAAGGCCCTGCAATACACACACGCGCGCGCATTGAATTACCCCAACTCTGGATGATGGAAGTGTGTGTGCTTGTGGCTGGATTTTTGCACACAATTGTCGTGCGGATTAAAGCCTGAGCTCAGCAGTTGGCTGCTGAAGCTCGTCGCTGGTCGACCGATAAACTCAGGCTAATCCTCGCGGGGGCTGTTCAGTTGCTCTCCGGCCATTCAGTGGAGCGAAAGTGTGTGTTGGATAATCGGACACAGATTTGTTCTCTGGACAACAAGACAGAGTGAATATCCGTTGCATTGGGAGACAATCATTTCCGCATTAGTACACGTGAATCTGCGCCATGCGCTAGAATTTTTCCCGCCTTGGCAGAGAGAATCTGCCGCGAAACTTCTCCAGAGTGAAAATGTGCAAAAACTCTGCTATTGTGACACTAAATTGCGTTAGAAGCGAAAATATGTGTGGAAAAAGTCGATATAGTTTGCAGTAATAAAATTAATTTGATAATAAGAAGTTTAAGTGATAATTCAACGAGACCAAAAAGCGAAATTGGAAACTTTTTAAATACATTATCACATCATTTCGTAGAGACACTTTATAAGAGCCCAATAAATTGCTTTGTGTGTTGAAAACAGAAGAAACACATTTTTGCAGTTTCACCAGTGACAATTAAGAGACGATCAATTGTGCAAATATTTTATCTTCTCGCGTGAACAATAATAATATTTTGCTCAACTCTTGCAACATCACGGCATTGATAAAAGTGATAAGAGTGTGTTTTCCCATTGAAAAAAAAATAAAAGATTGTCGGGTGGAATTTCAAATATGATGTACATCTTTTTCCCAATAATCAAAATCTCAACTCCCGCGAAAGGCCGCCGTGACACAGAAAAAATGGAGATTTTATCACGATTTCGCGACAGTCAATCATATTTTACAGTGACTGAGAGTCACATTTCTGCCGTGCCGTGTGGAAGTGATAAGAGAATTGCGATAATGGAGACAAGCTCTCAATGAGAGGCCAATTAGAGGATTTTCTGCCTTTATGGTCGCAATCTCGCGTCTTTGCGACGCATAACAGAAAAAAAACACACAAAGATGTGATGTGATATTTCAGATGAGACGCTGATAAGGTTTTTTTTCTGCTCCTGTCCACGACATATCTCACGGATGAGATCAATTTAATTGGCAATTGTGTGACGAATTGGCGAATTGTTTTGTTCATCAATTTCCATACAGCAATTGCACAATCAGAAATTACCCACCAAGTCGTTGATTTCTCATTCGGAACAATTGCACTGTGAATTCAAGTCTGAAGCGCTCTTTTTTTCGCTGCAACATTCGAAAAGGGTTTATCAATACTTGTGTTGAGTGACAGAGGATTAAAATCTATATTATAATAAATTTATCCATGATATTAAGCGTCAAAGTGCAGAGAATTCAAGCGAGATTCTTCAGAATCAAATCATTTTGGATACTTTTCCACTGATTCGGTCTTGAAGAGAGTGCTTTGTTTCGCCTTCTAATCAATCATAAAATCTTCTCCAGAAACTACTCAATGTAACCTGTTGGAACTAAATCTCAGCCATAAATTATGGAAGCATTAAACCCGTATCATAAGCTAACACATATTATGTTAGTCCTTGACTTCTCAATGCTAGCAAAATGGAACACTGCATTCTTGTGGTCACTCAAGAACGTGCCCTGCTCTCCCCTACAAAATCACAGCACAATGTTGACGAAGAAATTTTCCACTGCATGTGAAAAGTTTATCTAATGAGATCAAGATCCACATTGAGGATGGCAGAAAGTGAAATGCAATTGGCGACAATATATATTGTTGGAGTGTTCATAACGTATCACTTTTACTCCCTTTTGTGCTCCCGCGCATTTTATCGTCGCGCTGAGGAGGCAAACAGACTTGAGTGTGTTTGCACAATTATCTCAACAAATTCTCCTCTTCTCGGTGGATTTTCTTTTATTGCTGAGACACCCCAAAAGCCTCCCTCGTGGTCAAGAGATCTCTTGTTTTGGACTGTGGAAAACACCCATTAATCTCTGTCAATTGAATGGATTTTTTACGTTGGCCAAATTTCATGTTTTTGGTGCAAAAGCTATTGCAGATAATTCGTTGGAAACTCGAGATGAATTACAGCCCATGATTGATAAATTGTTTATCACCTGTCACTTCAATTACCTCCAATGATAATGTTGGCATTGTTACCATATAAACCCCCTCGGTGACAATCTCTCGAGGCAGTCGCGCAATCACCTTCATCCGCAACCGCTGGGATTGATCGAGTTCCCGCACCTGGAAAAGTGTTCGTGAGTCTTGTGCAGCAGAAGTGCTAAGAATGTGGACTTAATTCCCTTTGCATTTCTCCCAAATTAAATACTAAGCTTTAACCTATGAACTTCTGTGGAGGAAATCACATTCTAGAAATGAATATTTTAAACAATTCACATCTATTTCTATCCTATATTTGACGACGAAGATTTTATCTCTGCTAATTCGTCTCTATTTCGCAGTTTCTCCTGTATTTCGCACAAAATCTGCAAACGTGCCGAAAAAAAAACTCCTAAAAATGTGACATTCTAAGCTATTCAAATTTATACGAAAGTGACCTTTCCTTGTCTTTTCCCAGAAATCACCTTCTTCAGCTTTGATTTCCTATCCTTTCGTCATCTGCACACGCGCCACCATTTGACCCGCCAACAATTCACAATCACGGCAATTTTCCTTGATTCCGCGAAAGCCCTTTCCTTCCTGTTAATTCTGCGAATATGAGAGGTGCTTTTTTATCAATGAAAACATCTTTAGCAATTCAGAGCACGTTCAAGGCAGATTCTCAATAGAATTTTATGTGTCTGGTGCTTTTGAGAAAAATTCACGATTGAAAATCCGTCCATGAGAAATGGCAAAAAAGTGTGTGCGCGCGGCCTTCCTCGGGTTCTCCAACCGGTGTGTCTAATAGATTAGCCGCAGATGTTTGTGGGCAAGAATCGTGACACAATTGTAAATGCAATTGGCATAAATAATCGGCGCAATTAACGACGTGTGTGTAGTTGATTTGAAATTCAACCCGACAGAGGAGGAAGAGTTTTAGCATATAATGTTCAATGCACTTTTGACCCCGTCAATTTGGCTTGGGGACTTTGTAGCTTCTCTTCCTCTTGTGTGCGGCGCCCCAAGAAAGGGCTGACAAGTTCTCTTCCTTCTCCCACCACTTAGACCACAAAGACGAGCGAGAAGAAAACTGAAGTGAAGTGATAAGAGCCAAGTCACACAACGACTTTCAGCTGAAGTGATTAGAAGACAATTAGCGTCGTGAAGTGCAATTTGATAGCGATGAGTCGCTTAGTGGAGAATCTCCTGATACTGGGAGGAGTGCTTATTGTGATAAATAGTCATGCTCAAGGATTTCTAGTCACTAGACAAGTCGAGGGGGAGGACATCTGTGATAGGTACAGAAGATCTCGCGCCAAATGCCCAAGAAGATTCCCATGATAAATCTGTCATTATCCACTTGAGATCTAATCATACTTTTCTGCACTCTTTGCAGTGAAATTTATTGCCATGGACCCCTTCTGGACACCATCCAGATGGCGCATCTCTACAATGACTCCAAGACTTTCGTGGACATGAAGCTGAAACAGAGGCCAGAAGTCACGCTGCAGCTCTTCCAAGAGTTCATGGCGACGCACAATCAACAGCCGACAAGGGAGCAGATTCTCGGCTTCGTGGAGGCCAATTTCGACAAGGAGGGATCGGAATTTGAGCCCTGGACCCCTCTCGATTGGCACCAAAACCCAAAGTTCCTCGAGAATGTGCAGGACCCGAAGCTGAGGGAGTTCGGTCGGGATCTCAATGATTTGTGGCTGAAATTGGGCAGAAAGATGACCAAACAAGTGGAAGAACAGCCCGAACTGTTCTCCATCATCCACGTGAATAACCCAGTAATTGTTCCCGGTGGACGATTCAGGGAATTCTACTACTGGGACTCGTACTGGATCATCAAGGGACTTCTCTACTCTGAGATGTTCTCGGTAAGTAATTGAGATCATCATTGTTGTTTTGGCATTTATTAACACTCTCTCGTGCCTGGATTTCCTTTGCAGACCGCCAAAGGGATGCTACAGAACTTCCTGGATATCATCGCGACGTTTGGCTTCATTCCCAACGGCGGACGTGTGTACTACCAGAGATCACAGCCACCGCTCCTCGCTGGCATGGTCAAGGCCTATGTGGAGTTCACGGGCGATGAGGAGTTTGCCATCCAGGCAGTTCCGCTGTTGGAGCATGAATTCAACTTCTGGCTCAACAATCACACAGTTCAGTGCCTGGGACACGACATGTTCATCTACGGTGACAAGTCCCGAGGACCGCGGCCCGAGTCCTATCGCGAGGACGTGGAGACGTCGCAGGACTTCCCCACGGATGCGGCCAAGGAGGAACACTACTCAGAACTGAAGGCCGCCGCCGAGAGTGGCATGGATTTCTCAAGTCGCTGGTTCATCGACGAGGCGGGCACGAACAAGGGCGATCTGAGGAATCTCAAGACGCGCTCCATTGTGCCGGTGGAACTGAACGCCATCCTGTTCTGGAACGCCAAGATCATCGCTGAGTTCTACATGTTGGCGCACAATGTGCAGAAGGCGTTCGAGTTTGAGAATCGCGCCACACAGATTGCCGAAGGTGTTCAGGCGTGCTTTTGGCACGAGGACATTGGCGCCTGGCTGGACTACGACTTGATCAATTCACGCCGCCGCAACTACTTCACGCCCACAAATCTCTCGCCGCTGTGGATGCGCTGCTTCAACGAGGCGCTCGAGGCCAACATCACCGAGAAGGTGTTGCAGTACATCGACAAGGAGAGACTCGACGAGTATCCTGGTGGCGTGCCCAACACCATGGAGCGCACTGGTGAGCAGTGGGACTTCCCCAATGTGTGGGCGCCCATGCAGTACATCCTGATCGCCGGCCTGGACAACCTCAAGGATCAGAGGGCGAAGGATTTGGCGCGCAGCTGGGCCACAAGGTGGGTTCACTCCAACTACATCGCCTTCAATGACACCCACGCCATGTTTGAGAAGGTGAGTTTCTGCTCTCCGACACAAGAATACCGAAGGACAATTGAGCACGCATTCTCTCTTTTGCAGTACGACGCCGAGGAATTGGGTGGTCATGGCTCTGGTGGTGAATATGATGTGCAAATCGGCTTTGGCTGGTCCAACGGAGTGATAATTGAGCTCCTCGACAAATACGGAAGTGTTCTCTCAGCGCCAGGTTCGAAGAAAAGGGATCGTAGTGAAATGGAAAATTTCTTGTAACATCCATCATGTCTCTCATTCGTTGGCACACACAAACCCACAGGTTTATCACAATTTCCATTTCTATGTTTGCTTTTGTATAATTTGCGAATTGCGGCGTTGCAAGCAGGCAAGAAACACGCATCATCGACAAATTTTTCACGCATTTTCAATTCAGTTTCCTTCATTTTATCAAAACGCTTTTTCTCGTCCAACATTTTTCATTTTGTGATTGTCGTGTTTTATTTCTCTGTAAAAAGTGCTTCCGTGTTGTCTCTTTTTGCTTACTAGTGTTGTTCTTGTTTTTTTTCTCTCCGCAGGAAAATTCTCTGCAAAGTAGATAATTGAAAAATTGTCCAGACTGGCCGTTTTTTCCCTCTTTAGATTGTGGAGACGACAAAATTGTCTCCCATAGTGTTTCTTGCTTCTGTGACGTGTTTTTTTTGTTAGTCGCACAGTGTTCGTTTTTTTGTAAATTGTCAATCAGCAATTTTAACAAGTTTAACGAATTACAAATCGCGATAAAACGCGAATGAATTGATTTCGCCAACAACATGATTGTCTCTCATTTCAGGTTCTTCGTCTTATGGATTGAAGCCATTAAGTGCCTTTTTCATTGCCACTGTGGCTCTCTTTGGTACAATTTTGTCGAGGATTTTCGGGTGAGGTAAATATCCAGCGAAGATTCGTGCAGAATGGATTCGGCATTAAAAAAAATCTCCCTGATTTGCAGATGAAACTCCACCGTGATTTCATGACTGAGTGTTTACTGCATAAGTGCATGCATTTATGTGCCAGTTCTCTTCAGAGGGACACACTAAAATCCTCCACATTTCTTCACAAAATGTACACAATGAAGGAAAAATGGTGATAACAGGGAATATTATTGTAACAATCAGTCGATATAGTGACACGTAAAGCAAGATTACATTGAATAATCATATCACAATTTATAAAGAATTTAAAAATAGGCATTTTAAGTTTGATTGTTTGTCTTCTCGCAAAAGCATAACTTCCCAAAAATGTATGTGTAAATATGTAAGTTTAATGCAGTGTTTCCCTCTTTGTTTTGTCTATTATTATTTTCAGCTTTAAAAGAGAAATTTGTACACCTTGTCATATTTTTTTCTGCTATAATACTTGTGAAATAGAATATTTTCTTAGGTGTTAAATATTTTTACACTCAATTATACAAGAGGACGAGATAGGAAAACCCACACGCGTTTTGTGACAATCAAGAGAGGCATGTTGAAAGTGTAGTTGTTAATAAAATTGTTATGAGCATAAGAATGCGAGATTAGAATTTAGATTAATTTTATCCCTCCCAGTATTAGATGCTAAAGTGTAAATAAAAATGAACAAGGCGAAGGGTAAATAGAGAGTAAAATAAAAAGAAAATTTCTATTTTAACTGCATGGAGTTATCTTGCATCCCTCACGATTCACCCGGAACGGTTTTGATAGAGCTCTTCTCTCTTTTTCAGTGCTGGAAAATCAATTGCTGTGAAACTTATGAACGGTAGAAAGCAGTAAAGTATTTGAATTTTTGAATCAATTTTTGAGATTTTCATATTTTTTTTTGCATAGCACAAAAATCTCTTTCAAGGAAGGATAACAGAAATTGTAAATAATGATGTATTTTCACACGTGTATTTTCCTATTTCAACCTCGAAATAAAAGAAAACTCCAAAAAAAGTCATCCTGAATGTGTACTTTTGAAATTTGCCCACTGGCGGCGTTTTGATGCAGTGGTGAATTTCAGTGAAATTCTCCACTTGTTTTGTGTCTGTCAAAGTGAGTCTCTTTTATTTGTTTTCCACCCCATTTTTCTCGTGAGTCTCTCCAGTGAAATCGCGAGTGTCCTGGGGTGCTAGGAGTGTTCTTGCCCGCTGCCAGACACCAGTGGAAGGTACACGTCTCCGTGAGACCACACGGGAAGTCACGCAGAGTGGCTGAAACAAATCCGGGTGAACCGACTGATGTAAGCTGCAGTGCTGCTCGGTTTTTACACAAACTGAGCCCCGGAATTGAGGCTCAGGTGCTTTCTCTAATCCCACATCACCTCTTCTTCCGCCCTAACGCCCTCATGCGCCTTCCGACGCCTCCCTTGTGCCTTATTTCTCACCTGCTTCCGAGAATTCGCCCTGGCTGTGCTGGGGAAACCTTTCACATGCGGGCGCACGGCATGCTTCCATGTTTCCGCGTGACATTTCGTTGGTTTCCAGCTGACGCGCCGCGCGGCAGGCAAAACGTGGTCTTTGAATTGTAAATACGGCGTGTGAGCCGAGATGGCAGATGCATTTTTTTTTTGTTTTCTTCGGATTTTTCGCAGAGACGTTAATGTCGAAATAAGTGCAAATTTGTAATACATTTTCTGTTCGTTGCAGTCCAGATAGTGATAAAATTGTACTCAAAATCCAGTGTATCCTTAATATATTTTTGAAATATTGCCTAAATTAGTTAATTACCATGAAAATTTGATCAATTTTAGCTATACAATTGTATATTTCTTGGATTTCTAGTATTTGTTTTTATTTCAATGCCGAATATCAGTAGAAATATCGCGAGAGAATTTGTGGTTCATGACAAGCAGGGATGGAGTGAAAATGAGCGGGAAGTTAGGTTATGTTCGTCGACGTGCGAAGACATCTTTGTTCTCGGAAATTTCCTGTTGCGTTGCTATCAAAAAGTACCGCTTTGCCTCATTTCTGGTGTGATCTTCGCGTGGTTCGGAAGAGATTCAGAGGCTGTTCTAACAGAATTACCGTGCGCTAAGTTTGCCTGGCCGTGAGCAAGATGATGCCCTACTATTATCCCCAAGTCTACTATCCATACGTAATGAGAAATGTGGTGTTTGGCTTGAGCCGCTTTTGGGTGTTGGGGAATATAGTTGGTTCTACTCGGTAATCGCAGGTCCTTCCGGCCTCGCCTTCTCCTCAATTGCAGGCGATGCCATCAGCTGTCGGCGGCGCGGCCCATGCGTCGCACGCGGCCACCCTGATCAGCAACGAGGACTGCGGCATCAGGGACGTGTGGAAGCACAATCTGGAGGATGAGTTCCGGACGATCCGGCAGGTGGTGTTGAAGTATCACTATGTGGCGATGGACACGGAATTCCCGGGCGTCGTGGCGCGTCCGCTGGGTGAGTTTCGCTCCTCCGCCGACTACCAATACCAGCTGCTGCGCTGCAACGTGGACATCCTCCGGATCATTCAGCTGGGGCTCACGTTCATGGACGACGAGGGCAAGACGCCGCCTGGCTTCACCACGTGGCAGTTCAACTTCAAGTTCAATCTGGCCGAGGACATGTACGCACAGGACTCGATAGATCTACTGCAGAACTCTGGGATTCAGTTTAAGAAGCACGAGGAGGACGGAATTGATCCGCTGGAATTCGCCGAGTTGCTCATGACGTCCGGCATTGTGCTGATGGACAACATCAAGTGGCTGAGCTTCCACTCGGGCTACGACTTTGGCTACCTGCTCAAGCTGCTCACGGATCAGATGCTGCCGGTGGAGGAGAGTGAGTTCTTCGAGCTGCTGCGCCTCTACTTTCCCACCATCTACGATGTCAAGTATCTGATGAAGTCGTGCAAGAATCTTAAAGGGGGCCTTCAAGAGGTGGCGGATCAGCTGGAGCTGCGTCGTGTGGGACCGCAGCACCAGGCCGGCTCGGATTCGCTCCTGACTGGCATGGCGTTCTTCAAGATGCGCGAGGTAGTTTCTCCTTCCGCCCTCCAATCCGCCCTCATTCAGTCCCACCGCCAGCTTCACTTGTACTATCCAGGATATCGCGCCCTTAAAATCCACTTTGCCATATGACGAGATCCCAAAGAGCATGCAAAACTCCCCCTGAAGAACTTAATATGAATGCAAGCCTGAAATATCCCATTAGTAATTAAGCTGAAGTTTGTCCATTTGCACACATAAATTTGCCGTAGAATCTTGTAAGACGAGCGCATGAAATGACTGATTTTTCTGTAGAAATGGTAGAAATATTGTAATAAATAAAGATTTTGGCAATTTAGGCATGTTTTGAAAGAAAAAATTGACGCAAAATGATCTTGAATCGTTTTGAGAATTGACAAATAGCAAAAACTAATGGGATATTTAAGGATATTTTCACTTAATCCACTCCCTTGATAATTGAATACAATTGAACTTTCCACAGATGTTCTTCGAGGATAACATCGACAACGCCAAATACTGCGGTCATCTTTACGGCCTGGGAACATCCTTCATTGTCAATGGTAATAATTATTCAGACAATGGCGAGGGGAATTCGGCATCTTAAGCACTCAACTTTTCACGCGAAGAAACACAGAGAGAGAGAGAGTGAGAATGAAGCAAAGATTTGAATGAGGAGAAAAAAAGAGAGGAGTTAAAGCAAATTAACTAATAAAGCAAATAGGATAAACACTGAAATATAAAGAGAAATATTTAGAGGCCAGAGACAGAAAAAAGAGTACTAAAAACAAGCAAATAAGCTTCTCAGAATCCTCCAGAAAAAAAATTTCAATGAAAGAAATTGAAGTGTGTAATTTCTGGAGTTTTATATAGAGCGATTTTAGCGCATTTCACGAAAACGATCACAATTTTTCTTGAGCCTCCTTGTAAAAGAGCAAAGGAAAGAGTGAAAAAACTGGAGAGAATATAGTAATTTCGTTTTGTTTTCTTTGTCAATGAAGAGGGAGAAAGAGAGAGAAAAAAGAAGCATCTGTGGATGCTGTAAATGTATTTCATTTTTCAATAATAACATTTCTGTTGACGCAATTTCGTGTTGAAATAATAATAATAATTTTGTGAACATTGAAAAATATTCATATTCTTTTTTTTGTAACAGCGATTCATTGCGAACATTTGATAAATAAAAAAAACACAAATTATCATCTAATAGCGTTGTAATGAGAGAGAGAGAGAAAATAGCTGAAATAAATTTTTCTTATCACAATTTTTTCCATCATTTTTTATTGGATGCGAAAACGAATCAAGGCGTCCGTTGGAGTTCAAGTGAGAAAAAACTCACCACTCGTCTGGGGTTGCCATACGTCAGTTCGGGGGAAATACACCAGCCGTCGTTGCGTTGCGGTTTTTCCACCCATTTTCAACGAGCTTTCCGGCCGTACAAGTGATTCAGAGTGCTTCCTGTGTTCATCTTTAACTGCCACACTGCCAAATTGTGCCATAATCAACACACACCCACCGAGGGATTTTTTTTTTCATGGGAAAAAAGCAATGAATCCATCAACGCCATGCAAGAAGATTTCACCCCAAATGCGCCTCTTGGAGCGTCAACAGGAGTCTCAGCAGTCATCAGGATCTCAGACACCACTTCGTGGAAGTCGATTCCACCTATTGCCCATGATCAGCACACCGCCGCTGTCACACATCAAGAGAGTTGTGAATCCCTTCGAGGCGTCTCTCACGGAGAGACTCCACTTGCCGGCAATCTGCAGGTAATTTTCCCAGAACTTCTCACCCCCAAACGCCGGGAAATCTCCTCCACACTTGGCTTATCTTTTACAGCCCTTCACTGTTCAATCGACCCTCAACGCCTCCGCACTCCTCCACGCAATTTGAGTGGACAATGGAGCAGGTTTCGCTGCTTAACCCGGCAACCATTGAGGCTCACGAAACACAATTCCTCAACTCTCCGAATCCCGATGTTGAAGCCCGTGCGCAGGCGGCCATCTCGACCTACTTCCGAGAGCAGCACGTGGTGCCGAGTCCCATTGACCCGCCGATGAGGCAGAAGCCGATCCTGTACAGCGAGGAGCAGGATTCATCAATTGCTCCGGAGCCGGGAAAGCGCAACGGCATAGCTCAGACTGTACTCACATTGCCACCGCGATTGCCCAAGGACGTGGAGGACGCACTGGCGCCCTTCTTCACCTTCACCAGCGATCAGCAGCAGCCTCCGGAGGAGGTGTACGATCAGGAGAAGGTGGACTCGTCGCTGAGGCGGAAGCTCTTTGGGCCGCTGGAGGATTCTGGCGATGACGAGGAGGAGGAGGACGAAGTAGACGCTGTGGTGATGCCACCACCGCGTCAGAACTGGACAAACACTCCTGAGAACTGGACTAAGAAGTTCAGCGGCAGAAGCTTGGATTCTCCCCACGACAGGAGTTCTTTCTCGCCCAACTTGACCATTCAGAGGGAGACTTTTGGCTCTCTGTCGCCCATCGGGAAGCTGTCGGTGACTGGGGAGCAGCAGAAGGCGCGCAGCAGCACGTCCAGCATCTACCAGAGCACTCCTGAGCGCTTGGGATCTGAACTATCGGTAGAGATGTCCCCTGGAGTGTCCACGAAGGCGATGGACGTGTCAGAGGTGGACGAGGAGCGCATGCAGATGAGCCAGAGTGATATCCTGGCCATACACGAGACACCCATGCGCTGCCGATCGATGAGTCGGAAGAATCTGTCGCACTCCTTCTCGCAAATCATGGACTCGGAGGACGGAATGGAGTTCTTCGGACGCACAGATGGGGCCAGAGTGGAGATGAAGGACGTCTTCACGCGGACTGACAGTGGCTTCAACGACGGCAGCTGCGACACGATGGACAACAAGGAGAACCTTGATCCCATGGCAATGGAGGGCGTCAGCCAGGACGTCTCCATGATGATCTCTTCCACTCCCGCCAAGTGGTGATACTCAATTGAAATTGTACGTTTTTAGGCATATTTTCCAATCTCAATCAAGTGTTCAATAAAATTGCAATAACTTCGTACTTTCGTCTGTTGATTACGAAATGCTTCTGGATGCTGGATTTCTGCTAATTTCAAGCTCAGCGAGTTTTCCGGAGCGCAGAGCGAGACAACTCTATACATCCCACATCCGTCGCATGGATGCGAGAGCGAGACGGTGAGTATCCGGAGCGACAGTTTGACAGCTGAACCCGAGTAAATAAATAAATATTGGCCAGGAAGACTGGTGGTTCTGTGCTGGAAAAGGCGATGAGAGTGTTCATAGATGGTCTCCATGGGCATTTGTGATGACCTGACCAGAGGATGATTCCGTGGGTACGCGAAAAGTTTGCCGAACGGAGAGCCAGATGGCTGGCGTCCAGGAAGCGCGAGGAGAGCAGCAGTCCAGGAGCTGGCGAGAGACAATGTGACAATAAGAGGTAGGCCAGGCAGTGGAAATTGTCTCACACAGAGCATGGCGGCACTGATTTACTGCCTCTTGTCTGTTTTCAGTGGTGCTGGTGAGGCCGAGAGGAGCCTGACCAGAGATGCGAGCGACTCTGAGGCGAGTGACAATCTCCAGCTGAGGATTCTCACCACGCGTGGGGAGTCCGTGGATGTGGTAGTGCCGCGCAATTGCACAGGAAATGCAGTGAAGAAGGAGGCTCTGAAGCAACTGGCTCTGGGTGCGCACTCGCTGCCCTTCTACGCTGCCAATCTGGACACAGTCCTGCACAGGTACAAACTGGTGCGCACGAGGCATCGCCAGGTGCTCCACTCGCACGAGCAGGTGGAGAGGGTGGGCTTGCAGGACGGCGAGGAGTTGCTGCTGACGACGAAGAGGACCTCGGCGGCGCACACGGCGCCGGAGAGTCTCAAGGGTCCCTCTCTGGCCGAAGTGATGGCCGCCACGAAGGATCTTCCCGCCACTCAGCCCAGCCCGCCGGCCGTCAATATCTACGACATGGTGCTCCAGACGGACCTGCAGTACGACATCCGGAAGATCCTCATCTCGCTGGCGCAGAGCTCGGCTTATGTGATTGGCGCGGGCCCGTTCGCCGACCGTCTGATTGGCATTCTAAAGCAGAGACTCCTGAATCGGCGCAGACACGAGGCCAGTGCCCTGGAGAATCTGCTGGCCATGGGATTCGCCCCATCGCGCGTGCACAGAGCGCTGAAGCTGAAGAACAACGTCTACTCGGCCGCCCTTGAGTGGCTCATCGAGAATCCCAGCCTGTCGGGACAAAATTCCATGGACGCACCCGTGTCGCCGCCCCCAATGACGGCCTCTATCAGCCTGAGTAGCGGCACCTTCACCTCCAGGCGCGACAAAATCGAGATTCTGCTGGAGATTGTGCGTCTGCACGCACAGCGCGATTTGCCAGCACCTCCGGACACCGTGACGAAGATCATCGAAATGGGCTTCGCGGAGTCGGAAGTGCGTGAGGCACTGAAGAGGACGCAGAACAACCAGGCGGCTGCCTGCGAGTGGCTCGTAGGCAGTCGCAGCCGGAGCTTGACTGACCTGCGAGATGGTCTGCCGTCAGATTCGCCCGTTCTGCAGGCACTCCTCACGTCGCCCCAAGTACAAATAAGCCTGGGCAATCCCAAGATGTTTGTGGGTGAGTTTCTCATCTCACACATTCTTATCCCGCACGCGTTCCGCTCTAATCTCATCCGCTCTCTTGCAGCCTACCTCTCGATGCTGGACAACTACTCGAGCATGAGCATGTGGCTGAGTGATACGGACACCTCGGGCGTCCTGGGGCACATCCTGCGGACGTATCACGAGGAGAAGCACATCGTGGCCATCAATCAGTTCAGCAGCAATCTCATATGAACAGAAGAAAAACGCAAGTCAATTATTCGGGACAATGTGCAATGCTTCTCCTTTCCCGGCTTCTGGAACACTTAGCAGATGCCCTGGAATCTAGTCATCAGGCGAAATTGTACCAAAGCGCGCTCCCCATTTGTTAGATCTCCCCCATCAAGTTTTAGTAGGCTATAAGGAAAATTGTTAGTGAAAGAAAATGATATTTGTCACGCGGATCATTGCTTAAAGTCGGTTGTGCAACGAAGAAAAAAAAACTCCCTCATTCACCCAGAATCTCTGGTGTCTCATCCGCCCCGCCGGAGCGGGAGGCCCAGGAAGTAGCTTTAGCCGCGCCAAAAAAGAAATATGAAGTAACATTCGAAGTAATGTCATAGTATTAAATACATTGTAGGAGAGAAATTTGGATTATTGGTAGTTTTTAAAACTCTTTATCATGCACAGAAGAGGAAATGTTTTCTCCGCATTGATTTCTCAACAAAATAAACATATTTCTTATGATCTCACACAGAAAGACCGCTTTTCTTGCAAAATCAATCTCATCTTTATTATAATTTCGTTACAAAATAGTTTCTATTCGCATTCGCTATATATGTGATTTGTTATTCGATCGTTTTTTTCTCTTTCTTCTCTTGTTGAAACACATTCAATATGAATGTCGTTTTGGGAAGGATTGTTGCCTTAATTTCTAAGTATAGAATCATCTCATTTCTCATCATTTATATTTACACACACACACAAATATCAGGTGCGATTTGGATTGATCGTTGATCGTTCGAAGTTAAAAACAAATGCGCTCTCAAAATTGCGTACAGAAGAAGAAATACTTAACAAAACGCAAAAGACAAAAACTCTTGACTCTGTCATAATCATATTGAAAAAGAGGAACGGCGCAAAAGGATCAAAATGCCATCAATTGCAGGGATCTGATGATCTACCCGGAAGCGGAACGTTTCTCTTCTCAGCCTCACTCTCCATATTCGAGCGCACTTGCTTCAGAACACTGTGCGTTTTGAGGATTTGCATCTGGATGTTGCGCTCAATTTCCTCCTTCTGCGAATTGGACTTCTTCAGGCGCTGTCGCATCTCCTCAAACTGCCGTGTCATCCTTGCCAGGCGCTTCTTCAGCTCCACATTCTCCTCCCTCACCTTGTCATACTCCTGCTGTCGCCCCTCCGGATTGTTGCTGCTGTTCTGCATCTCCACCGTGGACGCCGAACTCAATCTCATCACCGGCGGCTTCGCGTCAGTCTTCCCGGCATCGCTGCTGGACGCTCTCGCGGCATCACTGTCAATGCCAAGATCCGGTGAGGAATTGTTACCGCGTCCATCATCTGAGGATCTCTCACGGCTGAACTTCTCCACCAGAGCTTTCAGTTCCGCCTTCTCACCCATCAGCCGATCACACTTTGCTTGCAGATCCTTCATCATCACCTCCAGCTGTCCTCTCTCCGTCACAGCGCGCGTCCTCTCCACCACCGCCCGGCTGGCCTGCATTGTGGCATCATCGAGACTCTTCTGCGCATCTCTGGCCCTCTTCTCGTGCTCCGCCAGCAGCGCTCGCAGCTCAATCTCGCCCTCCGACATGCCATCGACAGTGGCTTGTGCATCTTCCAGACGCCGCCGCAGCACATCAATCTCCTCCTGCTTCTTCACCAGCACCGTCCTAGCCACAAAGTCCCGACTCACGGTCTCTCTGTGCTCCATCTCCTGGCGCTGCAACTGCGCATCAAGTTCCACTTCGCACTCCTTGCGCACCTTCTCCAGCCGGAAGAGCAATTCCCTGGTGTGCTTCTCCTTCAGGTACTCCGCATCCCTGGCCATTGTCTCCATCTGCATCTCCGCCACCCGAAGATCCACAGCCGCTTTGTCTCTCTCCTCCGACACGGCATCCAAAGTCTCTGATCTCTCACTCAACTCAGTCTGAGCACGCTGAAGTTGCTGCTGCAACTCCGCCTGAGATTGCAGAGAACTCCTCAGCTCCACAATCTCCCGCTCAAGATTTTCATTCATCAGCTTCTGCGCCTGCAACTCCTTCTGTGCCGCTTGGAGTTGCTCGTTCGCTCTCAGACGCTCCTCCTTGAGCACATTCTCTCGCTCAATGCCACTTATCTGAATCTCCAGCAACTTGTTTTCCTTGTCCGTCACCAGACACTCCAGCTGAGACAGCCTTTCACTCGTCACACTCTTCTTCATTGGCATCACAGCCGCTGAATCCTCATCCGTTGAGCTGTGCCGTGACGTCTCCTGCACAGTTTGAATGCCAATCCTCGCCGCTGACACATTCCTATCCGGCTCTGACCACGATTCCGACTCCGAATGTCCATCTTGACGATGAGAGCGCTTCTTCGCATCAGACATCTGCTCCTTGCGCTTATACGATTTGTCCAACTCCGTCCGCAGGAGCAACACCTCATTCCTCAGCGCCTCAATCACATTTCCATTCTCTGGCACATTCTCCTTGTTACTGAACACACTCTCCGGGAAGCTCTCATCAAGAATCGCCGAGAAGCCCGTCATCTGCATGAGACTCTGCTCACTCAGCGATATTCCGAGATTTAGGGAACTATTATTGTTGATGCTACGCGAGAGATCAAGACTCCTGTCGATGGCCTTTCGCATTGCATGACGACGATCGGCACACAAAGCACCCAGGATGTCCTTGTGCTTCAGCAGACTATCCAGGAATCCAGCCAACTCCTCAAGGCGCAGCGTGAGGATGGAACAGACGTCGCCACACTCCTTCCTCATTCTATTGGCACTCTCAACCTCCGCCTGAGCCACTGTCAGTTCCTTTTGCAGACTCCTCACCGTCTTCTCGCTGTCGACATTGTGGCTGAAGGATGAAAGAAAGAAGGGATCACACACTTAGTCTCATCACGATTCTAATGAAATTCAACAAACTCACCACAATTTCTGCCTCAAATCGTCAAGTTTCCTTTGCAAGTGACCATTCTTCTCCACCGCTTCGTTATACTGCGCCTCAGTGAATTGACCGTGCAGCTGATCCACTTCGACCATCTTAACAGGACTTCCGGTCCCACCATTCACCAACTTCGTCAGCCTCTCGATCTCCCTGTTCTTATCCCACAGATCCTTGTTGATCAATCGCTGCAGATTTGTTGTCTTTCTCTTCACTTCAGTCTTCAACTCGAAGATCTCGGCATTCTTCTGCTCAACCGTGCGCATAATTTCAGCACGGAGATTCGCAATGTCCACATCTTTGTTCTCAATCGTCACCTTCATGTCCTCAAGCGTTGCAGCCACATTTTCCGATGTGACAGGATTCATCTTCAGTTCCCCAATGTTTCTCACCAGTTTCTCAATTGCCTAGAAAAGAAAAACCATCAATCTTCACTACTCTGTTTGAACAATTTTCCAACACACATTTTCCAAATTTCTCTCCACTCGATTGCTCAATAGTGGAAAATTTAAGAGAGAGCATGGCCTCTCAGAATATATCTATTGTGTGACTCCTTTTGATGTTATATTTTCAGTCGACAAACTCCCAAATTAGACACACACGCAGCGAGAAAATATAGAATGGAAATTGCAACTTACCACTTTGGCATTCTCATGTGCTTTCGTTTTCTCCTGAAGACGCGCCTTCAAGTCCATCTCGTCGCACAATTTCTCTGCCAATTGCTTCCGAACATCCAACAACTGCACCTTCAGTGTCTACAAGAGTAAAAAAAAAATAACTCATAGAGAGGGAAATTCTATACAAAATTCTGTGGAAAAATGCTTTTCTCTTCGCGCATCCAAATTAAACTCCCAAAAATAGTGTTATGAAATGGGTGAACTCTCAAGACATGTTTATTTTAGGGAACAACACTCTTCTTGCATCTTCTTCTCCCTTCTTTCTCACGGAAAATCTTCTTACAAATATAATTATGCTCTTGAATGACAAACTCTTCATCCATTCCATCATCGTCAGGCTGTGAATTGTCTTGCTCATTCGACCAAGAAGCACCGTCTGATTCCCCTTGATTCATGTAGTAACTCAATTGACTGAATTTCTGGTAAAACAGTGAATTTTCCACTCTCTTGTGCGTTCTTTCACACAAATTTCCCCTCAATTTTGCAACTTCTCCCAGTAATTGACTTTCACGACTCTAGAAATTAGTTTGTCTCTAAATAGAATAAATACATTCAATAAAAAAAATAAACTTCTCACCTCAGCCAATTTGGCATTCTTCTCCAGACTCTCGAGATTCTCCTTTAGACGCGCATTTTCCGCCGAGAGCCCATCAGTTTTCACCTCAAACTCCTTCACCTTGAGTGTCTTCTGCTCATTTATCGCCTCCAGTTGCTTCATGGCCTCTTTCACCTCCTCATTGGCCGCCGTCAGTTCATCAACAGTCACTTGCAACTCCTTAATTCTCACCTCAACACCCATGAAGCTCTCTCTGGACTCCCTCTGCACCACATTATCACCCTCAACGAGTGAAATGAGGTTGGTCTTCAGCGAATTCGGTCCATAAATCTTCTGCATCTCACTAATCTCCAACTCTAGCAAATCTATACGAGTCTTCAGTTCACTTTCAGTGGCCTTCGCCTCCTCTTCCACCTTCTTCTGCGTGTCCTCCATGTATTTCATGGCACTGGCCGCTTGAGTGAGCAGTTCATGCTTCTCCTGCAACTCCTTCTTCTGCGCCTCAATCTCCACCTACGCAAGAGATGCCAAATGGACCGTAACATTGTCATATTACACTTCCCCCCAAATAGGGTAAAATGGGTCATGCCTCACCTTCAGGTCGACGTTCTGCTTGAACAGCGACTCCGTTCCTTGGCCCATGGCGCTCCCATTGAGCTTCTCCTCCAGAAAGTAGATCCTCAGCCTCAAATTGAAGTTCTCCCGCTGCAGCGTTGTCATCTGCTCCTCATAGTCACGCACAGATCTTCCCTGGCCAGGTGATCCCTGGCCACAGGCGCTAAAGGATGGCGATCCAAATCCATAGGTATCTGATCACAAGGAGAAAAGCAAACAACATTATTGCAACCATTGAATCTTCACAGAGTCCAGAAATAGTCTTTCATCTCATGAGTCATACTACGTGAAATTGAGCGACAGTCTATCAGAGTGTGAGCCAGTGTTCTTCTAAACGCCAGCATCGAGAATCCACAAGATTTCTCTGCCAATTTTCTTCACAGGCAAATAAAACAGAAAACAACACAACAGAGAAACAGCACAGGACTAAATGCGTACGAGTAGGTTGATGAACCTCTGTGTGTCTCTCTTTGCAGTCCATCCAGGTAAAATTAGCAGTAAAATCATCCCCAAAGCGCTTAACCATTGGCAAAATCACACTCTCGTCCTCAAAACTCTGCATCGTCATTTCATGCAGGAGGAAAAGAGACGCCAAAAGAGAAAGACAATAAATGCAAATAAAACTTTTAGAGAGAAATTCACTCTCTCATCTCTACAACATGCAGTTTAAAATTGAATTTTTGGCCAAGAGCCCGGAACGATGCGTTATTTTTGGGCGGCAAATATTTTTCACTTTGAATGAGAAAGTGAAAATTTGTGAGAAAAAAACCTGCACTATCATTTCATTAAATACTCACATGAATTATTCATCGTGACATCTTGCAGTTGTCCTGGACTTGTACTGAAAATACAGAAGAAAAGAGAGAAAGATGTGAATGTGGAAAAATTTCAGGGAAATCTTCAAAATGAAGAAAAAACACCCCCTCATCATATTTGTCTTCCCTTTTTCTTCTTCTTTTTGTACTTCCCTAACTGTGCGCGTAAAAACACAAAATGCGGTATTGAATAACACGGATGTCTATTATTAGATATTGCTCTGCAGAGAAAATTGAATGAAACCCTTCGCATGAGAGGAAATTTCTTCTCTCATCTGCTCACCCACGTGGCCCTCAATTCATCCTGCAAAGCGCGCGCGCTGTTGCAAGCGATGGAAACACGGAGGAAATATACCCCGTTGACAGACAGAGAGTTTCTCCGAAACTCAGGTCGAGCCACAAATCCGCATTGGGATTAGACAAAGGCTCTAAAGATTATAATGTCTCTAAAGACTCTACACTTTAATGATGATCGCAGAAAAAGTCATTATAAATTGGTAGGAAATTCATTACTTATTGTTGACCGCAATATTCAAAACAGATTTTTATTGAAGCTTCTTGTGCTTATTTCACTGTCTGGCACTGTATACAGACAAAAGCAACCATTCAACTTCGCAATGTTGAGAATCTCAGCTTTCCTTTTGCGTCACCCTTTGATCCTCCTTCACAATATCACCCGCACATCATTCATTTCCTCTCACAAACACGCAATTATAAATTCTTTACCACCTCAATTTAGCGGGTGAAAATATATGTGAAAAACCCACAAAAATTGACCATTTCACATATGTAGAAAATGGGTGAAAAACCAACAAAAATAGCCTCACATTTCCCCACAAACATGACTAAATGCTGTCCTCAATGCGACCTGAAGAAGTTTCCGCATCGTCTTGCAAGTCAATTAGTCTTTATTAATAGAGATTGTCTCTCTCTCCCTCCCCATCTCGGACTTCTGGGGCACTTTGGAGGTCTCTCAGCCGGTCACCATCGAGATTAATTATCATCGTGCTTGGGTCAGAGGTCAATTTGATAAGATTGCGTCAAAATTTACGGTCATTCACAGAAAGTAGGCCAGAAACGCCAGAAAGAAACATTTTCCATTGCCATGAAGAAACTTCCTAGACGTAAAATTCTTGAAAATCGCGTTAAATTTGCTGAGAAAATGCTTCTGAAAGATCATTGGCAGCAATATTTGTTCTGTTGTGAGGGTAAAATTCGCAATGGACGCATTTTCTTAACACTAACTTCAACTGAACCGCCAAAGATCTTCTTCTCCAAGGGATTTCTCACATCACAGAAGACTCTGAGGATCTTCAGGAGCTACAAATTGCCTTCGGGAATCACTCAAGTAATTCTAAATCACTCCACAACACTGAATAGCCAACAACTCTTTGATATATTGAGTGAAAAAGGTCTGCAAGTAGTTCGTCTTCCTGCTGAGAGTCGCGATTTGAATATTGCATCATTGTTCTGGACATTTCTGAAGAAAGAGCAGAATATTGGCATAACAAGTGACTTCCGGACAGTGAAGAAAGCCACAGAGAAAGCATGGAAAGTGACTCAGAACACGCAGTGGTTCGCAAAGGTGAAGGAAAACCTCAAGAAAAAGTTCGAGCAAGTCCTCAAAATCGATAAAATCCAATACTTTATGTACACTTAACAAATCTGTAATTGCCAGGAAATGCACAGAAAATATTACCGGAAACTCCTTTGAGTCGTTCGCCTCTGCGGCGTTGTCGAATTTGAATTGTATCTAAATAATCCAGACATTGTGTCTCCTTCTTCTCACACAAATTTCCACGAAACACACACAGAATTAAAATGTCTTTTGTCGCTTTTCACCAACAATTGACCACAGATCTTTGCTGAGATTCTTGCCCAGCTGCACAACAAGCCAGTTACAAAAAATAAAATGCGAAAAAACAACAGAAAATTTCACAAGATTGCTTTAATGTGCATTCCTTTAATGCACTTTGACGCCTCTTCACATTATTCGTGTGTAGATTTTCACCACTGTTTTTAAGTCACTAAATCGGTCCTTCGTCCCATTTTATTCAACGTGATTTTCTCTCACTCTCTGGCTGAACTCGTGTCTTAATGGCTTTTTCGCTAAAGCACCAAATAAAAACAGACCAACACCCTTTGAGTTGCAGTGCGTCTCACTCTTGAGGAATTCCTTATCAGTTCGCCACACTGTGTCACCGAAATGCGCCCCTCTTTATCAGTCAACAAACCCGCGCCGCACTAGGAAAAGTCTCAACTGTTGTGGTTACTGGGAAAACTATGGAAACCGCACATTTTCCCACCGTGAAGAGCCGCTTTGCACGTGGTGACAAACGCATGAGTATTTTTCCCTCGCAAATGAACCCCAAAGTTGACGAACAGCGAATATCTCAATGCTGATTAATGTGAATTGTGTGTTTATTTCAATTCAGCAAACACTCATTTCATCTCAATTTCCTCCTCTTCATTCTCTCTCTCTCTCTCGCTCGCATATGAAGTTCAACTGAGTGACCAAACCCACTTTATAGAGAACTTTTATCAACTCTCTGGCCATTTGCCACACACAGTTGCTGAGAAACATGGTGAGAAATATTCAATTTCATACCAATTATCCCGGAGAAGCTGAAAGAGTGACTCCAGATACAATTAATGATTTTTCTACTCACTAGAAAGCCCCTCTTTTCCTCACCAATCAACGCGATAAGCCCACGGAAATTGAAAAATGTAATTAGAATCATTCAATGCTCATGGTCTGCGTGCTATAAATAAATGAGATGAGGAAAAACTGCGTCTCAGAAATCACATTAGTGCGATCGGAAAATGAACAGAAAATGCAGAGAAAATGTGTCGCAATTTTTCTCTCTCTCTCTCCCTCTTCAGCACCCACAAGAATTTGCTTTATTGTTCATTGAATACAACTTTTAAAGCTTATCGTGGTTCGCATTTTAATCCAATGATATAATTTAAATAAGCAAGAAATGAATTGAGAAGTTTAAACCAAATTCATCAACTCTTTTCCGTTTTATCCTTAATACTTCTCCGCACATGCTTTTTCCCTTCCCATTTTACTCAAATATACACACAAAATGCAAATTGTGTCAACCCGAAAAAGTCACCAATGAACAAATTGCCTCTTGTATTCCGCATTGAGATACAAATTAATTCAATTCGGAATGATAAACTCCATGCCAGGGGCTCTCTATCTTTCCTCTCGCGTAAACAATGATGAACCTTTGTCCGTGTCTCGGACGGATTTTCATTTCAGTCTCTCTTGTCCCGCACAATTGCGCTCAATCCTCATGATTTTTTATTGAGTGTCACGGTCAGAAAGTGTTCCCCTCGCAATGCACTTCCATGTCCAAGAATGAGTCACTACGTCGCTGGAAAATAGCGACGACAGGAGAGACTTTTCCTGCCACGTGATAATTATTTCACATCGGCTAAAATGTGTAGTTGTTTGCTTTGCACAGTTTCTCTCTGGCCACGGAAATCTGGGGCCTCTTAGGCTGAGAAATGAGGCGACACTGATAAGGGAATTATCGTCGAGAGCAGCTGCAGAAGTTACTAGAATTTCCATTATTTAATACCCCCAAAATGTTGTGAGATGTGTTTAGGGAAATTTTCCACATAGAAAATTCACTTTCACTCTCTTCAGCACATCTTTTCTCCTCCCGAAATTGCACGAAATTCCATTTGACAATTGAAACATTGAGAATTGACTCCTTCACATGCACTCTTTGCCACTTCCTGTCCACTTGAAATCCCCCCAAAAAGTCCTTTCGCGTCTTTACGCACACTTTTCACTCTTGCACTGGTGCCGAAGGATGCTGGAAAATTTCCCTTTCACTCCAGCTGTCTGATATTTCCTTTCTTCGCATCGCCACACGAGATGACAAGACGACACACAACGCATGCCCAGAGAATTCTGTGCTGCCAGGAGCGATTTCAGTGATGAACTGAAGTCTCTCCTCGAGAGAATCTCGACTCGATTTGGCGACTCTCACATGAATACAATTAGAAGAGCGCCAGAGAGGAATTTCGGGGAGAAAAGAGCTCCAGTTCAACCATCCAGGAGCATCACGTTCTAACGGACTTTTTTCATCGAAACTCCTACAAAATGCGTAGATTTCGCATTCTAACTAGAATTGTGGGAATTCCCAGTTCGAATTCTCCTAAGTTCAACCCTGCTTGCAGCTGCCTCTTCGGGAAAATGCCCTTTTTATGCAATTCCGTCTCCTCGCCCTCACCAGAGGCTAGCCCAAGAGACAGATGGGAAACAGATGACTTGAAGGAATTGAACAGGAGGCCGGGAAAGTGGCCTGAAACAATTGATTTATGACCCTCAAGTGGAGCCTTCGAAACCTGTTGCCTAACCGTATAATTCATCTTATTTTTCTCCAAATTTCTGTGAAGACATCTCAAGACGATCTCTGAGACAGACATTTACACACTCATCTATGAGAATTCAGTGGAAAATAAGAAAGAAAATGCTAGGGTTGATGTGAAAAACTCCAGAGACGCTCATGCCACAAGACAATAATGCAGATATTTCTCAAAATACTCACGTTTCTCCATTTCCCATGGTTTCATTCACTTCCAAGAAGCTCTTTCTCTCCATCTTAGATGATTTTCCTCAAATTTTTCCGCTTTTCCACACGTATTTCACAATTTTTTTCACACAACACTCCACACGGTTTTGCTCTTTGAAAGTGACATTCACTGGTGTGAAGTTAGTCGCGATGCCCGGCTCACCTTCAGAGGTGTTCCGAAAGAGGTTCCGGATGGATAAAATGGGGTGTAGAAAAAGTTTTATCACCGATAATTCTGTGGAAAAAGTACATTTGGGAGATTGTGAAAGGTGAAATTCCAATGGCAAAAGATACTTCAGTCTCTTAGGCGGAGAAACACGGAGGAAGATGCTGGGATCAAATATCTGGTGGTCAGCAATGGGATGGAAAGTCGCTTGTGGGGTTTTGTTTACTATTTTGCTAATCTGGAATACTTGGGAAAATCTGGAGATAATCCCCCTGAAGATAAATCAGGAGTATGAATATATCATCGGTAAGTCATTTAGGTGAATATTAGATCGTATTCTCTAACTTTTGGGCCACATTTCCATAGTGGGAACAGGTGTTGGAGGCGCAACTGTCGCTTCAGGGATCAACAGTGAGGATGTCCTGGTCCTAGAGGCGGGCAATGAGGTTTTCTCCCTAATGAACATTCCAGTGTTGGGACCTATGCTGCAGGATAGCCCGTATGAGTGGAATTTCTACACGGAACCCCAAGAAAATGCAGCCAAAGCACTGAAGAAGAGACAAGTTCACTGGACTTTGGGCAAAATCTTTGGTGGAAGTCACATGCTAAACAATCAGATTTACATACGAGGGCATCCGGATGATTACCGAGAATTTGCGGGTGAGGAATATGATTTTCAGCGAGATATTGAGAGGCATTTTGAGCAATTTGAGAGCGACATGAAGCCACAGGAGTTGAAATTCAGAACAAGACTCGCGGATGCGTTCATCAAAGCTGGCCAGGAGAGCCAGAATGTTAATTTTACACTACCTCAAGTCACTCAGAAGCGTGGAATGCGCTACACAGTGGCAAACTTCTACCAAAATCTGAGGAGAAATGGTCACAGAGTAGTTCTTGGTGCTTTTGTAACGAAAGTCACTTTTGAAGATGACCAAAAGACTGCTGACGGCGTGAAGTTCATCAAGTCTGGGAAGAAGTATTCTGTGAGAGCGCGAAAGGGTGTCATCTTGTCTGCTGGTGCCGTGGGAAGCCCTAAAATTCTGTTACAATCGGGAATTGGACCGAAAGATCATCTGGCAGATGTTGGCATTCACTTGAGAGTTGATCTTCCAGTTGGTGAAAACCTGATGGATCACGTGACAACGGGATACAATCTCCTGCTTCTGAATGAGAGTCTCCACCTCAATCTGCAGGGCATTCTGTCGCCGACAAGCATATTCTCGATGTTCTTTAATGGCGAGGGACCCATGAGCATGCCCGGATGCGAGTCTCTGGCAATTCTGCCACTCAATCCTGACCTGTCCAAGCTCCAGTTCATGGTCATGCCGGTGGGAATCACCCAAGACTTTGGAATTCACCTCAGAAAGATCACAAACATCAATGACAAAGTGTGGAAGAACTATTTCGAGAAGATGCTGGAATTGCATTCGGCCACAATTCTGCCGATTGTCTTACATCCCAAGAGTCGCGGAGTGGTGAGACTGAGAAATGCTGATCCTCAATCCTCACCCATTATCGATCCACGATACTTCAGCCATGCTGAAGACAAGGAGCTCCTTGTCAAGGGCATTCAATTCCTCGAGAAACTCTTCGAAACGGAGGCTTTGCAGAAGATTGGCGCCGAAATCAATCCTCTCTTGCTTCCCGGCTGTGAATCCCACCCGTGGAGTTCTCGAGAATACTGGACATGCTATGTGGAACACCTCACGCTCACGACATTCCATCCGGCGGGCACTTGCAGCATCGGCAAAGTGGTGGAAAAGGACTTTCGCGTGATGCAGACTAGGAAGCTCTTCGTGGTGGACGCTTCTGTGATGCCCAATCTGCCGACTGGGAATCCCATGGGCAGTGTAGGGATGCTGGCCAATCGCTTCCTCACATTGCACGGCATTTCCCGCCATTTTGGCCACTGAGGCAGAGCGAGAGCGAGAGAGAAACAAGCAACTTTTTGTCAATAAAACTCTAATAAATGTTCTCTCTTTGCTAGTATAAATAAATGGAATATAATAGTGAATAGAAGTGTCGATTGCAATGGATGTTGTGTGAAGAAAAGCCACTCGAGTCTCCTCCGAGGAATGCTAAGCGACTAGCTCTTGTGATCTTTGATCCTGTGTGAGAGACACACACCCAGGAGGAGCGCCGAGAAAAAGGGGAATTGACTGTAAAATCGCTAAAAACATGGGGAGAAACCGCTGGGTGTTCTTCTGTGCAACCCTTGAGGAGATGATCGACTGATCATCCCCACTCGCGCATTAACTCGGCGCCAGGCGGGCGCCGAACCAGCTACTCTTCCAATCGAGCGTCTCATGGAGGATCCTCTCCTCGTCCCCACTGAGATGCAGCAACGTGGCCACGGCCTTGATCAGATGACGCGCCTCGACTTCGCGACTGGTGAGGAACTTGAACACCACATGCTTCAAGTACTTGAAATTCACCTCATCCATCACCACTGCGCCATCCGCCAGCCTCTCGGGCATCTTCTCCGGCACACTGAGTTGCTGCTGCTGCTGAATGTGATTCGAACCACCACCGGAAACATTGTTGTTGCTCTTGATCTCTTGCTGAAGTGTCTTCTTCATGTCACCCAATCGCTGATTCAGTTGCTTTATCGTCTTGTTCTTCTCGCCCAATTCCGTGCTCAATTGATCAATTCTGGCCAATTTGTCCGTCTCCCCGTCCAATATCGACTGCAGTTGCTGAATCTGCTCCTCCAGACTCGCCTCCCTGGCATCTCTGCAACACAACAAAGAAACAAACCACCGTCAGAATCACACCAAAACGATAAACATCTCACAATCTTCTCACCTCTCTTTCAACTCCGTTCTCAGCTTCGTCATCTTCTCCGTCAATTCCGCCAGCTCATCCTGCTCCTCCCGCAGACTCTGCTTCAGAATCTCCTCACTCTGCGATATCTCGGCATTCTTCAGCACCACATTCGCCTTCTCCGCCTTCTCGTCCGTCAACCTCGTCGTCAGCTCCCTGATCCTATCATTCAGCGTCGTCATCTCTCCCCTCAGCTGCGCCTCCGTCCGCCCATGCGCCTCTCCTTGCTCCGATAGCAGCACTTCCGCCTCATTCAGACGCCTCTTCAGCTCCTCATTCTCCTCGGCACTCTTCTCCTGTCGGCCAGAAAACAGAGAAGAAAAAAAACGAAGCGAAATTGAGTGAAAAAAGCCAGAAAATATCACATTTGGTGAACTCTCTCTGTTATCACACGTGCACTAATTAGTTAATTCAACACTCAAGAGGCTTATCAGTGCCTTTTTCACCACTAAAAAATTTCAATGGCCAAACAAAAGGGCAGATTAGATGATTTTCTGTGAATAAATGTGGAAATTAAAATTATTTACAAATGAAAATAACAGTGGAATAAGTCAGAATATTAAAGCAAATTAATTCATCTCCCACGGTGCGATGCTAAAATGCTCAGATTACAGCGATAACGCAGCTTTTCAGGCTATGAATTAACCCTCAATGGCGATGATATAAAAGCAAATAGAAAAGCTAGTTTATACAATATTTCTATGACTTCTTATTCAGGGATTCCAAAGTGCCAAAAAAATCGCTCAGTGGACAAGAAAAGGAATCTCAAAAGAATTTCTACAGCACATTTAGGATTTGATCTGAATTGAATCTCATAAATTTTCTCCGCGCTTTCACGCAAAAATTTCTCCTCTTTCACCACAACAGAAGGCATCGCTTTGCCAACTGATCAACCCTTTCCGCGAGCAATTTATATTATACGAACATAAAGATAACGTGACAAACAGACGAAACAACACAAAGAAATTTAAATTAAAGAAAAAACAAAACTTGTGTAAATTTTCACTGGCGAGTAAAAATTCATTTCCATTTTTATTGTCGCTATGATTAGAAGTCACAAAGTAATGTTATAAAATAAGAAAAAAATATATAAAACACTTCCCAAAGATGGAATCAAATGACTTTCCAGGATTTCAAGGTATTCAGAGTGCGGAATGGGAGTTTTTTTTTATATGAGCAAATGGTTTTTTTTTCTTTCACAGGGAATCTCAACTACTCACGGCCTTGCTTCGCAAGAAAGCCACATCTTCCTCATTTTCGAGGCGAGTCTCCCTCAGAGTGGAGCTCAGATCGTCAATCTCCTCGCTCAGGAGTTTTATCTGTGCAAAGAAAGAGAGGACAGGAAATTAGGAGGGAAAATGTGTATAGAAAACACACACACACACACAACTCACTTTATTGTCTCTCTGTCGAATCTCATCGTGGCACTTTTCCACCTCAAACTCCAGCCTCTTGATTGTCTCGTGGAAATCATCTCTGTCCTGGAGTGCCTTTCGCTTTTCCGTCGTCTCCTCGGCCACTTGGCGCGACAGACGACTGACTTGCGTCTCCAGCGCCAGATTCTGTCCACTCCACGAACTCTTGATGTCCGATAGATGGAGATGCGCCTCCTCCAGGCGCTGCTCCAGCATTTTCCGCTCCTGCAGCAGCGACTTAACCTTCTCATCCGCCGATGTGGTCAAAATCGCCCTGGATTCCTCATAAATCTCAATGCGACTCTTCAAATGGCGATTCTCCTCCTCAACAGCCGCCAGAGTCGTGGTCAGATTATTCTTCTCCAGCTGTGTTGAGTGCCTAAAGCGCTCAAGTTCGTCCTGCGGAGACAAAACAGCCAAAAAAAAACAGAATCTCTCAATCAAAAAAGACAATCAGAAAAGTTGGCATAACACACTTTACGATGGTAAAAATAAAGAAACAATGAATGAGAACACTTACTCAAAAACAACTCATAAAGAAGCACTGTTTTGGGCCTAAAAACACACTTATCAGAGTAGTAAATTTCGGTGCAACAGCCAATAAAACACACAAAAGTGCCCTCACTCTTTCTTCGGTGCCTTTCACAGGTGGATAAAAAAAACTAAACACACAGATTTAATGAGTTTTGGATGAGAAATCAAAAAAATAAAATCAGTCGCGACTTCAAAAAATCCTCTCTTTTCCCCCACGCGATATAAAGATTCATAATGATAAGCGAACGTCTAGCCTTCGTCAGCCCCATCAAGAAATGCAGTGGAAGCACAGCTCAAGATCCCGATGAGATGAGAAATGGTGGAAGTGTGCAGAGAAGCTTTACCTTGGCATCCTCAAGCATTGGTTCTAGCTCCTGGAGACGCGCCAGTTCACTTCGACACTGATCCAGCTGCTGTTGCGTCTGCTTGAGCGCCTGGAGTCTGTCCACGGCCTCCTGATCCCTGAACATCACCAGGTTCTTTAGCTTTGAGATCTCCTCGAGCTGCAGATTCTGGATCTTGTCTTGCTCCTCGCAAATCAGATCCTTCTGCACTTGACTGACCCTCACGGACTCCTCCAGCAGGGCGTTCGCCTTCTCCAGTCGATCCTTCTCCTCCGTGGCGCCGTCCAGCTTCTTCGTCAGCTCATCGCACTTCGCCTCGATGTCATTGCACTGCAGGCGCAGGGCAGCAATCTCAGCGTCCTTCTGCAAAAAGGCACCGCGCACAGAAAACACACCGCAATCAATTCAGTGCGCCTGTAGGCGTCCGGAAACCCCCGAAAACCGCCACAAACCTGCTCAATCAGTGACAAGTCATCAATGGACGTCATGCTGTTGAAGGAGTCCAGCCGTCCGCGCTGATACCGCCTTCCGGGTGGCCTGGGCAGGGGCGGAACCTCGCTGCCCGTCTCCTCCTTGATCTTGTTCTTCAGCGATGAAAACATCCCGACTAAGCAATCCTCACGTTCCCCACCAGCCCTGCGTGTCCTACTCCCACCCACTCACAGTCTGGTAATTGCACCAATTTTCGTGTGAATACGTAAACATTTGCGATAAAAATGAGGTGGCTTTGCGATAAACCTTGCCACTCGGCTGAATTTCACTGAAATCACTTTACCACGCAGACTAGCACACTTCCTGCACGTCCTCGTGTGGAATCAAACGTGGGGCTTCCTTGGGTGTAATTTATCACCACTTCTGCGTCACCATCACTGATATTTCGAGAGAAAAGAAGGATTTTAGAAAATTTCTGCGTGATTTGCAAATGCTGACATAATTTTCCACTGACAACTGCCATGCCAGTCGGGGTGTGGGTGACAATTCCCTTTCGGAGCCATTTTAACCTCACAAATTCAAGCACACAAATATTGCTCAATTCTTCCATATATTTCCTTTATTTTCCCTTAATAAGTAATTTATTGAATAAAATAAGCTTTATGCTATTTGTTAAATGCAAATTTACTACCGTTTAGTGTATTTACACATCATTTCTCCCTCGAAATCTTTTTGATTTTTTAGGCGGCCTCATCCACAGCAGCGCCATCTTCGTCACGCACTTTCGGACTGTGTTGGGAAATCTCTGCTATATAAATTTCTGGACACGTGTAAATAACGCTAAATAATCAATAAATCCAATCCCTGACGCTGAAAAAGTGCTGGCGAGGGAAAATGCACACGACAAGTGGCAGTTTGAGCAGAGAGTACCGCCAATAAGTGTCTACTGTGTGGCATTTTGAGAGCAGCAAACATTCGGGAGTTGTTCTCGCATTTCTCCCTTGATTTCCCCGGAATTGTGCGCTTCCGCCCCCGCCTGGGCCGTGCCCCATCATGGATGAGACTTTAGTGCTGATATGCCTGGTCGTGGTAATGCTGATTGGGTCTTATCTGGCTGGCAACATTCCACTGGTTGTGTCACTTTCCGAGGTGAGATCTTTTATCGTGTGTCCGGAAGTGTTCTCATGATTTCTGGGGCGTTTCATTTATCTCTGCAGGAGAAACTAAAGGTGGTTTCAGTATTTGGAGCCGGTCTCCTCGTGGGAACTGCCCTGACTGTGATAATACCCGAAGGGATCCGTGCACTGTATGACGACGCAGTCGTGACGCCAGTCTCGCCTGAGAATCACCTCAATTCCTCGCCCAAGGATACCCACCCGGACGATGGCCACGCGCCCGAACATTCCTCCACCATCGGTCTCTCCCTCGTGCTGGGCTTCATCTTCATGATGCTGGTGGATCAGATCTCCACGCGCCGCGACGGTTCCACGGAACGCAACATGACCGCCACTATCGGTCTGATCGTCCACGCCGCGGCGGATGGCGTGGCTCTGGGCGCCGCCGCTCACGCCAGCCACCACGATGTGGAGATGGTGGTCTTCCTGGCCATAATGCTGCACAAAGCGCCCGCCGCCTTCGGGCTCGTGTCCTTCCTGCTCCACGAAGGCTTCGATCGCCATCGCATTCGGAAGCACCTGGCCATGTTCTCCGTTTCAGCGCCCTTACTCACACTCCTCACGTACTTCGGCATCGGGCAGGAGCAGAAGGAGACATTGAACTCTTTCAATGCCACAGGAATTGCCATGCTTTTCTCGGCCGGCACTTTCCTCTACGTTGCCACCGTTCATGTGCTACCCGAACTCACGCACGCGTCCCCTACAACTGCCGGGGGCACGTCGGGGCCACACTACAGCCACCTAGAGCAGGGCGGAGGCGCTCCGGCTAAGGGTTATGCAGGCCTGAAGAACACAGAGCTCGCGATTCTCATCTGTGGCGCTCTTCTGCCACTGCTCCTGACCATGGGCCATCATCACTGAGTCCAGTAGCCAAAACTGTCCCAGAGTAATTGTACTGACCCCTTTTTTTATTCAACCAATACAGGTGACACTGTTGAATTGACTCTATTTTCTGTACAGCACGCGACAAACATCCGAAATGGGCAAATCGCGGGCTTTGGCGATCTGTTTCTTCCCCCTCAGACACTCTAAATGACCGGGATTCTCCCTGAGAACACATCTTGTGTTCGCAGGACAGTCACAGAAGTCAGAAATTGTGTCTTCCACCGGAGTCTCTTTACGATCTTCGTGAATTTCGCAGAACTGATGGATTTTCCACGAGTCTTTCTCTACTTTTGCTGGTCTTTGGCAGTCCTTCTGACACGGGGAGATCGAATAGGAGTCCCTGACCGTTTTTTCATCATTTATGTGAGGAGTCAGGAGGAGACCAATGCCTGGGTAGATGAAAAAGGCGAAGAGCGACACCGCAACCAGGATCATCATTGGGATGAAGATGGCAAAATACTTGTCCGGAAGGTAGGTAAGGGAAAAGTATCCACGAAGAACGCTGTCTGGAACCAGTGCCCAGATGAAATACAGGAAGAAAAGTGTCTTGAACAGGAGAAACATGGAGAATCCATAGACAGCCCGTGTTGGCGTAGGTCCGGGCGCATGTTCTGGAGTCGCCATTCTGCTATATCTTGTCCTGATACCCTCAGTAGTGACTGTACTTCTCACATGGGGGTCCAAAGGCATCCATGGTCTCACAGCAGAGAATCAGGGAGTCGAGAAAGGACGTCAAGCCTGTCCTTAAACTCTTTGCTGTGTTTCCGGAAAAATTACTGAAAATTGAAGGCAGTTTTCTGTGATAATATACAAGTTTGGCGAGTAGGGAATGTGAAAAACTCACACAACAAGCCAGTTTCCCTCAACAATGAGGGACTTTTCCACGTGATTTCGCTTTGGTTCGGCGTCTAGACGTAAAACGTCGTAAGCAATTTCTGCGTGTCGATTTGTTGGAAATGGCACCTTAATTAATCTACAAAAAGACAGAGAGTTAGCAAGAAATACTCTTCAACTACCTTACAAGGCACTCACACTTCTAAATCACTCATTCTTTGGGGAATTTGTCAATAAAAAGACGATTTTCTAGAGAGCAACACAGCATCTGATATCTGATGTAAACATCCGGAAAACGTCACCCACTCGCCGGCATCAGCGCCATGGTGTCCAATTGCAAACTATAATCTTCCCGCTCAAATCGTTACGACTTATTCTACTGAATGTACTGAATCCTCCAGAGAAATGCGGAAAAAACACAAGTAAAAACTCTGTACCCTTGTCCATTATCCTCAGATGCATTCAAATGTCTCTCGGGGTGAAGAAATGAGTGGAAATTATCTCGATGGCCGCTCTGTTTGTCCACAAGGTGGTGTTTTTTGCCGCAAATTTGCAGGTTATGCCAGCAAAAAGAATCCCTTTCTCGAGAAAATTGGACTTTTCAAGGCATTTTGCCTATCTAATTTGCTGCTTGCTGTGCCGGATGCACATCAAAAGTCCCCCGAGGAACGTGTACGATCGTAAAAATTAGAAATCACCCACATTCACTCGCAGTCAGAAGACTTTTCTCTCTACCAAAGCATAATTGCAGCATCTCTCCGGGTCCGGGAAAGCTATAAAATGTCCCGACGAGACAAAAAAAGCCTATAAAAATTTGACACTATCCATTCGCCCGGGCAGTTTTTTCCTGTGGAATTGAGATTCCATCTTCCTCAGGCCGCCTTCAAGTGGTGGATTATTTATGGGCCGAAATGGCTGCCTAGAATGGCTACCCGCGGGGGCTCCTTTTTATAGTCCTTCGTCTCTGATGACTTCACTTGCCTGCTGCCCTCCGAGGGTGGAGTTTATTGAATTTAATAGCTCTCAACCATCTTTCCGCCACTTTCGGATCTGCTCTCATTTTTCTCATCTGCCAAACGGAGTGAACAAGGGAAAATTGAGGGCAAATGTAAGGAAATTCTGAGTAAAGGCGGCCAGTAAAGTGCATTTATGATTGTGTTAATTTGGACTCAAAAGGACAACGTCTGAAAAAATGGGAGCAAATATTTGAATTTCACTTTTATTGGATGGCAAAGCCAGTTTTTTTCCCCTGTCCAGCCATTAACATTACAAGAACTCCCTTTTCGCCACAATGGCATGTCCGGGAGAGAAGCCTTGAAGATGCTCTAAATGTGCTGGCGCAATTCACTTGAAGTGCACCCTTTTTGTCGAAAAGGGCTCATCGAGACTCATTTGAATATTTTTCACCTTGGCCAAAGGGCTGCGGAACGCACGAATTCAAGGCCAGACTTTGCGCGCGAGAAAGGATTTTTGCCATTTTTGTAATGTCGAGGGGAGAGTGCTGCACACATGCGCAAAAAAAACACATTGAGCAAAAGAAGGGGTGAAAAGAGAAAATGTGCGCGAGAATGAAATTCTAGACAATAAGAATTCGCAAGAGAGAAAATTCTTTTGTCTAAGCCGGTCGCGCGAGAGCGCAAAGGCGGTTAAACTCTTGGGAAAGTTTTTGCATTCTGAACACGGAATGACCGTTGAACTGATGAAAAGGGTTGGATTTTGTGCAAAATCGAGTTGGTAAAAGTGGGTTTAACACATAGAAATGCCAACGATTTTTCTGATTCCGAAAATAACTTTAAATCAATCTGAGTAAAGTAAGTTTTCATGGAACTATCCATTATGAAAATCTATAAACATATTTTGTTGGAATAATGGCAATTAGAGAGGCGCTCGAAAAAGCGTCCAAAATCTCACTTCTCCATCGGTTTTTGCGATGCTGCGCTGCAAAAATCGTGTCGAAGGCAGAAATGATGATTATTTGCGAGTCGAATTGAGGAGTTATTGCATAAATCATTTCCTCTGGCTCACGATTTTCCACTGTGGTGTGAGTATGGCCAAGATTGGAGTTGAAAAAGCAACGCGAGAGGGAAGTATTGCAAGAGGCATGAGCGAAATATTATAAAATAATGCGCTCTGCATGGTGAATGTGAGCCTCTCGAGACTTGCTATAAAATTATTATAAAATAGCCAGACGCGGTGTGTGAGTGAGACGACAAAACTGGGTTAGTGAAAGTATTATTCAATTCACAACCATTTTGTATGCCTCTTTTTCCCTTGCTTGTCTCGCGATCCACAAAAATGTTCAAACTGTCTATTCGGCGGCTCTCACAACATAATTATGTGTGTTTCAACGTCGGCAGCATTGCTAAACTTTCGAGAGTCCCAACCAATTATTGGGAGCTACGGAAAAAAGCTCGCGCGCAGTTTTTGAAGGGGAGGAGGGGGAAAAAGCTTGGCGCGCGCACTGGAAAAGTGAGCGGAAAAGAAACTACATGGCGGGAAAATCGTGTCAAATGCTAATTGTTGCGGGATTGCGAGGGAAAAAAAGCCAGCGAAGACAAAGAAATGAAAACGCGAAGAGAATTCAAGGTTTTCACGTGTGTCACGTAATGGACTTCTCTCTCTGAAATCTAATTGAAATTTTCAACTTGTCTCATGACAAAATTGTGACAATCTGGAATGGGAAACCGTCTCACGGTTGTGCAATTTCCAAACTGACCGCCATCAGACTGAGTCGCAAAAGCACAACTCCTTTTTCCCAGGCAAAAGAATTGCGCGCGACTCTCGCTGAGGGAAAATCCGAAGGGAAAATTGATTGCCAACCTGTGGCATTAATTTATGTGACAATTTCTCATTTCATTAATTGCCACCACTTTTGTCACAATTGTCTTCTGTTGCAAGAAAACGACTTGCTTAACCCTCTTCAGGTGGCAAATTAAAAATTTCCGGCTTTCTTTCGTACACTTCTGTATGTGTTTCTGTGATTCTAAATAGAGTTCATCAGTATTATCTTGCCTTTTTGGTGGTAAATCAGATGCAATCGCACCTGGAATATAAGAAACCACAATGCAAATGCTGTATTTACACGCTTTACATCGCATACAATCCATGAAATTGCGACTGTGAAGGGTTAAGAGTGCAACATGTTGCGATGGTGTGGCAAAAAAGTCATCTGAGATGTGAATATGAGACAAGAGAAAATGGAAATGTATAACAATGGGGATAATAAGTGTGTTTGGAGGCGCTGAGGAGGGGCGAAGAAGGAAGGCATGAGAAGTCATGAAATAGAAAGGGAAAATGAATTCTTCTCATGAGAGCTGCGCGCAATGATGGAGTGAAAAGAGAGATGCAGACGCCTTTACCCAAAAACATTATGCAACATCATGTAAGACGTGAAAATTTAAATTCTTATGCAATTCATACACTCTCACTCAAGTGCCGCGACTTCTCGTGGCAATTTCGCGAGAGTCTCTGGTCAACACAGAGGATCATTAGGATAATCCCAGATCCATTGCGCACAACACCTCTCCTTCTGGCCTGTGATTGGAAATGCAATTTCTTATTAATATGTGGCGAAGAGATGGGCATGGAAAGGAAGGGAATTGACCGACTTTCGGTAATTCTACCAATAATAATAATATGTAATATGAAATTGAAGGTGAACGCTGAAGTGAAATTGTTTTCAACACACACACACACACACATCGTGGAGTGAGAAATGATGAAAAAGTCGAGATACAGCGAGATATTTATCCACGAGTCTTTCTCTTGTGCCGTTTAATTACATAATGGCACTTTTTGTGAAATTTCATGTAACTGAAAATCGCGCAATCACATTATGTCGATTACGTATTCACAACTTCTCTCTCTGTACATAATGTACAACAATTCCAAAAACCGCACAATTTGTGCGGGGCGAAAATGGAGAAGAAGCGCGCACGCATTTCTCGCGACTTTATCTGCTGTTTTGCTATATATTCTATTCTCGAAAAAGAACTCCCTGTGACGTCATTCGACATCGAAATACCATTGCGCGTGCATTTTTTGACTTTCTTTCGCCGTGCGCGATGAATGGCGCGGATAATTGCGATGCGATGGAGCCAATATGGAGAGTCGTGATGTGACGAAAGGTCATTTAATATTATAATGAAATTCAGTGAGAGAGAGAAGAGGGAACATCATTGATGAGGTTCACCTTGTAACTGAATTTCTCGAAAAAATTTCAATCGAATATTGTGTCTTACAACTCTGGCAAACACTTGGGAAACTCGTTTGAAAAATCAATTTTTCAATGTGGCGCTTTTTTCGACGCCAGTGCTAACAAGGAAAATGTGTCACATTCCACGGTGTGTTGAGGCCTCAATTGGCGTGAATGGATTTTGTCGAGTGACTACAGATGATCGCAGAGAGATATTTGACTGTATATACACAGCCATCAAGATATGAAAGATAGCACAAAACAATTGTGAAAATGTCAATACAACTTGTGTGTAACCAGAAGATGTGATGAGAAGGAAAAATTCACGTTTGAATTTGAATATTTGCCAGGACGCATAGTGAAATTGCATGCGATGTGAGATCAAATATTGAAAATTTCCTATACAAATTCCTTCCACCGTGTCGTTCTGCCATTGCGGACAATTATGGAGAGTCTCCGGTGGGGAATTATGGGCAGAGAAAATGTCAAGACGCGCTGCTGCAATGCTGTGAATTATTAGAAAGGAGCCTTTTTGCCCACTATTAATAAATTTCTTGGCTGCATGTGTGCGCGCGCGAGAACGGCTCGAATTGCAAATAACGCAATAGTTAATTGGAAAATTGCGACTCTGGTGATCCGCTGATGATTGGATATTCTCACTCTCATCGCCACTAGGTCTTGTCCATCACATCCAGAAGTGCGCGCATCCCCACCGAGATGTGCAATTTTCTGCACGTCCAAGAGACTCTCTTCTTCCCTTTCGAAATGCCTCTCCTGCACAGTCGCTGGCTGTGAAAATACCTGGCGCAACAATCTCCTGGCCTCCCTGCGGCCTCCTCGCCGACGAAGATATACCACTATTTCCACTTGGATGGTATTAATGTTGCCACAGTGTGCGAGAGATGGTGGTTGTGGCTGAAATTCTATTAACTGGCAGCTGTAAAATGAAAAGACCTCCACATAATTTATGAAACGTCATTGCGAAACCGTCCAATTTACAACATACCTTACAATCTATCTTTCTCTCCTCTCGTTCCACCTTTTTCCGAACCGCTTCCTCCGGCCAACTCCATCACACGCCAAATCCGCGCGCTTTCGCGCGCCAGCCCGATTTTTTCCGGTGCAAGTGCACCCCGTTGCCCAATATCGCGCCTAATCGCCCTTTCGCCATGCGATAAGGTCACCCAGCTCTCATTGCTCAACCTTTCACTCGGCGGCCCACAGCAAAAAGCGCCACGGAGAGATCTCCTAATCAGTGACTTCATGGCTCCGCACACTTGGACTCTCGCGGCGCTGGAAAACAGTTTGGGAAGCCAAGGGAGTTGAGCAATAGCTGAGCACACAAAAAAGCCTTATTAAGGGCTTTCTCTCGCTCGCTCGCTCGCTCGCTCGACTCATTCATGGTCATCCCGCTGATGGGAAGCTTTCGCAATAGTCCAGCGCCAAGTGGGGGAAGAGCAAAGACACTCGAGCGAGTGGGAAATATTGAGAAAATGGGAAAAAGGAGGTCAAATTCATTTCGCCATGAATTACAATCTCGAGCACTTTTCATTCACAGAATCGTCAAGAGGCATCTCAATTGGGATTCGCCCAGAGAAGCCGAGATATTTCGATGGGATTATCACAAGTCTTGTCAATTCATAGTCAAAGTCTGATTTATGGTCTAATTTTGCATGAATTTAGTTAAACAACCATAGCCAATATCGAAATACCTGTAGAATTCGATTAGAAACATTGTAAAGTGAAAATTGTTTTATGCAGAATCGCTTCCAAAAATTATTTGATTAAGAAAACAGTCATAATTAAGTGTTTTATTAACTTCTCATAAAACAAATTCAGTATGAATATCGGTATGAGGTGGATTTTTATAAAAATGTCGCATGGAACCCTCAGATATTTATTTTAATTTGCAAATTATTGTGGAAATAGTCTAAAAATTTGAAGCGTTTAGAAAGTGGTATACAGTTTAAGAGCATTTCTTCCTTGATTTAAATAGAAAGCACAATTCTGACAAGGAAACATCATCTGCAGACCTTAGTTATCCTACCTGATTTTAATCCTGTGTTAAATGTTGTTTATTCTGTTTTATTTGCGAAGAAGATCTTTAATATATCACTTTGAGCATCACACTTTATGAATAGTTCATCTGAGATGAGAGAAGAAATAAATTGCAATTGGATAATGAGATAAATTGCAGTGCATTATTACAAAATTTCTCATCTAAGCCATATGCTGCGAATTGTGGGTGTTCTACACACATAATCACACTTAATTGTGTGTGACTTTTGAACTTTGCCTGCCATTTATGCCATTTCGAGACTCTTTCACATTCAACACATTAGATTGGACTAAATTGCTGCAGATAATTCTTGGGTATGGGAAATAATTTTGCACTAATCCATACAATTTAATTATAAATGGGTCGCTTTTTTTCCCTTTCAAGAACTCTTCCAAGAACGGGGGAAAAGTGTGGGGGGGGGGGGGAGTGTGGCTTTGGTCAAGGGGAGAAGCTCACCATTCTCTTTGCATATTTTTTCTGTGGGAATTTTCAACGTGGTCTCTTTTTTTCTTCACTTGAGAGCCTCGAGCAACCAATGAGGAAGTGAAATATAGATGATCAAGAAAGTGGATTTAAAAGTGATTCTCCTTGAGGTTGAGAGAGAAAGGCTTGTGGCGTGCTCTCAATGTGTTTCTTGTTTCACATATGCTTTTAACGTGCGAAATTCATCGATTTTAGATGACATTTTGCATTAGAAATTCCAGACGCGAAGGGGGACAAAAATTGTGTGTGAATGTGTGGAGAAAACCCTGACTTTTTGATGCCATATAATCACATTAATTTGACCCATTTTCCTTGAATCGATAATCACCAATTAAATAACATCAAAATTAACCCAGACTCTCATCTCTATGTTTGTCACTTTTGGGCGCGCGATATTGTGAAAGGAGGAAATTTATGAGACAATTGAAGCGACTTGAAAAATTGTGCGCACGCGAAAAAAACCATCACACATTCAACAATAATATGATAATCTAATGCGTGAGTTGGAGGCTTTTTCCTGCTGCTCTTTTTTACACTCAGCAATTTAACCTTCCAACACCTTTCTATACGCATGACGCGGTGGACCTTTTTTGTGCCTCTCGCGGTCTTTTCAATTCAATAAATAACTTCTCAATTATCTCATGAATTCACCAAAATGAGAAACATTTGATTAAACACCTGAAATTCCTGTGTCGCGGCTTTTTTTCTGTGGGTTAGAGCAAGGTGTCCTATGTGCCGCCAAAAAGACTTCTCGCCAATCCTATGCTAATTTGGCGTGACTTAATCTGTCATGGAGCTGCTTTTTACCACTTGCGGAAATTGTTTTCAATGCTAAGACCCGATGGAGACTGAAGAAAGCTCTTTCCTCTCTTAACTCTATTAAGAATTTGTTAAAATTGTTGGCCTTTGAACACTGAAACAAGGCATCAATTTAAATATTATTTAATATATATATATATATATTTTAGTTGCAATCAAAAGGTTTGTCTTCAAAAAAAAATTCCCAAGATAGTGAAAAGGTTTTGGTGACTTCATTTAGACTTTCCTATTTTATTTCAGGCAAAAGTCAAATAGATTAATAAACAACGAAGTTTTCTGCAACAATCGTCATCTTATGTCTCCTTGATGATAACATCATTTTTGCAACATGTTTCTGTTTTTCTCATAATTATTATGCATTCTTTAGTGCAATAAAATGAATTTTCCTATTGAAAAACAAATAAATCAGCATCACTTTTACCGCATTTGCATGTGCACTTTGTTGGCTATTAGCATAATTCTATAAATATGTGAGAGACAACATTGTAAATTTTCCTTCATTTCCATTTCACGTTTTTCATTATAAAGCAATATCTTTCCACTCCCATAGCGATGCTTAATATAATTTTAACGACTTATACCCAATCAAGGATTGAGAGTGTGGAGTGATTTTCTTGACTAGTTGCCTGGAAATTCAAATATATTTTTCTGCGATGAAAGGTGATTTTCTGCTTCCTCACGCAGAGTGACAAAACACGTGCGAAGATTCATTCGCGAAAAAAAGACACATTCCGATATTTGTGTGGTTTTATTTAGCAAAACGAGGAGGGAAAAATGGAGGTATTTTGCATTTTAAAGAGTACGGAGATTTATAAGAGTGACTTTGTAGTCAAGGTTGCATGCTAAAGAGTTTTCAACATTTCCTCACCAGATATTTTATTCAATACAGGAAGAATTTCTCACTGCGTCTCATCTCTCTCACTGTGAAATTTTTTTTTTCTTCTTACTTTATCATAATAGAATTCTAATATGATAATGAGGTATTGCCATTGTGGCAATGGATTCTCATGGTTTTCAGGTGTGTCTACTTCTCTCTCTCTCTCTCTCTTTCTCGCTATTTATCCAGCTAGAGTGAGAGTGGATAAAAGAGGAGGGAAAATTTTGTGTGCAAACTGCTGAACAAGGTCAAAATTTATCACACTTCAACACGACGACTCTTGTGGCTACTCAATTCCCTCCCCCGCGCGTGTGCGATCCTATTTGCTCAGCCGATTATCATGGAAAATGCGTATTATTGCAGTAGCCGCGGATTTATGAAAGCATCTCGGAAAAATTGTACACAGTCTCCGTGATGCGGTTAGATTTCAGCTTGTGAGATACAAAGTCTCCTCCTCTTGTTCTACCAGCAATTGCACAACTTCTGTAGAATTGTTTCATAATTATGGTAATTATTCCAATACCGCAAAACAACTCCGCGCGCCAAGACAAATGGGAAAACTCGCAATGGAAGTGCAACAAAGATTCTGTGCCATGAAAAGTCAAGCGAAAAGCACGCCGATCACCTGCAGCATGTTCAATTGGACATCTTATTTCTTCACTTGTCGATCAGACGCCGAAGGGGAGTGGGAGGCGTTTACAAATCATTTGTTTATTAATGAGAAAATTCCGCAATACTTTTTCACCTCTCCTCTCTCAATGCTTGTCCGTCGCGAGAGTATCGCATAAGTTGGTGTATAAATGTTTCGAAATGGAAATTCAAGGGCACTTTGTCACGATGAAAAGCGCCAAATGAAACTTTCAATCAAAAATATCTGTGTCACACGTTCCAATGAAGGGTATTTTTCTCGCTAAATAGCACCACAAACAGATAGGATAACGCATCGACCAATTCCAGTCAAGGTCAATCTGCAATTGCCCTTCTCTCCCCTATGTCGCAAAATAAGCGTAAAATATGGGATAAAAGCCCAACTCTTTCACTCTCTCAATCGATGAGAGGTTGGAAAAAGTCAGTGTTTCATCAATTGGGACAAGGATAATTGCAAATTGTTTACGCTACTTGAAATTATTGCACAATTTGACTAAAGCGAAAGTCGAATGAATATAAAATTTTCACTTTTTGAGAAAATACAACACACAAACACCACACATTTTTATTAATGAACAGGTTGAAGGCGCACATGTGTAACCTCCCACGACGCATTGATTTTCGCGGAAATTGAGAAAAATCCGTGTGAGTGTGTTGGTCATTTTGCAAGATGGCCACAGAAAGGTCACCACAAAAGCCCATAAAACACTTAATTTGCAATTTAGTCAGATGGACAGAGTAAATGAGGCAATTTGCATGGACTATTTTTCATCCTATAGAGGAAATCGATGCGATGAAAGGAAAAATCCTCCAAAAGCACGATGATTCTGCAATCGCGCAGCGAAAATTCCGTGACAACGAGAAGGCAACTTTTACAAATCCTTGAAAGTGACGCTAAGATTGACTTTTACTCCAAAAGCACTGAGAGAAAACACTGTCAGTTGTGGCTTTTTTACTGTCTCAATTCTTATTACCCTCGTTTTTTTTATGTGACGAAGATTAATGAAATTTGTTTGCTCTGTGGTGTAGAATAAATTAAGGTTCTCTTCATGGGAATCACTTGAGTTTTCCAACTGTGGCACAATGACAAAGATCAGATGTGGATAGAGCGTCGAGACGGTGTTATTTGCAATGTTAATGATCTTCGCGGAACTTTTCTTGTTTTTCCTTCCCTTCACCGGGTTTTTTTTTTAAATCTTTGGACAGCATATTCGCATGTTTTCTGGTGTTTGCCAGCACGAATCCCAAGGAAAGAGATCTTCGCCATCGCACACAAAAAGAGCTCAGACCTTTTTCTGATTTATCCATTGTTTTGTTGTTGTTGTTGCGCGCGCGGAAAAAATGTAAAAGTGTTTTTATCTGTCGCGCCAGTGAGTTGCCAAAAGGGGGCGGGAGAGTGGCGAGATATGGGCAAAAAAGCCCGGAATAGTGCTTTGGAAGAACATGTGAAGGACACACGAGAAATCTTCCACTTTTCAGCGTATTCGTGTCCAGAGAGCTTCAATTTGATGGTCATTTTCGGGCACTGTGTGGAGAATTTTTCACTTGATTCACCTTCAGGGGGGCTCTTGAACTGCATTGAACACAGCCTGGAAAGCCACAAAAGATCACCTCTTCCGACCAATTGGGAGATTTGTCTCCACTTTTTGTTGGCCTCCATTCACACCTCAGCGTCGAAAAGCACGGCTTTTGTCATCTTTTTTCTCCCTCCATTACATCTGATCAGCACAAAAGTTAGGGAAATGCTTTGCGACGTGAGAGAGAGGAAAAAATCGCGCAACTTTTCAAGGTTTCAATCGCGCGAAGATCACTGATGATGAACACAGAGAGAAAAAAAGCACACGAAAAAGATTCTTTCACGTGGCCTCACCTTGATCGCAGACAAAAATTGCAATGATGAAAATTAGCATAAATTCACACAAAATTCTACCAAATTCGTCTTTTTTTTTCTTCTCTCCCACTTGGCATTTTTTTCTGCTCCAATCGCGACGCGATTTCCTCAAACGCGAAAGTCTTCCATCGAGCACAAGCCGCGAAAAAGACACAATTTTATGACCTTGCGCGCCAAACAAGTTCCTCATTTTTTCTCCCAACTCTTTCCTCTCCTTTTTTCCCAGATTTTTTTTTTCCTTCCAACTTGCTTCGCCTCTTGCAAAGCTCTTTTTTCCAATACTACTCAACATCATCATGGAAAAAAGAGGGAGTGTTTGTGACTATAAAGAACAGACTAGCAATTTGCCAATATAGAGAGTTTGTGGCAAAAAATGCTCCAACACGCATTGTGGAATTTTTTCCGTGGGAGCTTTTTTCACACCACAAAAAGCTCACAAAGACTTGGCCATGTCGAATTAACATGGGATTGGCAACAGGTTTCAGGGTTGTGTGATGCTTTTGAAGAGTGTTTTGGGTGAAAAATAATTTTTTTCATTCTTTTTTCAGAATCAGAAGATTTGCTGAATTCCATCTGACTGCAAAATAAGGCAGATTTAGTCACAAAATCTAAGTATGACTGAGTTTTTCAAGACGCTTTAAAGCTGGAGAGAATCGTAAAATCTTATAAATTCTGACCAAATTTCAGATTTCCTCTAAAAATGCAATGCAAGAGTCTTCTGAGCTTCTCGCCAATCGAAAAGCATTTCAAGCGTGAAGAACCCCAAAGAACACTGCTCACTTTCTCAAGCATTGATTGATCCCACCTTGATTTTGCCACCAACAGTGAGAACGTCGTGGAAAAATCGTGACTATTGGCTGTTGAGTAAAGAAAAAAAAACAAGACGTAGAACGACATTCGCTAGCAAATAAATTGGTGGGACTTTCTGTTTGCGATTGGGAAATGGTTTTCAGTTTCCCTACTTGGCCTTGATTGAAATAATTCCGCTCGCTTTTTGCATTTTAGAACGAAAAAGACACTCGTGGAAGTGTCATGGGTGCGCGCGGCGAAAGGGAAACTCGCGACCAGAGAATGGATTACTTAAAAGACAATTCAGACGCTAAGCCATAAAGAGTTGAGCTGAGATTTTTTACCCACTACCATTGTCTTTAATTATTTTCCATGTTACTTTGCGAAAGTCAGAATCTGTTCGCTTTGAGAGTGAAGCTTTTCACAGGTATTTTTTTTTATATGTTTGCCTCTACGGCGGACGAAAAGGCGCGCACAGAAGAAAACGGATTTGGTGCCCTTCCTTGTCATCCCATTGTTGAGAGTGTAATATGGATTGCGCAAAATTCACACAATAAATCCCACAACTTCTCCCATATTTTCTTTCATCTCAGTCTCACGCCAAGTCCAGTTCTTGCCTCCTTTTTCGCGCGAGCGCGCATTTTCTCGGCAAAGCCATCAAGAGGAGGAAAAAGACGATCATTGGCGGCGCGCGGTGAAGGTGAAAAAGAGAAGGCGATTTTGAATTGAAACAACGAAATAATTTATTTCCAGCTCTTGGTTGGAACTACTAAATGATATTCTGTTGCCACCAAGGACATTGGCAAGTCACTCTGCGTCATACATGGTGTATAGGAGAAAAAAGAGTGTACACACAACACTATCCCAAAGACTCTTGGCAAAACACTACTTGGCTTGAATCTGTGTTGCGAGCGCCACAATAGTCGCGCGCGCGGGACTGAATTGGATGAAAAACTCTCTCTCTCTCTCTCCCTCTCTCTCTCTCTTTCCCAACAGATTCAAGGTTAAGCCATAAAATGTAATTTCCAGTCTTTGCATTCTTAATGGTTTGTTGTGTGGAATCGCAAATCATTAATATCACCTTTGTCTCAGGCGTCCCGCGCTCGCCGCTTTATTTCTTATTCATCATACACCATCGCACTTAATTGGGTTGAAGCGCTGCCTCTCTGCCAGTCACTGTGCCAGCATCTCACGCTTTTTCACAGTGTGGCTGGCTGGCGATGGGGAGAAGGAAGACACGGAGTAGGAACAGGAAATGACTCAAATTAATTTCTTTACGCACGATTCATTTTCACAGACAACAAAATTTGCACCGAAGGTCTCCTTCGCCACTCTACCGCCGAGGGGAGGGAATAAAAGTCAGGGAAAGAGAGAGAGAATATAATTACCCAGAAGCAGAAACCTTCTTGGGGGCCTCTTTTCAGCAAATGATTCACCTCTTTGGCTCACGAAAACACTCTGGCACGAATAAAGATCGGCCGTGACGTCACGCGACAGTTCTTCTTCTTCTTCAGGCGACAGTCCAAATTATGCAAAACTGGAAAATAATCTAGATTTTTACCACGTTTTCACCCATTCTTAGAGAGGAAATAGTAAAAATCGACAGTCTTACGACAAATTAGTCAGTATTAATTCATATCAGTTCTATTTTCCCTCTTAAATTGTGTTAAAAAAGGAAATTTCAACTCCCTTACAAATAAGTTTCTCGGGACAAATTTTATCTTAATTGGTTATTTGAAGCATTTGAAGGTTTTTTCGTATCAAATTACTAAATTTTATACTATGACATTTTCTGTGTTGCTGATAAATTTTTATGTAATTTAAATATATATAGAAAAGGGTTTACCTGTGGAACACCCTGCACTGTATAAACCGCCAAACCCTCAATCTCATGTCCTTCTGACTTTTCCAACTAAATGCAGCGTCCAAAGGCGAAGAAGTTGTAATTTCCTCTGAGTCATTTGATGATTGGCGAATGGGAAAAAGCTTGATTTTGCCTTCATGCGCGCGATCCCGAGATTGAGAAGTTGCGCGATAAAACGAGAAGCGCGATGATTGGAAGCGAAAGGAGAATTATAATCACCCAAGACGGATTTTCATTGTTAAATATCTCTTCATGAGCTCATGGGTTGAAGGCTAAAAACATCATTCTTGTGAAAATAATAATAGTGGAAGGAGAAACAACGTCTCGATTCGCGTTTACTTTCGGTTTTGCCCAGACAAAATATTTGCACTAGGATCACGGGAGATCCTTTCTGTGCCCGGGAGATGCCAAAGGATGGCGCACAATGGCTTCTCGGGAGCGAATTGCTTGGCAAAGTAGCAAGAAATGTGTCTCTTTTTTTACGCCGTTCCATTGTTGTGTCCGCCAAAGGATTTAATTCGATTGAATAATTTTCTTTCAGTCTCTCTCCCGATTCTTTCATCATTTTCTCCATCTCGAGATGATTCTCTTTCACCTCTGTTTCGCCTTCATGCTCGAGAAGAATCGACACAAAGAATTTCTCAGTTTGAGGCCCCAAAAGAAATATGATGAGATTGACGAATTTCACTCTTTGTCGTCTCATCTGTTTTTTTGCTCACGATCCTCACCCTCTCTAAATTGCCTCGATATCCTTTCTCGAGGGCATGGCTTTTTTTCTTCGCTTGATTCCTCCATCAGAAATCTCAAAATCCCACCTTTTGATCTCCTGACGCATCGCCTTTCAGCCCCTGAATTGAGATGAACAGTCAAAAAATCTCCTAAAGACAGAATCACATTAAATATTCCACTAACTTTTTCTCTCTCTCATCTCTCAATTTTTTTCTGCCTCCCTTTCTTCCACAAAAACATCTCATATGAGGAATTATTTTTGAATGATGGTGGGCCCGAGAGTCAAAATAAATTACTTGCAATTTGTCAACTTCGGCCACGGATTGCTCGCAAAGAAGAAGAAAAAGTTGAGCGAGAGCAGAAAAGCATTAGCAAAAGGAGATACAAATATAAACATTTTTTCGAAAATCATCTCGCATTGTCCATTTAAAGTTGTATTTATTTTAATTTTCCTATATACAATTGAGCCAAACACACTTTTTTTGAGAAATATGACAAATGATCATTGATTAGATCAACTTTGCCAAATCATCCTGAATTCTTCTTTATAACATTTATAAATCTTATCAAATGCCATTAATCATTTTCCATTTCTTTTCAAGGAATATTTGAAAAGCAGAATTGTTTGGGATAAAATTGTGAAATAAATTACAATTTACAATCATTTACGCTTGAAATAAAAGTGGTTTTGAAGTACTAAATGTCTAGATTAGGCGAAAATCTCTACAGAATTCTCTGGCACACATTAATTGAAAACCAAAAAAAAACCCTCATAAGTCATAGTTTTAGAGAGTGACACTCTCTCGCCTTTTTGAGGGGGAACAACAAAAAGAGCAGCTCGTAAATCCAATTCGAGATTAATATTACGTATTAAGAGAATGAAGGGCAAAAAGACTTGCACAATAATTCACTTTCGCACAAATTCACTTTCAGTTTCATCCGTGAAAAGCGAAAGTGATCCACTAGGCAAGTCTGGGCGACTGATGATTAGCCCCTTCGTCGCGCTCCAGAGACTTCACCAATTTGCTAAATGAGTGCGACTGGAGAGTTGGTTTGAAGATGATATTTTACCCGCGAGTGGCCTCGAGATTTCAGAAGCGCGTCTGGGCGAGAGGTTCAGGTTTTTGGCATTTGCAATTTCCTTCCAGCCACAGACGCTCCAGCGCAATTGCTTTTGGGATTCGGGGTAAAAGAGGTGAATCGCGCTCGGCTGAGGAATTGTGCTGATTCTGGACGTGTTTTCGTCCCCTTTTGTCTCCGTTCCCCCTCCGGACATGGGCAACGGAGGAGAGAGAAGAAAATTTTTCACAACAGAGAGAAAGAAGTCAGACAGAGTCTTTGCTTTTTTGCTGTGCTTCTCATTCTCTGCCCAAGAACTTCTGCTGCTCTTTTTCTTATTGTCTTCTCTTCGCCCCGTGGATTCAGAACAAGACGAGGTGATGCCCAAGGGGGAGACAATATGGTCAGAAGTGGTGTACAAAAGAGCAAATGTGTCAGGAAGGGAAAATCTTATTCAAAGATTATGGTCAGAAAATATCAATTAAATGACGAAAATCTTAGTCATAGAGATTTTCAGGGTGATCAAACAGTGTATATCACAGAATATCTCTGATTCCGGCCTCAATAAATCGTTTTATCCAAATATTGATTTGTTCTGAGATCCCTAAGAAATTGTGAAAATGGTGTACAAAATCTCAGTCGCATCTCACCCCCCTGGTGAGACCGTGGAAGACGCGATGCGCCCGGATTGTTCTATGGGCAGCTAAATACGAATGATCGCAAGAGCAGGGAATTCTCGGGCGAGAAGCGCGCGTCCAGGGCGAAGGAAGGTGAGGAGATGGTACAAAAAGAAGAGAGTTTCGTGGTCTAGTGAGCTCTGTGGCGGATGGAATTCAATGGGTTATTTTCTTATCCAATCTTCGTCTCACCTCCTTTCTTCCATCACACGGCCAGTGGAGCGATGAAGGCAGCAGAGTGGGAAGAAGAAGGTGACTGAAGTGGAAAGAGTGTGGCCCCCAAGACAATTCCCAGAGCCCGAGAACCGCGCGCGCACAGGGAATAGGAGAGAATTTTGCGAAGATAGACACCGAAATTGCTCTGAAAGTCCCTCACAAGGAGAAGTGATTGCGGGAACAGGTAGACGAGATCATCAGAAATATCTCACTTCGTCATTCGTCTCTCGAAAATGTCAGTCATCATCGTGTCTGGCACTTTTTTTTGTAGCCCATTATAAATCCTCTCCACCACAGAGATGAAATTCCTCCATGTACACATCGCAGAGTTGTGTTTTCCTCTGCCTTTGAAGAGAACCTCTGGTGCTCGAGGCGAAATATTCCAGCACACCTTTGCTGCAGACGCGCTCTTTTTGCCTTTTTCGGGCCCCCGGAGATGGACAGCCAGAGATTCTCAGCATCTCCTTCCATGACCTTCTCTCACTGCCACACTTCGATGTCGTGCCCATTGCTGGTAATTTTCCCCCCATTCTCGGGCCTCTTTTTTCCCGCCGGCCTCGCCGCCGCGACTTGGACTCTGTTCAAGGTCAATTTTTTCACCGTCTCACCATCCAACATCTTCGGCAGGCCGATGGAAAGCCAATTCCCAGAGACCCACTTAGGAGAGTGAGCCATTTCTCGCCACTCTTCCATCCGCAGGTATCAGAGCGTCACTCAAAACTTTGCTGCTCGATCGGATGTGACAAATTTCTTTCAACAGCGTTAAATCTCGTGGCTTATAGGGAACGTCTGAATACGAACGAAGCTTGCAAATGCTAATTATCAATTTATGGTCTAACGTAAGTTGATTCTCAGACTAAAGACAGTTAAAATACCACTTCTTCCCTAAGTTATATTTTTAACATTTGAAACATATTAGAAAAGTCTCACAACCATTCAAAGACGTTCAATATTTCAAGATTTCATGATTTCACGATTTATCTCAAATTTGCTTGTGAAACTGTGAAGTATATCTAAAAATAGAGGCAAAGATTCTATTTTTCAAAAATGCAGACCTGAACTTTCCTGAACTGCTTTCTGATAATCTGGTTTTTATAGAGCAAATCATGAGATCATAAGAGCTTCTGGCATTTTCAAGAGACTTACAGGCTTTTTAAGGTTTTTCAAAATCTGCATTTGCTTTTAATATCTTGGTATAGTTTCCGGAGAAAAAGATTAACAGAATGCGATAAATTTTCTCTATGCCATAGGAAATCATCATGAAATCCACGGAATAGAATTTATCTAAGTACCTACAGCATCTAATTAAAAAATTCTCTGTATGAATGGTATGAATCAATTTCTCAAGAAATCGACGCCAGTTCTTCCACGCTCGCGCGCTTGTGTATGTGATTCTGGACAAAGGAACGGGAAAAAAATGTTGAGTGAAAGAAGTGTCTATTTACAATGTAATTATTTTAGAGATGTGGCAAAGTGTGTGTCTGGTAAATTGATGTGTGTGCATAAATCAAAAGCGACTTTTGTGAAGACAGTGAGGAAAAAGCTCCCATGAGAGCGACCTTGAAAGCCAGAGAAATGAAAATGTACACAACGAATGATCGGCAGTTGCTCAAGTGCTTGTGGTCGCTTTTTTTCTCTCTCACTCACACTTCATTTGTGGTAATTTTTATTGCATTAAAAAATATATATGGGGGAGATGCTCAACTACACTCATCAACACACGATGTATTACTCCATCAAACTCTCACTTTGCTAGCGCGCTCTCGCTCTCTCTCTCTGTCGCTCTCGCGGGGATCTGGCATGTTTCTGCCTCGCTCTCGCCTCACCTCCTCACTTCGCGACTGACTATTTGAGCGAGGGACGCGAAAAATGCGATGGAGAAACATGAGAAATTTTATCTCAAATGTGAGCACAGCGTTTGATGTGAAGAAATTGAGAGTGAGATGGACAATTGCCAGTGCAGCCGCGCGATCAGGGCGTCTCTGTTGCTCATGTGTTGCACAACATTTGCGCGCTGTGAGCCACTTTTTGGATCGAGGCGTGTGTGTGTGTGTTTCCTTTCTATTCTGGAGTGGCGGCGCGCATTTTCCAATGCGCGAAACCTTTTTTCTTCCACATATACACACATTTCCTTCGATCGCGTGCAATTTTGCCTGGCTGGGAGAGTTTCTTTGACGGGGGGACGTGTTTTTTCTTCTTCTCCTCTTTTTCGAGAATGCTGAAATGTCGCAATTCTCACTCACCTCGCTTGTGCGCGCCTGCCTTTCGGCTGGAGTCTCTTGGTTGTGTGTGTGTGCGCGCAAAATTCCGCGGCACTCGCGATCTCGCGACGTGTGGGAGACACGAAGATGGCATTTTTTTCTTCTTCTTCCCTCGCTCTGCACAGTGAGATGGCATCAATTTTGTAAGGCCCCCTCATTTGTTATTCATTCTCACGAGAGCTCAGTTTTCCAGTACGCAACTGAATTATGCATGATCATGTGTGTGTGTGGCGGCATCAGGAGTCTGGATTGAGAAACCCCTTTGGGTGACCAAACCTCATCGCCTGTTGCGTCAGTGAAAGCGTCATCAGGAGAGGGATGGTCCGTCGATGAGACAGAAAAAAGAGCAGCCAGATAGCTTTCCACTGCACTCCCATGAGAAGACAGTGGATGAGGGAAGACAAGGAGAGCCTCTCAGTGTCGTCAGAAAGTCATAAATTTCGAAACGACATGCAACAAAAGCCAGAGACTCCGCCCGCATTCTCAAACACACCATCGCAAGACGCGGAGAATTCCAGCGCTCTCTCGAAAGTGCAATCGAAAAGGCCTAATGAAATGGCATCGGAAAGGGAAGGATTTGATGGTTAATGATGGGCGATTATGTGAAAATGACACACTCCTTTCACAGAATTGGCAAATTGTCCCCATTTACCCTTTAGCAAATTGCATCCTTGTCGCCTTTTGTTGGTCAACCCTTTGTGAAGCATTCGTGAAGGATTTACGGTCTTCTGTTCATGCAAAATAGTGCAGTAAAATGCAAATTCAACGAAATATAGGGTGATTTGCGCTTCAAGAGTCTGCGCACAGATCCGGTAATTCTAGTGTTAAAACCTCAAATTTCAGGTGATCGCGCAGAAAAGATCCACTCTTGAGGCTGCTTCAATAGAGACCAACAATGTCGGCAATCACCACAAAAGCCACTTCGTGGGTGTTTGGAGGCAATACAGCGTGGGCACTAATTATAGGTCCACTGTAGGTATCCGGGGTGTAGGTAGTCTGGGGCAAAATCAAAAAATATCAAATATGGCATTTGATTGCCTATCCATAGCCAAAACAAAACCCCCAATATGAGGCCCCTCCGCCGGATCCTAGGGATTCTAGGGAACTTTATCACTTTCTGGGCTGGCACTAATTATAGGTCCACTTGGGAATTTTCACTATATCTCAGTGAAAAAAAATCGGAAAATTCTGAAAATCATAAGGATCCTTCATTTTGAGCCCAGAGACCATTTACCGTCGCCACACCCCGCCTCGGTCCTCCGTGGACCCCACTGTTAAAGGTCTTTGCCTTGCATAACACGATATTCCAAAATGGCTCCTCCGCAATGGGGCGGGGGGCCCAATGCCCATAAACTGCTTCATAGGGCAAGACTGAAGCCTTTTGAGCATAATTGGGCTATCTGACCCCAATACCAGCCTTGAATCCTGGCCTTAAGCACTTCTTCCAGGGTCTTTTTCTGCTTCTAAGAGCCCAAACCACCCCAACCCCCGGACCACCCCCAATGAAATGGGGCGAAAAGTTCTTGGGACACTTCTAGGAAACCCGAGGACCCTAGATCCGGGGATGGGTAGCGCCTCGGAGGGAGCGCCCTAACGTAGAACGAGAGCCAGTTGAAATTCAATGAAAAACCATACACTTTTAGGTGGTTTTCGAATGGGTCTCATTCCACGGTGTGGCGCTCCCTTCGAGGCGCTACCAGTCCCCGGATCTAGGGTCCTCGGGTTTCCTAGAAGTGTCCAAGAACTTTTCGCCCCATTTCATTGGGGGTGGCGGGGGTTGGGGTGGTTTGGGCCCGAAGAAGCAGAAAAAGACCCTGAAGAAGTGCTTAAGGCCAGGATTCAGAAAGGGTATCGGCGCCAGAAACCCAATTATGCTCAAGAGGCTTCAATCAAGCCCTATGAAGGAGTTTGTGGCCATTGGGCCCCCGCCCCAATGCGGAGGACCATATTGGGCAATCACGTAGTACTAGGCAAAGACCTTAACAGTGGGGTCCACGGAGGACCGAGGCGGGGTGTGGCGAGGAAATGGTCTCTGGGCTCAAAATGAAGGATCCTTATGATTTTCAGAATTTTCCGATTTTTTTTCACTGAGATATAGTGAAAATTCCCAAGTGGACCTATAATTAGTGCCAGCCCAGAAAGTGATAAAGTTCCCTAGAATCCCTAGGATCCGGCGGAGGGGCCTCATATTGGGGGTTTTGTTTTGGCTATGGGTAGGCAATCAAATGCCATATTTGATATTTTTTGATTTTGCCCCAGACTACCTACCCCCGGATACCTGCAGTGGACCTATAATTAGTGCCCACGCTGTATTGCGGCAATAGAAGTGAAAAATATCAGAGAATTTGTGAAGATCGCTGTATATTTCACAAGATTTGTCACTAATAATATTGCATGCTTCTAACATAGCAAATGCAATTGCGAGCACTTTCCTTTTCTGGACATAACCGCGAAACAAAGGCAATATTGGTTGATATATTTTTTTATCTCACTTATGCAACATTTGTGCACATTTTCTCACCCACACTCATGATCTGGCCACAATTTTCAAACCTCTTTTTCCTTCTCGCTGCACGCAAATTGGCTCTCTTGGAAACCCGACAATATACGCCAAGTTGACACGTGCGATTTCCTTCCGTTTCTCTTTTTCCCCAACAACAATAAAACTTTTTCCCGCCATTGCATAATATCCCATGTTTATCAATTATACAATATCGTCTGTGACGCCCAAATTGCTATTTATATGCATTTTTCTGTGACAATTGGCGAAAGTTTCCAAAATTGTCCCCTCTAAACAAATTTAAAAATGCCTTTTGTCCTCTCAATTTTTTAAATGCTCTCTGTGGTGCTTAAGTGCCGGGCAATTAATCGAAAGAGAAGGGAGTGAGTCATGGAATTGCGTTCTAGCCAACATTTATGTCTTTTTCCCCATAAAATTCTTCAACAGCACGACAAGATAATTCCAGTGAAAATTCCCAAGCGTGATCGTGCTGTCAAAACATTTTGACGAAGTAAGACCGAAGGTCACTCGGCTGTCAACTTGTAGGATCACATTTTAAATGTCAGCTGTCCCTTTGACACTAATTTAACGCCAATTTAAGAAAGAATATACGTTCCAATTGTGTTCATTCAGTTGGAAGAATATTTTCTGCTCTTAAGTTCATTTATGTTGCTCCACAAAGAAAGCATTTATTTCAGTTTCCAATGCCAAGATTGCGTCAATCGAAACTTTTTTTTTCTACAAAATTTCCGCGAAAACTAGTGGTGGAAGGACTTAATAGTTGAATGTCTGCAAAGACCTTGAAGGGTTAAAAGAAATCAGTTAAAGTTTCTGAAGGATTCTCTCATGATGTTTTAAGACTTGTTTTCTCGTGATATGTTTCATTGGGGCGGAATTAAGTAAATTACTGCCGCCGAAAGTGTTTTCTTTAATGTCTTGTGAGGCACTCTGAGCAACATCCATTTGCAAACTGTTTTTTTTGCACCAAAATTGCCAAACATGTTGCGAATCTTTGTGTGTTTTTTTTCTCACACAAAACACAGTCTGGGGCGCTTTTTTCCGCTCTCTGCAAAAGTTGCGCACGCAAATTGCAAGTGAGAGTGTGACTCAAGAGAGTCCACAGAATTGGCGCAATCGCGCGAATTCGGCGAGAGAGAGCCAGAGCGAGAGAGAGAAGCTTTTCGACTCTGCAGCACACTCGCTCAGAGATGATCGCGCGAGATGGGGAGAGTCGACACTCACACGAGTGCAGAGAGTGACTCTCTCTCTCGCGCTTAGAGGAGGAAATGAGAGAGAGACACGGAGAAGCTCTTTCTCAACTCCTACCTCACTGTGGCGTCGATCGGGCCAGTTGAGAGTAGACAGCCGATCAGTAATATCGCGCGGCGGTTCCACTCTGCGTCCCCGAGAACGATCGCAACGTGAATCTTTTTTGGAGACTTCTTGAGCGTGTGCCCAGGACTACCAGCCAACCCCCCCTCCCCTGAGGATTAAACTGGATCTTCACAGCGGATTAACAACTCTTGATCAAGTAATTGAGCCATTGTGCGCGCGTGGGTGGGTCGGTCAATCCTGTGTGTGGTTTTTTTTTATTACATTCTGAGAGTGCGCGCGCTCTCTTCCTTGAAGTGAAAAGCCATCTCGAGGATGACATGTTGTGTGATTGTGCGTAGAAAGTGTGCCAAAGCTTCAAGGATTTTCCTTTGATCGTATACATGAATATCTGTATAGTGAAGTTCTTTTTCCATCATCATCATCATCATCTCTCCAATTTGCGCAATCATCATCTCTCTCGCGCGCTCGCTTTGAAAAAAACCTCGGAAGCCCCAGAAAATTTTGCAGCGCCTTTAGTGTCGGGCTTTAGAGTGGTGTTGATTTGAATGGGGAATTGTAAAAGTTGTGTTGCCTTGGACTGGACAATTTCGACATCAAATATTCTTTACTGCCAGTTGTAGATTTTCCAACCATCGCGCGCGCGCGCATTTCGCAACAGAATGAATTCTTTAATCGTGTGCCTCCACTAACACATTTCTTGGTGATATTTACCAATCACGACTTATAAACTCCATTCACCCATTTTCCGTGAGTGCGCGCGCGAAAGGGAGAGAGAAAAGAGTGATCCTCGGGCCTGTTGCAATTTCATCTTGCGTCACATGAAAAAAAACAAGAAATCCCTCAATTCTCAAATTTAGAGCGCCAGGAGAGGAAATGCGCGCGCGACATGGAAGCAATTTTCCGCCAACCCAAAAGAGCCACACGATCACGCTGTATTTCTCCACCATTTATTGAGTGTGTGTTTGTGTGTTGTGTTGGAAATATATATGGGTAAAAAGTTGTACTCAATTTTCCCTTTCAAACTGGAATTCTTTGCGAGCGCGCGAAACTTTTACTTTCAATCTTTTTACAAAACCTGTGTGTTGCGCGCGCGACTTGTATAGCGATCGCGCCCCGATGTTATATGGCATGTTTTGTAATCCTATGCCTGGGTAATCGTGCAGATTACGACACACCACACTTCACCTCGCCATACAATGGCAATTGCCGAAAAAAAAAGAGTCAAACCCACAGGCTCTCCGTGCCCTTTTTCCACCTCCTTCGCGCGTCTCTACCCCCTTGAGAATTTTGTCTGTGCGAAGGTGAAAGGAAGATCACATCCAGAGTGTTGTGAATTGATCAAATAAACTGGTGAAATTGGGGCGCTTCCTGTGTCGATGGCTGAAGTGTGTGATGCTTCCTGAAAAAGATAAATAAACCACCTCTTTCCGTGCTCTTTCAGATTTGTGCACCACATCGACAACTGCGAGAGAGATTAAAGTGTGATAAACGTGCTAAAGTGATCGAGCAGAGGAATATTTCACATCCTTGCGAAGGAGCAAACAACCACCAATCCAGGAGAGCAGGATTAATTGTGACAGTGATTCTGTGCTGAGTGTATTTAAGGATATAACACACACACACACACAAACATACATACATAACCTCTAGAGGTGGTGAAGCTTGTGTGATTCTGTGATCTCGAGAAGGTGGATATAAAATATTTACATTGAGTGCCACTGAGCTAAGGAAACAGAAGAAGTGAATAACAGTGCATGCAAAACAATTTATCGTGGATGATGTGCATTAATCACACTGATGATTAGGAAAAGGGCTTCAGTGACGCGGCGCCGAAACGACGACAACCCACATTCACAGCAAGAGAGTCACAATAAATTCATCAAACTGGATTATAAACGCAATTACCCCTACTACACAGACAGGTGAGACTTCCTTTCGCTCGGGCCTCTTTCCTTCCCCACGCATTGGTGTGTGTGTTGGGATTCGACGTTCGCGCGTAACTTTAACACGCTTTGCTGACCTTTCCGATACGCGCCACTGCGCGATGCCTTAAGAAATTAACCTCAAGGACTATCATTGAGTCGGAGGTTCGTGCGTTGATTGAGTGTGTGCGCCCAAAAAGCCACTCTTGTGATTTTGTAAAGGGGAGAAATTGCCATTTCCTCCATCGCGCGGGGAGAGATTGTGAAAAAGAGCCATGAGAATTTCCTCTGCTGGCTTCCTCATTAGAGGCACAGTCACGATGCTCGGCGGAATGGAAGTTTGGCTTATGTTTATACGCTTAGAAAAAGAAGTGAGGAAAAAAAAACTACGCAACATGGGTTGATTTACAATTGCTGAAATTGTAAATGAAGGAATATAAGAGAGGAGTTTAGCAAGACTTTTTCTCTTCACACACAAGCTCACTTGTAAAATGGTTAAGCCACTCATGACCTAAATTTCCAATTAAATCAACTATTTCACTTTTGCTTCGTATTTGTTTTCAACACACAAGCTCTCGTGTGACATATATATAGATATGGTTTGTGTATCGCGCGCCGTTCACACAATTTTCCATCTCTCACACACAGTATTATTGCCTAGCCTTCTTCCCATTCATATTATTTTATTTATAATCGCGGACAACTTTGAGCCTCTCCACACTTATCAACTCTCACGTCGCGGACGTACAGCATCCCAGGTGGGGTGGCCCCAGTGCATCTCCGTACAGAGATTCTGTTGCTAAATTTAGGCCCAGGAAGGCAGGACGAGCGCGCGCGCGAATTCAATGCGGCTATTCATAAAATCTCGCGCACTCTGTGTGTGCGCGCGAGAGAGATCAACTTGGGCAATAGAGTAATTTTTTCGCGCGCTTTTTTATTGCATAATTTTCATACAGTACCGTGCCTCAACATTTCTTCCTGGCGGCACTTTCTAAAGCCGCGCGCGCACGCTTTCCGCGATGTGTGGAGATTCTTTGAGAATGGGGCTTATTTTTAGCCACGACGAGGCCTATTTTTAACCCCACTGTTTACAACGTGTCGCGAGCCCTGCGCAAGAAGAAAAAAAACACCCGCAGTGAAATGCTGATGACGCGTTGAGGAATAAAAGGCCGTGGCGAAGAGAGTGAATTTCGTAATACTTTCACTAACCCAATTTCCAAATGACTGACGTTTCATTGCACGATTTTATAATTTTGCAATTGTGTCATTCTCCAACTATTATTTACTGTGGGAGATTTTCACTTTCAACGGTGTTGTGTGCCTTATTCAGCGTTGCACTTCATATACATTATTGTGTTGTTATATTTTCCGAAAGCCCATGGGGAGTTTATGAGAGAAAGAGAGTTTGTGGAATTTGTGTGTCTCGATGTTTTTGTATGAAAAATTGTGTGTTTTCTAATCAAATGATAAAGAGAGGAGACGGAGGGGAAGAGCAGAAAGTGTGCTACAAAGGATTGAATGATAGGGAGAATTCTCAATGCTCTGCTCTACATTTTCTTATCTATGGTCTCAAAGAAAAATATAACAAACACAGAGACTTTTTTTCTCTCACCAAACACAGCCACTCTGCGTTTGAATTTGTGTGTTTTGAGTTTTTCTGCCAATGTGCTTTCTGTTTGTTTTCACAGAGGGAAAAGTGCCTCATGACAATTTACTGTGTGCTTAAGATTACATTCGCTCAATACCTTATTAGGTGTTGCTCGCAACATCTTGGAATGTTCCAGGTGTTCAAGTCATTTGCCCAAAGCTTTGCAATGAGCCATGGATGATCAAAATCGACTGAGAAATAGCAGAGATAGAGAATCTATTAACTGTAGCGCCCTCTACAATCTCTAAAATCATCATATCTCGCATATTTCTTAAGAAAGCTATCTTCTGCCCTGAGAAGACACCTCTTCAAATCCACTGAGCTTTCCAATGTGCCATCAAGCTTGCAAATCGGTCAATCCAATCCTCCAAAATTGATCAATTCTTTCAACACCCAATCGCAACCAATCCAATTTGCTATTCTAATGAACTGTCCCATTTTCCGTGCTCCGTTTTATGCCCCCAAAACACAACCAGTGTGTGCCCCTTTGTGGGACATTTTTGCATAGCTCTCTGTGCAGCTCTCGGCAACTGCGGCGATGGAGAGTGATTGCAATAAATGGCAAATGCGCGGGAAAATTGAGCTGAGCCTCAAAATGGCGTTACATAATCCCTCTGCTGAATTGGAATGACATAGATTAGAGTTTTCTATGGGTATTTTGCATCTCACTCTCACTGACTGACTGGCTTTTGTTTGCCATTCTCTGGTGCGCTGAAAATTAGAACACACCCGTGCAATTTTGCCATTGTATTGAGATATTTTTGTCTAATATGTTCTATTAGGAAGGTCTCTCGTGTTCGGTTGACTCTTTTAACCCTTTCACGGCATCGTGGGATGTATTGTTAGCTGGACTAACTTTCGTATGGCTTTCTGTGTGACATTTCTCACAATCTCTCGTGCCTCATTTTGCTTGGGACTTTCCTAGCAGATCGGCGGATTCTGGGTGAAAAAGTGCTCAATCACCAACACCAGAGGGGTTAATTGAATTTAGCACTCTAGAGTCGCCTCAATCTCGATTATTTCCTTCATGAATCACTAGTCACGAATAGTATTAGTTCTGAATGCAGAGAGGAAGAAATAAAAAACAAACATTGTGAATAAATCGTGGATGTTTTCTTATGCGCAAGAGGGGCAAATTGGAAAAATTTCGCATGCGCAATTGACTCGGCAAATTGATTTTTCCATTTGGCGAACATTTCGGATTGAAGGTGTGGAAAAAAGCGCGGGAAGTCAATCGAAAATTGAATCTTTTATCTCCTTTTCCGAGGCCTCCTTTCATGCCAATTGATTTGTTTGTGCAAATAAATTGTCACACCGGAGATTACAAGCCTGTGACTCACATTTTTCTGCAATTTCCACATCAAAAGAGATCTCAGTGGATGTTGTCATTGTGCTTTTTCCAACATTGTACTGTCAATTGTGGAAAATTGCGCGCCTTTTCGCTCGTGCACGGGAAAAGGTGCGAAGGTGGGAAAATCCATGGAATTTGCGTGTGTTTTTCTATGATTCAAAGACTGTGACAAATACTATTGCGTATTATCTTCACAAATTCTCTCATGGAAAATTGCGAAAAACACTCTCGCCTTGTTTATCTCACATCTCGAGGCGTGCTCACTCTTTTTGCTTCTGTCGCACTTTGTAGTGTTCCTTTGGCACAGTGAGAAGCGAAGAAGAAGGAGAAAAAAAAACTACTGCCCATCAGAAAACTGGATTAAATATTCAATCTATCGGAATGTTTTCTCACTTTCGCAACAAAATCAACCTTGAGACAAGCACATAAGATAGAGGGAAATAGATGGGAGGGAGGGCGAAAACGACAAAAAAGTGTTCGTCGCGCCGAAATATGACACAAACATGGCACAAAGACGACGATATGAGGGAGAAAGAAGTGCGAGAGAACCTTCGCGATAAGCTTGCTATTTGATTTATGGGCAGATATGGGAGATATGATGAAGAAATTATGTCTCAACGGTGAGAAATTTCCACCCGAAAACAACCTTTTATCGTGAATTCTTGTTATACGCAAAAAAAAGTACCAAAGAAATCTACGCAACAGTATTTTAAACGGCTCCGGCTCGAAGCATCTGCTCAAAGCTTTCCAATGACCCATTGATGACTGGATTTGGTTGAGAAATACCAGAGATACAGAATGTGTTAACTGCAGCGCCCTCTACAATCTTTAAAATCCTAATATCTCGGAGAGTAGTTAGAAAATTTGTCTTTTTGTCCATGAAGACCCTTCTTCAAATCCACAGAGCTTTCGAAAGAGTCATCAAGCTTAAAAATCGGAGTGTGTTTTTCACTCATACACACACTTCAAGTGTTGACCAACCTTGGCTGATAACGGAAGCGAGAAAGAATCTCCGGAAGGAGGTCAGTTTGGGAGACGCGATTTATCCACCTTGATTAGTGTCAGAAATAAAAATAAAAAATGCAAACGAGGAAACTGCGAAGCATGTCCACATGAAAAGGTGAATAGCGTGCTGCTGCCGCACTTTGTCTCAATGCCAAGGAAAATGGCATGAGAAATTTTTCACCATAAGCATTTTTCCTTGGTGGTGATAATTGGCGGCTATTATCTATTTATAGAGAGATTTTTTCACTCTCTGTGAAGCAATTAGGAGTGAATTTTTGCATTTTTACATTCTCTCCACACCTTTTAAGCAGTTGAGAAGATGGAGCGAAATGTTATTCATTAAGAATTATAAGTTCGTGCGAATCACGCATGAAAGGCTTGTGTGTTGAGGGGAGGGCAGAAAAAGGGGATGCAGAGCAACGTGAATGAATGGAGATGAGAAAGAATAGCCGAGAATTTGCATTAATTGACTGGAGTCGAAATTATTACTCTTTTTTTCTTAATTCTTTATATACCTGGAAATTCCACACAATTTCGCGTGCTTAAAATTTGCTTTTTTCGCTCTGGTGACTCTCGAGACGCTTGGCAATGGTGGCCGCTGGAAGAAATGGTTTTCTTGGGGAAGAGGAAATGCCGAGAAATTCAATAGTCACTCAGGGAAGGAAACTTTCGGTGAGACGCGCTTCTCGAAGTGCAGAGAAAAAGGAGGAAAGGAGAGGAGATTGTGTATGCTCTCGCGAGAGAGAAGGTGAAAAAGTAAATAAGCGACGAGTCTGGCCAGGAAGCCACGAGCAAAAAAAAGTAGTTTGAAGAAAGAGAGGCGATGAGAGGCAAGAAAAAAAATAGTTGAAACAGCGGCGGAATTATAAATTTTCAGGGTCACACACTCGGAAAAAAGGGGGGAAAAACGAGCGCGCCTTATGTAAGGCCTCGGCGCGAATGAGGCGCACACAGAGGAGTCCACAAAGAGAAAGAAGTGGAGTGAAGGAGAGAAAAAAGAAGGCAAGACACAATAAATAATGTGAAACTCTTTTGTTATTTGCCCACTATTGAAGTCCACGCTCACATGCGCGCGCAGCGAGCATAAATGGCGCGAAAATTGCCCCAGTGCGCGAGAGAGGAAGAGAGTGCGAGCTTTTTCGCGATGAGCCTCGCGCGCTTGTCTCTCTTTGCAGAGAGCGAGATGGCACGAGTTGGGGTAAAAGTGTGTGTGCGCGATGGTTGAGAAATGGGGAGCTTGAGTAACTCACGCAGAGAATTTCGAAAGTAAAAGTTTGCGTCTGAGAGCAAAAAGCGTCGGTTTATGTCATACATCTCTGCGGGCCTATCTTTCACGCATGGCAAAAAGGAAAGTAAAAGTGCCCCTAATTGCCACACTTGCGTCACCCACTTCCCAAGGGCCCCCTCGGCATCGGACGAAGCGTGAAATGTCACGCGGAACATTCCAATCAGCTCCCTGACTCATGTGAAGGTGCTTCATTAGCTAGCTTTCCTGCTATTTCACCTCCTCTCTTCAGCCCAATCTTGGCGCCGAGAGATGTTAGTGATTCCCGGATGACTAATCAAGCACGAGGAAATGATTTCGGTCGTTGTGTTTTTATGATGAATACTCGGTGACTCATGGCTTTCCAAAATTGCTTTTCCATCTAATTCCACTCCTAGATGTTCTCACATTGAAACATTGGCAGTTGGTTAGATTGTCGCTAGTGGCGCTGGTGATGCATCACGCAACACATACGTTCAAAAAATACGAATTTAAGGTCATAAACGATAATCGGACGAATTTTGTGTGCTAGAACGACCTGAAGAGGAATGTATTATCTTTCACTTGCACCTCAGATTAAGAAAATCGACCCACAAACACCAGAGATAGAAGCATTTTTTTTTACATTTGTGGGTCAAACTGACCCTCAATTGTCCGCCGCTGTAAGTGACTCCCTCTAAAGGCACACCCCTGTGCTTTTCGTTTCAGCTAGGATGCTGATGTTGTACTACAGACAACACGGCGAGTGCATCCTCCAGGAAATCGGCGCGGCCTTCCGCGGTGAGCATCCGGCGGACTTGCTGCTCATCTGCGAGGGCCGCGAGACGCTGCGCGCGCACAAGCTGGTGCTGGCGGCCGCGAGTCCCCTCGTGAAGCGGCTCCTCGAGGAGACACCCTCCATCGAGTCCGTCACCACCGTCCACTTCCCCGACGTGCAGGCCAAGTACTTCCGGCTGCTGCTGGACTTCCTGTACTCCGGCCAGACGTGCGTGCCGGCCAATGAGGTGGAGCACCTGCATGACCTGCTCGCGCTGCTGCAGATCAAGCCTGGCGTGTGGCGGACGGACGACAAAACAGAGCTAGGTGGGTGTGCTGGGATCGCCGTGGGAGTGCGCGACGCGCAGGTCCGGCAACCTTGGGTGATCTCGTAGTCATTCTCATTCCAGACGGTGGCGGAGGCGAGGCCAAGGGCGACACGCATACCGACATCAACAGCAATGAGGGCGACGGACGCCGGCGGCGCTCCAAGAGCCGCGACTCCACATCCTCGCGGGTGCACGTGAAGCGGGAGCGGGGCGGGAACAGCAGCGAGGAGACGCCGGAGGCGGAGGGCGACGACGAGCGAGCGGATGTGGACGAGGAGCCGGACGAGGAGGCAAGACAGAGCAGAGACAGGAGCAGCGAAGAGAGGCGCCTGAGTGTGGACACGGCGCGCAATGACACGATCTCGAGGCGAACGGAGGAGTCTGGAGATGAGGCGGAAGAGTCCGGCGACGAGGGTGGCGACAGGGAGGACGAGAAGTCCATCAGTGGCCGGAGAAGAAGCTCCTCGGATCCTGTGAATCTTTCTCTGGGTACCAGACAGGAGGACTCCGATGACGGCGGTCACGTGGACGTGGAGACGATAGCCAATGCGCCCAGCAAGGTGAGATGTGTAAACTTTCCTTTGCTCTTTCCCAATCGCTGACCAAGTGATTCTCTTCCTTCGGCAGAGTCTCATTCCCAGTCGCCTCTTGGATCCTTTTCGAACGAAACGAAAAGTGCTGTATCACGCGCCAGAATCGGAAATCCTGAAGCCACCCGACCACGACCAGCTGCTGCACAGCTCACCCGACAACTACGTGGTCACGCCGCACCGGAAGCGCCGGCCTGGCTTTCAGAACTCACCCGCCCAGAATCCACCATTCGTCCCGTACGGACTCAACCGCAGCAACTACATTGAGGACCTGCGCTCCCGAAAGGGGCCGTCAGTGTCAGCACCACCGTCCTACTTTCCAGGTAAGCCGCTAATCGGGGCTTCCCTGTCTTGTCCTCAGTTCTGAAGCACGAATAATGTTGATAATTCTTGCAGGAGAACGCCCACCTCTGTCGCCCACGTCTCAACCCACCGATCTCTTGCTGCACAACAACCACCACCAGCACAACAACAACAGCAGCCGGCGGCGGCCGCCCAGCGCGGACGGGCCGCTGGCCGTGGCGCCCTCTTTCGTGTACCCCTGGCCGCCGCACTCGTCGGCGCTGGCGGGGCTGCCTGGCGGCCCCGGCAGCGTTCTGCCCGTGCCGCCGCCCAATCCCGCCCACAACAGCGATCGCGGCAGCCCGCTGGACGCCGGCGGGGCGTCGGGCGGCGCCCGCGCGAGCGCCTCCGGCGGCCTCTCGGCGCCCGTGCGTGAGTACCGCTGCGAGTACTGCGGCAAGCAGTTCGGCATGTCGTGGAACCTGAAGACGCACTTGCGCGTGCACACGGGCGAGAAGCCCTTCGCCTGCCGCCTGTGCGTGGCCATGTTCAAGCAGAAGGCCCACCTGCTGAAGCACCTCTGCTCCGTGCACCGGAATGTGATAAACACGCCCGAGAGCGGCGGCCGCTACAACTGCTGCTTCTGCACGATGTGGTTCGAGACGCTGCAGGAGCTGGTGAGACACCTGTCGGGCCACCACAACAATCTCCTGCTCAGCATCAACCTCACGCCCTCCAGTGGGCGGAACTCGTGAGGGGGCGCTCACGCGGAGCGCCCGCAAGGCCAGTGCAACCCGCCCGAGCGACGGCGTGGCGCCGGAGAGGCACAGCGCGGGGCGGCCGAGGGCCGGAAAGCGCCGAGAGCTGGTCATGCCTAAGGCAGACGTACATGATTCTCGAGATGGCAGTGATCAGGGGAGCCGCGCGCTCTCCTCTGGGGACGCGCATGCTGACGATTGTGCAGTTGTTACACCAAAGAACTCGCAGCTATTGACCGTCTCTCGGCCCTTTCCGAGTGCGCGCGCAGCATAAGCTTCACGGGCTTTTGCGCGATCCTCTTGCCTTCGGTTGCCTTGAAGTTTCAAAACTGGTAAATCAATTTAATTATAGTTGGCAATTAATTCAAAAGACAATACATGTAATTGTTCTGTGCCTCTCTCAAGAGCTTTTGAGGAGGGAAAACCGGAAAATTTCCCTCACTAAAGCCAAACACAATGTCGCAACTCAAGGAATTTCACAGTAAGAAAAGAAAAGAAAAAAACATTAAACCAATAAAGAGATATTAATCAATTCTGCGCGCAATTTCCGCCAGAAAGAATAAATAATTCAGAAAGAAGAAATTGCCCAGAACCGCTGAAGAGGGAAGGTGAAGAATGCAACAAAGAAAATGTACAAATAAAATATCTCATCATTCCAATACTTTTTCTTTTATATAAAAAAAAATGCAAAACCATATTTTTTTTAAATAAAAATCTTTTTTCTACTATCAATTTGTAATGTTAATAATTTAAAGTAAAAAAAAAACGTCGCATCAAAACACGGAAAACACTCACAATTTTCACCGCGAAGAGAGCTTTTGCTTTTTTCAAAGTTTCTCGTTGTTTCTCTTACAAGCACAGAAAAATTAACGACAAAAACAGTTTAATATGAATTTAATCCATCGTGAAGGAGTTTTGTTAATGTAAAATACAAGAAGCAAAAATAAAACAGAGATATTTTGACGGAGTAATAAAAGCAAAATTGTGTATAAATAATTTTTTCTGTAAATAACAATGTAAATAATTATTGTGTAAAAAAAAGAGCATTAAGTTAAGTGAAATATTTGTAATTTTTTTTTCTCTTTAGCTAGAAACTTTTTAGTGTAAATTCTACTTAAATACCAACAAAAAAAAACATGAAAAGAAAGGAAAAAATGACGAAAATCCGCAAATTTATTTATTTAACCAGCTAATCGCGTTTCTAATCGAAGGACAGAATAGTTAAAGCATAGAAGAAGAAAAAGAAACAGACAGACAACAAAAGGACCAGATATTGAATGTTATTTTATAAGTTGTGGAGAAAAAGAAGGAACGTAACGTTTGAAGGATTAACTGATAGTAAAAATTCCACCGAATTGAATAGTTTTCTTTCTTGTTTCCTCCTTAATTTTAGTAACTCTCCCACTTTTTATTTCCTCAATCTCCCTATTTTCCCTCCGCGAAATCATCAAAAACAATAAACGGTAAAAAAAAACAATCTGTGCAAATACATTTTAGGTAAAATACATTTTAGTGCAGAAAAAAGTGAATCATGACTCCGAAAGCAGAAGATAGACAAATAAACAACAGCCTCAAAACTATTTTGTATTGCAAATCTGTATTATTTTATTTGTTCAGTTTTTTTTGTAAATTATATTTATGGTTGCCGAAGTGAGACAAGAATTTTCAGAGACAGAGAAGAAAAAGCAAAACAATTCCCAGATGCAGAATCTCAAAACCACCCAAAAGAATAACAAGACACGATCGCATGTTAAAGTAAAAACGCAAGAAACCCTTTTTTTAACCTTAAAGAGAATATATTAAAAAAAACTTCTTTTTTCTGTATAGAAAGTAATTTAAATTAAGCAATTAATTAGCAAGCCCAAAAAGAAAATTGTTAATAAAAAAAACTGATCAAATTGATCAAAATGTGTTCAAAACAGAAACTTATGATTTGTTACAATAAAATGAATTCAATGTAATTTTTTAATTTCCGCGCGGAGTTTTAATTTTTTCAAAATGATTTTATATGGCAAAAAAAGTGCAAAAGAGAAGCGAGGTAAGGTTGAACAAATTTTCCATTGCAAGGTGAACGAAGAGAAAGTCATTTTTAATGTATTTTTCTTTATACTTATAATTATTTTCTCTTTACATGTAGATTTTGCAATAAGTCCAACTAATTTATAGAAGTTACAGTATTTCTTGTTTATCATCAAAAACGCATCAAATTCAACATTAGTTTGCTTACATTCGGCCTCAGACTATTTGTTCACGTTTCATGTTATGTTTTTTTTTGTTATTTTATTTTATTTTTATTATTTACCATTCAGTAAAATCAAGAGGAAAAACGAAGAGATTTTAGTGGTTTCTTTTTCTTGCTGTGTTTTAATAGGAGAAGAAATTTTCATTTATCATTAATAACATTGTTTTTTTTTGCTTAGTTTTCACACAATGGACACATGCAGAAGATTAATCTTAGTTGTCCTTTCTCCATCTTCACCACTCACAATACCGCTTTGCTTCACTTTAGCATTCATAATCTTGAAATGTTCTTAAGTTTTTCACGTTTTTAAAGTAGTCTCAACGATGATAACACATTGAATAGTGTGTCGAAAAATGGCAATATTTTAGGTGAGTTTCATTTTTTTTTTTATCTTTGTCTCTATATACTTTCATCCTTGCGCTCTTCATCCACTCTTTTACCCTTCGTCTTGGCGTGTGGAAAAACTAAGTCGGGAAGTGGAGAGCGAGCAAAATTGTTACACCTTTTCTCCCTTTTTTCTCTCTCTCAAATGTTATCTCAATAATCGCATTGTTCTTTTTTTTTTCTTCTTTTAAATTGTAATTCAATAACTTTTTTCATGTTAATTTTAAAAATTACTTCTAGGTATTGTCATTTTGTTGTTTTTGCCTCTTCACTCGCTGTTCAACGTCTTGTTCTTCACCAACTGACCAATCAATTTTCAGAGCAATTCGATAGTGAAGGAGTGGAAATCACACTTTTTCACGTTAAATTTCACTACCTCTCAATATACATAATTGACTCTCTCGACACTCTTCTCAGCATGTTTAACACATGTTAACATGTCAAAAGCATACATTGAAGATTTTGTAATCCATCGTTTTATCTTCTTCTTCTTCTTGTTTCTTCATGATAAATAGCAAATTCATACTTTTTTTTTGTTAATAGTTATTTTCAAAGAGTTTTTCATGTTCATCATTTTTACTTTTATAACTTTTAAGTCATCAAATACAACATCTATATAATAATTTCTTGCCTTTCCATGTTTTTTTTTAATTCTTTTCTTTAATAAGAGATAAATATATAGAATAGCGCGTGTTTAAGAATATTCTGTTTCTTCTCCCCTTTTTTCTCTTTTTTGTATAATCAATAAATTTTCCGACACTAAATTTCTTTACAATTTTCTTCGCCATGTTTCTCAATGGTTTCTTTTCGTGCTCCTCAAGAGATAATTTGTTACTTTTCTCACAACATTACTTATTTCAACATTTCCTCTTCTCTCTTCTTTCTTTTTGCATATTTCAAGAGATTTTTTTCTGATATTTTCTTTGTGGATATTGTGAAATGTTTTCATAAAACGGAGGGAATAATATAATTCTACCTTGACTAACAATATTAAAAGAAATATAATAAAAAATTTAAAAAAAAATCTTGCTCTTTTGTCGAGTAAAATCAATTGCTTTTCGGGTAAATTATTTGCTTTTCGCAGTTGCTTTGCATTCAATTTCATTTTTCTTATTGTTTTTGCCTGAAATTAAAATCATCCAAAGGAAGAAAAAGGCTGTTCGAAATGAGACGGATTCGAAACCAATCATCTTATTGAGCACAGAATGTGTCAAAGAGAGAAAATCCCCGCTTAATCTTCACTCGTAGCCTCGCTAAAGTAATAACTTGTGTGATTACTTATTTAGGCCATAAATAGTGTTTGAAGTGCCACAATTGTTTTCGCTCAACTCCTTTTGTCTGTCTCACATCAATTGCCACATCCTGTGCTCATCTTCTCATGCATTTTCTCTCTCTCTCTCTCTCTGCTTTTTTCCTTTCTGAGATGCAATGAATACACATATTTCTCTTTCCACTGACAATGTTTAATAAACCCTATCTAAATATTAATTCACAATAACAAATTTATTTTACTTCATCGCTTGCAATCATCAACGTGAATATCTTTTCTTTTTCTTTTTCCCGAAGAAATCCCAAAAATTAGTACACTTTTCTCATCAAATTCATTCATATTCATGTGAATAAGAGATTTAAAAATATATGTAAGATGAAAGAGGGCAAAAATTCAACCTTATTGAAGTTCAAATTGTAAAATTCTCAATAAAATTCCACTTTCAATGGGGGTAACGCGGTCACTAAAAGGGGGTTTTCTCTCTCTCTCTCTTACTCTCTCTTAAATGGCACAATTCATGATCATGCTGTATTCCTTCTTTGCCTATTTACAAATTAAAAAGACCTAAGCGTAGATTTTCTTTATGTACAAATTAGAGTCACGTAAAAAAGATTAAACTTCAACTAAATCAACAGTAAAAATTACAACTTTGAGACTTTATCTCATGACACGATTTAGCATTAAAATGAAAATTGTGTATTTTAAAATTAATTCTGAGTTATTTTACCTTTTCACTTCTTTTTTGTTTCTTCTACGAAAGAATGTCTCCATATATCAACTTCATCTCAATCATCGACTAGTGCAAATTTCTCGCGTTTCTTTGCATCTTTTTTGTTTTGTTAAATTTAATCTATGTTATGTATATGTATTATCATTGAACATAATTCTCTGCATTGAATTTTCTCTCCTCCCTCGGAAGAAAAAGAAAAAAAGACACAATTAAGACTCCTCAAGATCTCACAGAGTGTGTGTGTTGCCTTAAAGATGGAAAAAAAGAAGAAGGTCGGCTGATGCTCTTCTCTGCGCCTCATCAAACTCCTTTAGTTTGGCAATGGAACCACAACTTGAACGTAAGACTGTGGGAAGTATCCAGTCCTCCCATTCACGCTGCCCTCGAACCAATTCTCATCCACCTTGTTGATCAGCTGGATAATATCATTCTCCTGCAAAAAGAGAGAAATAATCATCAAAACATCCCTTTTTCTATCAACAAATTCACACTAAAATCACAATCGTAAGAGTTTATTATTGCGAACCACAAATTAATCTTTAAGTGCTCTAAAATGTTTATTTTTCTCACTAAGTGGTCGTGGCAAGAGTGTGGGCGTGTCTTTGCCATTCCATTGGAGAGAAGAGAAAATTTACCTTGAATCCCAATTCTCCGGGATTTTCCGGCTCAAAGTCGTACAAAGCGGAACAACACGGTCCGCTGGGACGCTGCGCCTGTGGAGCCTTTGCCGGAGACCGCATCGGTGATGGAAGTGGCGATGCTGTGGGGAGAAAAACAAGCCCTTCACATTGGATATTTTTACAACATTATTACTCATCCAGGTCACCAACAGTGAAGCACATTTTTCCCACAAAACAGTGGTGAAAGCATGAAAATTGAAAAGCCACGACAAAATACACACACATACACAGAGGAAAAACCTCATGAAATTAGCGAAAAGGCACCCCATATCCTCTTTCTCTCTCTCTCTCTCTCTCTCTCTCTCGGTTTTTGGGGTGCACTGAAAGGGAAAACATGCGCCAGAAAATTTGGAGTGGGGGAAACAAAAAATGATTTTATGGTGAAAGTTTTATACTAGTGAAATAAAAAATTTAACAAGGAATTTGTGAAGGAAAAATAATAAATTAACATGAGGTCTTCTTGTCATGCAAAATAATGAAGAAAAAAAAAGAGAAACATCAATTGACCACGTCCATCGTCTTTACCATTGGTGGAACGAGCCTGAGCTGGACCATTTCCGGCCAATTCCAGATGACTGGGTTTACTGACTACAAGAGAAAATGTAAGAGAGGAGAATGTTTGGCATCACGAGACTTGCACTAGATGAATTTGCAAAACGCACACTGAGCTTCATCATTGGGAGGAATATATATGTATGTCTATGTATGGTTTTAGGGTTGGGGAGTTGTGAAGGATTGTGGTGATAAATAGATATGGACAATGAGACCATTTACCATGGCATCATCTGCCATTGACCACCGGTAGAAAATGCATCATTTCCACTCTTCGCCACAAAGTCCTACAGAAGCACACGTGATTAACCAGACATTGTCCGGAATTCTGTCTGTGGTTTGCACCATTATTATTGCACCCTTTACTCTCTAGATGTATACAAGCAATTAGTTAGGAAATCCATTCAAAGCACACAAGAGATGCGCTTCTAATACTCCATAATTGAAGAGCCTCAAATTGATAAATATCAAAACCTTAATCATAACACAATAGAAACCCAATACATCAAATTTCTCCTCTAATTTCCCGAAAATTTTATGCTCATTTATAAGAATTATATGTACATATTTTACAATGTCGTGTGAACCTTATTGTATTTTATACTCATATTCGTCTGGTCAATTATACAATAAACACACAGAGTGAATGTGCAGAAAGAACTACAGAGCAAAGAGAGTTTTTCTTTTTGTCAATGAAACCCACCACCAAATCTGCGCCACGTGTTGAGATAGAGATTAAGAAAAAATAAAAGTAAACCAAATCATAATTCACCTGACCAGGGATCGTTGTTGAAGTGGGAATTGTGCGTGGCGACTGAGGAGGGATTGGAGGAGTTGGCCGCCGGTCTGCTGGTGACTCTCCGGCTGGCAGTGCTTCTGGCGGCTGGCGCTGGCTGCTGTTGCACCGGCGGCGCGGGCAAATCCCACGCATTTAGCCACTGATCCGCCACGCCAGACACGTAGTACGGATTCTTGTTGTGACTGTTGAAGCTACTACTGCTGCGCGCACTTTGCTGACCATTGCTCTGCCTCTGCTTGCTGGACAAGCTCTGTTGCGAGCCATACATCTTCGTGCGACTGAAGTTGCTGTCATCCGCGAGAGCACCGCCAGCTGAGCCACCAGCAGATCGGCTGGTTGAGAGATTTTGCTGTGAACTGTACATGTTCTGGCCGCGGGAGGAGGAGGAGAGCTCAGGATGGGAATTCTGTAAGTGACGCCCACCATTCAAGCCGTCCATGGAAAGACCCTCAATATTCAAGTCGGCCAGCGTCTTGGGCACGAACTCCGTCTTTGGACGCGCCTCAGCATCCTCGCGCCTGCAATTTTGCATCACAAAAAAAAGACAGAGAATAGACAGTCAAATTGAGAAATCATGAAGAACTCTCAAACACTCACTTGCTCTGGAGAGTCTCAACCAGACATTTCAGCACCTCTGTACACTGTTGATGATAATCCAGCAGTGCTTCGGAGAATGTCACTAGTTGACTCACTTGCTCCACCTTTTTTCGCCCATCCAAAACGACGACGATCGTTACAGTGTGTCCGGAAAGAAAGATCGAAGAAGACAGAGACGCATAGCGCAAGAAAAGGGGGTTAATTTAGAAGAGGCACTACCCGAAGTTAAGCTTAACCAAATAGAACAAAGAGAGAAATATTCTCTAATACTCACATCATTCTCTAATAAATTGAACATTCCCATTTGGGCTAAATGTAATGATTCGGCGAATTTCTCTTCAGCACTTCGAATCTCATCGTCTGTAATGTGAGAACCTGGCGTTTGGTACGATTTTGCGGATTGTTGTCACAACATTTTTGGGTTATAAATTATAAATGTTGTGTGTTTTGGTATAATTTTGGCACATTTTAGCGGGATTTTTACACACATTTTGTCGAAAATTGACAACATTTTTTTTTGTACAGAATTTACACACAAAAGCCAAAGAAATAAAAAAACGACAAAAAATGATAATAATTGTAGCAGCAGAGCAAATCAATGGATAAACAGTGCACGTGTGTGGTGTTGTTGGCATTCCAAAAATAAATCCACCAGGACGAAAATAAGAATACCAAGAAGCGGATGAAATAAGGAGTAACATGAAAAGAAAATACATAAAATCAAATTAATTTCTAAATTCTACAAGACTAAAGCGAATTTCTAGAGAAATCTCTCGAGACTTTTTCCATTGCCTTAGAGAAATCCTCAAGGATGTCTTTATTAAGAAATCACCTTGCAAAAATTGATTGAAAACATAAGAACTGGAAAAAGTCTTGAGAAATTGACTCTTGTTAAATGAAATCAGACAAATAAATAGGGAATTAAATAGCAGATACTCTTCCAATTTGTTCTCTCTAATTTAATTTATGAGAAAAACCACGAAGCTTTTCTCTCTTTTCTCTTTCTCTCTCTGCAATTTCTCATGGTATTTTCTTGTCACTCTGTCTCTATTCTAAAGTAGTAGTCTAGCGCGAAGAAATCCATGAAAATTGTGAACAGAGGTGATTTGTTTAAAAGAGAAGAGGATAAATAGAAAGGGAAAAAATCCAGGTGAATTTGCAGAAAAGAGTGAAGAATGTAGAGTAATCAAAGTACATCAACTTCCTCTTATTATAGTTGCTTCTCCTGCCACAAATTGTCCATCCGCGCGCTTCCATCATCTTTTCTCTTCTTCTTCATCTTCATCATTGCAAACACACAAAAATATGTACTATTATGGATCTTTGGTATATAAATATGAATATAAAAATACCTGAGAATACAACATTGGCATTATCTCATCTCAAAATAGCGCAAAATATCGACTAGAGATTAAAGTTGGAAGATAAAATAAATGGAGAAAGAAAAGAGAACATCGATGGAATTCACAGAACACCGGATAGAGTCTGCCTTTGACTGCAATGACAATGATGATTTAAAAATGAAGGGATGGGAGGATTCGAGGGTGTCTTTCAAGGGGGTGGATGGAAGAGAGAGACATTGAATGGTGCAAAGTGTGTTCGGAAATTCCACGTGTTTCATCTTGTACCTTTAGCCTGTCGTCGCCTCTTGCAGTCGTAATCCAATCTTCTTCCCTGCAGTTTTTTGCGATGATGCTGTTGAGCGAGAATTGAAGCATTAATTAAAAGTGTGAGACACACAATTCAGAGAGTAATCTTCTTACCATCACTTCCTTGAGATCCTTCGTCTGGAGATGATGAAGTGGCTCCAGGAAGTTTTGCTTGATGTTATCATCGAGGGAATATTTCACATCGGCCATCTGTTTCAGCGATTCACCCATTTCAATGAGTGCTTGAGCTGATGACAAAGATTCAAGCATTAATCAGTCTAAGATTCTCTCACGAGGAACCCAAAAGATCATGAGCATAGCCAGAGAAAGACAGACTAAAAAGTTCTTTATATAATATTGATCAATCAAAAGCATGAGTTTTACAGTTGAAAAACATTGGATATCACAATTAAGAAAGACAATTCCCTTTGAACCGTGAAAAACCACTTTTAATTGTGTTTTTACTGTGTCTTTTTATTGATCTTGAAGTTAAATTTAAACATTCAATCAAATGAAAGCAAACTTTTAACTATCCAAACTCTGCTGCAGATCAAAGAAACTATGCTGATGAATCATTAGTTAAGCCACAATGATACTGTTATCTATTAACTTTTCACCATTACACAACTCAATTCTCAGCTTCTCTCTTCTCCTGACCACGCTTATAACAAAGTTAACACTCACCAAAAATGCTGTCATCGCCCAACTTCTTCCCATAGAGGAGCATACAGTCGGCCAGGAGTCCCTCGGGCTGTGGATAAGTATTACTTTTTGCTTGACCTGATAATTTAGAGATTCCTTTTACCGCTGCCATTTTGGCCCGTGCCGTCGGATTGGGCTGCAGGAATTCCTTCGTTTTCGTCTGCAACTCTTCCACCAACTCCACAGTTACATCCGTTTTCTGCAAGCATCGATACAACACGCAAAAAGAGTAAGAAAAAAAAACCACCCCAGACAAAACATTGTGTCAGTTAATTTGTCCCTGTTGAGCAAACATATTAAATTGCCATTATTATTATCAAATGTTACCCTCTCCATGTCCATGAAGTCCAGATCGAGTTTGGTGCCCTCGGCACCACCCATCTTCTCCGTCACATACTGCAAAAGAAAAAAGAGGCACAACAGTTAGTCTTCTTGCCAGAAATCTCACATACTGCTTGCTATGTGTGAGAGGCGGAAATTTTCCCTATCTTTCCGCGCGACTCTCTTTATCGCCCACGCTCTGTATTTTATGAATGAAAAAAGAAACGACGCTCCTCCACAATAGACACAGACACCCATGGATGAGCATTTGGACACCCCTTGGCAAAAAACCAGCGCCGCGCTTACGTTGAGGAAAATCAATAATGAAGTATTTCCACAGTGGAACACGACTTTTCCCTTTCTCTCTTTCTCTCTCTTTCTCTTCCTCTGTTACTTCTCTGTTGGAGGATTTGTTATCGTCGCCACAGACTATTTTTCCAAACAATATTCACACAACATTTTCTCGTGTAATCTCATGCTAGCACACACTTTTCCCATTTTCGTGGCATTTCCACGCGCACGGTTTTTTTTTCTTTCAAACCACCACTTGCGTGGGTGCGCCAGAAAAGGTGTAGAGAAAGTCAAAATAAACATCGAAAAAAAGAACCCTTCAGAAAACCTGAAATTTTCATAATCACACACAAACGGTTTTGAGGGAGGAAAAAGTGAGAGAATTTCTATAAAAATTCTGTGCGGAAAATTCAACCGCATCAGCATGCATTATTGTAATTTTCACAATCTCCCCAATATACACACGCGCTCTTCCATTGACCGTGAGATTTGCTCCCCCTTTTCCACCAACTCCACCGCATCCAGCCGAAGAGAGGGCGAGAAAATAGGTCAGTAGGTCATGGAACATCCCCTCGAATCTACTACGTTAACTCTGACAGAGTTAATCCACTCCGCGCGTCTCTTCAGCGTGTGCTATTGGAAACTCTTTTCCCACTCTATGTGGCTTTCCCACCTTTCCCAACAATGCAATCGGCAGGCGAGAACACTGCACACAACCCCTCTTTCACCGCCGAGATTGTGGGTGGAAAATCAATGGATTGTAGAAATGCTTGCAGAATCCTTCATCATGTGTAAAGTGTGCGATTTCATTGAAAATCCTTCCTTTTGTCTTGCATTCTATTGTTCACATGAAATTTTTGCAATCACTACAATTAGTGATATGAGAATTGTCTTGAGTCCAAGTTTATGTTTTCACTCCATAAATTTTGTTCATTCTTAAATTTTCACTCTAAAAACCTTGAGTCCCTGTGGAGTCAATTAAGAAAATGTCAAGCATAAATTATGAGTCATTTTCCACCGTCTCATGATTCAAGAGGGGAAAGTTGGGTAATTTTGGACAAGAGGACAATTTAAATGATTGAAAATTTAATAAAAAATTATCTTAATAATTCCAAGTCTTCTAATAAACTATTTGTTTCAGAAATGTATTTATATGTTTCTTTTCTAATTGAAGAAACAAAACCAAATCTGTGTTGTTGAATTTTTTATCAAATTGCTTGGTTGCTTCGCTAAATAAATTACCTATAATAAACTATTCATCATTGGCAATTACACAGAGTGATAATTCCGTTACACCATTTAAGTAATTACAGAACTATTGACTTTACTTCAAATCTTTCTCTGACTACCAACTTAATTACACTTCTGCGCATTCAAATAATCTTTTCAATTACCCTCTCCTTTCCCCTATAGATCTATGAACTGAAAAACCACCCCTCAATTCTTCCCCATCAAGAATCTTGTGAATTATTTACAATCTTATTTGAAGCAGAGTGAAAATCTCCTCCTCAAAGTGAAACTTTCAAACCCGACAGAGGTAAAAAAAAACTCTCAATAAAGCTTCATATTTTTTATGTGGCAATTTTCGGAAAATGCGATGAAATTTTTAAACCGTAAAATGCGAACATCTTTGTCATTGTTGAAAATCAGCACAAAACTTTTCACCACCGACACAAAACATCTCTTTCGCTCATCAACACACCTTTTCTTCACAAGTCCTCAGAGATAAAATGAAGAGGATTTTCTCATTTACACCCATTCTCTCGTTTTCCACCTGTCTTTCCTCTGTGTTCGCCTGAAGATGAATTCACATTTTGCAACAAAACATTTCCATTTTGCCCAACTATATACACATATATATATATATGTATTCTATATAGCCAAAAGTAATGTGTGCAAATCATACGCACAAGGTTTTTGAGAAAACTTTCGAGTACTCATAAAAGTTTTCTTCAATGGAAGATGGGGAAAAAATTGATTGCAGCAATTGCCCAAGATGAAGCGCAATACTTCCATTCTTCTTCGCCTTCCTTCTACTTTCCCGAAGGGATTTTTCCCTCTCTTATCATTTTTCAATGGGGTTGAAAAACCCTTCAATTGATGTTAATCATTTCAAGCAGGAGTGGAGTAATAACTTGCAATGAATAGCGCGCCACCCCCCATTTTACTGCCCACTTTGTGGCAATACACTCAACAAGAAAAATTTGCTGGCATCGCCACTGATAGAGAGAGAAAGGAAGAGAGAAAGAAGTGGAATTGATGTGATACATTTAGGACTTTTATCGATTTTTTCCCTTATGTGCCTTCAACACAGGACAAAATAGGTTAAGAAGAAGTCACTATTTTTGCTTCATGTGCCGCACAGACTTGAGTAACACACAAATTATATTTACTGATAAATTAAGTTGCACGGCCGTAACTGAAACGCTATCAATTCCACCGTCTTTTCCTCTCTGTCTCACTCTTCAATGTCTTACACATACATCAATGAACTCTCTATGCAGTGTAATTAGCACAAATTTACCTGATTCGCCTTGTTAATTTGCTTCTTGAGTCCTGCAAACGCCATTCTCAGTTGCTGTGGGAAGATACACTCTTGTCAAGACCAAAGATTCCACGCTCACCACACGCTGTGTGCTTTCCCGACAATTTTCCTCCGCTTCTCACTCTCCACAATTTGTCTCCCTGCCGAGAGAGAGAGAGACTTGTGCGTTGGATTCCTTGAGTATCTTCTGATGCCTTCACGACCAACTCTCGTGTCGCACAGTCTGTCTTGTCGCTCTCTGGAAGACAAAGCAAATACAATACAGTGTGTAAGTTATACTTAATAAAACCATCATATATTGGATAATGGCACGAAGGCAAGGGTTGGCAAATGAGCGCAAACGAGTGAAGATTTTACGCCAGTCCAGAGGTCAATTGAATATGTGTAATTGATTGATTGTGTGTTTTTTTACAACCTCCTCTAAGCAAATTATATCATTTCACACCACCACAGTTCTCAGTCTCAGCAAACTGTCTGAATTTCTGATTATACATCCTACTTCTCTCTCTCTCCCTCTCTTTCTCTCTGTTTTCTGACCACACAAGAAAGAAAACTAGCAGAATGTGAGGCGAATAAGTTTTTTTAGGGGGGAAACAACAACACTTTCTCAATATCCAATCTCAAAAGCTCCACAATATCTCAAGTGCAGACGCGCCAGTCTCATTTTCTTGTTCTACTGACCATCTTGGGCGCCTCCTCCAGAGCATCTGGCATTCTTTTTACCGCGTGTGCGCCTCTATAATTTCAATCACCAACACACAGGCTGAGAAACAATATATTGAACGGCCAAAATTTGTTGTGAGTGAAGAAGAGGACATAAAAATAGATCATATCATTTTGCCAAAAGAAAAAAAATCAACGACAGGGGCTCACAAGTCACACATTTTGCAAACATCCATAACAAGCAACATCCAAAAAAGCTCCATAAAAGCTACGAAATCGCCTTCTTGCCCACACACACAGACAACAAGCAGTTCAATTTCTCCATGGCAGCGAAAGAGTCAAGAAGAGCCCGAAACGATAAAATCCTGCAAATTCCCTTATCAATGCCATCGTCACCCACTCAAGGATCGTGAACTCTGTGCGAGCGCGTGGGTGTTTCCAGAGCGCTTCCGACTACCAACAACCCCACACACTTTCACAAGCAACGCCAACGCACCGTGAAAATGGCTGAGAGAGAGAGAGAGAAATATCATTGGAATAATTACGAGGAAAACTTCATCAACACAGTCAAATGATTAAAGGAGCGGTGAAATTGAAACTGTGATGCAGACATTTTCCATTTCCATCTCCCTTCGCTCGTCTACCCGTGATATATATTGGGGCATATTCAATCACACGGATTTACTGGTACTAAACTGAATTTTAATTGAGTCTCTCTGCAAAGCAGCTTAAGCATTCAAATTGAAATGATTCACATGGACGAATATTTTGCACGTCAAATGCGAACAATTATATTGCGATGTCAAATCCTCATCAAGTGGAAATATTTGTCAGAAAAAACGTTCAAAAAAGGATGCACAAGTGCGTAAAAAGCATCAGTAAAAGTTTTTTTCCTGTGAAATTATTATTAATATTTTCCCTATTTGCAATGAAATCCATTTTAATCCCAGATGTATCATAGAAGTACGTTTCCCTGAAATCCGGTGATGGAAATGTTGTAATAATAAGGCATAATTCTCATTCTCTCTAAATTCTGTTGTTCACATAAATTTTTCTATGCAAAAGGCTGCAGTTTAAGCTGTGATTCTGATATATCATATAATATTTTCCTATCATTGTTATATTCCAATCAATATCGATTGATATTTTTAACCTATAGGTTAAACTCATTCAATACATATTATTTCTCATATTTCAATTTTCCCTGTAATTTCATAAAAAGAACCATTCAAAATTGCCTGCAAAATCACCCTCAATGGTTTGATGTACCAAAAATACCACGAGATTCAATAAAATCATTGGCAATGTATTAAATTTCGTCATTACATAAATAAAATAGCGGGGTTGTCAGGATAAAATCAATGAATGAAAACTTTGGGTGGTTGTAATTTGATGTCATTAATTATTGTGTTGTCACAAATATGTGTTGGAAACTGGCAGAAATTCTCAGAGACAATAGAAAGAGTGAAAGACATTCTCACCCACTCCTTCAGCCCAGTAATTGGTTTAGAGTGGTTCAACAGGACGAAGAAACGCTCATGAAGAAATCTCCGGAGGAATTCTGTGAGATATTTCAGTGATTCTCGCCTCGATTTCAGTTGAGCCTGAAGAAGTCCTCACACTATATATCGATTGAATGGCATTAGTTTCACATGCCATGGGAAAATTTAGGTCAATTCCAAACTGAGTTTTTGGCATGTGAGAGAGTTGAAGATCGACAGGAAGGTGAAACAATGGAGCATTTTGGTGGAAAATCCAACTCTAAATTATTCATCATCACCAATTGAGAGCATCACAATGTGATTTTCCTCTGCGAGCTGAGCCCTCTTTTCCTCTCATCTTTCACATCACCATTTTTCCTTCTTTCACACGAGGTGCCGCCGAGTCTGGCCCCAGAGAAGACGTGGAAAATTAATAGTGGGCAAAAATCATAGAGATTCTGCGTCTCCAGTGGAGAAATTTTCCATCACACACAATATCGGCCCAGTTGTGCCATCGACCATTGCGGAAAGCTCATTTTTACGTCCTTTAACTTGACCTACAAAGCAGACAAGAGTACACAATTTGACATTCATCGTGGAACGCACAATTGCCCAACTTCCTCTCCTGCGCACACACTTTATCGTCAAATCCTCGCCCCAACCGAAAAATTCACCCTCATTCGCCGCCACCCTCCCAAAAACACACACACTCTTTCTCTCGCTCCCCTTTCTTCTCTCTCCCCCTCATGGAAAAATTAGAGAGAATACGAGAAATTTTCCATCCCATCACGATTGTGTTGTGGAAATTGAAAAATATCCCCAATGCGTGAAATGAATATTAAATTGATATCGGAGAGACTCAGAACAGGGGATAAAATCCAACCTCATGGAAATGCACTTAACCCAACAATTTAATTACAACATTCTGAGAAAGAAAAAAACAATAACTTCTGCAGAGGAAACTTCTGGCCAATGTGTAAAGTTATAACATTGTGCCTCTGCACAAAGTGATAAGAAGACTTGTATTTTTCGCACTTGTCCGCGATAAGCGCACTGGCGAGTGTTTCCTCTCTCTCTCGGCGGGTGCAGACTTCTGAAAAACATGCCAATTCCTTGAAGAATCATCGCAAGTGAGTTTTTATAAGAATTGGAGAGAAATCTCAGCATTGAGATTGAATTACAGAGAATATTTAATCCATCATTCAACCGCTCACAATTGATTCGAAAAAAAACTCTGTAAATTTTATGCTGTTTTTGCGTGATTTGCGATAAGAGTTCGGATAGCATTTGCAGAAAATCACAAAAGGGGCGGATGAGTAAATAAACAATGCTTTCTTGTGATGCCTGGGCAAGAAGAAATCAGATAACAGAAATTGAAAATTTGCATTTCAATATGCAGAAGGTCGAGTTTAATAGTAATATTTTAGCTGAAAGTATACGATAAAATTAGCCTTATAGATTTTAAAATAAGTGCACAGAAGTGAAATTCAATATACATACAGAAAATAAACTCTGTTTTCTAACCTAATTTAAGGGTTAAGGCTTGAACGAGAGCATTTAAGGTCAAACTATTCTTTTATTAAATGCCTTTGTTCGTATATTTTTCTAATTTTTTACTTACAAAATGCGTCAAAGCAATATTATCTTAAGCCCCACCCATTCTTAAGCTCCGCCCCTCGAAAACAGCGTTTCCAATCATCAAATCCGCTAGTTTCAGAGCACCAGAGCTTAAATCCCATCATTTTGTCAATCTAAAAAAACATTTATTATCTTCAAAAAGTACTTAAAATCTTGTTTGTTCACTCAGTGCTTGTCTTTGTATAGAATTTCTTAAAGACTCTCTTATCGTTTCACTTCATTTGCCTGGTCACTAGCCTTGATTCTATTACAATTGTTTTCAACAGCCCTTCTTCTGGCGCCGATTTTGGGCCTTTCTGTGCCGAACTTTTCCACCCCTTGCTCGAGGCAGGCGCGCCGTGACCTTGACGGTGGAGATGGGGTGCTTCTGCTGCCAAATTTTCCACCAAAATGTCCCCAAATCTGGCCTCACATCAAGTGAGATTTCCCAAGAGGTCTCCCAGGGTTTCCCATGCAATTCCATTTCCAAAGGGGTGAAGCCCTTTTGGGGCCGAGACTGTCTTGCACAATATCTTGCGTCATCCACCCCCATTTTTTCTCTGGAAAAGCCACCCCCTCCCCAAATGTCTCGCTGCCGCTAAAGTGACCAGAAAAAGAGGCAGAAAAATGAGTAGAAATAAGGTCTCATTTTCTCAAACTCGCAATCTTATCACAGTCGGCCCATCATCACACGGGAGGCTCCACGAGTGAGACCCGCCGAGTGTCGCCCCAGGTGGGAGCGAGAGGGCAACAGCCAAGCGCTCTCCCCAAATTAGCCAGACGGCCAAGCCCCGCGAGCGCCCCCTTGGGGCCCGCTTCCCAGCCACTTACAGCGTCAACTCCACTATTCACTGTATCCACACAGCTTGGGGCGGTGGTTGCACAACAGTTTCCCACACGATCGCGCAGAGAAGCGACTTTTTCGCACTGTTTCAATTTTCACGGGAAAAACGCGAGCAACGCACAACAATCGCCATTGATCGCCATTGGCTGACTGCGTTGTCAAACGCAGGACCGATTTCAACCGAGCACACCAGCGCCGCCGTGTGGCCGGGGTGCGCACAATTTCGACGAGTGGGGAAATTTTAGTCCAGAAATGCGTGCGCAAAAGAGGGAAAATCGACCATTGGCTGGGGTAAGAGATTTATTAGCTATACCTATGAATTTCCAGCAATCGATTCCATGGCCTTTTGTAGTGCCTGTCCGAAGGATTTCACGTAGAGTGGCGAGATGTCTGTGAAGAGAGCGTAGGGAGTCTCGTAAATCCTCGAATTGTCCTCAATTTCCGGATTCACAGTGTCAAACTCCTCGCCAACAATGCGAAATCCCATGGCAGACACGCATATGCAGAGATTTTTATCCTCCAGAGTCGTGGCGTTCAAGTAAATTCGACTACTCTTTGATTCCAGTCGCTGAGACACTTCGACAGTCTTCAAGTGCGCCTTCACATCGTGCACAATTGCAGCGGCTTCCTGCTGCCAATCCATCAGCTCCTCAGAATCCCACATTTTACTGAAAACAGTTCTGTTTACACTTTTCACAACTACTCACCACTGTGGTGAATTGGGTTGACAGCCGGTTTTGGTGCGTGAACTGTGTGGCCAGAAGAAGTGAAATCCGAAGAAATGACTGCTTTTGAGGGTAAGAAACACTCTATTATCTTCACAATCCTCTCTTAATACAGTATATTTACATTTGCAATGCAGAATTTGGCGTTTTGCCGGAAATTGGACGCGCCGTGGATGAAATGGAGTGGACTCTCCCCACAGACGTCCAGGCAGAAGCGATTCCCCTGATCCTGGGCGGTGGAGACGTCCTGATGGCCGCTGAAACTGGCAGTGGAAAGACCGGAGCCTTCTGTCTGCCAATTCTGCAGATTGTGTGGGAGACACTGAAAGATATCGAAGAGGGGAAGGGTAAAAAAGGCGCCACGGCATCCGGAACCACAGCGAAGCCCTGGACAATGTCCTTCTTCGATCGTGGCAACGCCTTGGCAGTCTCTCCGGATGGATTTAAGTGCCAATCGAGAGAATTCAAGGAGTGGCACGGCTGTCGGTGCACGACTGGTGTTCAAGGTGCCGGAAAGTACTTCTTCGAGGCGACTGTGACGGATGAGGGACTCTGCCGTGTGGGCTGGGCCACCCAGAAGGCCAATCTCGATCTGGGCACCTGCAAGTTTGGCTTTGGCTTCGGCGGTACGGGCAAGAAGTCAAACAACCGACAATTTGATGACTATGGAGAGGCTTTTGGCATCAACGATGTGATTGGATGTCTTCTGGATCTCCAGGCGCATGAGGTGCGTTTCATAAAGAATGGAAAGGATCTGGGAGTGGCGTTCAACGTGCCCGATTTCTTGCGCACCGAGACTTTCTATCCGGCTGTTGTGCTGAAGAATGCCGAGATGCTGTTCAACTTTGGCGAAGAGGCTTTCAAGCATCCGCCAGCACAAGGATTTGTGGGTCTGGTGAATGTGGAGAAGAAGTGCGTGAAGAACAACCCTCTGGCTGCTCCCACGGCTGCTGCACTGGAGGATGCCAAGCCCAAGCCGAATGCTCCGCAGGCCATAATCATTGAGCCATCACGGGAATTGGCTGAGCAAACTCTGACGCAGATCACGAAGTTCAAGCGACACTTGAAGGATCCCCTGATCAGTGAGCTCCTGCTGATCGGTGGGGTGAACGTGAGGGATCAGATGGCTGTCCTCGAGCGGGGCGTGGATATAATAGTGGCGACGCCCGGACGTCTTGAGGATCTCATTGGCGGTGGCTATTTGCTGCTGTCGCATTGCAGATTCTTCGTGCTGGACGAAGCCGATGGACTGCTGCAGCAGGGCTATGGCGACATGATCGATCGGCTGCACAAGCAAATACCCAAGATCACAGCCGACGGCAGGCGGCTACAGATGATCGTGTGCAGCGCCACGCTGCACTCGTTCGAGGTGAAGAAGATGGCTGAGCGCCTGATGCACTTCCCCACCTGGGTGGATCTCAAGGGCGAGGACGCGGTGCCGGAGACTGTGCATCATGTGGTGGTGAAGGTAGATCCCCAGAGGGATACCGCGTGGCACAGCATGCGCCAGCGCATCCAGACTGATGCTGTGCACGCCCAGGACAACGTGAGGCCGGGAAACAGTACGGCGGAGACTCTCTCGGAGGCAGTGAAGATCCTCAAGGGTGACTACTGCGTGAAGGCGATTGAGGAGCACAACATGGATCGTGCCATTATTTTCTGTCGCACGAAGCTGGATTGCGACAACCTGGAGAGGTACTTGAAGCTGGCGGGCGGCCAGAAGTACTCGTGCGTGTGTCTTCACGGCGACCGGAAGCCGCAGGAGAGGAAGGCCAACCTGGAGGCGTTCAAGGAGAAGCGAGTGAAGTTCCTCATCTGCACTGATGTCGCGGCCAGAGGCATTGACGTCTCTGGGCTGCCCTTTATGATTAACATCACGCTGCCGGACGAGAAGTCCAACTACGTGCATCGTATTGGGCGCGTTGGCAGGGCCGAGAGAATGGGTCTGGCCATAAGTCTGGTGGCGTCGGTGCCGGAGAAGGTGTGGTACCACGGCGAGTGGTGCAAATCTCGCGGCAGAAATTGCTGGAACACGAATCTCACTGACCAGAGAGGCTGCTGCGTGTGGTACAACGAGATGAACTACTTGGCGGAGATCGAGGATCACCTGAATATCACCATTCCCCAGGTGGACAAGGACATGAAGGTGCCTGTGAATGATTTCGACGGGAAAGTCGTGTACGGCGAGAAGCTGAAGAATTCCGGCACGGGATACAAGGATCACGTGCAGCAGCTGATTCCTGTGGTGCAGCAACTCTCGGATCTCGAGTCACGCGCCCAGGTGCTCTTCCTCAAGCACCTCCCAGTGCGATAAATAAAATACTCCCCTCACGGAATAAAAAGCCCAGGAATCCCACAATATCATAATTCTCTATTGACACTCTAGCACTTTCCGGACACACAGATCAATAGGCATCCACACGGGGCGCCTTGGCGTAGTGCTCCTCGCTGCTGCGCTCGCCCTTCCACCACTGACGGTGCCTCTCGCTGCGCATGGCGTGGAAGCGCAGGATTTGCTTCTTCCTGCCCACGCACTCCTGGAAGTCGTGAATCAGATCGGCACACTTCAGTCGCCCTCTGTCCGTTCCGTACGCCTCCAGGCACTCCATCATATCAATCTCCCTCTCGCCGCACTTGTCGTAGTGCTGGCAATTGGGGATGGACGCCGTGAGGTCCGTGAAGATATTCCGCAAGAATGGTTGCCCAGACATCCTGGATTCTCGAGATTTTCACAAGGAAAAAATTTCTTATTACGCCACTTCACCTCGAGCAATCTGACAGCCCAGCAGTGGTGCCAATACTGCGGGAAATTTGAATCTCCCGAATGAGAATAACGGCCGCGAGTAAAACAAAGTCAACTTCTCTTCTGTTAATTTATTAATATTTGTGGCTTTTTCTCAAATACAATTTTCTTGTATTGATCATTTCTTGCATTTATCGATTATATTCTGAGGTATTGACACATATAGAGAGCGAACTCACAATATTTTTTTTAACAAAATTACAACCAGCATCACATCACTCTACTATTTAGACTTTTTTACACGTTTCCTTCTCATTTCTCGCCTCTAACTTTTCTCTTTTTCTCGCTTACAGGGATGAAAATCAAAAGTTTTTTTTGTCACAAGAAAACCATCAGTTCAGTTTTCCACGTGTCATTCCATAATTTTACGACATTTAAGGAGGATTGTTGAAGTTCGGTGTGGAATTACTGTGTGTGTGTGTGTGTGTGTATTTTAAAAGAAAAATCTTCAATTCTCTCTCTTGCCTTTCCCTCTTCATTTCCCTTCTGTCTAATTTTTCTCCCATTCATAGTTTTGTTGTTGTTCTTGTTGTTTATTGTAAGTTAACTTCTCGGCTAGGAAAGGTGCAAATTATCACTATTGTATCCTTTATGATTAACTCTTCCGTCATTTCTTCATTTCTCTACACTTTACAAACTTCTGTCATTGATCATAAATCCAGAAAAAAAACCCTCCTTAATACAAAATGATTTTTACAAAAAAAAGCGTGCTTTTCTACTAATTAAAAAATCACTGTTCTTTTTGTAAGTCACTTGGCAAAAAAGTCTCTCAAAAAAAAAACGCAAAAATCGGTTTTACAGTGAAAATTATACAAAAAAAAAAGATCTTCAGCGTTAAAGCGCTCGCATTTCTCTTCTATTGAATCTCAACCTCTCGTCATTTTTCTTTCTCTCTGAAGTAAATTAATAATTAAAAATAATAATAAATAACACTAAACAAAAGTCTGTTTCTTCAGTTTTTCCACATCTTCTTCTTCTTTTCTTGTTTTTTTTAGTCTATAATTTATATCACAAAAGTTAAATGAAAAAATAAAATTCATACAATAATTTCATTTTTTTCTCCACTCTCATTTCGCTTTTTCTTCATTCTCTTTTCTTATTTTTCTTTCTTCATCTCTTCTTGTTTCGCATTAAACGCAATTCATACCATTTTTTTGTCGTCTCAAGTGTATCTCAAATGAGTATTTTTTTTTTAAATTCATTTATATATATAATAAAGACCATTTCAATATTGAAGTGTTACAATAAAAAAATATTTCTTGGACAGTGTGGATATTTTTCCTTTTCATCTTCTTTTCGTGTGTTGTGAGTAAATTTTCAATCACGCGCTCTAAATAAAATGGAAAATGTTAAAAGAAAAAAAGCACAAACTACTAATTCGTGAACAAAAAAAAAAAACTAGCATATCTCGAAAGAATACAAATCAGTCAAATTGAGTTGAACATTGTTGGTTGATTCGTGAATAGAATTAATCCATTTCTCCCTCAGCTCTTATCAATCATTTCCTAATGTTTCTCTTTCTCTCTCTCTCTCTGTTTTCAACAGTTGCAGCCGGAGAAATTGAGTGGGTGACGAAGGAATTAAAGAATAAGCACAAATCGTTGGAGAACAGAAACTTATAATATAACATTTCTTCGGATTTTGTCGATTCCTTCCTTTCTTTCTCTTTCTTACCCCAAATTTTTTTCACATCATAATTCCTGTTTTTCTCAACTGTCCTCGCAATTGTGAATGAAGAAAAAATCATACATACGTACCTCATCTCTCTCTCTTTCTCACTCTCTCGCGCGCGCGCGCGCAATCGCTGATAAATGATCCTCAGCTTTAGTGTTCAGATGGAAGATTGTTGGGGAATCTCCTTTACACCACGCGATCCAGTCAGGCCTCCGTGCCGCCCACGAGGGACGAATTCTTGGGCGTGTACGCCGTGGCATTGGGATCAAGATTCGACGAATTGCCACCCATGTTGCCCACGCCAGGCGCCTCGCGCTGCTGCTGAACGCAATTCGACACACCCTGACTGGCCGCCGTCAGTTGGCAGATGATCGACGGCGCGCCGAGGCCCATCTGCACCTGACTCGGACTCTGTTGCGCCATGATCAGCGGCGGTGTGTCATTGAGGCGCAACATTGAGCTGCCGGCTGACGAATTGGGCGTCAAACTGAAGGATTCCGTCGGCATGGCCGGCATCACGGCCAGCAATTGAGCAATCTTCCCCTTCAGCTCCAGCATCTCCTTCTCCATGCTGCGAATCAGTGCTGCAAAAGGACACACAGAAACCGAAATCAAAAATCACCTCCAATCATCAAAGCCAATCACTCTACTCACAATCCTTTATGTCCACTTCACGTCGCGCCTCGCCGAGTGCAGAAAACAAGTCCAATTTAAATCTCGTCTCAGCTGACAAATTCTTCTCCAGCGTCGAATTCTTATCCTGCATCGCCGCCAATGCTGACATAAGCATCTCTGTGCTCTGCTGAGCGTCGCGATTTCTCATCTCTGCCTCCAATTTGCGAATCTGTCACACAAAAAAAACAAACACACACAAACAATAATGCATTGCACTTCATCATGTTTGCAGAGGAATTTACCTCATCTTCATATCTTCTGTTCTGCTGTTCACTACTCTTCCTCTGCTCATCGGTTGTTGACAATTCACGTCTTAAGCGTCCAGCTTCGGACTCCAAATGTCTCTTCTTCATCTTGCACGATTCGCCACATTCAGTTCTATGTGAAAACAATGAATTTGTCAGTGCGTTAACATAAACTCCCAAAGACAGATACTCACAATTTAGCCGCTTTCTCTTCAATCTTCACACGAATCTTCCGCTCATTAGTCAATTGGGCTTCCAAGGCGAGTCGCTGACGGCGCTCCTCGCCGAGCCTCTTCTCAGCATTCTGCAAATTCTGCCTGTCCACGTGCCTCGAGTTGTTGAGATCTTGAATCCTATAAAGCCAAACAATTAGGCATTTGATGATTCAGCAAACATTCCACTTCACTCACTTCTTCTCCAGCTCATCATTCTCCTTCTGCTTGGCCTGCAGACAAGACTTGATGGTCGCCCCAGAGTCCACTTTCTGCCTCAGATCGTGCTCCACTTGTCTCATGTGCCCCATATCCGATCGCATCTTCTTCACCTCACCCTCGAGTCGCAGACACGATTCGCACACCTGCGGCAGCGTCTGTGACGTCTGACTGTGATTCTGTGCACTCTGGCCACCACTCTCCATGCCATTCACATGCTGCTGATGATGATTGTCCCGCGCTGAGTCCTTTTGCTTGGCGCGATTCCTTTTCTTGCCCCGCTCCATGGTCACATCCGCCTCCTGTTCGCTGCAATTGTAATTGATGCCACCATTCTGTTGTACTCTGTTGCTGCTGCTCTGTGATGATGATTTTGTCGATGATGGCGATCCGTCGCCAGCACTCTGTCCATTCGGTTCTGGACTATTGTGTATTATGGATCGGTGATCAGTCTTTGTGTTCTGCTCTCTGTCGCGCTCACGCGACGATCCACCAGACAGACTGTCACTCGATGAACGCGTCACATCCTTCGTGGCCGCCGCGGCGGAATTATGCGTGGAAGATGATGCGGAAGAGCACGGCTGCTGCTGATGATATGACGTGTGATGAATGGATGATTTACTACTACTATGATTGTTAAGATCACATTTGCTGCTCGCATCCGCAGTGCTGTTCCTCTTGCCATGTCCACGGCCACCCGGATAGCCACTCGCCACGCTGCCGTTCGACGACGCTGACGCGCCCACGGCATGACCATTCGACTGGCTCGACGTCACTGTGACTATGCTGAGCGCCTTCGGTGGACTCTTGGCGCCGCTGCCACTGCTGCTCCTCGTCACGTCGCCATTGTTGATCGTCGTGGTCGTGGTCGTGGTCGTCGTCGACGTCATCGTCGTCGTCGTCGCGGCAGCCGTCACACTGATGCTCTCCGTCAGCGCTATCGCGTCCTCGGCGGGCTCCTCCTGCGGCAGCGCCTGCTGCAGCAGTTGCATGTAAAACTCATTCTCCTTCGCCACCTCGCGCTGCTTTCGCTGGCGCATCCGGAAGCCGACGTAGCTCTTGAAGCCGAAACCCAGTGTCACCACTGGATAGCCAATGCTGTCGAGAGAGACACAAGGAGAACAATTAACACATGAAATTGGACAGTTTGGGTTAGAGAAGAGAGTCTTCATGTGGAACAACGTAAAAAATGCAAATTTGCCTGAATATCAAGTTTGAGAACCACATCATCTCTTCATTTTGAAAAACATACGCCGTCACAACTCACCAATGGGCAGCAAAAGGTCGACAGAGATCCAAATGTGGCATATGTCGACTGTCTTTCCAGCGAACTGCACCCTCAATGTACAGGAAAAGCATCCACAGCACGATTGTCGGCAAGCAAATGCCCTTTTCTGCAAAAGAAAATCATCGTGTGAAAATCCAACTGGACTGTCTCACTTCTTCTCACCTGTGTGCCACACATATTGTACCCAAACGTATGTGCTTGCTGCAAAAAACAGCCAGTGGACTGGTATAAAAAATAAACATATGAGATCCGATGTGATGGCGATGCACACAAAGAGAACGGAAAAAGCCTACAGAGAGAGAGATAATATGATGACATCAAATACTCTTTCATCAGGGAAGGAGGATTGCAAGTCCTCAGATTGAGTGACACAACAACTCACCAGTCCCTTGTACTTGAAAGAGTCATGAACGGAACGGAGAAGCAGCCAGAACGGCCAGAGAAACTCAAAGCGGAATTCCAACATGAAATCGGCTGTAATCACAATGGCCCACAGTAACAGGAACTTGATGTACAATATTGTATTGCTGCAAGAAGAAGAAGGAAAGGATGATCTCATGTGCATTAGACAATTCACTTCTTATCTCTGCAAAAACCGCAGAAACACACACACACATACACACATGCAACCACACATAATGTCGCGAGGGGAGAAAGGTGTGTTATCAATGGTATTAATAGGTAATGTTTGTGGTGAGACAATTCACATCTCTTGGCGTTGGCGAATGTTAACAAAAAGTAGGTGAATTATGCAATTATTTGTGCACGCGCTGCATTTCAGCCTCTTCTCCTCTGCCTTGGTGAACTTGAGCTCTTGTCGCACACTCACTTTTCGGCCACAAGAAGGATTGCAGATGATTTTCTCATCACACCAATTATTGTGCTTCATCGACACTTGAGCCCTTCAGTGGCCACAACAGCTATTGTCATCGTCAGACTGACGGTCAATGTGACCAAATGTCGTGAAGCAAAGTAAAAACCACAGAAATTTAATATAAGTCGAATGGGTGAAAATTCTCAATTACATGTGTGATGTTTAAACCCTAATACAATGGTTAAGATTGTTTACCACATCACAATTTCACAAAGAATGACTCTATAAATACAAATATAAGTACTTTGATTCCTCAAAAGTACTGAAATAATTTAGCTGTGATCTTCTTTTCTCTCTTTATGAACTCTTATTTGCTTCCCATAGAATCCCATGTCTTATAAGACGATGCAGTCTTATTGTTGCATTTCGACTTCTTCCCATGGAATTTCACAGTGTGTTTCACGCATTTTGACGGCCCCCGTGCCCTGTCCACGCTCTACTCGCACTCTTGCGCCCCTCAGCGCGTTCCCGCGCCAAAGGGGGTCACGAAGGATGGCTCGCGAGGCCACAGCAGCGGAAACTTCGGCGGCAGCTGCGACAGCTGTTGCAGCAATTGCCTCTGAAGGGGGCAAGGGAGGTGGGGAAAGGCACCCGATACAGCCGGGAGGCGCTGCTGGAGCGCAAAGACGCCGCGTGCACGCGGCCAACGGTGCGGAGTGCCTCTGATACGCGATGGGAAGAGAATTTTGATACTGAAACAGCCATTTTGGTAGGAAGAGCACACAAGGAAGCCTCAACAAACTCCCCGTCAACATAGTCACGGCACTCCGCCAGCGTTGCACAGCACACGCCCCCCGCGACACAGCAGCTTGTGCCCCATGCGCGCACAGGCCCTGTGAGAGCATCGCGGAGACCGCGCGAGGACGATATGTGTGAAAAAGGTAGCGTTCTTTACCTTCCGTACATTCCTTCCGTGATTTTATTGCGTTTTATGGGGCGCCTCAATTTACAATCGGCATTTCTTCTCTTCATCGCTTATTGTGGGGTGTTTATCGCTCGATTTTCCACAGTTTGTTGCCTCCAGAATGCACTTTTGACGCCAAAACCCCGCTTTTCTTGCCTTTTTCTCCCTATTTTCTTCTTCGCACTTGTCACTTTTTGTCAGAAAACTGCGTAGGCAGCGCCACTATCGTGCTGCGGAATTGCAAAGCAGCAGAGAGCGCGCAAGAGTTGCTCAGAGGTGTCGCTGCAGTATCTCTCTTCTCTGGCAACCCGCTTGCTTTCACTTTGCGTTTTTTATTATTTCCTCGCTTTTTTACCGCGTTTCCGTGAAAAATACTGGCAGGAAAGATGTCTTTTGGCGACGTGAATACACCCAAGGGCCTTGGTGAGCTCAACAAACACCTGGCAGCGAACAGCTACGTGGTTGGGTAAGGATTTTAGGTGTTTTTGTGCTTCTGAGGTTATGTCCACGTGGATGATCGCTCTTTGCAGGTACACTCCATCCAAGGCGGATTTGTCGGTATTTGAGGCCCTCGGGAGCAATCCCGGCGAGAAGTTCGTGCACGTCCAGCGCTGGTACCGTCACATTGCCTCTTACACGCCGGCGGAGCGCAGCAAGTGGGGCGGTCAGGCTGTTCCTCAGGTGTCCGGAGGGCAGCCCACTGTGGCAAGCAAGGCGGCGGACGATGACGATGATGTGGACCTGTTCGGATCGGACGAGGAGGATGATGCCGAGGCGGAGCGCCTTAGGGAGGAGCGCGTGAAGGCGTATTCGGAGAAGAAATCAAAGAAGCCAGCCTTGATCGCCAAGAGCTCAATTCTGCTGGATGTGAAGCCGTGGGACGATGAGACTGACATGGCGAAGATGGAGGAACTGGTGCGCACCATCGTGATGGACGGCCTCGTGTGGGGCGCCTCGAAGCTCGTGCCCCTCGCGTACGGCATCCGTAAGCTGCAGATCATGTGCGTGATCGAGGATGAGAAGATTTCCGTGGATCTTCTGCAAGAGAAGATCCAGGAGTTTGAGGACTTTGTCCAGTCCGTCGACATTGCCGCCTTTAACAAGATCTAGGAATGATGAGATGCTCATTAAAGATGCTCTTGCTGCACAGAAATTTAATCGTGACTTTGAACTTAAGCGTTGATCTTTGCCTGAGTCCTTCGTCTTCACTTTCTCCAAGGAGAATCATTGGCTGGGTATCATAACAGACGCACCAGGTACGCTATTAGTCAGAGAAATGATGACAGTTTCAGAATATAAGACAAAGAGAAACAATAATCGCGATCTTAACGCTTCTTATTTCCATGTCTTCATCTTCGCTGCTCTTCTTATTGGAAAGCAGGCGAAGAAAGCATTTCTTATTAGATGTCATTGACTTTAATTTCATATTACACTTTGAGCAACTTTACCTCTGGCACTCATTCTCCAAATAAGACGTGTTAATCTTCAAGAGATTCTTGTAAGAATGCTTTTAATGCACTTCAGAACCCATTCAGAACGCACGCAAGTCTTTGAAAGTCTCAAAAAGCAGGTAAAATAAACGTGATGTCATATGAAACAGTTTGATGATCGCTTCAGATCAATCGCAATCAGAGATGCTTTAACAACTCTTTGTCATGCTTGCAAATTGACCTCAAAAGCTCATCTCAGGCGCTCATTGTCCTTTTCCACAGTCGCGCAAGTCATTCAATCCAGCGCAGATGATCGCAGCCGAGTGTCACTGAGTGTATCGCCTTATCGGCTCGGCGTTTTGTCTCTGGAGAGTGGGGATCGCGCGATCTCATATAAATGTTAATCGTTCTGCTGACCAGTTCGCAGTTGATTTTTGCTAATCCCACGGACAGTATTCGAGGCGTGCGCCGCAGAGTGGCATTCTTGTGTCCCCCGTTTGTGTTCTTTCACTGTGCCCAAAGTCAAGAAACTCCAACGCTATGTGCACCTCCTCCCGGTGGATAATCTGCGCTCTCCTGCTGGCCGCGATCGCGCTGGCCAACGCGGATGTGTCGCATGTTGGTGAGTGTGTTGTTCTCAGAAGGTCTTGTCGCCGATTGAATAATTCATGTTTGACGACAGAGGATGGCTTTTTTGGTGGCGATACTCCGTATTCGCGCGTGGTTTTCTCATTTTATTATATCAGCGATATTAATGCAATTGACATTGGACTTGAGGTATGTTGGGTGAGAGTGTGGTGTTGACCACACATGGCCGAAAAAGGTGGGAGACGCGAACTCTTGCGATGGTGAGAAACAAGGCGGAGACATTGTGATCCCAAGTGGTGTACAGTTGAAATTCCAGTAAAATACCAATTTTACTGCACTTCTTTGAATCCCCTTTGTATGGTTTTGTGTGCAAAACTGGGCAGATAAACTCCAGAAACATAAATTCCTAAGCTTGGTCTGCTTAAGAAATATTGAGAGAATCTAGAAATTCGCCTAATCTTACGCAAATAACAGCTGGAAACTTGCAATTATCTCGCAATTGAAATAATGCAAAGCAGAAATCTTAGTTTAGAACATGATAAGTAAGAAATAAATATACCAACAGTGCAATACTGAAGAAATGCACCAGTCTATAAGTGGTGTACAATTTGTAGTCATATTATCGCCCCTTTGGTGAAAAACATCAAAACCGGATTTTCTCGTGAGTCCCGTGATTTGGCTGCGCTGGAAAGCCATGTGAAGACGCTGCTGGGCAGTGTTTTGGGGCCTTGACGCGAGGGAAATCTCAATATCTCTGCCGTGACGCCAGAGATGACCAGGCGTGCGATGGTGATCTCAAGCAGTGACCTTTGGGGAGTTGCACAGATTGATGGCTTATTTATTCAGCGCGACAAAATTTGGAGATTCTCAGGGTAGAGGAACAAAAGACTGTTAGGAATGTGAGCAATTTCCGCAAATTCTGATTTATGGCTGTGCTTGGAAAGTTTTGTAAACACCACTAAAAATCTGATCGTCAGCGAAGCCTTGAAAAGCTTAGCGTCCCATTGGATGCAGAGTGCTAAAGATCGCTATTTTATAAATAAATCTACGAGATGTGTGTTTTTTCCCCTCTAATGGAAGAAAAGAGTTTAATTGAATCGCAAAACATCCCCAAGATTGCTTCTTTGTCCAGAGAGCTTGGAAGGAAGCCCGCGCACTTGCTAATTGTTCCGCTAATGAGGAAATAATTGCCACCATTGTTAATCTCTCAATCCAATATCTTTCCCATAATTACTATCAACTTGCAAATACGATCTTTCATGTTAACTTAATAGTGTGTCTCTCAGCATTTTCTATCGCTGTCCGAGCGAACAATTAAATGAGAGTGAAACTCTCAGGGCATCTCAGAACGTGGACTTTTCTCCCACGCGCGCGTGAATTACGCGAAAGGCATTCCCCACCTGAGATCCGGCTAATGCGATTCTCTGGGCAGTTGCAGGCAACCAGACGCCGCTGTCGGACATCTGCCTGGGCTGCATCTGCGAGGCCATGTCGGGCTGCAACAGGGCGGCGTCCTGTGATGGCAACGTGTGCGGCCTCTTCAAAATCACGCATCCCTACTGGGTGGACGCCGGGAAGCCCGTGCAGCAGGCTGACTCCCCCGAAGCCACCGGAGCCTTCGCCAATTGCGTCACGGAGCCCTTCTGCGCCGGCCGCGCTGTGCAGAACTACATGAGTCGCTTCGGGCAGGTAAAAACCGAATTCGTTGTGATAAATGAAAGTTTATCACGGTCTTAGAGACACCTGACTTTCGTTTATTAATCAGAAGCAGGGCTGAAATCGCCTTATCTAGGCAGTGTTATAGAGTGCATCGATTGCCAATCAATGTTTTCATTTATTTAATGCTGCACTCTTGTCGGCAGGATTGCAACAAGGACGGCGTGATTGACTGCTCAGACTACCTGGCTGTTCACATCCTGGGCGGATACGGATGCAGCGGCGAGATTCCGGCCAAGTTCACGAACGCACTCAGCAATTGCCTGTACCAAGCGAGCGCCTTCCAAAACGCCTTTCAATAACTCGCGCGAAAAGATGATAAAGTGACGAGATTAAAGGGCTTTTTATAGAAGCACAGCATAGTTTTCATGTCATGGTTTATTTCAAACATTTAACAATTCTAATCATCCAGTCTATTCAAGTTTATTAATGCGTAAACGGTTCTCTTGTCATCCTAGATATTTGGTTTTAGTGTCTATTCACGTTTTTTTGCAATTCAGTTTATCTCAATAATATTAACATTAAATAAGTTTTTTTTATTGATATTATTTCATTTTATACTTGTTGAGAAAGTCCAGAGAAACGTCTCTGGAAAGAGCGAAAAGGTTTTGGTTTTTTCCCCATAGAAATTGACAAAAATCTATTAAGATGAAATTCTCTCAATTCAAAATACGTATATATTTTTTCATCGGTTTGTTTTTTAGATGTGAAACGCTTTACACGAGATATTTTCTTTGGGAGAAAAAATTCAATTGGCAACATTTTTCTGGCCTGTTTTCATCTTTTAATCTCTTAATGAATTTTAATTTCCTTTTCTTCTTCTCTAATATCTTAAATATACACGAGACAATTTCATAAAGTAATAAATTTAAGGAATAATTGTGTCTTTAAAAAAAATGAGCGAAAATAGGGTAGAAAATATTGCTCAAGATTTAAATATTGCTCACTAAATTGAGAGAACATAAATTTCTGATTTACAATTTAATTTCTTAAACTCTACTCTTCACCCTTTCAATACACTTTTCTCTCTCTAATCATCGATTCTCATCGTTAAAAATCGTCAGTCAAAAATAGTTTCTTTTTCTCATTTTTTATGCTATCTTTAAATTTCAACTGACTCATAAACATCTTCTATAGCTGATTACAATTCTGGATATATAGAATTCAACTTATTCTTCTGTTTTTCTCCTTTCAATTTGAATATTTCGGGTATATAAGTGATTATATTCAATGGTTAGTTAAATTGCAATGCGGTTTTCTCTCCTGGCAATGAAACATTGTTGCCAGATGAGGGAAAATGCATCTGCATTGGCATTTTGTTAGAAATCCTTTCTCTTGGAGAAATTTTATGTGGTTTCTTTTCCTTTTTTTGAAATATTCTCATGTCGAAGAGTGGGAAGGAAACGAGGGCGGACATAAGGTATATATCTCTCTCACATGTACAGATTTATGCCTAACCGAAGAAACTTTTGGCAGCGGAAGCCTCCTTTTTCCTCCGCTTCTTCTCCTCCTTGGCCAGCATCTTGGCGAGGCGCTCCTCCTCTTTGGCAATTCGTTTCTCTTCCTGCAATGGTTATCATTTTACAATCGACTCCACCAGCGGAGTGCCTAATAAAACTCACCTTTCTCATTTCCTTCTCTGCCTTTAGTCGCGCCTTCTCCTCCTTCTTGTCCTCACGCGAGGCGCTCGCGGCCGCCGCGACCACGGCGGGGGCGGTCTTGGAGGTGGAGGGCGCTGGGAGGTCTGATTTGCTCTTCACGGACACACTTTTGCCACTCATGGGCGACTTGGCGCGGATCGGGGCGACTTTCGAGCCCACGCCGAGGCTCTTGGCGCCACCGGGGGGAGCGGAAGAGGATGCGTCGGCTACCAGGAGGGGAATGATGTCCGTAGGACTGCTGGACTTTCCGGTGTAAGTGCCATATCTGTGGGAAAACAGTGGCGTTTTGAGGAATCGCAGAGAAACACTTAACCAGAGTTACCGCCCTCTCGAATGCCCCGCCCATTTACACGTCTTACAATTACACCCTGACGACGTATAGCAATTTATTTGGAAGCAGAACACTACTGTGACATTATCTACATAGAATTCTCAATTATTTAGAGCATTGAATTTATTTAGAGCAAAAGCTCATAAAATCTGTAAAACTGCAGTATCACGTGTGAAAATTGTTCCCTAAATAACTTGAACATGAAAAGGAAAACTTTAACCATCGTCTTGCTTGAATTATTCCCATTATTCTTTTCATCCAGAGAATATCGTGATTTCAGCACATTTAGTACAGTGTACCTATACATATAATTGTGGGAATATTATTACATAGACCACAATTTCCACTCATGAAACATAAGAATTCTGGAGAATTGACGCTTTTTCTGCGCGGAAGTTTGAATTTAGTCAAAGTCTTACGTGCAATTCAAGAAGAGAATTGTACGGAGTCAGACTTCTTAAGCACAGCAATTTCAGGAAAAAACTTCCTCAGTTTCTCAACACATAAAATTTGTTCTTCAGCGGCACGATATGCGGAAGTTATTGGAAGTTAAGATGGGGATGGGAATGTGGCCTGGACTCACCTGAGTCGTGGATTGGTTGCGTGCACTGGAGAGGGCGTCGGGAGGCGCCGAGCTGGGCTCCTGAATTCCTTGATTGTGGGCAGGCGGGAGCGCAGCATGATCTCTGACACCCTCTCCTTGCTAGGGCGATTCAGATAGGCCGGATTGCGCGGGATGGCGCCCAGGCATCCGCTGGGGCAGCTGCCGTTGTGCTTGTGAAGTGAGCTGGCCGATGATGTGGACGACAGGCCGGAATTGGTGGAGTTCTCTGAGCACGAGGACGTGTTGGAGACACCTTGGCGGGAGGCAAAGAGAGAAACCATTAACCCGCGCCCCCATCGTCAGTGTCAGCCTCGTTACCTGACACGCACGATGAACCAGAGCTCATTGAGTAGAGGCTGGCCGACTGGGCCACGCGGCTGTTCATGCTGTACGCACTCGCCGACCCGGGCACCTGCGGAATACAAATGACGAGTCAATCGGGCGCTCGAGTGTGACGGAGAGTGCGAAGGAATAGAGGAATGTGAGGAGAGGCATTCGATGTGCCTCATAAACTGACCCCCCAACTCTTGCTGCTGCCCATCGAGTAACTCGACGCTGATCCCTGAAGTCGCCATGACCCAGAACCAGAAGTCAATCGATTGATGCGTGCTCTGCATGGATTGGCAAACACAAACGATTCAATATTGCCTCTTCAGGACCCCACCAGCCATGCCCATCCTGATCCCCCAACACTTACCGACAAATCACACAACGCAGCGGCAGCAGTCGCTGGGCCACGGCAGCCTGCAAAGACCGGGACATTGTTCAATGCATTTTCGTCACAATTCCGCGCATTGTAGTTCGCGCGCGGGACGTTAATCGGCCAATCTGCCCACTAATTGGTCATTATGCTGACTAATTTATTGTTGGAAGTCATTACAGAAAAATGCCACGATATTGTTTATCGTTTAATTGAAAAGGAAATTTATTAAATTGTGGAAGTTGTTGCTCGATTGCAGACACTTTCCGTTTCACTCCACTTTCCCTTGAATATGGACGCTCTTGTGTGCTCACCTGAATCGTCTTCACGAAGCACCGCCGGCACACAACTCTATGGCCACAAGGGGAGGTTTGCATCGTGGCTCGGGCATTGATGCAGATCACACACTCATCCTCCTGCGACGTTGGTGGCTCCGGCTCGCTCTCCTCCAGCTTATTGAGGAGTTTATCCTGGCAAGAAATAGAGAAAAGTGTCAGTTATTATTTGAAATTCAGATGCTTCAGACATTCGTGCATTTATCGCCTAGACAATCGAAAGACAGTCAAATGATAATCGCATGAAAAGTCTTTTTTTTGTGTGATATTGATGTGATTTTTAAATAACAGCAAAATATTCCTATTTAATGATATTGTTGTTTTACGTTTTGACTGTTTGAACAGAACGATTGTTTTAAATATGACCAGAATCAATAGAGAAAGGTGTGAAAAAATCCGTTTAATGCTTCTATGTAAACATCATCGTATTTGCTGAGGTAAATAAAAGGAGGAAATGTTCAATGCAGTGTTATTATCTGGAAAACATATGAAACTATGAGAGCATCGCAGTTTTATGAGCGGCATATTGTGGCTTGAAATGAAAATAAAAAGCACCGACAATTTATTATCAGTGAGAAATTTTTTTTTCCCAACTGTCAGAAGAGTCGTGATATTTGCACAACTCCCTCTCTTATTGTTACACATTTTCTCAATGCGGGAAATTATGTGCTCAGATGCACGGAAGAGCTGGAAAGTGCCGCGATGATGCTGAGCAATGGCGCGAGGGAGATAAAATATGGCATATTTGCATAATTGCTCTCTATGAAAACACATTCCAGCTGAAATCAGTGCAAATTGCCGAGGACAATGCGAGACATCCTCCAAAGACAGAAATAAGACTTTTCTTTTCGCAACTTCTGGCGACAAAAGTGGACCAAGGTTGAGTGATAAAGCCAGATGCATATCATTATGGCGCGATGCGATAATTTGATTAGACGTCACGATGTTGATCTCTTTGGACTGCTCTCTTGCCATTTAACATTTAATTCCTAATTCACTGGACAGCGAGCGCCTGACGAAGGCCTGCTGAAATGTCGCCCAGTTCGCTCTGTAAATCAATGTTGGCAGAAGGCAGAAAAAACATGATATATATTGTATCATATCTTGCTCAGCACTTCGGAAAGATTATATTGATTGGATGTTGTAATTCGGATTTAATTTGCAATGGTAATTCCGGTGGTCTTTTGCATTACAATGCACTCTCGCCAGAGCTTTTTTTCCACTTCTTTATTGTGTCATTAGGTTACTTATTGTGCTCTCATTGTTCTTTCACTGAAATATGTATTCTGCACATCGCATAAATCTCCATGCACCACTGAATTCCATTCCTTTCGTCATACAACCTTCTTCCGCAATTCTTAAGGGGATAACAAAACTTGAGAAATATCCATATCATATTCTGCTATGTTTGCTTTGCACTTTTATTAACTAGCGCGCGCGAGCATAAAGAAAAGAATTTCTCCATATATGTGGAGAAATTTCTACACAATAAAACCTAATCTTTCTAATTGGGAGAACAAGTTTGATATTTTTTCCCCATTACAATTCTTATTTGGAGCGAAAGACGCGAGTTTTTTTTGGAGATAGAAAGACCCAGATAAAATTCACATCCAGTGCGAAGAAATAGATATTAATTTCCGTTTTAGGTAAAAGGGAGAAACACACAATTACGATCGTTAATTTGCGATAAAAAAGAGGTACTTTGACGCTCTCTTATTGTGCAATTGGACACAACGACACTTCCGACTTTCTTGGCCAAGCAGAAGGAGAAGAAAAAAACGATTGCCTTTTGGGAGTTGCCCAGCAAATATATGAGAGGCTCAAATGCACGGCATTTGATCATGAAATTCTCTGCCATTCACCAAAAAAAAACCCGTGCTTAGACGATATGTAGTGATGAGTGGCCAAGGTAATGAGAAAGAGGTGGTAAAAAAGTGTGCGATTTTTAAACATTATCCCCATTTTCATTGCCCTCACTTTGCGCTGCAAAGATAAATATGCCTATTGACCTTAGGCTCGAAATTCATGAAGAAAAACTCGCAAAGTTGTGTTTGTATGTTAAAAAATAAATTTTCAATTCACGTCCAATTGCCAAACCTCCGCTGGAGATGATGTATTGACTTATTTGGCTTCAAAAAAGTCTTCATGAGCTCTTCTATGTGCGCCACACGTGATCTCAAGAGAGATGCAGAGTTGAGCGATGCTGAGATTTTTGGTTGAGAAAGAAGATAAAGATGTCAAATTGTCGCAACTGGCGGAATTCTGGCTGAATGTGGGCGGGGCTTCTGAATAGGCGGAGTTGTTTGCAAATTAAATTATTCATTGATTACCTCAATTACGCCCAAAAACTCAAACTTTACCAATGCCAGAAACACCTCTGAACATCAGCTGGAAATGATTTATTTTCAAGATACCACGAAATCTTTCATCTCGTCATAAAATCCGTCTTTAGCTTCATATATTATATTATAGAGAAGAAAGCCGTGCTTTTTGAAAGAAAATTTGGTAACTTATGCAAATGTTGATTGGAAAATTGTCGAAATCAGGCGCAAAATGTGGTCCTCCCCACCGCTTGACCGCATAAATCTTGAGCATAGCTATTGTTGGTCGGCTGGTCAGCCGCTCTGGTGCAACACTCCTCACTTGGTCGTGATACCGCGCACTTGGTCAGGTGCTCTCGCCACACACCCACCGTCTGGCTGCCCAGGAAGTTCCCATTCGCGCCACCGACCCAAATTGATCCAGATCGTGCGGAAGTTGCGAAGTTGCCAGAAATTATGCGTGTGAGTGCTTAAATAAGTGGCGAATCCAGTGGTTTTAATTGGACTTGTGAAGCGCACATTATTATTGTGAAAACCGTGAAAACTCTTTTGCTGCCGGGGAAATATAGTGCGCAGGATGAACGCCGTTGCCAACACCACGGCGGCTCTCTGCTCAGTCTTCACACTGATCTTCGGTGAGACACGCCACCATGTACTTCCTCAGGTTCAAGACGGACATAATTGGACAGAAAATTGTGCAACTCTGTGAGCGGCAAATTGACCGAAGACAGAATCCATTGAACTTGACATTTTCACACATTTTCGCCTTGTGTTGCTTTGGCATCGCGGCAAGACAATATGTTTAGAGAAGACCCCATCAAGAGACGTGAAGAACATTGAAAATCCATGTCGACAGCAATGAGGGCATAACAATTAACCTGCCATATGATTAAATTATAATTTGATTGTTGTTTTCTATCCCCCCAACTCACGCGAGAGTCCATTCATGGCTAATCGCGATATCGCCTTCATTCATTCATCGGCATCTCATTGAGAATTTTTGATTTCGCCCCAAGATTACTCTCAAACCACGAAGCTCCTTCAATTGAAATTGGAAAACACAGTTATGACGTTTGCTGATGGAATCGACGATCGATTTGATGATCTCTAAAAATAATAGCCTGACGAGATATTGAGCAAACTTTTTATTATCTCTTAGTGTTTTAAGGTTGGAATCAATTGCACAAGAGCTCGTCTCTTTCAATGATAAACTATGTGGTTTGACAGATTTTTAATATATAAATTTTAATATCCGTCAAATCATGTAATATCATATAATTTTGTCTAATTACTAAAAATTTTTTCACCTTGATCGCTCGAAAAAAAAGTCAACAACTTCATATAGTTTCAAGTTAATGTAATTGCTGCATTTTGGGTAACATAGAAATTCTCGTTGACGATCTTGACCCAAAATTATTATTTCTCAGTTTTCCAATTCAACACACGCCAAGTAACCTCCTAATTCGCAGTGCGGCGACTTCTCATCAAAATGCAATTAATTAATAAACTGACCAGTGGCGGTATAAAAAAGCCATTTTTCAGCGATAGTGTTGAGCAAGACAATTTCAAAATGCGCCTTTGGATCATGACCGTGAATTTTTTCTGCGCTCACGCTTTCAAATACCCCACAGGAGGATCGCCGCTGATCTTCAGCCCCGCGCCACGCGGTGACTGTGTCAATTGCTGCGCAATTCGCGAGCCGAAGGACATCAGATTCCTCCTGTACACGCGGGACAATCCCACCACGCCCGATCATCTCTACGTGTCGGACGAGAAGAGGCTCATGGCGTCGCATCTCAACACCGCCAATCCGCTGATTCTCTATTTGCACGGCTTCTCGGAACAGGCGCCTGGAGACACTGGCCAGAGCTCCTTCGAGGTGCGCCAGGCCTTCCTCGAGATGGGCGACTACAACGTGATCCTCGTCGACTGGCGATCGCTCACAGCGCTGCCCTGGTACGTCACTTCAGTGCAGGTAATCCGAAGAGGAGTTCCCAAAAATTCAATAATTGAAGAATGCTTTGAAATTCATCTTAAGAACGGTCCGCGCGTTGGACGCTACATTGCGAGATTCGTGAGATTCCTCATCAAGACCGGGGGAGTGGATTTGGAGAAAGTTCACGTGATTGGATTCAGTCTGGGTGCCGAAGTGGCTGGATTTATTGGAAAGATCCTCAAAACATGGGGACTCTTCTTGCCACGAATTACAGGTGAGATTCGAGCGTACGGCGAAAGATTTCCTGCCTTTAACATCCCAAGTAATGAGGGTGAATCAAGTAAATTCTTGCGATCTTAATCAGTTCAGAGAGCTTGAGAAGCTCCGTCAAATGAGCATTTGCATAATTATTGAGGCTGGAAATAGAGGTAAATATGCAGAAATAATTCCTACAGAATATTTCTGAATACTTTTATAGCCACCACACATCCATAAACTGATATTTTCTGATGCGTTTGATTTATCGCTGAATTGTTGAATAATACATTTGATAGGGCAGAGCGGGGTTTTTTGGAGTACTTATGAACCACGATTGCAATTTCACTTCAAAAACTTTTTCCATCATTGTGATATTACATAGATAAAAAGCCCTGCCTTGCCCTATTTGAAGTTTTCAATCCATATTTCACGTCTTCAGTGTTTATAGACCGCTGATGATGACTTTGATGTGTGTAAACCTTTCAAAATCAGAGCATAAGCACACAAGATTCATCATCCCAGTGAATGTGGAACTCCGCGAAGGTCTTGCTATTTGTGGAGAATGCTCAAAATAGCAGTACTTTCACTCTTCGTCTCGACGCTGTCGTAAATTGCGGAGCGCACGAAAAATTCCCTTCTTAGCATCCATGTTAACGTCATGAAAACTTTTTACGACATCTCCAGAACGCCACCCTGTGTGGGGTGGCGAATTCCGCGGGAGGATTTTTCCAACCATTTCATCCAATCCAAGGGGAAGACATTATAGCAAATTGGCTCTCTTTTCCCAGGTCTCGATCCGGCATTTCCCGTCTACATGTTCATGGGAAGCTCAGATCGCCTCAGTGCCTCGGACGCACGCTTTGTGGATGTGATTCACAGCGACGGCGGCATCTTGGGCTTCCCTTGGCCACTCGGCGACGCGGACTTCTTCCCCAACGAGGGCGTGCCGCTGCAGCCGGGCTGCGCGCGCGAGGAGATCTCCAAGAACCGCTGGGTGGGCATCTTCGTAGGCTGCAGCCACCAGCGCGCCTGGCAGTACTTCGTGGAGTCCATCCGGCGCCCGAAGGCCTTCCTGGCCACCAAGTGCGAGAAGTCCAGTCAGAAGGTGAAGGGCAAGCCGAAGCTGGAGAGTTGCGACAGGAACATCACAGCTTACATGGGTCTGCATGCCGATCATCGTCTGCGGGGCCGCTTCTTCCTCACCACCAACGACGAGCCGCCGTTCGGCAGGAATTTTCCACTTTAGTCTCCACCACGGCGCTGCTCCAGCCGCAACGGTTACCTTAGTACAATTCAATTTCCGTCCAGATGCTATTTATGTCTCTTAGGCCAAGTGATTTTTTCTATGTCATAAAGAAATTGCATTTGAAAATTTAGGGGTGGTTTTCCCGCTTTCCCCATCTCATGGTCAGAGGTTTCTGGCGGTAATTGACACTTTAACCAAAGCGTGGATGCCAAATTTCCACATGCAGAAAAGTGATCAATTTTCTCTCTGATTTGTTCGCCAAGGAAATTTCCATATATACACCTTATTTTCATAATTCTGCGACAACAACATGAGTTTTCCGCCTTGGTGATAAATTTCCTCATCTATCACTGCTATTTATGAACATGATTATTTTATTGTGGCCCAAAAAGGAACGACAGAAGAAAGCTCTGTGGCGCGAAGGAGCTTTTTCGATATGCTGTATTTCTGCCGAAATAAGGTTCTTGTGGTAAAATTTGCATATATTTGTCAGAATACTCTGATGTGGTGGCTCTTTTTGGGTATTAAAATCAAATTTAGTGGGTCAATTAATGCTTTTCATCGCTAATTAAACCGTCGATTTCACCCACTAGAAAAGTAGACAGGAAAAATTCTATACGAATCATTTAAAGTCAATTAAAACGTAATTACTGCATTGAATATTTATTGCCAATTATAGGTTATCAACTGGATGCTTTTTTTAGCACACTTCTACTGTGTTTAAAAGTGGTTCAAGCTGAGCTTTCTCCGAAGAAAATTCCAGCACCCTTCGTCGAAAGCCACACATTTAGAAAATTGCGGTAAAAATATACATTCCGATCATAATGTTTCAGGAAGAGAAAGTTGTTTCCCTCAAGAATATGAATTTGTGCCGCCCCGAGGGTTGGAGTGCATGTATTGTAGGTTGTTTTGAGAATCGCGTGCTCAGCCGTTCATTCCACTCGCGCCGGAGCCGTTCATTCATCAGTTCACCCCAAAGTTCTTTGTACTTCCTTGCAGATACGCTGCTATATGCACAGGAAAGGGTGGCCTTACGTAAGCTGATCGATGGTGGTCGATAAGCAAAAAGCTCACTGCCTTCCGCCTCGCCAGAAGCGCGTCTTCTTTGTCTCCCCTCGACGTCGTGGCACGCGATTTTCATATTTTTCTTCATGCTCCCAATATTCCGTAGTAAAAGAGTCCGTGTGGGTTTTTTTTTCTTTCTTCTTCTTCCCCACATTCTTAATGCGACTCCACCATAAATACATATATCTCTCCTTCCGTGGCAGTTCGCCTGTCGCTGCGATAAAAATTAAAAATCGATCACCCACTCTGAGACAGTGGCGAAGTGGGTGGAATTCCTGGCGAGCCAGAAAGCCCATAAGACACCCTCTAATTAGGCGCAATTCCCCATAATAAAAAGTCTGCGTCTCAGGCACGCAAAAGGGACGCAAATTACATGACGAGTGACTAATTAGAATCACAATGATTTTTATCATTTCGCCATGACGAGAAGAGAGCTGTTTTTTGCGCCGCACACACGCGGTGTCATTGTGCAAATTCTCCGTCTGTCGCTGGCGTGACACGCAATCAAAGCTGTGGTGTCGCGATGGGCATAATGTAAATGAAAGCTGTGTGGCTGGAAGAGCATTTCGCAGCCCACCTCAAGGCGTGATAGATCACTTTTCATGTTCACCACCATAAATTCGACGAAATGGTGAAGCGGCGGAATGAAGGTGTAATTCCAACCCCAGCATTGACGACTTCTCCAACACGCCGCCAATTTTTGGCGAGCAAAAGCCACAACCGCAGACTCATACATTATTCGCCACTTAATTTATATTTATTTGACCCCAAGTGGATGGAAAAAGGGCGCGGATTTTTTGGTGCCTCCGCAAATCGATCACGTGCGGCGCGCTTTGCATGCATACAATCATTGCAAAATCCCAAAAATATCACCCCATTTCACATGAATAGTTTACACACCCCATCAGACATTTTCCAATGGGGTGAAGATGAATTAAAAATAGATGCAGCAAAATTGGATTAATCATTGAAATACTTCACACTGCCTTCAATGGAATCTATTATCGGCTGATTGAAGTCTCTGTGAAGTGCAGAGGAAAGAGTACATTGTCACAGAGCAATTCTTTGGTAAATTCTCCTTCTTGGGAGTTTCATTATGAGACATAATACCGTAGAAAGAGTTTCAATTAAAGATACAAAAGAAGCGAAAAGTTCCAATCTTTCTATATTGTTGAAAAATCTTCATTTTCCGAGTTACACGTGCAATCATGGAAATTTAGACATATCTTATACTCACAGTGAAGTTCTTGTGTTTTAGAGAGTTGTAGGCTGTGAAGTCAACTTTCCAAATTTGCTCTAGCAAATCCGATTACAATTTTGCTAGATTTATGAAAAATAAAGGAAATACACAAAAATACCTCTCAACAATCCGATTTCACAGGCCTACAGCTCAAATCATACCCAAATAGTTTCTTTTATTGCATTTTTATGGTGCCACTTAAGCTGCCCAGTGAACTTTTATCCCCAAAACGCCCTCCGCAATCACAATTTGCAAGAGGGTCGAAAGCTTCTGTCGACAGTTGCCAGAGTATCGCTGGGGTCAGGAATTTGCATTTATCCGTTTCACTGTGATTTGCCATTCATTATTTCAATGCGAAATCCTGATAGCGCTGTCCCGGCTAATCTCCTGATTGGAGCAATGTGATTTTGGGCGCGCGATTTGGGCGCGCAAAGTGGGTGAGAGTTGGATCGATAAGTGGGGCGGATGAGCGAAAAGTGCGATTAAAGCTCGAGCACTCCTTGAACTCATCAATCCAAGCCACCCGGGTTGACGACGCGTATTTTAAGCACACTATCATGTTACAGGATAATAACGCTGTCACAAGGACGACTCGAGATCAAGTGAGACAGGTGAGCAGCAGAGCGTGAGGATGAAGTATTGATTTTCCCCACGCATCAGGTGAAATGCCATTTCCATCGCAAATATGTTGCATATAAACAGTCTGGGCGTCAGTGTGCATCTGTGGCAGATGTTCAAGGTGTGACGGAGACACCGGGTCTGGCCAGGACAGTCTTCTTGCGCGTATCGCTCCACAGTCAGCGGAATTATCGACACTTCGCGCCAATTTGTGCGCTATTGTGATTACCATGAGGGTGGCTTTCACGTGTGCTCCATGGGAGATAATTGGATCTCTCCGCAAATGGGGAGCAATTAAGTGACGAAAATTCAATTTGGATGGGATATCCTTGGAAGGAAATTATGTCTGCTGGCTGATGGGATGTGCGAGAAAATAGCAGGTCAAGTGTAGGAAGTTGTATTTTGTTAATAAACCCCCACGAAATCATACCTGAAAACCCATTATTAAATACAAATGCCGAATCCCAAATAAATTCTCTCTCTCTACACACAATTTCATATTCCTCAAATGTTGCACGTTAAAGTTTTCATTACATTGCTTACAGCACTACAGTTGCACAAATATGAGTAGGATCGCGTTGAATAGCAAAGGAATGATTGTTTATTGATTCAATGTAAATATATTAATAGTATATTTTTATATATTTTTGTATATTTTTTTTTATTTGATCTTTAAAGCTTGCGATTAATCGAATAAACACATAAAATCGCAATCTTTGACATCTTCTCTCTGATTTGAAGGCATTTCAGTGGGCGTGGACTAGACATGGGTGGAGCTTAGCATTTGGCAATGATTCTACTCAATTTCTCATCAGTGTAAATTGTCTTGAAAAATTTATTTCACCGCAAAATTGCTTCTTCTCATCGTAACATGACGAAATGTGTCATAAATGTTTAAAAGCGAAAGAAATTCCATATAATACATTTAACAGGAAATTCCAATTTTCTTCTTGTCTTGTATAGAAAATTAATGTTTCACATGCAATCCTCGTCCAATTTTCCTGCCCGAATGGATTTTTAATCATTCCACCGAAAAAAGTCAGCGCATTGATTTTCCTGGGCTCTTTTCCTCTCCCGCCAAAAATGCTCACTTGTCAACCTGACCAAAATAAATCTGTGACTTGCAGAATTCTCGCTGGTCTTGATGGTGGAAAATGAGACTTTTTGGCTCAGCGCGCGACAGTCCAAAAGAATGTTGCGTGCTGTGTGGATTTGTCACAATTGGACAAGTTCCAATGCAGGATGAGACGCTAATTGGAATCGATTAAGCGGAGCGGCAAATTTAGGGCCATGTAATGAGGATGATAATTCCGCCACCCTTTTTCCGGGTGGTGCACATTGGGGTGGGGGCGAAACATGCTGAATTGTGCATTTTGTGCGCGTGTGAATTGCGTCATCAATGCGTCAAGGGACTTTTTGGAATTGGACTGTAGTAGAAAGTGTACAAAAGTTGGAAGTTAATGATTGTACCTTGACGTCATTTGGAAATGGTCTTGTTTTCCAGTGACGCAAAGAGGCAAAAGTGTTTTGCAACATACATATATCCAGAAGACTTACGATTTTGTGATGCAGTGCAGTGAGTTCACGCTCGGTGACTCGCCGATTGGCGGCCTCGCGCCTCCTCTGGCGAAACTGGCTGTACTTGTAGGCCAGGATGACACCTGGCAGCGCCAGGGCCTCCAGAGGTGATCGTCTGCCGAAGGGCATCCTCACCACCGGGCGCGCGCGACAATCCTCTAATTTGCGATGCTGCAGCAATGCAGATATGCTGGAGAATTGTTTTTTGCCACAACTTCTCCACCCATTTTCTCACTCACCCACCGATGTTTGTTTGTCTTTTGCACCACACTCTGCAGACTCCCACCGCCCTGGAGCACATCTCGCACTGCAGGTCCTCACAATTTCGCACACACAGACAATCGATGGCGCTTTCGCGCGACTTTCATCTCTTCACCTGCGTCTCTCGATGGCTTTTGTCTTGGACCACCTCCAATTTTTCACCTTGAACCCATTCCAACTCTGCCCACTTCTCCAGAATAATCTCCACAGGGACTTCACCAATTCTTTTCCACACTCTGCAATGTGCAGAATTTAGTCCTTGGGCGCGATTCGCAGGAAAATCGGTGATTGATTGAGAAAATTCGGATGTTGAGAATGTTAGAATAAAATAAGGGGGAGAAATTGTAGTGAAAGCTCCGAAGCAACTGTTCAATCTTAATGCCGGAGTGAAACTGAGAGGATAGTTTGTGATTCTCACATTTTGGCGAGAAGAAAAGGCCATGAAGCAGTGGCGTAGTGGCAAAAAGGACTCAGAAGTTCTTTGAGTATCTCTTAAATTCGCAACTTCGAGAGTTTTCTTCGTTTCCTTTGTTTTAATGGCTTCAAAAAAATCACTGCATTTTGAGTTGGAATTTAAAGCTTTTTTTACACACTTATCAAGTTACTTTCTTCTGGTCAAAAGGCAGAACATTAAAGGAAAGCTTGTGTTTATTTAATGCTGACTTCCAAGTTAGTGAAATAGTTAACATTATATCTTTTCTTCACTTGCAAACTGGCTACGCCACTGCCACGAAAAGAGACATTGGAAAATCTGTCTGTACGCCGACGCAGTGGAGGAACATTCACAGAGTCTCTCGCTCCACCAGCACTCCTGGGGAATTAAAAATTCCAACTATTCCTCTGTCCAAAGGACAGCCACAAAGGCACTTCACGTGCCAAATCCCTAAAATGCACACCGAAAAAATGGCCCAGCAAAGGAGGCAGAAAACATTGGGAAGCCTGATGAATCGATAGTGGAGAGGCGCATGTCCAGAGAGTGGAATTTGCACATGGGGAGGCCTTTGGCGGTGTGTGGAAGCACCCTAGAGTCGAAGACACAACATCTCCGTCGTCAAATCAACACCACGCAATTTTCCTCGCAATTTCGCGTGTTGGGCAGCACAATTACATGAATAATGCATTTAAGTGGCTGTGACGTCACGGAGTCCTTATCTTCGCTGGGCGTCTCATCAGCTCCGATGCTGAGTTCGCCTTGCTCGGATAATTAATTGCACTCTGGCGCTCTGTCTGTCCCAGCGGAGAGCATCCGAGTGAGTGGGAAAACATGCTGAAATCCGCACAGTTTCCTTGATGGAATTCCCCTGTGGAATTTCATCATTGGGTCACAAAACACACAACCATCTCTGGCATCATTTTATATTGAGAAACATACACATATATATATATATATCTTCTGAGAGCGCGAGAATAATCAGTTGCCATCTTTCACAAAGTTGGTACAAAGTAACTATGATTATTATAACAAATTGTAAAGAGCAGAATTTTAACCACATTTTCAGTGACCATCCACGACAAGCTCATCGAGCGTATCCTCAGATCCGGATCCCGTGAGATCGGACAACTCATCAAGGCACTTCTGGCGCTTCCTCACGTTCCAGTGAAGACACTCGGCCAGCGAATCGAACCAGTCCGAGATCTGATCCTGAGCACAAATACTTGGCACCGGATATATCGACGTCGTCACGCGCAAGCTGTCGCCGTGCAGCAACTCCTGCCGATTGCGCCCGTCGAAAGACACCCACGCCGTGTTGCGACTGTCGGGTGAGATTGATATCTGCCGAGAGAGCGGAGGGAAGACATTAGTTACAAGACATTGTTGCATGAACCCCAAGAGTTCTCTCTCACCTTGAGTTCAACACCAGCCGGCACAACGATGGGCCGGAAGCTGAGCGAGTGCGGACAAATGGGTGTGACCATGATGGCTGGCACCGATGGATGAATCATGGAGGCTCCGGCCGCCACGGCGTACGCCGTGCTGCCCGTTGGCGTGGACACAATCAGGCCGTCACCCTGCACGGACGTGATGTGCTTCCCATCGAGGAACAGGTCGATGTTGCTGAGATACGGACTTGGTCCGCGATCGATCACCACCTCGTTCAGCACCAGAATATTGGTTGAACCGTCGCGCGACGAGCCATGCATGTTCTCCAGCATCGGCAGATAGTCAAAGTCCATCTTGGCCGACTTCTGCACAATCATGCACCGCAGCCGGCTGCGCAATGTGAGCGCCGCGTGACCCTCCAGCACATTGGTCACCTGCTCCTGGAAATTGTCAAACTGGAATGGCGTGAGGAAGCCCAGAGAGCCCAAGTGGAATGCCATCACCGGCGGCACGGACTTCTGGAACAACAGTGACGCATACAGGAGCGTCCCATCGCCGCCCAGGCACACGATGAAGTCAATCCTGTCCGTCAGATCGTCCTTGCCGTCCCTGCAACAAATGAAACACACGTCAATCTCAGATAACACGCCATCGGTAAATACCTCAATCTGCCACTCACTTGAACGTCACTAACTTGTCCTTGATCTTGTGGAATCGCTTGTCTTCGAGAAGGAGTGGATCTTCCAGAACCGCCGACTCCACCCAAACCACCATGTGCTTCTCCTGTCGAATAAAATCATCAGAAAAGAGGTTTAGTTGATTTTTAAGGCTAATTTATTGAGATTAATGTCTTCTTTAGCGTTTTACATAGAAAATGATCAAAATTTCCATTGATTTTTCTAAGAGTTCCTGTATTTTGAAGATAATCTACAATTCTCAGGAACACATAATTCTCATTATAATACCTCTTCGTTGGTAAAATGTATAGATTTTTCAACATTTTCATATCTTCTTCTCATGTTTAATTGTAAAATACATTTTCTCTGCCACATTTAGAATCGTTTAGTCCGGAAGACAAAAGCGGAAATCTATTCAGCAATCAATTAAAGTGCGTTGTGTGAAATACCCAGTGATTGGGCAATTGAGCGTTTACGCAGATAACAACGCTTTTGAGGTGTAAAGGATGTAAAAATCGTACAAGTCTGTAATTTGCCACACACTGTGACGGCAAAGACAGCCAAATTGTTGTCTTCACCACGCAAATCTAGTGTTAAAAAAAATCACCATGATCACATTAAAGTGGCATTGCGAGTAAAAAAAACACGCCCCAATCAAAAAATTATTAATCACTCTTATAGAAATAGTATCACGGAAGTGATGATTTATGAATTAAATTCTTGTGCACAACAATAAACCACCCAAAAGTTCATTGGAGTTTCCCACCAAAAATCTTAAATCTCTCGAGGGCAAACCACTCTCAAAAGATATTTGCCATCACTGGAGGATTTTCACACACATGGCAGACAATTTTGTGGAGATTGCAAGAGGCACGAAAACTCACCTGAATGAGCCACTCGACGAGCTGGACAAAAGGTGGCAGTACTGTTGAGTCACGAACCTTCTTGATAACGAGCACGGCTAGCGGTGGCTTGTACCATGTTAACCGTTGACTAGCCGGATCTTGTATTTGCCTTCAATGAAAGAGACAATGATCAGGACACTGTGATAAGTGGCTTCTGGCTAGGAACACTTACATAACCATCGCCGAGTTCTTCATAATACGTCCACATGGTCCAAATTGCTGGAACGGCGACGGTGCGTTGAGACTTCTTGTACGCCTGCAAGGAGAACCAGAGGAACAGACGTTAGTGATCTGATAAAGCTCCAATCACACACTCTAACTCTCTCTCTTCCATGTCCTCTCTCTCTCTCTCTCTCTCTCTCTCTTTGTCAATTGATGGTGGTTGATGAAAATGCGTGTAACCTAAGAATTCTGAGCGATGGATCCAATTTCTTCACACTGCTCGAGTTCATCTCCTTCAAGTCCGGCAAATTGTTGCCCGTCTCATCACTGGAATCCATGATCAGGCAGATAAAATGGGGCACTAAACACACAACAACAACGAACCAATTGAAATTTCCACAATACACGGGGAGAAAAGCGTTCACCGTTCGTTCGAAGACGAGCGTGAATGCTCATGTGGCTGCGATGAGCACACTCAGCTAACTGATCACCTATCAAATTGCCAACCAGAGTGTCTCTATTTAGCATATTAAAATTCCCTCAACATCACCAGCCAGCCAGCCAGTGGCGAGAGAGGCGAGCACACAGTGAAAATGCGAGAAATCTCAAGAGTGTGGAACACGTTTGAGTTGAAATTAAAAGTTGTTTTGTTTTCAATATCATCATCATCATTAATGGATACATCATTTTCGTGTGCGTTGTCTCTTCGCGCGTGTCATTCTCTCACCACGCAGATCAAACTGCTGCACTTGGGAACCCATCGCGAAGCTCCACGCTCACACATCACCCCTGATAATGTGCAGAAGATCCGCCAGTGCAGCTTAAGGTGATCTTTTTACACAAAACAAAAAAAACAACTTGAAATTCAACACAATCACACACCGAATGGGTATTTTAATCTCATGCGACACTGTCTTTGTCGCTCACTCTCAATATTGCATCTCGAAAAATGCACTCAGACAAAACGGTATTCAACAATCTGCACAAATATTTTCATTCACAACGCTGTATTTTCAAATATCACTTTTACACCCTGAGTTGAGAATAAACTTCCCAGCAAGCCAAAAGAGCTAAAAAAAAAGCAGGTAATTTAGCTGAAAAGTGCTAACTTGTCTGAGCTAAAATTTTAGCAGTAGCTTTGCATTTAATTGCAGCATCAATACTTTGACCAATGGCTAAAATTTTAGGGAAAAAATTTGCTTTTACAATCTTAATGTTGAGATCTTAACATTTTGTGATCGCTGCGTTTCTTTTATTAATCAATTTACCCGTCTTATTAATAGATCTTGCACTCCATTCGCCCAAAATTACACCAACCCAGTGACACACAACATTTCCTCAGTGATAATTCCACACGAAGAGTCACTCAAGTCGGGAATGTTCTATTTATTGTGTCTCTGTTTCAGTGGCCCAGAAGATGGCCAAAAGTTATGGCGGAACCGCATTAAAAAAAACACTAAAAAATTTTAATTTGCAGTGAAATCACTGGTCAAAACTTAATGTCTCTCCTTGCCACGAAAATAAATACTGTTCCCGTGTGTGCATTTAATGTACGAAAACGATGTAAAGCAAGGTGTGTAAAAGTCACAAGTTATAAATGATTGATTTGATAATGTTCCGGCTTTGTGTTCTGAATCCCATCACAAACTCCACTCTGTGGCTCTCTATTCTGTGTGCACAATATAATTATGCACTACTTTGTGCGGTTTCCTATATCCATTTATAATTCATTGACTAACAAATGTACAGTTCATGCTGTTCCATCATTTCCGATCTCGCGGCAATTGTATTCAAATGCGGCAGCCAAAGGAATATACAACATTATGTCCACAGAATTGAGGAGTGTTTGACACACATTTCGCCTGAGTGTAAAAGTGAGACTTCTTTGCCAGAAAATTCTTCAGCAAATTTCACGATGAGCGCGCGCGCGTGTGTCTTCAAACATGTGAATATTATGGAATAAAAGCTTAGGAGATATATTGAAGTTGAGCTGTAAATTCCGGATCACCTTGTGTCAAGTAGAAAGTAATTCATACGCGCCAAAATGACCTTAAGACTCGCCTCTCGCGCACTCTTTCCCTCAACTCTTTCTCACTCTAGCAAATATATGTACATCACATGGAAAAACGCATTCGGAGGCACATTTTTACCTTTTTTGATCTCCCGCTTCACCGTTTTTCTTCTTCTTCTTTTCCCCTTCAAAATTCGACCATTCAACCACAGCACATAATCTCACGTAAGATCAATACACATTCCTGATACAATTCTCTCATTAACTGGGCAAATTGTGTGCTTGAAGACGTTGTAGAATTAGCCGATGTTATCCAATAATATTTGTGCAAAGAGAGAAATTTAATTGGCACAAATTGCTGGGCAATGCAGCAGCAAAAAAAAGAACTCTTGTATAATGTTAATAAGATTACAACTCAAAAATATGGTCAGCAGTGTTGAATGCACATCAGAGTCGAAAAAATTTCCGTGATTGTAGCCACAAATACAATTTCCTCACTTTTATGACGGCTCAAATTAAATTGAAAAGCCAGTGAGTTGTGCTAAAGAGTCAGCCAATAAATCAATAGCTGATTTCCATTCAATGACACCACTTAGCATAATGTATTTATTTAAATATTTCAAAGAACAAAAACCACGCCTTATTTACACTCTTCTTTTTCCCATCACAAAAACCCTAAAAATGTCTCGTCACAACAAGGCTCTCTCATCATTAGAGGGGAAAATTCAATGAAAATTAAACAACGATAAACGGATAATTTCCATGTCCCAATTTTCCAAATATGTTCTCCAATGTCAGGAGATATGATTTTTCTGCAACTCTTTCCATGCGTGAAACCAATTGGAAAACCTCGAGTCATTGCCACTGACGAATCAACTACAAAGAAGCACATTTTAAAGCTCTTTTGTCAAGATAAGGGAGGCCATAAAGAGGGAAATACAAGTATATTTCCTAGATTAGCTCATTGAATTGAAGTTTGAGAGAAGGAAAATAATTTTCAACGTCAAACAGAGACTTAAAGAGAGGATTTGTGAAGGAAGATTGAATTTATAGACACCATAGAATCGATTATATCATCGAGAATATGGAAAATATCAAATAACACCCAATATATTTTCCCCTTGGCATCATTTTTGACCATCAAATCCAAAAAAATCACACGAGGAGTACGTGAATTTGACGTGGTGTTGACCAGCAAAAGCCGGACTTGCGACATGGGCAAAACTTACGGCCACGTTCCGGAGCGTCTCCTTCTTGTGGATGACGTAAAGTAGTCTTTGCGGAACTCATTGTCCACCCCGTTGACGTTCTCACATATTACACCATGCGTTCGGTTATCACAATCACGTGCTCGGTCGCACTTCTCACTGTGCTGCACTCTCGTCTGCCCGCTCTGTCCGGTCGTGATCTCCTTGGGCTGCCTGAGCAGCGGACGCCTCGGCGCGCACCACGACAGCTTGTACTTGATCTGCTCCTCGAGGCGCGTCTTGTGCAGAGTGGCCAAGTCAATATCCGATACGCAGGCCATCGTTTTCCGGACACACACACACGCGCTCGCAAGACACCACGTTAGATAAGATTTCGTCTATTGCCACCTAATCTCGCGGTGGAAAAAAAAGAGATCCGCGATCGACTGACTAGTGCAGTCTCATAACAACAGCACTGCAGTTAGTGATCTCTTTGCATTCGCCACTTTGGTTATTATATTCAACATGGGTGACTAATAGGTGGGGAAAATGCCAATTTCAGCCTTGTTCTGGCCAAAATAAACCTCTCAAATTCACGTATGGAAATCGCCTTAAGCGTGTGTATTTGTTGGATATCTCTTTGCTCAATTATGTTGTCTTTTTGGGGTCACGGGCGATGTTGATTTAACAACAACCAGAAAAAAAATCACCCATGCGCGCACATGAAATCACAAGAATTTACTTTATTTACACACATCAGATGCCCAAAATTCCCGGAAGTTTTTTTTTCCTGTGTCTTTTAGCACTATGTCAAAAACCCCCAAAAGAACAAAAAAAAATCCATTGAGCAACTCCCAATATATGCATCAACCATTTAGATGTTGTATTGGGTTATGTTCAATTGAACACTTGAGCCGCGAAAGAAGCTTATGATTTCTCAATTTGACCCACTTTGTGACACACAAACAAATTTATAGTCGTACACTTTATAATTATTATTTGTCTCTCCTTTTTACACTCGCGCAAATGAAAACCAGTGAAATCCAACCCAGTAAATTTGAGTCAACTTTAGACCACGCCAGATCACAAAATCATATCTTCTCTCCAACATCAAATTGCACTCTCCAGAGTGTTAGAAAAATGATGAATAATGTATTTTAGCCATTTTAGGTGGCGTTTTATCATGCGCTTCTGAGAAACTTTCACTAAATCGTTGGAATTTGTACATATATTAAACAGTATCAATCCGCCAATGTTGACACCGCGCGTAGACAACAATTGATTACAAAACTTCACACAGAACACTCTCAGAAGGGCTCCAAATTGCACACAGTCACAACTTGAGTGTGATCAGTAATAAAAAGCCGCCAAATTGGATATTTTGGACGCGATATAATTTACCATGAGGAGACTTTTATTAGATTCGCCTGGCTTTTTAACCGTCGCGTGCAACTGACGGACCACAACTAAAAGTGGGGAGAGACTCGAGTTGCCACTTGGCGCGCGCGAATTAAGCTCAACAGCCGCCTCATCTCCTCCCTTCGCTACCCGCGGGCCCGCAACACATAATACTTAATGATATGTATTACGCACTCCATCATTTCTCCACGGCGCACTAACCATCAATATTGTGCCCTGAAACGACACATTCCCAGGCGAAAAATCATGGAAAAATGGCACAGAAAATGCCCACGAATTGCGCCTCTCATCGCGAGGGCCACTGTCCGCCCGCTGACCGTCTGGCGGCCGGTCAAACCCTGTGGAATTTACCCAAAGTGAAGAGACACAGATCCATCAAGTCGCGCAATTCTATGGCAATCTGGGCAAGAACTAGTTTATGCTATTTGAATAAATTTTAATTACAACTTAGTGCGTTATTTCACTTGTATTATATTTGCATTGAAGTTATCAACACCAACCGATACTTATCGATACGAATTGCGTGCAATTTTCTCAATTTTAAAACAATTTTAGGGGAAGAAATCGGTAAAATTGATAGTTTAAGGATTAATTAGTCCATTTGTATGCTATTTTTCCTCTAAAATCGTGTTAAAAAGGTAAAAATTCCACGCATTTCGTATCAATAACTTCAATCACTTCACGGCAAGACAAGAAACGTCTTAATCACAAAAACGCAAGTTGACAAACCTGGACACAATCAAGAAGAGTGTTTTCCACAACACCTTACTTTTTACTCTCTAAATCACACCACTGGAAAACAGACCGTTTCTTCTCACCTAAATTCCAAAGACTGCCTTAGTCAGCATTGTTAATATTTCTTTTTCTGTGGAAAATTGTGCTTGAATTAAAAGCAAAAAAATGCATAATTGAAAATCATTGTTCTCTTCTATTATCATTGACAAATTGCTCTATTGAAGGATGGGATTTTTACTGAAACACAAAGTCATACCAAGAAAAGCGGTAAAATCTTTTCAGAAAAGCCAACATTCATTTTTCCGTATAAAGCCTGAGATAAGATTATAATTATGAAATCTCTAGTTGAAAGAAATGTCATGAATTTATCAAGTCATCTCGACTCGACGGTTTTTTTTTGTCGCCTAAGACCCAGAAAAAGTCACCCGAAAGAGTGGAATTGCAGCTGATAGTCTGCTAATCCTCGGATCACTCCAATGAACTTTTGCGCGTGAAAAACAAGGTCAGATGCTGAGCCATTAAAGTGATAGTGAAACAGACAGAGAGAACAATAAATGATTCATGGGAACAAAGACTAGTAGACTTTCCCGCAATATTTCCTCAATTTTCTGCTCTAGAGTTTTTCCTAAAAAATTCACTGTGATTTCCCCATTTACAGAGACAATGACGTGAGTAATCTTTCGCACCGCATTGATGACACGCACGTGTGTAGACAATTGTCCAACCAGCGGAAATGTGTGCAGAAAACTGGCGCGACAAAAGGTGGGTTAAATGCAAGTCACGGCCTTGTGACCAGGCAATTACAATCTGATAATATTGATTACTTCTTCTCACGATAAAGTTGCTAAATATCTTGCTAAATTAAGTCATTATAGTGAGTATTCTGTGCTTTGCCACTCATCTCGAAGGGAGTTCAGATTTCAAGGCGAGCACTGCTGGTGTAGTGGTATCACGCAAGACTCCCATTCTTGCAACCCGGGTTCGATTCCCGGGCAGTGCAACTCTTTTGTGCATTTTCTTTTTTTTCCCACACTTTCTTACCACTCGCGGAGAGCATCGGTGTCCGTGGCCCCATTTTGTGGTGGCAGAGGCCCCATATCAGTCTGCGTGGTCTCCAAATCGTTGTTCATTGACATCTCACAAGTTTCCTGAGCAACTTCCGCAAGTTGTGCACTTTCTCCCAACGCCCACTCTCTTATTTCCCACTAATCAGCATCTCGACTGTTGCGACACACTTTGCCAGAGAAAATTGACGGAAAATTTCACGATAACAGCGTGGAAAAGCGCGTGATATGAGCAGTTTTCACTTCACGGTTCATTCAATTTCACAAATACACCACATTTTCATGGGCGTCACCGTGTTATTTCACCACCAACACTTCACTGACGCCCCACTTGGTGTCTTTACAGGGAAATTGGACAATCTTCCTGATGAGAAAGGCAGTGAAAATGGAAAATTTAAGGATATTTTGGTGGGTGGCTTTTGTTTGTTATGTGGGAGAAACTTCAAAATCACCTGACAGCTGCGCTGCCTTTTTGTCGCTCAGTGGCGCTTCGAGCGTTCTATGTTTTCAGCGCGATGTTTTCATTGGCGGGATATTTCTGTGTGCACAAAAGAAAATTTTTGCGACTTCTTGTGCAATTTCTGGAGCCTTTTGGGCACTTTGGAGAAAAATTTGGTGTGGAAAAAGTGAAAAATAGCATAAGTGTATGGGGGAAAAAGCAAAAAAAGATACCGCCCGAGCAGGGACTTGAACCCTGGACCCTTGGATTAAAAGTCCAATGCTCTACCGACTGAGCTACCCGGGCTTAATATCATGGCACCCAAAGTCGCATAAGAGAACAGCCTTTTATCTCAAATCAATACAGTTTTTACACCTCCATTCATCATTATCACAATCAATTTCATTCAACCTATTTTATATGTAATTGTTCAAGAGGACAAATGAATATTTCATCAGTGTGAAAATCACTGAAAAGTGAATGGAAAATTCCACCTTCACAGGGAGGATTTTGACCAGTTTGATCTTCTTCAGCGGTTTATTGGGAGTCCCAGTGAATCCGCCGTCCAGCGGTAGGCTTTTCACCCACACAGAAGCAAAGTGGGGTGGAAAAACCGAGGGAAATCCCACCTGATGGGGTGCTGCGACTGGGATCCAATGGGCTCCATGCCCGGGTAGCTCAGTCGGTAGAGCATTGGACTTTTAATCCAAGGGTCCAGGGTTCAAGTCCCTGCTCGGGCGGTTTCCTTTTGCCGCCGCACCCCCTTCAAACTACCCACCTCATCGCCCGTGACGTCATTAACGATCCACCTTGAATTGGACTCGACTCCTCATTTATTCGCCACACATTTTCTCACATTCATCTCAACGTCACCGCGTGTCAATAATCTCTAATTTAATGCAAAAACACATTTTTCATTCTCTTATATGGTCGCACTCTTAGCACACATTTGTGCGGTGAGTGAGAAAATGTGCGTGCTCGAGAGAATTGCTCGCGAAAAATGAGAGTTTTCCATCAGTGGCGTAGTGAGCAACCTTTTCGATTGTTCTACGAATATTTATCCAAAACTTCAATTGGCTGAAAGAAGCAGAAAATCTATCCGAACGGCTGTTTGTGTACCAACTAACCGCTCAAGTTTTCAGAGGGTTTTTACTCAATGAGTGTAGAATTTAGCAAATTGTGTTGGATGGCATGATCTGTCCATTTTAGATAAATTAAACATTGGCTTTGAATTAAAGTCGTTGAAAGTAAATTCCCTAAATAAACAGAAAAAATTATCAAAATAATCATTCAAGAAGTATTTCAGCAAGAATATTGCGTAAATAAATGAAAATAAAATGTTTAAAATGACATTCAAGACAATTAGAAGTCATAACTTGAATATGCATCATAGCCAGTGTTCTGTGACACCTGAAAATGACGAGTATCCAAATGAATTTTGTGCTGTTTATACGATCTTTTTGCACATAAATTACCGCCTAAAAATTCTACTCTCAATTATAGCGTAAATATGCGGAAAACCCTTGGGAAAACTCTTTATAATTGCTAAGCTACTGATATCTGAGGTGAACATTTTTTATTTTTTAAAGAACACACGCTTATTGAGCAGAACAAGGCACAGCCAAATTCACCTGAAAAACTGCATTGAAATTGTGCATTTTGCACAGTGAAAAGAGAGCGGCCTTCGGGAAACCTTGTCAGTTCTGATGTTTCTCTGGCCGAATATCAAATTACTGGAACTTCAGGTGTTTGCGGAAAATTACAGGAAATGGCAAGATCGCAGATCAATCAAATGAGTGCTCATCCTTGACCAAAAACGCACAGTACGTGTGGGTATGTGTAAAAATTGCGTGCGCTCGACTTTCGCGCGAGACTTCTTGGCAGATTTCTGGAGCTGTGATTTCACTGTTTTTTCCCACAACGATGAGGCTTTTCTTGTGGCCCGCTTTTCAGCTATAAATATCACCCCGCATTTCAGAAATAAACACACTCGCGCGCACACCGTCAATCTACGGCTGTGCGGTGATCATGAATGTATAAATAAGTCGCAAGATCGCTGGAAAAACTTACCTAAACGTCTTGGTTTTCTCATTGTAGTTCAAGATGGTTTTTCGCAGTGCGGCCGGACTGTCGGGATCACTCTGCTCCGCCACAATGGCGCGCGCCTTGGCTAAGTCCTCCTCCAGCATCGTGAGATCCGTCCAGGGATTACTTCAAAATGACCAAGCACTTAGTTTTGCATCCTCCGGAAATGCGACATGCCCCAGTGACGCTTGGAGAGCAACTGAGAGGCGATCAGATGAGATGCTGGGGCCAAAGCGCGAGGATATCGTTGGCTGCATCACCTTCTGTCGTACCTGATAATCTCAGTGATTCTGAGATTATTCTGGAGTTTTCCCATGTGAATTCCACAATTTCTCTAATGGAAAGAATGGAAAATTATAAAGAGAATTCTAAAGAAACGCTAACGTTTTGACCATGTCTGGTGGCAAAATAAAGCTCTCCATAGTGCCTTCAATATGATAATGGGTGATTCAACAGACGTTTTGCTGGAGACGCGCTCACAATTTCATTCTCTTGCGAGAGACACACCTCTTGATCACCTTTGAGCCCCTTCTTTCGTCACGGCGATCGCTGCAGCGCGCTGCATTTTAGCATTTCTCGACGGAGATCGCCAAGAAGTGACCTCGCCAGGTGACCATCTCCGTCCTTCGACCTCCAATCGAGCGCCACTCACTCACTGCAGTGCGCGGAAAACTCTCACCTTTGCGCGCACGACCGTTACTCCAATCTCGAATTCTGCAGAAAACATCGCAAACTCAGCGACGCGCGCTGGCATGCCATCTGGCGATGTGTCAAGCCGCGCTAGCGAAGAAGAAGAAGAAGAGAGTGGAGTTTGCTGACATTTGTTTTCGTGCGTTGAGTGTAAATGTGAATTTTAGGTGTTTTCCACCCCACTGCCAGGTGATTTTCCACTTGAAATCCCATCTTGAGGCTCTGGGGCGGGTGTAGACAGTGAAAATGTTGGGGTTTTAGCGAAATTAATGGGGTTTTTCGACATGGCAATTTCCATGATTTCAAAGAGAGAGGTTATGAAGTGTGAAAGAGAAATTCCCCATTCGTGATTACTTAACTGTTCTTAGGATCGTCAATAGTGTTTTAGGGGTGTTTAGAGAGTCAGAAGAGGCTTTGTTGGGGAAAATCTGGACACTCTTTGCGTGACATTTGCAAGAAATTTTCCCAAGAGAGGGGCGCCACAGACGATTCTCTCCTTTCTGCATATTACACAATTCTCTGACCAGTGGCGTCCACATGTATATTTATCTCTTTCACACTCATGTTCTCCTGAGGGACTGATGTGATCATATGTCTCCGTCACACGTCACTCTCTTTCTCGCGATTTGGGATGGAGAAAACTCGGGTTTTTCCTCCAGACTGAGGATGAAATTGATGTGTTGTGGCAAAAACAACAAATGAATTTTCCCAATCTTCCCTATTTGGTTGTGGAAAATCTTTAAGGGGGAGTCTTTCTCTTTTGTTTATGCCTCCCATCGCCTTGGTTTGATGGCGCGAGTGAGAGGACAAGAGAGAGTCTTGACGTTTGCAATTGTTTTCGCCAGTCTCTGGTGCGGAAGAAAGCCCGGAAGACTGAGGTTAAATCGCAATTTCCGCAGGGAGTCTAATGAATTTCCCTTCTCTCTTGCAGATTGTCTCCCCGGTGATCCCGAAGCGTGGCAGAAGAGCCCCCAAAAAGTGGTGCGGAGAGAAAGTGAGAGAAGTGGCTAGACAGAGACAGCTGGAGCGCCTGCTTCGCGTGCGTGTGAGACTGTGTGTGTTGGTGTGGTGAGAGTGCGGAGAAAAATAAGGGAAAAGAACTAATTAAGAGAGGAAGCAAAGAGGAGGTGGAGAAGTGAGGAGGGCGAAAAGGCGGCGATTCACGGCAGTGCACAAGAGAGTGGAAAAGGGATAGCGAAGAAGGCCAGAGGAAAGAAAGGAAAATCAATAATGGGAGATCAACAGTTCTTTTTAAAATGGAACGACTTCCAAACGAACATGGTGACGTCCTTTCGGCATCTGCGGGATGAGAAGAGCTTCACGGACGTGAGTCACATTTATTCTTTATATCGGCACAGACACACTTATTTCCTCCCCCTGAACAACGGTTGTTCGTCTGAAGGCGGTTGGGATGTTGGAGTGTCAACGCGAGTGGGTTGAGTCAGTTTCGGGGCTGCTTTTTTTTGTCTCAACTCATTATGAATCAAAAGCAAATAAGAGACTCGTTTCCCAGGAGATTTCGGCGGGTGTTCTTCAAGCGTGGATTACGTTCTTGTGCGGATTCGGCGACAATACGGGATTTAATCCGCATAAACCCTTTTTTTCTCGTTGAATTTTTTTTTGACAATATCTGCAAAAGAATAATTCATTCTAGGGCAATTTTATTAAAATAACTTCCTATTTTTGTGAGTCTTTTCTTGGCTAATGGTGTTAAAAATCAAGGAAGAAAATATTGCAATATTTTGTCAAAAAAAATTTCCTTAGATAAGATAAGAATGTGAGATTTGAAATTCTGAGAAAGGTAATATTAATTGCATATTCATTATCTGGTCGATGTCCTTATCAAATGGTATAAAAGTAAGAGAATGTATGGCAAATTGTCAGTTATTTCTTGAGTGTGATCTTGGACAAAAATCGCAAGAATGCTTCGTTGTGGCTTTCTTTCTGTTATTTTCCTCCTGAATTCATTACTGATTGGATGTCACTCCGAGTCAGTTGTTTTCGCTGATGACCACTTTCCCTTCCTGGTGGACATCAGAACGGATCAGAACGATCATCTGTGCACAGGTTTCATCGTGAATTGGGACTGGGCAGTTACAGTGGCGCACACACTTGTGGGCAGAACTCCAGCCAACACTTGGCTCTTCGTGGGACGACACAAATCGAGCAGGAACCACTTCAGTGTCCTCTTGGCTCCTCATCCACGTTTCCGTGTTATTCCTGACACTTTTCAGTATGAGAACGATGTTGCGCTTATTCGACCAAGACAAGCGATGTTGTACAATGAGAATGTGCAACCAATTGGTGTGGGATTTCAAGATATCCGCGAATCGACTAGAGTCACGACAGTGGGATGGAGATCATCTGGAGTCCAGGAAGTGATCTCTTCCCATAAGAGTTCGAATTTCTATTGCATGTCCACGTTGCCGATTGATGTGCCTTTAACAGGATCAACAATGTGCACAAGACCATCATCCAATGTCACTCACACTGGAATTCAGCCTGGAGATGTGATGATATTTGGAAATCGTGCTTATGGTCTTGGCAGTTGGAGAGTAGTTCGAGATGCCATCGTTCAAGACTCTCCTTTTGTCTACACCGATCTTACTATGTTCTGGCCTTGGATTATGCATATAGTTCAGTAGATTAAGTCTTTTTTCTGATCATTTTAAAAATCCCTGATTGATGCAATAAAACTCTTCTTTCTTCCCGCAATATTGAGGTAATTATTATGGTTATCTGATAGTAATTTGGTGTGAATTGATTGTTGGGAAAACCCTGATAAGATATGGTCACATTTGGGAAGGTTTGAATCACGACAATATTTCACTTTGGGCAATTAAGCAATGTTTATGGATCTCTTCTTCCTCAAGAGCATTTTTTAATGGTCAAAATTTGATCTAAAATGCCCTTAATTGCAAGGAAATAGGAGAATTATAGTATAAAATGTTATTGCTACACTTCTTAGGCATACTTGTTGGCGGAATATTGAGTGATAAACAGACTTTTGTTGTTTTTCCGAACACTTTGATCTAATGGGTTAATTACTCATGCAGAGAGTCTCATCTCGTTGGTGGGAGGTGAACTCCATGGCATGGCTTGAGTGGGTGGAGAAAGAGGCGCACAAGAGAGCGGAGGAAAATTAAGAAGCGCGCCTCGTCGTTTGAGGGATGAGCAGCGAGGGGCATAAATAAATTTCACCGCTGAGTTCGCTGGCATTGTAACCCGTTCGGCTCGGCGTTGATTATTAATCAGCGGACGGGAAAATGCGTCTGGCTGAGGAGGGAGGGAGGGATGCTTTCTCCAAGCGAGAAGGGTGAATTAATTCCACTCTCTTCACAGGTGACACTGGCTTGCGAAGGGCAGACGTGCAAAGCTCACAAGATGGTTCTCTCCGCCTGCAGTCCGTACTTCAAGTCACTGCTGGAGGTAAGATGAGCTGAATGAGACGACATTCTCTTGTTCTCTTGCCCCTCTTGAAATGGGTTAGAGAAAAATGAGGAAAATGGAAAGCAATAAACTTTGATAACTATTCAATAATTTGCCACAAAAAGGAAAATCACAAGCCGTTTTTTGAGCAATCTCGATGTTTCAATCAAATAAAAGGAAAATAATTCAATCAAAGGAAAATAATTTGCCTTCATGAAATACATTTGGAACTTCTACATAACTTTAAAGTTTAAACTGCTGCCCTCTGGCGGTAATATGTGGAGAAAATTTGAGAAATAATCCAAGAATTCATACAGTAATCAAATATGAAAGTATTTTTAATTGAAAAGATAAAAATGATTGAATCATTACGAAGTTAATGGTCTGTAGTCGCGAGTGACTTTCCTCTTGTTTGCCACACTTTTCAAATGACGGGGATTGAGAGAATTGCGTTGGGGTCGCTTCTGGGGCTGATGTCTGTGTGTGTGTGTTTGCAGGAAAACCCATCGAAACACCCGATAATCATCCTGAAGGATGTTTCCTACAGTCACCTGCAGGCCATTCTGGAGTTCATGTATGCTGGCGAGGTGAATGTGTCGCAGGAGCAGCTTCCCGCCTTTCTCAAGACCGCCGATCGGCTCAAAGTCAAGGGCCTGGCCGAGACTCCGGCCACGATTAAGCGGGAAGGTTGATGCTGGGCAGGACGCGACAGAATCGGTTTAATATACATTTCTTTTCGGAAACCTAACAGTAGAAGAAGCACGTAAAAAATATTGACAAAAAGAGAGAGAGTGAGAGAGAGAGAATATTGGTTTTTTCTATCAGTGAAAAAGATTTTTTTTCTTGTAATAGAATAAATAATGTAATGCATTTTTATTTTACGCGATTTAGTAATGGAAGAAGTGTAGGCAAAAATTTATCATTTCTCTTTAGTGGATTTTTCTCATGGGCACGAAAATGTTTTTTTTTCTAAAAAAATATATCACAATTGCAAGCATTTTTGGTGGTTGAAAAAAAAAAAACACAGATAAAAAGATAACAGAGACTCTTGCTTTTTTGCACAATCCAATGAAAATGACACTATGTTACCACAATAAACCTTAGCATGTTTTTTTATTATTGATTTTTATTTTATGAATCATTTTTTTTAATTATTTTATAGACAAGAAAAGCGAAATGATAAACACTTTTGTTTCTCATAGTGTAAAACTGAGGAGAAATCTTTTTAAGAGTGACGATAGAGTTTAAAAAAAAGAAAGGAAGATGAAAAAAAAGAGAAAAGAACCCATTTTTAAGTGATTCTGTTAGTTGTTTAAGTTTCTACTGAAAACAAAAAAAAATATAGCGAGAGTGGAAATTTTGAGAAAATAAGTGAGAAATTAAGGTGTAAGCTATAATAGAGTAAATTTATGGGCAATTTGTAGTTAATTTAGAAATCCCACTGGCATATTTTTTCTCAATAAATAAAAAAAAACAACAATAAATTAAGAAAACTATCGAAATTGTCATTTAAGTTAATTGTATTTTTGGGTAAAATTGTGCGAAATTCATGAAACTGATTTAGAGCAATTTCCTTTTATTCATTCGTATAACAAGTTTAAGCAGAAGAAGATGAAGACGGAAGAAGAAGAAGATGTACAAACCAAACGGAAGATCGTTTCTTTTTTAGGGTGGATTTTGGAGATTGAGCGCGCGAAGTTGGGAAATAAAAGCTCCAAAGGAGACAAAATAACCGGACACACTGTAGAAGAGGAACAAAGTTATATTTTATTAAGGACAATATAGTAATTAAACGTATAATTGTTTCTTTTCTCACTCAAACTTCTTTCCAACACGTCCATTTTTTCTTTGTATTGTAATGTGTTTCGTTTTCTTTTTAAGGGCAAAAATGTGAGGCGAAGAAGAGAAGGTGAAAAAAAACATGAGCTAGGCGAGTAATTTTTGCAAAGGAGAGAATAAATAAATAATTGTAAAGATGATAATGATGTGAGAAATCCCAAGAGTATAATTTCCAAAAAAAAAAGAAAAGAAGAGATACATTTCAGAATGGAAAATGTTTTTTTACACCATACTTTACTGTCACACATGATATTTTAAAAAGAATGATGAAAAAACACACACTAAATGAAGGAAATACAGTAAATATTTAATTGAAATAGGCATGAGAAGTGTATTTTACCTAATATAATTAATTATTCTTGATAAAAGCGATTTATATACATTATATAAAATGATTAATTTAGAAAGAAATTGTCTTTTTTTCCTCTTGTGGACGGCATTCATTTTCACAGGTGGAAAAGTTCCCTGAATCGATTGGTTGGTTTCCAAAGACGGATGAAGTCAAGTTCTCAAGCTGAAAAGTGCGACAACATTTAATAATAATACAAGGTAATTTACAATTTTCAAAAATTTATTTTCCACATGATTTCTTTTTTTAATGAATGAAACACAAAATTGGCAATAAATCGATTAACAACTTCCAATAAACCATCTCATGATCTCTCAAATTCAAGATGAAACAATTCGAAATTAAGAACAAATATTGATTTAACATCATGTCAAAGACTAGATACATTTTTTTCGGCATCGGTGCAAAACATTAGGCAGAGAGTTGCAAAAAAACAGTAACAGAAAACAAGATCATAAAAAAATATTATATTAAATATAAATGCCTGAATAAAGTATCATCATTTCCGGAATGTGTTATTATTGAACCCGTTTAAATCTCGGCTTAACCTGTATAAAAATGTCACAAAATTCTCGTTGAGGGAAGATATGGGGTGTTTTTTTTCTTTCTTTGAAACCATTTTAACACGTGCTGCTGTATAAATATTCCTTCCTCCAGAGTTATTAACATTTTTCATTCATTTTCACAACGGATTTCCTGACGGCAGAAACAAGAAATGGGAAAATTAGCGCTCATAGCGAAGAATGAAACGAGAGTTTGGCAATAGAAGAGCGAATAAATAAACGGAGAAACAAAGTGCGCATGAATTTGGAGAAATTAAGCACAGCGCTGAGCTAAGAAGATGCGTCACTACTTCCAGAACTTGTTGAAGAGCTCCATGAAGGAGTCGTAGATCATGAAGGTGATGGCGACGTCCAGGCACACGCGGCTGAGGCGCGGCACGGTGCCCTTGTAGAAGGCCATCGGGCCCTCGTTGCGCCAGATCTTCATGAAGCAGTCCGCCGTGCTCTTGTACTTGGCCGCCTCGAGGCCCTGCATGCGCGTCTTCACTACGTCGATTGGCGTGTTGCCAAACACCGACGCCGCACCGGCAATGGCACCGAAGCCACCCACGACCAGCTTCGGCACGGGCTTCTGTGGATCGCCGTCCTTGTACCAATCCTTAAGCGATTCCATGACGAAGAAGCGGATCGCCTGGTTGGAGCCCTGCTTCATGATGGTGGCCGTGAGGCCCTTGTACACACCAGAGAGGCCCTCCTGGCGCACGATGGCGCCCACGCCGTGGAAGAAGCCCTTGAACTTGGGATTGGCGCTGCGCTGGTCATTGATGAACTTCACCTTGATCGTCTCCATCGGCGTCACGGCGAAGATCGCCTCGGCCACACCGGCGCCCAGGCCGGCCGACAGCTTGCCAGCGGTGGACAATTGACCCTTCTCGTCCACCATCTGACTCTTGAACTTCTCGAAGGCGCCGAAGCGCACCGCCGACTTGGGGATGGAGCCGTACAGCAGCACGCTGAGGCCGCGATACAGGCCGAAGAAGCCATTGGTTCGCACGGTCTTCTGCACGCAATCCCAGATTCCATTGTATTTCTTCACGGCTCCTGCAAAGAAGCACCGTTTAATTGTGGCTTAAGTGAGTCAAGGAGAGTATCTGATCAACACTAGAACCTATTTAGCTTCGCGCATTAATGTGAAACATGTGAATGAGCATTAAGAAAAATCTCAGTATGTCCAGTGTTAACAGTGCGCACATGTTAGAAAATGAAAGTTTTAATTATATATCTAGCCTATCTAGCAAAGCTCATTTTTCTCATCCATACTTTTCTCCCAAAATAAATTCAACATTTCCAACCAAGAACGCAGATCTCGAGATCTGCAACAAGAAAGTCTCTACAAACATCATGAAGCTGATGTCGCGATAGCGTAAGTAAATATAAATAAAAAAAAACCAAATGTACATAAGAAGTTCGAAATGTTAGTCGTTTGCAGATTTTGTAAAAATGATTGACATGAAATTATCACATTTAATAGGCCACAACTCTGAAAATAACCGCTTTTGACAACTTCATCGCCTATTTTGCCAATACCAAAACCTCGTTACACAATTTTTCCTTGAAAATACATGGGAAAAATCAGTGTTGCATAATCACGAGTCGCGCGATAAGCGCGCGTTTGCCGGGCGGTGAAGATCTCGCGATCTTACATAAAGATCTGTACGTGAGCCTCAACTCACCCTTTTCGTCCAGTTGCAGCTGTGTCTTCACGTATTCGGTGGGGAATGTGATGCAAATCTCGATGCCACCCGTGATGCCGCCGGCTACGATGCCCTTAACACTTGTGCCAGCGCCACCGCCGGCCGCCGCCGCGGCGCCGTGATTGTCCAGCCATGGGCGGAAGAAGGGATTTCCTGAGTGTTTTCTTGTGGCAAAGTTGTACATTTTTCAACTGTAATGATAAAAAACAACGGATTATTGTGATAACCTCTGTGCTAGAACTATTTGTTCAGGTGTTTTTTTCTTCATCATTTGTTGGGAAAAGTGGTGATAAATTAATAAAGAAACTTTATCAGAATTTCCTATGAAAGTCATGAGACTAAGCACAGACAGTCTTGTGTTTTTTCCTGTGATAAAATGTACGAATGTGTCTCAAGTCAAATCAACGAACCTTTGCCTTTACCTTTACTTTTCTTTCTGCATAAAACAGTTAGCAGAACACACCACTGAAAGGTTAATTGATCTTTAATGTAATTTTGATTTCGTCTTGTACTGCAAACCGATGGAAATGTAAAAATCGGAGATTATTTATTGAAGAGATTTTCAAGAGCGCAAATGCTGAAGTACAACTTTCAACAATCGCACATGGCAACTAACTTGATTTCCCCCGTGGTTTCCCTGTGAATCACAGTAACTGTGAACTCTTGTAATCTCACGCGGAGAGCAAAGTGTGTTTTCGGCGGGCATGCGCAAAGGTCAAAAATACCCCAATTGCGACAGCACGACATGATATTCCCATAGAAATCTCACGTTTTCACACTTTCGTCCTTTCCAAATTCCACCGCAAAATCACTGTCCAGTCGCACAAGTGCCCAACAGAAGGCCATAAAGTGTGATTTACAATTTACATCACACTTGAGGAATACCACTTTGGGCGCGATTAGATAATCACTAGCGCGAGTCAATTACTTACATGCTGGATAGAAATCTCTCGTGATATGAACTGTACGGCAATTTATCACTCGATGTGTGGACTAAAACATCACTTTATACTGGGATCTCGGGCGAAATAAAGCGTATTTTGGTAAAAAATGCAAAAATGCAGCACCAACTTAGGAGAAATGTGGGGTGGGGAAAGAGTGAGCTCGGCTGTCAGCGGCCGGAAGAGGTCGGCCAGTGATCGGACTGGAAGTGTCGGTGGATTTGTCCGCCAACCGGCAGGAAAAGTGATTACTCATACAGCATATGCTGCATGGCAGCCATTCTAGGGCGCTTTCTTTGTTCTACTCCAACATTTGCGTGATTCCCTAATTTGTGGAGGTGAGCTTCGCGAGTGGCTGAGTGAAAAAGTGCGAAGGGAGGAATTTCGTGGAAATTTACAGTGTGAGAAGCCATCAATATTGCACCGCTGTGTGTCCAATATTGACCTGATCCCCTCTGAGTGACTCGCAGTGTGGTAATTCCTATGTAATCGACGCCTGGACAACAGAGACGAGAGAGACAAAAAAGAGCAACGCGTGGATTTGGCTCGACTGCGAACCGTCACACGCGTCTAAGGAACATCATTGGCTCCATTCGGGACTGTGCGTCCGATGTCTAGTGGTTTTGCTGAATACTCCGTTGATCCCCCAGCCGCCAAGAAGCGGAAGCTGCCAACTGCATCGTCGTCGTCAACTTCCTCAGATCAAATGGCGAAGAACAACGGATCGACTTCGCTCGACGCGCCCCAGGCCGGAGATATCGATGAGGGCCTGTACTCGCGCCAGCTGTACGTCCTCGGGCACGACGCCATGCGCCGCATGGCTAAGTCTGACGTCCTGATCTCGGGCCTGGGCGGCCTGGGCGTGGAGATTGCCAAGAACGTAATCCTGGGCGGCGTCAAGTCCGTCACGCTGCACGACGACCAGCCGTGCACGCTGCAGGATCTCAGCTCGCAGTTCTACCTCACGGAGGAGACTGTGGGCCAGAATCGCGCCGAGGCGTGCTGCCAGCAGCTGTCCGAGCTGAACAGCTACGTGCCCACACGCGCGTACACGGGCGCCCTCACGGAGGACTTCCTGGGCCAGTTCCACTGCGTGGTGCTCACCGAGTCCAGCCTGGCGGAGCAGGAGCGCATCTCCCAGATCACCCGCGCCGCCGGCATTGCGCTCATCATCGGCGAGTCGCGTGGCCTGTTCGCCAAGGTCTTCTGTGACTTTGGCGAGGAGTTCGTGGTGTACGACAAGGATGGCGCCAATCCCGTCTCCGCCATGATCGCCAGCATCACGAGCGACAAGGAGGGCATCGTGGCGTGCCTGGACGAGACACGTCACGGCCTCGAGGATGGCGACTACGTGACATTTTCCGAGGTAATTATGACTCCTCAGACAGTGGCGTAGCGCCCCGCACAGGAGGACAAACTCTCCGGCCAAGAGACTTCGCGCATTTGCGCTGAAGAAGCTGATATGGCAAGTCTAATGACTTACAAATGCGATAAATGGATTAGAGATCTTACTCATCACAGGGTGAAAAGAAATTGAAAGTACTCGCAATTGCAATCCAGTCAGAATCTTATAAGACTCGTATCAAACTCTGTCTTCTTACCATGTTATTCAGTCCATTTTCCTCTTGATTTTTTTCCAATATAACTCGCCAGAGAGTGAACTCTACCACAATTTGATCAATGATTCGTTATGTTTGTGATTTATGCATTATTGAGATTAACAGAGGATGGCTTTGCCACTACGCCACTGTCTCCAATCGATTCCCTGCGCACTGATACCAATCGATTTGGCCTCTGGTAATTGCAGGTGAACGGCATGGTGGAGCTGAACAAGTGCGAGCCGCGAAGGATCACCGTTCTGGGTCCGTACACCTTCAGTATTGGCGACACGAGCAACTACTCGCGCTACATTCGCGGCGGCATTGCCACGCAGGTGAAGATGCCGATGACTGTGAAGTTTAAGTCCTTCACGGAGACCCAGAAGGGGCCGCTGCAGGACTTTGTGCCCTTCGACTATGGCAAGTTCGATCATCCGCGCCAGCTTCATGTGGCCTTTAAGGCGCTCCATGCCTTCGTGGAGCAGAATCAGCGTCTGCCGAAGCCGTGGAATGAGCAGGATGCCCAGCAATTTGTGCAGCTGGCCAAGCAGCAGGGCGAAGAGGATCTGGATGAGGCATTGCTCACCACTTTTGCCAAGGTAAGGTGGCGTCTCTGTAATTAAACTTTTATTGCGCAATAATGCTGGAATGTTCTGGCAAAAGTGCGTGTGTGATTCAGAGGAAAGAATGACGTCGATTTAACAAACTGTACTTTCAGGTCTGCTCTGGCGATCTCAGTCCCATCAATGCCTCCATTGGCGGGATAATTGCTCAGGAGGTGATGAAGGCGTGCTCGGGAAAGTTCACGCCAATCATGCAGTATCTCTACTACGATGCCGTGGAGTGCTTGGTGAACTTGAAGCCAACTGAGGAGGATTGCAAGCCACTTGGCACTCGCTATGATCGTCAGATTGCTGTGTTCGGCAAGTCCTTCCAGGACAAGCTGGGCGCGCTGCGCTACTTCATCGTGGGCAGTGGCGCAATTGGGTGTGAGTTGCTGAAGAACTTCGCCATGTGTGGCATCGGTGCGGGCGATGGTGGGCGTGTGTTCCTCACGGACATGGATCTGATTGAGAAGTCCAATCTCAACAGGCAATTCCTCTTCCGGCCGCACGATGTGCAGAAGCCAAAGTCCGTCACGGCCGCGCAGGCGGTGAAGCGCATGAATCCGCTCGTGAATGTCGTGGCGCATGAGAATCGTGTGGGTGTGGAGACGGAGAATACGTACGATGACAAGTTCTTCAATGATCTGGATGGGATTGCCAATGCGCTGGACAATGTGGATGCCAGGAGTTATGTGGATCGTCGCTGTGTGTACTACAGGAAGCCACTGATTGAGTCCGGCACGCTCGGCACGATGGGCAACATTCAGGTGATTGTGCCGTATATGACGGAGTCGTACAACTCCAGTCAGGATCCGCCGGAGAAGAGCATCCCAATTTGCACACTGAAGAACTTCCCCAACGCAATTGAGCACACACTGCAGTGGGCGCGTGACATCTTCGAGGGTGTGTTCAAGCAGGCAGCCGAGAATGCGTCGCAGTACATCTCTGATCCGTCATTCATTGAGCGCGTGATTAAGCTGCCCGGACTGCAGCCGCTGGAGATTCTGGAGTCGGTGAAGGCGGCTCTGGTGGATCACAGGCCGCAATCGTTTGAGGATTGCGTGAAGTGGGCGCGCTTCCACTGGCAAGAGCAGTACTCCAATCAGATACAGCAGCTGCTGTTCAACTTCCCAGCCGATCAGACCACCTCCAGTGGTGATTTGTTCTGGTCTGGACCCAAGCGATGCCCTGCTCCGTTGGAGTTTGATCCCAATGACAGCCTCCACTTGAGCTACATCTATGCGGCGGCTAATCTCAAGGCTGAGGTGTACGGAATCCCACAGCAGCGTGACAAGAGCGTGGTCAAGGAGATCGTCAGCGCAATTGTGGTGAGTGTTTTTTGGTTCATATTCTTGTAAAGATCTGATCAAAACAGTTGATGTATTTGTCCATCTGCAGGTGCCACAATTCAGGCCACGCTCTGGCGTGAAAATCGCCGTCACGGACGCCGCGATGCAACAGGAGCAGAATGGCAGCGACAATATTGATCAGGATCGTGTGAAGGAGATTTTGACTGAGTTGAACAAGATTGGGCAGCCAAACTTCCGCGTGACGCCGCTGGAGTTTGAGAAGGATGACGACACAAATTTGCACATGGACTTCATTGTCGCGGCGTCGAATTTGCGCGCGACCAACTATAAAATTGAGCCAGCCGATCGTCACAAATCCAAACTGATTGCCGGCAAGATTATTCCCGCCATTGCAACGACCACGTCAGTTGTGGCTGGATTTGTGGTGCTGGAACTCTTCAAGTTGGCACAGAAGTATATATTTGTCTCCCTTTTTGTGGTTGAATTGACGGGTGAAGAGATGATTAATGTGTGTTTGCTTTGCAGTTGCAAGGACATGTCGGCGTACAAGAACGCCTTCGCCAATCTGGCGTTGCCGCTGTTCACGCTGTCGGAGCCGATGCCAGTGCCGAAGAGCACGTACTATGACATCGAGTGGACACTGTGGGATCGCTTCGAGGTGACTGGTGAGCTGACGCTGGCGGAGTTCTTGGACTACTTCAAGAAGGAGCACAAGCTGGAGATCACGATGTTGTCGCAGGGCGTGTGCATGCTGTACTCGTTCTTCATGCAGAAGTCGAAGCGCCAAGAGCGGATGGGCCTCGTGATGTCTGAGGTGGTGCAGAAGGTGTCGAAGAAGAAGATTGAGCCGCACGTGACGGCGCTGATCTTTGAGATTTGCTGCAATGATGAGTCAGGCAATGACGTTGAAGTTCCGTATGTGAGATACACTTTGCCGTAAAAGGACACACACACAAAACATGATTTATATACATATATTTCCTTTCTAAACAACACTACAAAATTCATGGCAAATCACGTGAGCAATTGCAAAAGAGTAAGAAGAAATGAATGGAAGAAAAGAGAAGAAAATTGAAATAATTGATGAATTTGCACTCATATAAATAGATGAGAAGAATAAGAAAGGAAAAATCATCTCTGCGGTAAATAATATATATATATTTTAAAGATAATTTATGAACGTAACATTGGCTATTCCACAGAAGCACTCTGATGATGTCTTTAGTTTTTGTGTCCCTGCCATTCGACATTTGTGAATGGTTCAGGAGAGAAGTTTAGAAGAGTGGAAGAGGCGCGTTTCTGATGGAGTTTTTAGCTTAGCCACCTTAACACTTAAAGAAAATATTTAGGTTTTTCTCCTTTGATTCTTTCGAGAATTTGTGTCTTTTCTAATGATTTTTTTCAAATATAATATAAATTTCACGAAAATGCTATTATTAATGAAGAGCAAGAGGAAGAGAGAGAGAGAGAGAAAAGAGTTTTCAATAAATTTCTGGTGAATTGATAACACATCTTTTGAGGTAAGAAGAATCCTTTTAGTCTTTGCTTTGGTTTTTACTGTACAAATCCACAATCTTCCTTGCTTGCTCCACTCCAGACGCAAAGGCACCGTGTGCGGTGGAGAAGTACTTCGTGTGGCATGCTTCGCCGGCGAGGAAGACAGCAGGATGGCTGGGCATGTTGAGGAAGGGAAGAGGATCTGTGAGGCAGCACTCATCTCTGAGGAGGCACTTGGAGACACTGGTGAAGCTGTAGGCGCCACGGATGAAGGGATCGTGGCTCCAGCGCGTGATGAAGAAGCTGCTAGGCGATGGCACGTTCTTGCCGGTGAATTTCCTCAGCAGATCCGAACACGCGTGGAGGACAGTGTCTTCGGGAAAAGTCTCCATTTGCACAGCTCCTGCGCCACCAATCCAGCCCACAAGGGTGTTCGGACAGCCCGGCTTCAGGAGATCAAAGCCAGTGAAGTGCCTCGTCCAGGAGTCAGTCTGCTGTGGCTGGAAGATGAACTGAACACCCTCCCAGTCGTCATCCCACCAGGGAGTGTCGTATTTCAGGTAAATTTTGTTGATTGTGCCAAAACCGAAGGCATTTATCAGGCGTTGCAGCGAGAGTGGCAACTGAGGGTGAAAGAGTGTGTCCATTGAGGCCTTCAGGACGCCCAGGGAGAATGTCACGATGCAGTGTCTCGCCCTGAACATCCTGCCGTCGAGGGTCTCCACGCAAACCTTATATCTTCCATCCTCCAGATTCTCGCCGTAATTGATCTTCACGACTTCGCAGTTCAACTCCAACTGTTGCGATGGCACTCGTGACACCAGGGCCGAGATGAGCTTCCCAAAACCATTCCGGAAGTTTATGTGGGTCTGGCAGGATTCACCGTTGAAAGAATACTGTCCCCAATCGCGCGCAGAGACTTCGCTCAACGCCAGACACGCATTGTCAATGACCTGGAAGCGAATGTGCCACTCCAGCAACAATCTCGCATCATCTCTGCGCTCAGGCGCAATCGTTGGCATCACGCGCTCCTCAAAATTCACCCTCAAGTATTCCTCAACGGACAATCCTCGGGCATCCTCCGGATTCTGTGCGTGGAACAAACGCTCGCACTCCTCCAGAATCGCCCCAATCTTGAAGTCAATCATCTGCACGAAGAAATCCTCCAACACACTTCCATCCTCCTTCGCATAGACTCCCAATCCCTCATCGCTGAGCTCTTGCGACAGACAATCGATCGCCTCAGCCTCGGAATACAGTTGATTCTGCTTGCCGTGCAGCCACTGAGCGCCAGCCTCAACCGCCACCTTGTCACACTTGGCGCGATTATCGAGTGCCAGAGATTCCATCGGCACAGTCCGGATGCGACCGCCAGGCTGACTCTTGCCCTCGATCAGTCGGGTCCGGAATCCCGCCTTCTGCAGCGCCAGAGTCGCCCCAATCCCGGCCAATCCCGCCCCCAACACTATTACATCATCCTCGATGTGGCACTCTTCCGCAGGCCTACAAAGAAGACAATGCATTACAACGCGTCCTGGCTGACAACATTTGTTGCAAAAGGTGATCAAATGGACTTTCTAAGCCTTCCCAATTGGATTTCAATCTTCCAACAGCGCAATTGCGCTGTGGAATATTTACGTCAATTATTAAGTATAATATCAAATAAAAACTTATGAGAAACAACTGATTGTACTGAAAAAGTCTGCAAGGTTAACGATAAAAGACTTTTATTAGAGACATCAACTCTCACACAACAAAGCGATAATTTTCGCATAATTAAAAAAAAATCCAGAATAACGATCATCTCCGGTTAATTTAAATGCGAACCAAGGGAAGAACCACTGTTTTTTGGGGGAGGAGAATTAATTAAATTCTAAAGGTGAGCAGTTGGCCTATAAGAGAAATTTAGAGAAACATTTTCAACAAAAAAGAAAACCCATGCAAAAATTGTGACAAAAAAAGTCAAAACTCACTTTCTGTACAAACTCGTGAGCCTCTCGGCTTCTCGCCACCCAGACTCGATGGCTCCGTGCACGGTGGAGTAATAGTGAGGATGCGTAGCTTCGCCGGCAAAGCAAACCACAGGTTTTCCCACAGAGTTCGTCAGAGGCTTGGCCAAATCATCCGGACAGGTGTTGAGCAAGTCTGTGGTGATTGAGCGGAACGTGTAGGAGCCCCTGAAGTTGGGATTGCTGAACCATTGAGATCTAAAGAAGGGGAAGGAAAATTGAATAAAATCCGGGAACCGTTGTGGCAGAGATTTTTCCACAAATACCTTCGAATCGCCTTCGGTTCTGGAATGTTTCTTTTCAGGAACTTCTTCAGGAGAAACATCACGCCACGCTTCACATTCTCATCAGTGTCCCTCTCCATTTTCCTGGCTTTCACGCCAGATATCCAGCCACAGAGGACATTCGGCTGATAGTCCACGACGTAGAATCCGAACACGTCCTCAAGCCAGTCCATCATTTCGGACTTGCGCAACTCCTCGAGATCCGCCTTGTGCCAGAGCAGTGCGAATCCCAGCCATTTTCGCGCCCAGAAAGGCTCCTCGAACTCCACGAATATCTTGTCCACCGATCCAATGCTCAGTCCCTCGATGGCGTTCCGCTTCACGGGCGGCAGCGGTGGCGTGAACATGGTATGGTAGTTCTCCTTGAGGACGCCCAAGGATGCGGTCAGGATCACGTGGTCTGCGGTGTAGGAAGTGCCGTCCTGACACTTGATCACCACACACGGATCGATCTGCTCGTTGCTCCAAGAGATATTGGTCACCGTCTTGCGCAACTGCACGTGGGATTCAATGGGAATGCCATCGGTGATGAGATCCAGCACTGTCCGGTAGCCCTTGTCGCGCCAATTCAGCAGACGCTCACCTTCGCAGTCCCAGTACTCCAAGTAGCCTCTGGCTGACGTGTCGAACCACGTGTCAGAGGCTTCAATAGAGTTCTCGTACTTGTGGAAGAAGTCCAGAAATTGCTCAGCCACCACCGGATCCACATTCTCGTAGGCATCATCCTTCAGGCACTCCTTATATCTGCAAAAAAGCACCCAGGGTTTAGAGTGCGCTACTCTTTGCGGAAGCTCCGAAGCAATTTATCTCACTTATTGACAATGAAGGATCCCAGCGAACCGTCATGCTTGGCAATCTCCTCCTTGTACAGCTCCACAGTGGACACCGCCAAGGCCATCAGCAGATCTGCCGTGTCGTCATCGATTTTCCTGCCATTGGACTGGATCAGGTGTGTCCTGTCGTACTGATATTCTGCCACTTCCAGCAAATTCTTCCGCGATGCCATCTCGAAGACCACATTGTTCTTCTCGCCATGACACCACTGCGCTCCCAGATCCACCACATTGTTCCCGAACGGCTCAGTGCAGATCCTGCCGCCGATGCGACTCTCCGCTTCCAGGATCAGCACATTCGTGAATTTGTCCTTCAACAGGCGACTGGCGGCCGAGATGCCGGACGCTCCGGCGCCAATGATCACAATTCTCGAGTTCATCTTCTTCTGCTGAATTTCACCACCTTGCCCGGGCACTTATATAACACCACTAAGACTAGATTAGCAGATAACAACACTGATAAGAAGACAAGGCGCGGATATATGCAAAATAAAGCTCCGTCGCTACGCACAATCGCCCTTGATAATGAGGTAGGAAAATTACATTATATTTTGACAAGCACATTGACCGGCCGGCAGTGACGGCGTAGACAAAGATAGCAGTGTCTGAAATTATTTCCCTTCTGTCGATTCAATCGAGGGCAATTTTCTGAAAAAAAAAACCAATTACCATTGTCATTTGTGATTGTTAAAATTCACGATGATTATTTCATTTTCACTGCATTGCAGTTTTATCGCGATATTTCCACGCCACTGCTTTTTCCTTTAAACACGATCACTGCGCTCTCTGTGAGATTTCTGTGCATTTGCTTTGACACTTTGAGCGAAAACAAAAACATTGTGGGTGGAAAACACAAAATGAGAAATAATCTCGATTTTTACACGGTGAAGGAGAGGATTTTCCTCGTGAAGACATTCTACAAGAATGACAGTGATGCAAAGTGCGTGAAGAGTAAGTATTTACTGGAATACGGAGCCACAATCGATGGGCCGACGGAGGAACTTATTTTTGAAGTCATTAATCTGTTTGAGGAAACTGGCAGCGTCCGGGAGATTCCAGAGCAGAAGGTAAGACTGCGGTGGCTTTCATATATCTGCGTTGGGTGCTAATGATGAGTGTCTTTCAGGTGTCACTCGACGATCCGTTCGGTGACAGCGGACTTTTGTGTGAAATCAAGGTTGAAGCACCGGAAATCAAGACTGAGGATGTAGATTACACTCAGGATTCTCATGGTGTGGATGACAATGTGTTCCACACGGAAGACAGTGAACATAAGCGGGTGCAAAAGGAAAAAACATCCACCATGCGAAGAAATAGGGTAAGGATAAAAGGCGGCGGGGGAGAATTTGCCTGTGACATTTGCAAGCAGACCAGCAAGACGATTCGTGGCATCAGAATCCACATGGCTCGTCATGCCACCGAGAGGCTGTCCTGCAAGTATTGCCAGGAGACTTTCCCGTCCAAGTTCCAGCTGAAGCGGCACAGAGCGGAGATGCACAAGAAGGCGCCGAAAGTCAAGGCGCCAGTCCAGTGTCCGCTGTGCCCCAAGACATTCCGAGAGGCGAACAACATGCGCAAGCACCTGCCAGTGCACTCGGACAAGAAGGATGCGGTGTGTGAGGTGTGTGGCAATGCCTACAAGAGCAAGCACACGCTGCGCATCCACATGAGACTGCACACTGGAGAGGAGCCCTTCAAGTGTGACTACCAAGGCTGCGGCCGCACGTTCAGGAGCCAGGGCTCCTTCATTATCCACAAGCGGAGCCACACGGACGAGAGACCCTATCCGTGTCCGCACTGCGGCAAGGGATTCAAGGACCGCGGCAACCTGAGGGCACACATCCGAGTGCACACGGGCGAGAATCCCTACAAATGCGAATTGTGCGGCAAGGAAACGAAACAGAAGCAAAATCTGCAGAGCCACATGATCCATTACCACAAAATATACGGCAGTAAATAAAGTCGTGACGGCACGGGTCTGATCACTGATCTTCTTTTTCATTTTGCACCCATCTTCTAATAAAAATCTTCCTGAAAGTGTTGGTAAAAACAGTAAACAAATACGCATTTTTTCAAATGGTTCTTGTGGTGAACTGCAAAAGTCACGCACAAATGGTGAATTGTATTCAAGTGGTGAGTATTTCCTTCGTTCAGTTGCTGTGTTTTGTTTGGGATCGCATGCCTTTGGGGTAAATCTTGATTTTCCTTCGAATAACAGCGCAAAATATATAAATTCGCAAGTAAGAAGACTCTTTATTTGTAATTCAATGCAATTGCTATGTAACTTTCATGTTATATTGCAGATTAAGGGAGAAATTGAGGAAAAATAAGAATCTAACCTCAATTGGCAGCGCGATGAAGATGAAAAAAGAGGAGACAGTCGATGAGGATGCTCTGGAGAGCTTCAGAAGTCTCCTGACGGCTGAGAAAAGGACGGCCGACGCTGACCAGTCAGACGATGAAATCAATCCACGAGCTCACCGACAGCTCTTGTCGGCTATTGAGAGAATTGATCGGACGCAACATATTAAAGCTCCCACGAGGACAGAAGTGTCTGGGAAGGAGTCAGAGTTTCATGTGGTCAAGTCGAAGGGTGTCGTGGATCGTAATGAGAAATTGACATTCCACCAATTGAAGAATGTGCCTAGGAAAACGAGTGAGAACGTGGCGAGGGACTTGAAAAAGCTCAGTCGATCGAAGAAGCGATTGGCCAAGCCTCTGGAGAAGCCTGTGGCGGAGCGGATTGCTCGAGGGATTGCTTATGAGAAGGCACGCGTTCAGTTGGATCGCTGGGAAGCGGTGGTGCAGAAGAATCGCTTCGACGATTGCCTGGTTTTCCCTCAAAAGAGCGCCGATGAGGTTACAATTCACGATGCTTCCCAGGAGAAGACGTCCTCATATCGAATCAAGTCTGATCTGATGCTAGAGCTGGAGGCCTTGGAGGCCAGAAGACCAGGAAAGGTGGCTGAAGTGGTGAAACTAGTTGAAGAACAGAATCTGTCGAAGAAAGAACTCGTGGCGCAGCAGAAGGAAATGGCCAGATTGCGTCGGAAGGAGTCTTATGAGATTGAGAAGGCACGCAGGCAGAATAAGATCAAGAGCAAGAAGTATCACAAGGTTCTGAAGAAGGACAGAATCAAGAAGCAGTTGGCGGAGTTCGAAAAGCTGCAGAAAAGTGATCCTGAAGAGGCGCTGAGACGCTTAGAATTGATTGAGAGGAATCGCGTGGCTGAGAGATCTCATCTCAGGCACAGGAACACGGGAGCCTGGGCGAAGAGTCTCCAGGTTCGTGCGAAATACGACAAGGATGCGAGGAAGGATTTGTCAGAACAGCTGGCAATTGGGCGCGAGTTAAAGCAACAGAAGCAATTTGAGGAGTCCGAGGACACTGACCAGGAGACTTCGGAGAAGGAGGTGGAGAAAGATGAGGATTACGATCCATTCGATCCATGGAAGGCCAAGAAGGAGACTTCTGAGGAGGATTCTGTGAATTACAGAAAATACTGGACAGTGAGGAATGATAATGAGCAGAAGAGGAAGGAATTTGAAGCTATGGAAGTGACTGACAAAGGACTCTCGTGGACTGTGGAGGATATACAGGAAGGTGAAGTACAGCTGAGTACAGTATGTCTTCCTCCGGAGAGGAAGAAGTCCGGCCGGAAGCTTGCAAAGTTCAAGAAGAGGTCCATTGATGAGATGTTTGATTCTGCTGAGCAGAAAATGACACAGAAAGTGGCGAAGAAACTGAAGAATCTTCAGAAGAAAACCGTGAAATCCAATCGAACGGTGAAGAAGAGTGCCAAGAATAGAGATCATTTGAATTTGGGGCTCAAGAAAACAGCTCAGCGTCCGGAAATTGATGAGGCTCTCAGTGAATCAACGAGAAAAGAAACTGAAGACACTGAAATTTTTGCGAATCTTAGCAAGATCATCTCTTCGAGTGCTGAAAAGGACAAGGAAATCGAACCTGACAACTTCGCAACGGTGAAGCCTAAGATTCTGCGAACTGCCCTGCCGGATGGTGTTTTTCATGGGGAGGAGGAAGATGAGATTGGCAATGGGAAGCTTTCTCTTATGGAAGCAATTGAAGATGAAGACATTTTCACGGATTTCTCACGTGAGAAAAGCGACCAGATTGCCACTGATCAGCCACAGGATATCGACATGACGCTGCCGGGTTGGGGCTCATGGACTGGTCAGGGTGTGAAGAAGCCGCAGAAGCGGATGATGCTGAAATTCCCGAAGAATCTTCCCAGGAAGGATTCAAAGAAGGATTCCGTGATCATCAATGAGATTGTGAGCGACAGGACGAAGCAGCATCTGGTCAGGGACTTGCCGTTCCCCTTCACCAGTGTCAAGGACTTCGAGGCGTCCATCCGGGCGCCGGTGGGTAGGACTTTTGTGCCGGAAACTGCTCATCGTGTGCTGACGAAGCCGAGCGTTGTGACGAAGATGGGCACAATAATTGAGCCAATGGACGAGAAATTCCTCATGGAGGGTCAGAAGCCGCAGAGGGTGAAGAGCAAGACGGACAGGAGGATTGAGAAGATTCCAGAAATGCCGAAGATTGAGTAAAGTAAAATTTTATTGTTGCAATAAAAGGACCGTTGAATTCAAATGTGTTAGTATCCCTTGGCGATGGAAGCGCTCCGTGGCGGTGACATTTGTAGACAGAGAATGTCAGTGAGTGGTGGAATTTCCATGGTGCGTATTTTCCTGGAAAATCAGTAGGAAAAATAGTAGAATTTGGGAATAAAAAGTGTCTGCGGCGTGTTGCGATGGTGATGGACATGTGAGGGAAGCCACATGCCGTCAGAGTGGAGTATGGGGCGCAACTATGGATGACCAATCACACGGTGGTCAGCTTCCTCCTCCCAGCGTCCGCGTGAAGAGGAAGTGCATGCGAAACTTGGAGAATCATCTCGAGAAGATCGTTGTCTTCTACGGCGTGAAGCTCCTCGAGGCGCCCGCCGAGGATGGCGAGGCCCCGTGGGTGACACTGCAAGTCGTGCCAGCCGACGCGGGAAGTGGCATTGACATTCCCGAAGTCACGAAGCGCGTCCAGGTGAGCCATTCCCTCTCTATTTTCCCCCAATTGTGGTGAGGAATTGCGCCTCCCAAAAGTCTGAACAGATTTCCAGAGCGAGAGACGTGATTCCGTGAGTCAGAGCGCGGAAATGTTGATAGAATCTCATAATGTTGCTGACCCGGATGTTGAGATTCTGATGGCGCTAGAAATGTTCGGCTTGTCTTCCAACTGGCCAAAGATTAGATTCGTGTTGTCTCGAGGGCATGAAAAATAATGTGATTCCAAGAATTTCATCTCAACTTCCTCGTGGCGATTCTGAAGAGCGCAGAAAGAAGAGCTTGACTGTGACCGAACACCCAAACACAGTCAAGACAGCAGAGGAGGGTTTTTTAACCCTTTACTGCAACACTGATTTGAGAAGAGTAGGAATAATTTCTTGCTGCTTGATTTTTAAGAAACCACGTCTTTAGGAACTCTCCATAGAGTTGTTCACTGAAGAATTAAAAAACATTTCATTTTTGTCCCATTTTGGGTGCATTTTTCCAATGAAGCGTTAACTGTCCTGTGTTTCGTGGCACTCTGGTGCGCTTGAAGAGTGGGCGGCTTGTGGTATTTATTTCTTTTCTCTCTCTCTCTCTATATATATATATATATAAGAAATTATATTGGTTTTATTGTGATGCTCTCATCATTGATATTTGACACATCTTTTGTTGTTCAGCGTATTCTTTATGGTTCACGTGCACAGGAACAAGTCATGCCGCCGTCGAATGGTGATTGCTGAGGAAAAATATTTAGCATTGAGATAGGAGAGAATGTTGCTCCCTCGCTTTATGGCCTAGACTTGAGGCCGAAAAATGGTTGAGGCTTTTTGGGTTTGGAAAAATATATCGGCGAATAGATCGTCAGCTTCCAGTCAATTTTGTCAGATTATTCTCACATCGAGATGACATCATGTTTTTGTGTCTAAGCAATTTATTCAGCAACTCTGGCTATCTTGTGTTTGTTTCTCCTTTTCTCGCCGTTTATGATATTTCTTCTTTTTGCTGGCTCACATCAGAAGGTGGTTGTATTTTTGTCATGAGATTTGAGGCTGTGTTTCAATCGTGGCGAAATTTGCATAAATTTTGCGCCTCCAAAGTTTGTCGATTTTCAGTTTCTCTCTCTTTCTTTTCTTGGTTGCGCTCTTTGTGCGGATTGCAATTTGAGAAAATGCGATGATGAAGAAGAAACAAAAAGGCGCGCGATGAGTTGCGAGGAGGATTTCTCAATTAATGACCAGACAGAGGTTTAAGTGAAGATGAAAAAGAGCTCAATTTCTTCTACACACTTTGCCATTGATTGAGCCGGACTTTGTGATTCCGGGAGTGGAGAAAGAGAGTTGCTCTCTTTCTCTCATGTTCACGAATAATAATAATAATGGGAAGGCGAAGAAGAAGGGAAAAAATGTTGAACAAGAAGAAGAAGAAGAAAATGTTGAATAATCGTGAAACAATGAAACAAGAGGGACTTTCTAAATATCACCCGAAACGACTCGAAAAGTGATCTTTTTTCACATTAGAAAAGATGCGTCTACAGATATTGTAAGCTGTGCAATAGCAATGAAAACTATGGAGCTTGAGGAGAGACTCGAATCATCGGAGTTTTGTATCGCAATTGCCTTCAATGTTTATTATTTCTATGTTCTCTTCACCGCAAGTTCCGTCATCGTCTTCGATGTGTACAACATCTCTTGGGTAATTTTTAATCTCTCTCACTCTCCCAGAAGGCCAGAGAGACTCCGCGACATACATTTCACTTCACGATCTGTGTGAGTCTTTCCGCCTTGCTCGCACGGTGTGTTGGTGGCCCAAAAGAAGAAACCCGGAAATCCTGAAGTTTTCGTTTCACGTTTTGACCACTTTGCTTGCCTCTGTGTGTCGGTGGTATTTTGATTGGGTATTTCACGAATGATTTTTTTCTTACCTCCTCTTATAGAACAATTCTCGTGCTTGAATATTGCCTCAGCACAAAGTGCTGAGAGATGCCAGGTGATTTTGTACACGCGGAATGTGTGTTTATGTCATTGTTCATATCGCCATCGAAAAAGGTGCTAAAGACTTCTTTTTTCTCCATCTCCTAAATTACTGGATGCACACGTAATTATTATCAGCCATTGAACCGGTTCTTCGTCACAATAATGCCAATGCTAATATGCTCCATTGGAGGGAATAATTATGATTTGATTAATTATAATATTGAGGATGTTGTCATCAAAGGTAAAGTGCTAATTGTGTGCATTTTCTCATCAATTAGTTCAATAACTGGTGTAATAAGACAAATATAAACCACACTTACACAACATACAATTTCTGGGTGATTTGCACAAATGAGAGCATCACTTTAGCCTCATCTGGATTGTCTTAAATTGAATGATGCAATAGTGAACAGGAATAGAATCACTCTTCACGGAGATTTACGGTAACATTTCTTAGAGAAAGAGGGAGAGAGAGAGAGAGATTTAGAATTGATCGCTGCCTTTTGGGGTTGTTTTGTAGTAAAAAAAAAAAAATTTTTCATACAGAAATAAAGTTTGAAGCTAAAGTAACGACAAATGGTTGTTATATTGCTATTATTATTGAATATGTAAATGGAATTATATTGAATATATTGATGAAATATATAGGATAATAGGGGATTAAAATCCATTTTCTCATTCCTATATAATTCCTTTTGCACATAAATTAGCTTCTTGAGTACTCTTTTCCCCACTTGTGATGCTGAAGTGAATTGGGTCACCGGAGTGAATTTCTGTGTTGGCTGCACAATATCGGAGGAATTATATTTCTCTCCTCTTGGCAATTTTGTCAAAGGTTCTGGAATATTTTGATTGCAATCGATTTTTTGTACATGTGATGCAGCTGACAATTTCCATTGCAAATCTCGTTCATCTCTCTTTTATTAAACTCCTTTTTGCATAGGTACTTCTTTTTTCTTTTAAATCCCATTAACACTCAGGGTTATTAGCTTTTATCTTTCATTCTCGATATGATGATTGAGTTGGGTGTGTGTTGTGTGTAATCAGAAAATTTCGCCATGTGTCCAATTAAAGGTGATTTTATGCAGAGTCAGTGAGTGTTTTTCCATTTGCCTCAACGATGGAGGGACGAGTTTGTGGGATGCCATTGAAAATTAGTGACTTTCACAATTGAATGTGCGGTTTGTGATGCTTGGGATTCCTGATTTGTTTGTTACATGCTCTGCTTGTGTGCCTGTATGTGTGTGTTTGCGAATTTTCACATTTCCCCGAAGCTTCCTCCCTTTGGTCAATTAATGGACTTTCAGTTGAATTTATCGGTGACAGGTTTGGAATATTTCCTCGTGTGTGCCACACTATAAATTTTATCGTGAAACATCGCGCACTATCACATCGATTAGCGGCACACAGAGGTGGAATTATAGTGGTTTAGACACCTGGTTCTCTCTACCCGGATCTCTCGGAGCCATTGAAGAATCTCCCATGCCTCTAATACTGCACATATGATGATCAGTATGTACAAGAAAGGTGTGTATATAACGCATGGAACAGAGGCGGAGAGATATACTAATTTACACGCGCTCAAGAGAGAGACTATGAGCACTTCTTCAGAATGTGTATTTATTTATTCTTCCTTCTCGGCTCCGGCATGATCTTTTCTTTCTTTTTTTTCAATAATGGGGTCGTTGAAATGATCGAAATTATGAAAAATATAATAGCACACAATTATCTCCCATGAAACTATAAATGTGGTAAATTGGATGAGTCAATAGAAAAGGAAAATCATAACTTTCTTGCCCTTCTTCCTTGATTGTTGAAATGAAAATATCTCCTTTGATATGCTCTTTGAATTCATGCAATTGCAATTATAATTTATTTAATATCGCACACTCTTATTGGTGGAAATTGCTTGAAAGTTTCACCTTTGACGTCCCTCTGGGTCCATAAATGCTCTCTTTCATATCACCACAGACCATGAGTGTTATCTAAAAATATGTTTCCTTTTAGCCCTGAAATGCTATGCAATATTGAATTGTGGATGTGGAAGCAAAATGCGGAAGGAAATATTAATAAAATGCTGCAACAGAGCTTTTACAGGACAATGTTGTGGAATACTTTGCCTTTAGGTGCTTTGCAGAAGTGTGCGCGGAAAATTGCAATTACCTTAGCCTCATTTGCTGGATGATGTCTTCCTCAACTTCTTATTCCGCCAATGGTTGTGTATGAGAGATGAAAACAGAATGACCATATTGAGACATAGAAAGAACGGAGAAACCGGACTTTCCGGATGTCGAGTGACGTGCGATAACAATTGACCTGTGTTGAGCTTTGTTGTTCCTCATAAATGCATGTAAACATCCACCATATACATATATGGTGCATTCACTCTTCCTCCCGCTTCGCCAGCAGACAGCCAGAGAGGGTGAAAGCCCCCTCGAGATTGAGGTTGATGTATTTTTTGCATTGCAACCTCTTAATTATTCACATCTCTCACCGTCATCTCGCAGAGATGAGAAAATCCTCCCTTTGTCTGGGCTGATATGAGTGAGGCTTTCCCATCTACTGTGCGGTGCATCGTTTAATTGGAGACTCTATAAACTCCATCCATGGAGTTACACTGAAAGTATTGCTCAGCTTGCTGATTTCTGTGCATTTTAGAAATTGAAAGATGGAGTGTGTGAAGCCACGCCTACTCGAGAGCTTCGCCCAGTTTCATTGCAAAAGTTCAAGCACAAGGCGTTGAAGAAATTCTGTAAAATTGTGACCTTTCTTGTGAGACAACCTAATAGTCAACCAGGTGTTTGACTTTGAGTATGAATTTTTGAAAAACCCGACACTGGAACAAGGTGGGTTTTTCGCGAAGAAATTTTTACATAAGTGTGGCAATTAAGTTAATGAGAAGTGCCTTGAGATAATTTGCCACTTTCGTGCGTGTGTGTCACCGCGTGAAAAAGGGGTTCTCATCTTGTCTGGCCAGAAATAGAGGTGGGAGAGGTGACTATTGTCAAAAGATGCTGCCGCGAAGCGTGTATTGAAAGGTGACTAAAAATAGCTAAATTCCGGTTGTGGTCCAGAAGAAGAAACGAAGAATCGCGCACGCTAAACAGTGTGTAGAAGAGAGAATTGCTTTGGGGGCTTCTTCAGGAGATTTATATCAAAGTGATTTCTGGCATTGAATTTTAATAATGATCTCCGCGAAAAGTCATGTTGTGGCGCTCTTGCGTCAATTCAATGATGAGATGATGCTCAATGATAAAGTTAAATGACCTTATCAAGATGCTGGACAAGTGGGTGTTTCGCACAAGAAGTTCCAAAGTTTGCTGTAAAAACATTTTAATTTAATTTGTTGCTCAACTTTGTCAACTAAGTTCAAAGTTGTCTCCTGTGTGTGTAAGTGTGAAACCCTATGATTCATTCTTCAGCGCAATAATTTTAATTAGGGCGTATGATGTGAAATGATGAGAAAAGTTTCGCTGAATAGAGTGTGGAAATGGGTGGGAAAAATATATTTGAATTCTTCTTAGAATTCGGGAAATAATATATAGTGAATTTAGACTCAATCGAATTGGGCATTCATGCACAGAGTCGATGTTAACTTTAATCCCCAGCGTCAATTGAGAGCATTTTCGTGAGAAAGTGCGCGGGAAAACCTTAGCTGAAATTGTATTTCTGGTGAAATCCGGAAATGCCAGACAATCGTCATTAATTTCATTCATTTTGTATGTGAAAAATGATGGTGAAGTGTGAATTCTCTGTAAACATAGACTCCTGAAAACATTCCTATGATTTGATCAATCCAACTCGAGTTGTTTCACTGAAGAAAGAATGAGAGAGAGAGAGAAAGCAGTGGTGCAATTTAATATCGACTGCAGAAGTTTGGTCAGTGCGAGTCTTACAAATTTAATTTGGTCAGTATATGCACTCTGAAACCATAATTTTTGCTTAGAATTCAATAGAAATTACAAATAAGGAGTAAAATGTGATCTGAAATAAGGGCAAATCAGAGCTTTATTATTCTATGTCAATAGTTAAACACTGTTTTATGCTTCTTTCTTGCCTAATTGTCTCAATGCAATACAAAAAAGCGCCTCTTTGTGACTTTTGTTGTGCGATATTTTTGCAATAATATGTGCGGAAGGTGCGGAACTTTGCACTCTGCAGAGTTTGATGGCTCGTCTTGTTTCTCCTCAGAGTCACTCCCGCGATCTTGGGAAATGATATTCAAGTGGCTCTGCCGGATTTTGAGCCGTGTAGTGTGTGCTTTGGAATGAAAGAGTTCACAAGTACAGTATAGAGAATCTTGTTGGGAAGCTCTCGTGATTTCCACCTGCGTAGTTTTCTCCCTGAGTCGCTCACCTGTGTTTGTGTGTTGGTGCGATGGTCCGGTGTGTGCGCGAGTGCATGAGAGTGGAATGGCAAAATGTGTGGTGGATTGAAGAGGAAGTGGCTTTCGGTGGGTATTATGAGTGAAATCTGGCAGTGGCTGGCAATTTGATGAGCACGATGAACAGTTGCTTCTCACCTCTTGTCGTGGCAAGATGACTGTGGTGTCTCATTAGTGAGAGAATACATTGGTGTAACTGACGAATTGATATAGTCACTGGGACATTACAAGATAATAAATGTTGAGAGAGAAAAGTGATAAAAAGTGCACGGAGAGACTTGACATAGATATAACTAAGAATTTTATTTGCAATTAATTAAATTTCATGATTTAGGGAAATTCTGCTGAGACTGATTTTAAAAGTAATAAATAATAAACAAAATATTTTACCTTTAAAAGATCTTTTTTAAATATGAAGTTTCTTCTCGAGTTCCTCTGAGTTTGTGTTTGTGACAAATTTTCCCAAATGCTTTAGCATTTTTTTTTATCATTGAGCATTTGAGTTCTTTTGTGAAGGAAAAAAACAGAAAGAAATTAAAGTAGACAGTGTTGTGAAGACTCTTATTTTGCTTGGCAAATAAGAAGGCAAAGAGAAAAGATATTGAGTGAAAGCACTTGTTGGCGCGCGTGATTTCATTAAGGGAGAGAGAGAGAGAGATTTTCCAGGCGTGAAAAAAGAGTGCGTGCTTGCTTTATGAGTGAGAAAATCCATCGAGATATCACCCTCGAGAGACTGTGTCGTATACACTTTTTGGGCTGTCTGGTGTTGGTATTCAAATGAAACACACGACGGTGTTTGGCTCAATGAAATTTGGATTAATGGAGCGAGTGCCCGGATCTTGAAGCGGATGTAGAGAGTCGATGTCATTCATAATCTCTCTCTTGCTCTTTCATCTTTCTGGCGTACGTCTTGTTCACTCGCACAGAGTGCCTCGTCGGTGATTGTGAATAGAGATTTACCAAAAAGACAACAAAAAAAAGTTTAGACAAAACTGTTCGTTATCTTAGCTAATTTTCCCAACATCAATTTGTGCTGTGCTTTAGTGTATTTTTTTTTGTATTTCGTGGGTGAAAAGAAAAATATTGCAAGGAGACTCTCAAACTTATACTATATTTCTTCTGACGGACCCTGTTTAGCATATCACTGTTGATTATGCATAAAATACTCATCAGGCGTTCGAGTGATAAGGTAATTTTATGGAATACTTAAGACTGTATTTTTCCCCTTCACCAATAACTCCAGGTTGAAAGTTATGAACTTTCTACCATATCGAAATTAATGTGCTGTGTTGGATTCCGTCATGGGGAATATTATGTCTGGCCTTAGAATATTATCTTTATTTATTGCCAGTATTGATGTGAGAGAAATATTCAAGGTATTCCTCACAGTATATTATATGACTATAGCGGAGAATGGGGCAAATGTGGAGAGTCATGTGGAGGATCTGCAATCAAAGTTGAAATAAATCTCTCAAAGGGGTTATTTTTCTTAAATCCATGCAATAAATTCCACTAGCCTCTAGTGAAAAATACAAATGTGTGTTCAAATTTATTCCACTTTTCCCTAGAATGTTTTCCATTCTGCCAAGACAGTGAGAGGGAGAGAGAGAAAAGCGTGAAAAAACAGTTTGTAGATATGTTGAAACGCAAGACACGCGCGAAAGTGACATTCGAAAGCGGATCTTAATACTCGTAAAATATGTCTAACAATCTCCACCAGAGTGAATTGCCTAATCTTTGCCACTTGCGCCAACTCACATTTGGCATTCACTAATTCCACATACACATGCTCCCCCCCCACCACCACCACCCTCTATCCTGGCCAGACGTCTCATGATCGACGTCATTGGGTTCACATCGATTGTGTTGCCTTTTTTCCCCTCAATTCACACACTGACGATCGTGTGTGGTTTCTCGTGACGAATTGACCGAGTGTAGGCGCGGAAATCTCAATTTTCTCCCAGTATTTCGCGGATGAGAAGGCAAATTGGCGATTAAGCGTCAAAGCATTTCAGGTAATTTTCAGCATATGATCAAATAGTTGCAATAATTCTATCACATGTATCAATCCTTTGCGCTTTTTCAATTTCTGCCACACAAATCCTCTTCACTCACCATTTCCCAGGTGGAGGATGCGCCATATTGAGTAGTGAGAAAATTAATTTTCTTCTTTGTCACCTTTTCCCTCGTCTCAATGATGAGAAGACAAGACGACGACGACGATGATGATGATGATGATGATGATGTGTGCAAAAAAGCGTCTCCGGAGACGTGAATAATTTGATTTACAGAATTGTATAATTTGAATGATGAAAAAAGCATGGCAAAAACGATAAATACTGACGTCAATTGATGATAGAAATTATGTCCACATATATACATATTAGTTATTTCGTGATTTGGTGTTTGTACACTTTTTAATGGAATAATTATACAATTCCTGCGAAATTTTCTGTGTCTCTGCTGATCTGACTGTGTGGAAGAGTTGTTCTCAACGGTGAATGCTCTTAATTAACTGATGAATCTCTGATGTGAAATATGCTTGAATGGGATACAGTGGCAAAGGATGAGGAGAGTTCTCTATTTCACAGAGTACAGCTCATTCAACAAAGCTTTCAAAGGATTCACATAGTGAGTGAGTGCATTTAGTAACGCCACGGGATCCCTGGAAATCATATTTGCTGCGTCAAACAAACAAACAAACAAATGATGCATTTGGATATTGCGTGAAAACGTATCACAAAGATCAATCAATTTCCCCCACTCTTTCTCTCTCTCTCTCTGCTTGACACTTTGATGTTGTATTTTACCATGATATCAATTTAATTAAACAACTTCCAAAGCAGCTTCACGCATTGCAATCTAATTATGCAATGGGATAATATTTTAATATAGAGCTTAATGAGAACTATAAAGGGATGGAAATATATACATTAAATTAATAAAGTGATATTCCTAAATGCAATTTTGTGGAATTGTGTCCATGCTAAATATCAAGCAATCAAGATGTCCTTTTACAGACTCACAAAGCAAAGTAATCACTGAGAATCTTAATACTTCGTTTTCACATTTACTGTTGCTCAACATTTGCAATCTAAGTTTGTTCCGAATTTCCTTCTTCCGGTCTTGTTTCAAGTCTATTTTGGTTGGTATCTTGGATATTAGAGATTTCAAGATATTCAACTTCTTGTTTGCCTCAGATTCAGAAAGTGATTTTTATGGCATTTTCATAGTAATTCTCATCAAAATATATTGCTATTCTCAACTATCTTATTCCAATCTGAACAATGACCTAAAAAAGGCGGTATATTTAAAATTTGTGTTGACTCTAATGGTCGTTGTCCAATTGAATTGGTAATTTTGAAGAATTATACTCAACTGCGTGATGATCGTCATGTGCATTGTGGTGTGTTCTGGGCCGAATGACGTGCAATGTTCTCGGAGAATTGATTTCTCCAGACATGCAATTCCCGTTATCATGAACGCGGCGTTGCTCAGATGAATTAAATGTTGGCAAAAAGGTGGCGAGAGGTGATGTGTGTAAAAATCTAACTGCTTCGCAAATGTGTGCAAAGTGCAAATAACACAGAGTGAATGTACTTCCGGTTGAATTATCATTTTATCTCGTGTATGTGCAATTATAAATAGCAAAATGTTCTTAGTAATCCGCACTGAATTCTGAAAATTCTCGTAAAAATGCATTGTTTACATTGACTTGAGCAGTGAGAGAGAGTTACCCTTGACGTGTGTCATCTTTGGACTTAGTCATTGGATTTCTCGATGGGGATTTACTGCGCCGAAAAAGACGTTGCCCTTGAATGTAATGTATAAAACTGGGTTTTTTAGCATATTCTGAATTGGTTTTCGCCAAAACGCACTTGGATCAACAATATTCATCAAAGATATATTGTTGATCTACATTTTTTCCTTCAATTGTGCGCCACTGAGTGCTGGATAAATTGATTGATTGACTGGTTATGAAAGCATTTTTCACTGTTATTGCCATGTAATTCAATTCTGTTGTCCATCGTCGCCAGAGTTGTGAATATTGATTGAATTATACGTGGAATTGCGACAGCGACGGAATGTCTCTGCGTGATGTGGGAGAAACTTTGCAATAAAAACAATATAGGAGAAGATAATTTCTTTCCACCGTCACAGAATGCTTGTTTGTTAGTTTAAAATAATATCAATAAAGTTATACCTCTGCAGAGAGTTTTTTTTTTAAATACTATATTTGTGCGCTTATAAGGAACTGTAATAAGACTCTTTCAGGCGTGCTTTATTGTGTTTGGTTTCCTAGCAAATTAATTAATAACTTCTACATGGAGAGTTGAGTAACTATAGCAAGGTTTCATGTTGCCAGGAGAGAATCCATAGTTTGCATATTTGGAAAGAGTGTGGTAATTAGTTTGTTGGAAATAATACTGTGAAAGCAATCTCTATGAGATCGCCATGAGATGCTCTTTGCATGGGCAAAAGTGTGCTTAACTTCAAAATACTGAAACAACACAGACTTAGCTGATATTCAAGGTATTTTTTTGCGCCCACTTCAGAGGACTTAATGCGATTTGAAACTGAATTTCCAAGTAAAAATGCAGTGCGTGGGCGGAAAAAGGTATTTTTCCTTGTCAATTTGTCCATATAATTGATATGGAAAGTGCTCTCAACACATGTACATGATGTGTTTTTCACTCACGGTGCTTGAAATTGAATTTGAGGATGCAGGAAATCCTGCCATATAGCATGTGAGGGTAAATATGAGACTGCAACAAGTGGTTATTTGAGCAGAATGTTTTCTTTTTTTCTGGCGTTTGAGCAAGTATTGACATTTCAGCAATTTATATCAGTTGGCTGCTTGTTTGTTTATGCGAAATCCATTGAGTTTGCATAAATGCAGGGAAGAGCAAACAAAACGGAGCGGAGCGAATGTTTGTTAATCCTGGTCTAAAGCTGGTTTTTAGTCATTTTGCTAATGGAAATTTGCAACTTTGATGAAAGAAGAGGAATTCTTCTATCTATAGACTGTTCATTATGCTAATATTTTCATCCTGTTCTCGATGTGGGGGTGGAAAACGGAATCGCACCCACTCCATTTCGCTTTGAGGGCAATTTTTCCAATATGTCTGAGCTGAAGATTACTTTGAGAACAGATTTTCGTCAAACTTTTCCTCGGTGAAAGGCACTTTTGCTAAGCTCTCGTGTTTTTTTCTTCTTCCGTTTGCAGCACTACATTGAATCACTGTGCATCGCCGAGGCTGAGGATAGCAGCTACGATTCCGACTGCGAGGTCGATGACGCGCATCAGCAAGTGTCGCGGACGACGAGTGACACGCTGGGCCAGGAGTTTGCTGAGTATGTGAGCAGTGGCGCTCCGGAACGCTCGCCGGGCTACACGGCGCGCGTGGAGTTTGCACTGAAGCTGGGCTACACTGAGCGCCTCGTGCAGGCGGCGTTGGCACGCCTGGGCCCCAATCCGGCGCAGAATGAACTGCTGGCGGAGCTGATCAAGCTGGGCGCGCTGCACGGCACGAAGAGCGGGGATTTCGCGGCGGAGGCGCAGCAGCATGTGGAGTGCGTGTCGCCCACGGGCGCTGCGGCGCCGCCACCGCCAGAGGTGACGGAGGATTCAAATGAACTGAGACCCATCGTGGTCGATGGCAGCAATGTAGCCATGAGTCATGGGAACAAGCAGGTGTTCTCCTGCCGGGGCATTAAGCTGTGCGTAGACTGGTTCAGGAATCGTGGCCACAAGGACATCACAGTGTTCGTGCCCAAGTGGCGCAAGGAGGCCTCACGGCCTGATCATCCCATTCGCGATCAGGAGATCCTCAATGAGCTGGAGCGCGAGAGGATGCTGGTGTTCACACCGTCGCGTCTCATCGGCGGCAAGAGGATGGTCTGCTATGATGATCGATACATTCTCAAGGTGAGAGAGTGACTTGACATAGTCACTTGTGTCCAGCAAGTGTTTATCAACATTGGCTTTGTCTTCTTTTGCAGTTGGCTGCAGAGATTGATGGAATTGTGGTGTCAAATGATAACTATCGCGATCTCGGGCAGGAGAGTTCGGAGTTCAAGAAGGTGTCCGAAGAGCGCGTGCTGATGTATTCCTTTGTGAATGATCGCTTCATGCCACCGGATGATCCATTGGGACGAACCGGTCCGACTTTGGAGAACTTCCTTAGGATTCAGCCAAAGTAAGTGGACAATATTGATAGTCGTCCAGCAATCGTTCACTAACTCCTATGTGTTGTCTTTTACAGAAAAGGTGAACCTCCGCCTCCTTGTCCGTATGGCAAGAAGTGCACGTATGGCAACAAGTGCAAGTACAATCATCCCGAGCGGGGTTCTGGACCACAGAAGTCTGTCACGGAGCGCCTGTCTGAATATGCGGCGCGTCACTTGCCGGTGCGTCCTGGGGAGAATCGTCAACCGGTGCAGGGCAAGTCGCTGAGTGTGCCGCTGAGCAGTAGTGGTGAAACTAGTCCCGTGGGTGGTGCGCGCAAGCCGCTCAGTCGTACGCGCTCCAGTGTGTCTGAGGGTCCTGCCATGGCGGCGCAATTTGGCGTAATGGAGCAACAGCCGCAGGGGAGTTCGCAGATGCCATACGCGGCGGCGCCTAGTCACTCATGGGATCCCGCCAATTTTCCCAAGTCACACAGTATTGAAAATCTGCAGCAACAGCACTTTCCGCAGATGTGGGTGCGACAGGGTGCGCCGGCCAGCAAGGATGATGGCGATAGTGTGAATCTGCACAGGAAGCTCCAGAGGCAACTGACACTGAATCCGGCCGGATGTGACCCGAGAATCTATCAAATTCAGCGAATGGGCGGCCTTTGTTCGCCTACGAGTCAACAGCAGCCTAGCCATGCACAGCATCGTCCTGTCGCGCCATCCCTCAGCGGACCACGCACGCCGCATTGTCCGACGCAGTGGGATTTGCATCAGGTGAGATACGCAGTTTACCACCCTTTTACGTGATGCATTTTTGCTGACTGTCTTTCTGTCTTTCTCCTTAGAATGTCACGCGAAACGCTTCCGCGCCTGATCCTGCTCGACCGTGGCACGGAGGACCGCCGCCAGCGTCGTCTTCGGAGCCCCATTTGTGGTCACAGCAGCAGCAGCAGCAGCGTAGGATTCCCGTTGGGCCGCCGCAGGCCTCAACGGCTGTGGACCAGCGTCGCCGACTGCACTACCATCTGGCCAGCATCTTCCCCGAGGAGCAGGTGAAGATCGTGATGCAGATGTATCCGGATGAGACGAATCCGCAGAAGATTTGCGCTGCCATTCTCAATATGTTCCCCAAGATGTAAATGCGCGCGCGTGTGTTGAATTGTCGTGCAGATTCTCAATGTGTGTGTGTGTGTGTGTTCGTTGCACATTTCTGGCAGAATTCCCTTCACGCGGGAATTTCCATTGCGCGGAGATGAATGCTTGACGTGAGATTTATCTTGTTTTCCCAACACGCACAAAAATCGATGGCTTCTGAAAGTGTAGTTTTGTTCTACTGAGTGTGTTTATTAAGTCTCGGTGTTTCTCGATTATATCGGGTGAAACAGGAAGAGAGAAGGATTGAAATGGGCATGAGAGAAAGCAGAAGAGTAAAATGTAGAAAAGTGCGTTGGAATTTTCAATAGTGATTTTCTATTGACGATTTTATTCTTTGTTTAGAGTAACAACAATTTTTTTTTGTACTGTAACTTCATATTGGAGTAAGTTTGTAAGTGCTGTTTTTGTTGTTGTTTGTTTCTATTTCTCAAAATCTTCATCACAGACAGAGCGAAAGAGAGAGAAAAAGAAGTGAGAAGAAATAAGATGAAATGAGAAATTTGTGCAGTGTTTGTTTCTCTTACAATTTTTATTAATTATTAAATAGATGTTTTCTCCATATTTTTTCCAATTCAATTTAATTTCCGATTTTCTGCTTTGGACTCTCGATAAAGAAAGAGAAAAAAATGCCACTTAGAGAGGAAAAACCAACACTGATATAAAAGAAAGTTAACACATAAAAAAAGTGCAGCAGCTTTTGACTTATATACATTTTTAACTGTTATTCTAGATAGATTTATTGTACTGATTGTGTAGGGAAAGTGGAAAAAAGGGATGGACGTGAGTCAGGAGGTTGGCAGAATCCGTAAGAGGAGAAAGAGAGAGTTATTGAAATTGAAGCCCAGTTTGAAATGCTGCTTTTTCCCCACAAAAAAAAGATGGAATGAATTGAAGATGTATATTTAAATTTATCCTGTCAGCCTAAGTGTCAAGTTGACAATGATTTGATTCTTTTTAAAACAAAAAAAAACATTTCCGTTGATTGTGTATTTAAATGGAATATATATATATATATAAAAATGATGTTAAGACAATTTGTAGAAGAATTTTTGACTTTAGGAATGTCGCAAAGGCGATGATCAATGATTAAATGGCCAGAACAAAGAAAAAAAAGTGTATAAGAGAAAATTCAAGATGTGATCTTGATAGATAAACTCCAATAATGTTACTTATAAATGTCTCTCAGAGAAAGGATAAATAGAGAAAATTTGTTGATTTTCCTTGTATGAGATTCACACATGAAAAAAAGAAGCATAAAATATTGACGTGACATTGATGTGAACAGTAAGTGTATAACATTTCTTAGTGTTAAGCCCTCAAATTGTTTGATACTGTGTATCAAGTTCCTCGTTTGTGTCTCTTGCTTTCTTCCACACAAATCAAATGAAGATCACTTCCATCGTCCGTCATTCCTCGACTGCATGTTCCTTTCCTGTCCAGCATCTCTTCCCATTTTACAACCAAGTAAAATCACTCAATTGAGTGACTCTTAGAGGAGTTTTTCTCTCCCATAATGTTGTTGATTTCCTGTGTTGATTGAGTGGAGAAAGAAGTTGAACAGATAAACGAGAAGTGAATTGTCAGCAGAGATATTTTCACTGGATGAGGAAAGAAAGGGAGAGAGAGAGAGAGAGAAAAAGTTGCAAGGAAATTATATGTGGAAAGTAGGAGAAAGGATATAAATGAAAATAAATAAAATCAGATACATGGAACAATGCTATGCATGAAACATTATATGATGTTGTAAGATATAAAATATCGAAAATATATGTAATATTAAGTGTTAAAGACGCCGTTTTCTTTCCATCCCGAGCCCAGAGCTTTGTGTGTCAATGTTATTTTAATTGGAACTTCACGTGACTGCGCACAACTATTTCCATTTGAAGCTCATAAAACAAACATTTTGCTTTATCGTCTTTCGTGATGAGATTAAGGCAGAATTGCACTGTAAACAAATCCTCTCCGTTGGACTTTATTCGATTCTGAGAAGCCGTAGGACACTAATCTTGTCAGTTTGTTGGCCTGATAAGCAATCACCAAACAGATCATGCTAAGCCAAATCTGCCAGAAAAAAGTCACCAATTGAATTTCCTGGTCATGAAGACTGTTTTATTTCGCAAAATACTGCTCTATTTGGCAGCCTGGCGCTTCCTCACGAGATTCTTAGCTGCAATGATGGTGTTCTTCATGAGCATGGCCACTGTCATGGGTCCCACACCGCCGGGAACGGGCGTAATGTGTCCGGCCACTTTCTGCACCTCCTCGAAGTCCACATCGCCCACCAAGCGCGTCTTCCCCGTAATCTCGTCCTTGATCCTTGTGATGCCCACGTCAATCACACACGCGCCAGGCTTCACCATGTCCGCCCTGATCAGTCCCGGCACACCCGTGGCGCTGACAATGATGTCTGCGCTCCGGCAGAAGCGCGCCAACTCCTCAGGCGGCGTGAAACGGTGGCAAATCGTCACGGTGGCGTCCATGGCGTCGGTGTCATTGCGTCCGTCTGCGTGCAGAAGCATGGAGATGGGCATGCCCACGTTCTTGCTGCGCCCCACAACCACAGCATTGCGTCCGAATGTCTCGATTCCCGTCCTCTTGAGCAACTCCTGTACGCCGAGCGGCGTGCAGGGAATGAGAGTGTTCATGTCCAGACACAGGCGGCCCACGTTCTTCTCATTGAAACCATCCACATCCTTGTCGCAACTCACGGCATTGCAGATGCGGCGCTCGTGAATGTGGCCCGGCAGTGGCAATTGCACGAGAATTCCATCCACTTCCGTGCTCTCGTTCAGCTTCTCGATAACACTCAGCAGCTCCTCCTCGCTGATCGTGTCCGGGAGGTTCATCGTGTTGCTGCTGATGCCCACCTCGGCGGCTGCCTGGGGAGAAATGCGAGAGCTTATCGGGGAGTTCAACTGGGTCGCCTGCGTCACAATTACCTTCATCTTGTTTTTCACATAAGTCTGGCTGGCGGGATCATCGCCAATCAGCACAGCCGTGAGTTGTGGCTGCCTGTGGCCCTGCTGCATCCACTCCTCCACCTGCAATCGCAGCTCCTCGCGGATTTGCTTCGCAATCTGCAGTCCATTTATCAACTTGGCCATCCGGCTGAAGCTGCAGACAAAACACAGATTTACTCTTCATGCCGAAGCCCAGAATCTCACCACACTTCTAGAGGAGCCACAAAATGGAAAAAAAACACACATAACACACGGCAAGCCTGATAGCTCACCTATTGCTGTGAATCAATAGCTTCTTCTCCACCGAGACACTCTTCATGAATTCCCTCATGGTTGAAATGCTTCCGGAAAGACTTCCCTTCGCCACAATGTACAAAGGCAAACTGAGCCTTCTCAGCGAAAACATCATGTTTTCAGGCTCGCTCTACTCGTCAATCAATCACTATTGCATCACATCTTTGTGCAAAATATTGTGATGACATCAATTTGTGTGTATTTTTATTGAGACAACGCATGAATGTTTAGCCCTTGCGGCCATTGCACGTGAAAAACATGTGTATACCTTTCAAATACTATTAAATTCACACACTATTAGCCTCAATTTCCCAGGTATTCCTTCAGCACAGCTGACTACACCCACTATGGCACGATAATACTGCCTATTACAGCCTTTCCTGTCGAGAAATCAGTCCGGAAAAGCACTTTTCCAGCAACAGGTAATGCAATGTTTTCCAATTTGACAGGTGCACTGTGGCGAAATTCCAGGAATGTCAGGAGGTTATCGCATCATTTTTCCGCTTGTGTGCTATTTAATTGCCTTGTCAGCGCATTACACACCAGATATTTCTTCAGCTGGAATCTCCGACCTTCCTTATCACCGTACACATTGCATTTTTTGCGTCCACGACCATAATATCCGTGAAAAAAGCACCCAGAACGACAGGTTTCGTTAAGTTTGATAAGGATGGTGAATATAGAATTTGCAGTCAGTGGTGAATTTCCCATTCAAACGACGAAAAACTGTAACGGCGGCTTTCGGTTAGCCGAGACACAGACCGCATTTGAAGCACGTTTTGGCTTCCGTTCAGGGATAATTAATTTTTTATTTCTGAAAACAGCTCTGCACGAAAAGTAACACAATTTTTCTGTTCTTTAGCCAGTTTATTATTACGATAAATTTACATTTGAAACGTTAACAAGGAAATATCATGAGATTCTTTAATAGCGCCTCAACAATTTCACAATATAGTGCATAAGAAGAGAATTCAAATGGAAGCGCAAAAATACACACGAGATTCTTTTTTTTCTTATTTCTTTCTGTACAAGACGGAATAAAGCAAAAATGCCACGTAAAATAAACACCCTTGATTATCCCTTTTATCACCTGGATAGATTGAGAAGAATCCGTCAAAGACGCGAAGCAGATTTTTCGTTGTTAGCGCAGGAATTTTTTCATCTCCTTGTTCTGCTGCTCCATCGACAGTTGGGCAGTTTCGGCCTTGTTCAGCAGCGAATCCAGGGCGCCAAATTGCGAGGTCATCTTCTGCTGGATATTGAGAGACGTCTCGCGAATCTCCTGAGTGTCTGTCTTTGCTGCGTTGTCCCTCATCGTGTCCAGAGTGTCGAGGGCGTCGTTGATGTCACCTTGAGATGTCTCCCCAGTGGCTTCGCCCGAAGCCTCTCCGGCCGCCGATCCTGGGCGAATCTTCAGCAGATTCGTGAGACTTCCGCAAACAGTCTACAAAAGCTCTTCAGTGAGTCCCAAGAGGATGCAATTAATTGCGTATTACCTTGAACTTACCTTGAATTTGTTAATCTTTTGCTGTGTCATCGACAGAATGCTATTCAACTCGTCCATCTTCCCATGGCCACCTTTGATCTGTTCATCCTGAAAGTCCAGTTCCTGTCCAAATTGGCCAATTTGAGTATGTAAAATCTCTCGCAAATTATATAGGGAAATCATTTGAATTTCCTCACTTGTGCTTGTTCACTGGCAATTGCTTCCTGTTCCGCCTCCAATTGCGCCTTCCTGTTGGCCTCAAACGTCTCCCTGTCTGGTGGATCAACGCCCAACAGCTCCGCCCTCATGCACTCGTACTCATACGTACCCTCTGCCATTGCTTCACACCACTTTTATTGCTTTTCCTCGCGTGAAAAATCCTTTTCTCCACTTTCACTACAACCTTTTGCCCACATTGCGGAGCGCAAGCGCGCCAAATCTCAACCGATATAATCGATCAGGATTGTTTTGCATCGGTTGATATATATCGAGAGCAAGTGTCAAATTCTGAAGATTTCAGGGTATATTCTGGCCAGGAAAACTCGCATTTCCTCGTGAATTTCCCGGTGGAGTTCCAGTTTATCGTGTCCGACGTGAGTTATAGAAGCATTCTGCTGAATTGGGTGAAAAATATGACGTGTTGTGTGCAGAAATGCATGAGTTCCATGAGAACCAACCGGGAGTATTCATTCCATCTGTTTCCTCATCCGGAGAAGGAGCCCTTCCGTCACAAACAGTGGATTGAGGCAACAAACAATCCCAAGCTGAAGATTATGCCGTCAGCTGTTGTGTACAGCCGCTACAGGATCTGTCGGAAGCACTTTGGGCGCTGGTGCTTCAATGGGGACTGCAAGAGACTGCTGAAGACAGCCGTTCCCACGCTCTTCCTACACGGGGACGATGAGGAGGTGTTGGAGACTGAAACTGCGGAGATTCTTGAGGAATCACCAGCCAAGAAACAGAGACTGGACGTCACGGAAGAGACTGACTGCATAGATATCGTTCCGGTGGAGGAGGATTTTTCCCAGGATGTTCAGCAAGTCCAGAAAGTCTACGAAGAGGTGGAGGAGGACAGCAACTACCTGTACGAAGTGGTAGAGGACGAAATCCTTCCGGGTGAGTTTCTGTTGAGTATTTAAAGGCGTGCTTCCCACTGTGACTGCAGGTGGCACTGCGGTCAAAAGGCAAACGTCGTGAAGTGTCAAAGAAGATGAGTTCGAGTAAGTAATGTTTTTCATCAGTTTTCCTATATAAAGGCCGCATTTTCCGCTGAGTTCACAGTTTATTGCAATTCTTTGGTGGTTGATGGAGAAATCTGCAGCGTGGAATAATGTGTAGGGTGAAAGAATGGTCTAAAAATAGAAGTGTTCCCATTTGCTCAGACTCCCGGACTTTGTCTGGCCAATAAATCACTCCAAATAGGCTCTTTGTCATTGCCCAACTTATCTGGCTGAGCTGGTGTTTATCTCTTGCATCTCTTACAGTTCCAATCGTGGCTGAGACGTGTGCTGGCTGGCGCGATGAGTTCTTCAAGTGTCCAAAGAATGTCCTTGCCCAGAACATCTGCTCCCGGCACGATCCCTTTGACGTGTCGCTGTCCAGGCGTGCCCTGGAGGACATTAATCACGTGTTCACGCACAAGGTGGAGAATGAGGGGAAGCCGGTGACAAACCAGAAGAACTCCGGCAGATGCTGGCTCTTCGCCACGCTCAACACCATCCGGATTCCCTTCATGAAGCACTTGAATTTGGACGAATTCGAGTTCTCGCCCAGCTTCCTCTTCTACTGGGACAAGATCGAGCGCTGCAACTACTTCCTCAACAACATCGTGGACACAGCGCGGCGCGGCGAGGACGTCAACAGTCGCGTGGTGTCCTTCCTCCTCTCCGATCCCACGTGCGACGGCGGCCAGTGGGACATGGTGGCGAATCTCATCAACAAGTACGGCCTGATGCCCAAGAAATGCTTCCCCGAGAGCTTCAGCGCCGAGGCGAGTGGCAAGATGAATGGCGTGCTCAAGAGCAAACTCCGGCAGTACGCCAAGGAGCTCAGGGATCTCGTGGAGGCGTCGGGCAGCGAGAAGGACGTGCGCGAGAAGATCCAGCAGCAGATGCGAGAGATCTACAACGTCGTGGGCATCTGCCTGGGCATCCCGCCGGCCAGCTTCACGTGGGAGTACTACGACAAGACCAAGGCGTACCACAAGGTGGGGCCCATCAGCTCGCTGGACTTCTATGAGCAGCATGTGAAGCCCATCTTCAATGTGGACGACAAGGTATGTCTGGTGACGGATCCGCGCCCCACGAATCCCTATGGCCAGGTGTACACGGTGGATTGCCTGGGCAATGTCGTGGGCGGTCGACCGGTGCTGTACAACAATCAGCCCGTGGAGCTGCTCATTGACCTGGTCACCAAGACCATCCGCAACGGCGAGCCCGTGTGGTTTGGCTGCGAGGTGGCGAAGAGATTCGCCGGCGCGCAGGGCATCGAGGACTTGGAAGTGTGAGTGTTGTGAATGATTGGCAGAAGTGTATGTGATTGTAATTCCTTTCCTCCCGACCTTCAGGCATGACTTCAATGTGGTCTTCGGCGTGGACATCCAGGTCACACTCAGCAAAGCCGATCGCCTGTTGTACGGCGAGTCCGCGATGAGTCACGCAATGACTTTCACCGGAGTTTCTGTCGATGTGAGTATAAAATATGCCTACAAATCTGCGTTTCCTCTCAATATCTCAACACTTCACTCTTTCCAGGACACCGGTGTCTCGACCAAGTTCCGCGTGGAGAACTCCTGGGGCGATGATCGCGGCGAGAAGGGCTACCTGGTCATGTCGGCGGCGTGGTTCAAGGAGTTCGTCTTCGAGGTGGTGGTGGACAAGTCCATCGTGCCGCCAGATGTCCTGAAAGTATTCGAGATGGAGCCCATCGTGCTGCCCGCGTGGGATCCCATGGGAACGCTGGCCCAGTAGATGAGCACAGCTGCCCTGCATTTTTTGCCATATTTACTCATATAACACGCAAAACACAAATTTTCCACACACACTTTCTGCGCGAAAGAGATGATTTTCTAGAGGCAAAACTAGTGTTTTATTGCTTTTGAAACTTCTCTCTGGGCGTGAGTGTACTGCAACTTTGCCCAGATGCCTAGGCACATCCTCACCAGGCGCTCGTCTGGCTGTGGTGATGACATGGCGAAGGCGTATTGCTCCCGGATGAGGTACTTCGCCGACCGAAGACGTCCGCGCTGGATCAGGGAGATGCTGAAGTACAGCTTGCAGCGCGCTATCGTGTGCGGATCACCGAGTTTCAGGGCGATTTTGAGCTGTTTCATGGAGATCTGGCCAGCGATGTGTGCCTGAAAGAGAAGCGAGAAGAAGACAAAGTTGGGAATTCTGTAGAGTGTCTCTAATCCTTACGCAATGCTCAAAATCATCCCCCAAAGATGAGAAGGCACCGCCAAGAGTGGAGAACCAGGACAGCAAGTTATCCAGCTCTGCTCGCTCCCACGCGATTTGACAGGCGATCCGGCAGCCTCTGAAGTCTATGAAGTTCTTCGCCGGATCCTTGACCTGGACAACAACTCTGCTGAATCGATCCAAATTCCCACTCACGATCGCCCTTGATTGCCATCCTGTGGCCAAGCACAGCAGGAAGTGGTGAATTTCATAGCCATTTGCGTGGAAAACTGTGGAAACTTCGAGCAATTGGGATGCATTTTCCCGTAGATTCTCTCCAGCACATTTCCTGACGCGCCTTCTCTTGATTATGTACACATCCACAGCACTGTTTTGGTCCAATACATAAAACGTCCTTTGCATTATGCTCTGTCTTATTTATATTGGCGTATTTTCACTGATTTCCTATAGTCTGACGATTTTCATTTCCCGGCCAAACATAACCACACTTCACCAGATGACTGGACACAATTGAAAGGTTTTCACGGACGTTCTGACGATATATCGAGATTGCGCGCAGCATAATTCAAATTGATGTCCGTTTTGATGTTTTATATGAGTTCCGAATTAGAAAATATACGCTAACACATTTTAAAACTGTATTTGTATTTATCCTTCAATCATATTTAATCAGGAAAAAAGGATTTTCCGGATTTTAAGGGCATTTCTTGAGTGATTTTTTCTGCTTGTTTGAAAAGAAAAAAAATGAGTACAATGTTTCGGTTAGCCGAGACATAAACCGCATAACAAGTATGTTTCGGCTACGTTCAGATCTGTCCAAAAGAGGTGACAAATCGCGCTGTCGAAAAGAGAGTTTCAAAACATGGTAAGTCGTGTTTTTCTTGCGCGGAAATGTGTGAATTTGCCGATGTAATACAATTTCTCTGGCCCTCCAACAGTCGGTGACGCTCCACACGGACGTTGGTGACATCAAAATCGAGCTGTTCGTGGAGGACTGCCCCAAGACATGCGAGAACTTCCTGGCCCTGTGCGCCAGCGACTACTACAACGGCAGTCTCTTTCACCGGAACATCAAGGGGTTCATCGTGCAGACGGGCGATCCCACGGGCACGGGAAAGGGCGGTGAGTCGATTTACGGCGGCAAATTCGAGGACGAACTCAAGGACAGCCTGAAGCACAGCGAGAGAGGAATGGTATCAATGGCGAACAGCGGTCCGGGAACTAATGCTAGTCAGTTCTTCTTCACCTACGCCGCCCATCCGCACCTCGACCTCAAGTACACCCTCTTTGCGAAGGTTATCGACGGCTTTGAGGCGCTGGACGAGCTGGAAAAGCTGCCAGTCAATCCCAAAACCTACCGGCCGATGATCGAGAAGCGCATCAACACTGTCACCATCCATGCCAATCCCCTGGCCGGATGACCCACACCTGGAAAACTTCCGTCGGGAAAGCCTCACTGAAATCCACTCACTTTTCCAATCTTCATGTGGTGTCGATTATGTAGATAATCTCAAAAAATGCAAACGGAAATTTCTTATCACTGCCCTTCTTTGCACTGGATTTATTTACAGATTTTATCCTACATCGGCTTGAGATCACCTTGAAAGGACTTGAATGACTAACATGACGAGGAGCAGCACTCCGGAGATGCTCGCCAGACTGGCTGAGGAGCCCTTAACTGTGATCCTCCACTCGACAGCCGGGAAAATGGGGCTCATTCTTTCGATGTACGTGTCCACGCTGTTGATATCCCCGGCAGGAAGGGTCTTTGCGATGGGCAGAGACTGCAAAGAGAGCCAAAGAGTCAGTCCCCATGTTCATCACACGGTCAGAGGGATTCTTACCTTAAACATGGCATATCCATCGCCGCCGTCCTTCATGAAGTTCGTCATGATTACATTGTACGTCCGCGAATTGTCCAGAGGCTCGTATTTGGGGACAATGCACTCGTTGCAGAGCACTTGCGCGGATTCCACTCGCGATCCACTCTCCTGGTCAAGATCGAAGACCACTTGAATGCCGGACATCTGCAGGAATTCGCCATAGCCGGTGTCGTTTGCATAGCGATGCACGGAGTGCTCGAGAGCCTCCTTCAGAGCACTTCCAGGCACCGGCACAACGTACAGTGTGTTGCCGAAGGGCAGGACGTTGTCCAGTTCGAGTCGCGTGATGTTGCCCTCGGCGGCCGTGGGATCAATCGGCGCCCGAATCCCGCCGCCCTGGTACAGTCCAATGCTGGCGTCCGTCCAGGCGGTGTGGCTGTTAGGGTGGCTCACGACGTTGGCGTGCACGAAGGCGTCCGTGATGAGATTGCCCATGTTGCACTCGTGGAAGCGACAGGAACGCGAAGCGCCATCGAGAACCACTCTTGACACGCCAACCACGCGACTTCCGTACTCCTCCACGCCGGCGCGGTACTTCTGCAGCGCCGCCAGGACGTCCGTGTCCTGCGGCACGGAGGAGTCGAGGAGGATCGGCTGACCGTCCCAGTCCACGATGCTGCCCGTGGCGTTGAGCATGATCTTGAGGTAGCCAAGGTATTTTGTGTAGGCATACGCCTGGACGACGGGCACTTGCTTGCCGCTGGCCTGCGTCACAACCACCGGATAGACGTCCTCAGGCACGTCGATGTCTGGATGATCGCCGGCGTAGAGGAAGGTGTGTGAATGCCCACCAATGACGATGTCCACATCTGGACAATTGCGCGCAATTTCGCGATCCTGCGTGAGGCCAGAGTGGCCTAGGGCAATTATGACCTCCACGCCGTCGCTGCGCAGCTTCTGCGCCTCCTGGTTGATGGCCGTGATCTCAGGGATGTACTCCACCTTGTTGGCGGCCGAGAGGAACTTCGTGTCCGGCGTGAGGTAGCCAATCACGCCGATTCTGTGCCCAGCCACTGTGAACACAGTCGAGGGCTTCAGCGAAGCCGCTGCGGCCATTGTGGGCTCCTGCGAGAGGTCCAGATTCGCCGCGAGGACGGGAAATTCTACGCTGTTGAGGAATGGCACCAATCCATCCACACCATTGTCGAACTCGTGGTTTCCTAGCGAAATTGCGTCCGGATGTAGGATGTTCATCATCTCCGACGAGATCACGTTATTGTAGAGCGTGAACCACGGAGTTCCCGTGTACGTGTCGCCGGCGTTGAGGAACAGGACGTTGTTGTTATCAGCGCGATACTTTCGCACTCTGCAATGAGAAGATCAATCTTGAATTACGCTTTAAAAACAGCTTCAGGATGTAATTAGTCCTTAGACTGTCGATTTTAACTGTTTCTCCCTTACTTTTCGTTAAATGTCGGTAACTTTAACGCGGAAGAGATCAAGTGAGATAACACACTTAGCATCCCCAAATTATAAGGAAATTGATGAAAAATTTTGATAATCCTTATGTGAAACGACAAATGAGTATTTTTCCTTGAAACTATCCACAATAAATAAATAAAGTAAGTATTTCTGTAGTGAAAATTAGCGCAGCGTGATTAGAAATGTAACTAAATAATTAATTTTCCTATGGATCGTCGACACCACAATTGGCGTGAAAGGGTTAACGCAGAGTGTCTTGATTGAAGTTTCTCTCACTGTTCACCCACATTCTGAAGAATGGCCTCCGCTTCTATGCAGGTTCTGAATAATATCGAGAGCTTTCTGAGGGTAAAATTCACACTCGCGGCGAGATTGAATTTGGCCACGCGTGTGCTTAATTGCCTCTTTGGCTCTGTATGTGACTCACATTGTGGCGACTCTAGCGAAGCCGCCGTAGCACTTGGAGTCCAGCTCCTCCTGCTGCCGACACGCGTTGCTCTGAGCATTAGTTTGGTCGAAGCGCGCGTGCATGTCGTTGTTGTGCAGAATGATGAGCTCATAGTTGCCCTCTTGGAACGGTGCCAGCCGCACGAGGCCCACCAGGGACAGCAAGAGCAACGGCTTGGCGAGAAACATCGCACCTGAGGAAGATTGATTGATGATCAACTGGTATCTTATCGCGCAGCAATACAGCAGACTTAAAGCCCTAATCGAGTGCCTCCACAAATTGACTTCAATTTGATCAGATAACACTTCGAGGGATTCATTCAATTATCTCGTGATAGTCAAAAAAAGTGTGGAAAATTCGCCTGAAGATCGGTCAAGATCATTTTGACACACTTTAATGTGTGCGCTTGATGAGGCAAAAATCATTCTCCAACACATTTTTTGCATACCACGAAAATACACTCAGCCAATCATCAGCATTGCAAATATATTTCCAGTGAAGCTCCACTGAACACTCACCTAAATATTTGCTCAGAAGATCACCTCTCCAGGTATTCCAGAAGTTGTTCAACACTTGCGCCACGAAATAAACTTTTGGTGCGTTTCTCCAATTTCGTTTTTGCTGATAAAGACGAGCACCAGTGAGACACGACAGCTCCGCAGCTCACGACTGATCGGCAGCGACTGAAGAGATTTCACTGGCTTCGGTCTCACCGTCTCGGCCTTACAGTCGCTCCTCGAGAGTCGCACACGGCAATTTTTGCTGGTGTATCAGCACTGGATCGTGTAGGGCAGGTTTATTGCCCACTGGCAGTGCTTCTCAAACGACCGCCCGCAGGAATGGTCTCGAGATAAGCGCAAGACGAGGGATTTTCTTCGAAGAGAGCACAAATCAAGGACCAGAGTTGTGGTGCATTTTCAATGCAAAGGGCATCAGAAGTTGTCGGACGGAAGTTTCTTTCACAGATTGCAGATCGAATGGAATTAATGATGGAGTTATAAGTCCGAAATTCGAAATCGTGATATTTTTTACGATTCTCCTTGAAATTCTTAAGTGTTTTATAGTTGGAAAAACTAAGTAAAGTGACAATGAATTCTCTGTAAATCATCGTAAAATGCTTTTTCACGTGCGACGAGGAAGTTGCTTTAACTGATAAAGCATAATATTGCACTGTTTGCAAATCTCCTCAATCTTCTATTGTGTGGCATTTGAACCTTATCAAGCACAATTGCTTGAGAATCACTGCAAACTCCCACTCCCTCTCTCTCCTCTCACGTCCGATTTATTCAGGTGAAGTGAAACACAGCAGCGCAAAGAGTGGATGTTGCCATGCTGCTGAAATGCGGCTTTATCAGCTGAGTTGCAATAAGATTCGATTGCATGAAAACACTGCTAATTTTATTCACATCTACTTGGCTAATTTCGGACAAGTTGCGGAAGTGGGGAAAAAGTTAAATGCCATATTATTTCTATAATTGAATCTATCAAGAGTGTGTCTTATCGGATAAGAGAGATTCACGGCTTGCCTTCGGTCCCATTGGACGACGAGTTGCCGTTCGTGGAGATGATTTCCACCTCCTCGTCAGAGATCCAGACGCCCTCCTCCTGCAACACAGAGACACACACTAGTCCTCCGTCTCGGCTCAACACTCTTCTCTTGCCACTCACCTCGCGTCGCGGCTCGCCTTGTTGCGTCGCCGGCTGGCTCGTGTACACTTCCTCCTCGTACAGACTCTCGCTGCTGCACACCTGGTCCGCCTCCGCCAGGTCGCCATTGCACGGGATGCCACTGAACATGGCCGTCACGTGCACGAGATCATCCTCAGGGCGGCTTTGAGCCGCGGAAATCTGCAGGTAGCCCTCCATTTCGCCCCCAACGGCGCCCTCGACGCACTCCGAGGCATCCTCCTGACCGCCCTGAGGCACCACGAGATCCGTGAGGTAGCTCTCGATGCTCACCAGCAGCTCCTCCTTGCCACCCGACCGACTGCACGCGGACAAGTGACGCATGAAGTCCTCCTGATTGATGTAGTACTTGCTGAGCGTGAGCTTCTCATTGATGGTGTTGTTGAGGTGCGTGAGGACAATGGTGCCAATGCGCTGCAGCGCCGCCTCATTCACAATCTCCACCGTCTGCAGGAATTCGGACACCTCCTGCGCCACAATTCGCAACATATCGTAGTCAGGCTGAACAGGATTGTCGGCAGAGCGCTGCAAAGCACAAGAAAGAATTCATTATCATATTCTCAAGTTCTTTGCACACACGATTACTCACGGCTGGTGTGCTTTGAGTGGATGACTGGAAGTCAAAATGTCCCGTTCCAGCCTCTGGCTGTTGCTCCTCTGGCGGCTGATTGGCCACACTCTCACTCTCGGCGGCATTTGTGGCCGCCGATGAGCCATAGGCCTCCGCCTCCTCGTGAATTGTCGACTCCACATATCTGTTGTACAAGTCCTGGATTGATTGCAGCGTCTGCTGGCGCATGGGATCCGACGACATCAGCTGCAAATCGCGGAACAGTTGAATGAGGAAGTATGGCCGCAGTTCATTGGCCGCAATCAGTGCCGACACTTCCATATACACATTCTCCTTCAGCTCCTCGAAGAACTTCGACGTGGACTTTGTATTCCTGCCCGACGATGCGCTGGCAAGATTGCGATCATCGCCAGCCACACTATCGGGATTCGGTGCGAGGATGTTGCGATCTGTTGGCCGTCGCGAGCGCTTCTTGTTGCCATTTCCCTTCGCTTGCGTCTTCGACTTGGCGCTGAACTCACTCACGCCCAAATTGATGGGATTCGTGTGAAAGCCCAGCACGTCTAGCGGATTCATCTCAACGCCGGGCATCAATGGCATCTCCGGTGGCTCCAGTGGCACCTCGTGAGGCGGCACACAATTCACCTGATTCACCTCATTGCGGAAGCGATGGTGATCGAATTTGTTCTCCAGCACGGGCAAATTGTTTGCCGGATTGCGGAAGTTCGGCGCGCGATAGTCAGTGTTGAAGGGAAAATTGGATGACGACGATGAGCAGGAATCCTCATTGCTCTTGCAACTGTTGCCCGACAGTAAATTCTGCCGTGAGTAGCTGTGGAAAAGAGAAGAGGAAAAGAGAGCGTCAAGCCCAGAGACACTTTCTCAGCCGCCAGAGACAAGAGACAGAAACAACGCATTGTAACATTGAAATTAATCCAATTAGGAAGCTAGGGAAGAAAAAAAACTCCTACAGACTCTAACTCAGTGGCGTAGTAAATACACTTGATATTATCTGTAATTATCACATGAATGATCGCTTTAAGTGTCTTCTCATTTTTTGATTATCTTGGCCTGTTTTTTGCTTCTTTTTTTTATAATAATTTTCATGTCATTAGCATTTTTTTCTCATAATTCCTTTTAAAACCAATTAAGTGTGTTAAACAGATTCCGTCCTTCCTACGCCACTGATCCTCATCTAGAATTAGTCTTTTTGTTTGACTCTTCAATGTGATTGTGGAAAATTGAGTTATATTTCATTAAGCTTTGCGTGTGGAATTCACTTAAGATTTCTCATCGTGTCCCTGTGTTATTACGATTGAATTGATCTTCAGCCGCTTCTTGGGGAACTTTGAAACCCCCGGAAAAACTACGCTGCTCATCACTCTGCTGATTGAACGAATGAGTCCCCAAATGTCTTTTCTCTTCTTCTCTGCCTATTTACAGTCCAATTAGCACGCTTATCCCCCTTTCTTCACTCCCTGTTCCACTCCTGTTTTCTTTCTTCAATCTCCTGAGAGTGTGTAAAATGTGGGTCTTTTGCACAGCCAGTAAAAAAAAACACACAACAACAGCACACGCCAAATGGAAAGTGAGAGGAAAATGTAGCACTTTTGCAAAGATCGCTGAAATATCATCGCTATTTTAGTCACTCAAAGCCATCAACAGAACCACAAATGCCTTGCTTACCACGCGGCCAAATCTCTTCCGCTGTCGAAACACTCTTAATCAACTCAATTTCCGATTCTCTCTCCGGGTGAAAACGATAATAAAGAAAAACACCTAATCTGTCGCTCGGATAACTTAAAAAAAAGAACTTGTGAGGCTGCACGCCGCGAATTACCTTCGGAAGTTGTCCCAATAATTGTTGGCGCGATTGCCTGGCGCCACTTGATTGTTGAGCGCCGGCGGCGGAACGTGCGTGGCAAACGCTGTGTTCACGGCGGTATTCTGGTGCAGATTGGCCGTGTTGCCGGCGCTCGTGTTGTTGTTGTGGTGAATGAAGATGGGCGTCGATGAGGATTGCGCATTGAGCAGCGAATTGGGATTGTTGTTCAGCAGCACGGGCTGCTGATTGCCTTGACTCGCATTGCTGGCACTGCTGAAGGGATTGAGATTGCCAAAATCACTCGTCCATCCGTTCGCCGGACTCTGTTGCTGCACATTTCCGGCCACGCGCGCCACGCGATTGTTCACCACATTGTTGCTGCCGCTGCCGTTCGCTTGGCTCCGCATCACCTGCAAAAAAGCAGACTTCACCATTAGCCAAGAGTTAGAAGCTACGTTTCACCAAATTTCTCACCTGGTTCTGGTAGTTGGGATAGATGCGCACGGGCGACAGCGGAGGTGGGAACTGATTCTGGCCACCAGCGTAGAAAGAGGGCTGCTCAGACTGCGCGCGCTGCAGGAAGGACGACATCTGACTGCCAGCCGACGTGGCGATATTTGGCGGCACAGATTCCGCCCTCATCGCTGGCAAGGCACCCTCGTGGGCGTCCTGCTTCAGCAGGCGCTCCTGCAGCAGCAGTACAGCATTGTTCAGGTTGTTGAGCTCGCGCTGCTGCTGCCACAGCAGCTGATTGCACTGCGATACGGAGTTGATCAGCATCTGCTGCGTCTGGATGAATTGCTGCAGCAGCAGCGAGTCGCCGCGCCCGCTCGGACACGCGTAGAAGGGCGCCGGCTCGCTGGCCAGGTGATGCAGGTGACACTGCGGACTCTGGTGGTCCACGCTGCAGCCGGTGTGGCTGAAGTTCTGCGCCGGGCCGGCGTAGAAAGAGTTGCAAGGCGAGAAGTGGTTCGTGGGCAGCGACAGCGGATGCGGCGTGGCATTTCCCGGCGACATTTCCACATTCTCCCGTGACGTCTTTCTCCATGCACTGCCACTGGCGCCACTCGCGGCACTACGATCCATCCCGATCTGCTGCAGACTCTTCGTGCTGCCCGACTTGAGGCTGGCCGCGTCCATGGGCATCGTGCTGTCCGTGGACTCTGTAGACATTTGCTTCGAGCACGCGCCGCACGGACGCACAGAGCCCGTCCGCGGAGGTGGCGGCGGCTGGACAGGCTGCGGATTGGCGCTCAGAGACTCCATAATCTTCTCAAACTCCTTCTTCTTTGCCTCATACTCCTCCTTCAGGCGCTGCTGTTCGCGCTCCTGCGGCCCCGGCGTCACTTCCCTGATCGTGCTGCCACTCTGATTGGACGTCTTCTCCAGCATCTCGTCGCGCCGACGCTCCATCTCGTCCTTGATCGTCTTCAGGCGCTCCCTCTCCGATACCAGCGAAAGCGCCTGAGCGCGCAGATCCTGCGTCATAGCGTGCAGCGCCTGCACGCGATCACTCAGCACACTCTCATCGCGTTGCGGCCTGTCAAACTCCGCATTGCTCACTTTGGCCGCCGCCGGTTGACTCCCGGACAGATTGTTGAGCTGCTCGGGCGTCTCTTCGGGCTTTTCCTCCTCAATATCCTCGCCGCCGGCGCCGCCCGTCTTCATCTCGATCAATTTCACCGTCTCCATCATGTCCTTGAGGCGCGACAGTTGATCCTTCATCGCATTGATTTCCGCTATCTTCTCCCCAATCTCACTGCCCGCCTCCGCCTCCGACAGCCCATCCAGCTCGGCGTTCTCCGTCTCCGATTCAATGTCACTGGACATGCTCGGCTGCAGAGCCGCCGCCGGCGCATTGAGCAGCTCAATCGGCACAATTCTCTCTCGCGCCACGTCATTCTGCTGTCCTTCGGCGAAGGCTCTGTCCGCCTCCACATTCATGTTCTGCAGCTCACTCACCAGCTGCTCCATCTGCGACTTCCTGTCCTTCAGCTCCTGCAGCTTCTTCTGCAGCATCGTCTGCTCGGCCATCGCCACGGCCGCGTCCTCGCCCAGCAGCGACGCCATGTCGTTCTGTCCATGAATGAAGCTCGTCAGCGCCTGCATCCTGGCCATCAGGCTCGCTACGTCCTCGCGCACCGCCTCCACTGTGTCATAGTTCGGTGGCGGCGCCGCCTGGCCGAGGCTGTGCGACGTTGGATTTTGATTTCTCACGTGCTCCATCTCCTGTAGTTGCTGCTTGGCCGCCTGCTGAAGCCGCAGAAGCTGCTGCTGTTGCTCCTTGATATTCTGCATGTTGCGACCTGACGAGCTTAGGCGCTGCTGCAGGTCCTCAATGGTCGGCGTGTCCGGCGTGCTGGAGTGAATCGATTGCACAGACTGCGGCCGCGGACCGTTGATCTGCAAGAGAGAAGAGACGCCGATAAAACACACCTCCGCGTGCGAAAAACATGATTAACAGCAAGACATGGGAATCACATGCTATTTCTGGGTCACTCCTCACGCGCTCACGCCACGGATTGAGTGGGTGAGATTCGGGATTCTATTTATACACACACAATTTTTGGGCGGGAAATTTCCTGCTGTTTATCGTATTTTCTCGATTATACTGCAAATTCTTCAGCTGAGTGTCACCATCGAAGTTTCTTAGCACATACAAATCAATTAAATATAAGGAATTTTGCAAAACCCATTCACAGTTTTGTAAGCAATGCAAAACTGCACATGTTGCTGTTCTGGAAGCTTCAGGAAAGCTCTGAGAGTCTAAGAAATTGATTGAAACTCGAGTCCAGGTGGGAAATTTTGGATTTTCTCACAACTTTTCACTCAAATCTGATTGAAGGACTCTGAAATTGAACATCTTGCGCTGTTAGTGAACAGTGTGAGGCCAAAAGACACATGGAAGCACTTTGTTAGGCACAAGGCGATAGGAGACAAACACCGAGTCTTCACCTCTGATTCACTGCCACTGTTGGCGATCGTCTCCAACTGGATGGAGTCGATGGGATCGGCCGTTTGCTCCACATTCACCATCGTCTCGCCGCCTGACTTCAAGAATGTTCACAAATCTCTGTACAGATTCCGCGCGTCCGCGAGACTCACCTTGTCTGTGCGAATGGAGCTGATCAGGCCGGACGTGATCTGGATGTAGTCTTGAATCTGAGTCAGGCGCTCTTCGATTTGACCGCGCACGGAGTTCTGGCGCTGTGGCGGCAGATTCGTGGGCACGTCAGAGTGTCGCTGGTGCGACTGAATGCCTTCGGGCGCCGCGCGCACTTCGTTCACTGTGTTGGGCGTCGTGGGAATGACGACGCCAATAGTCGCCGGATTGGGCAAGCTGTGGCCGCCGCTCAGTGGATCGCTGAGATCATCGTGCAGGAGATTTCGACGCAGAATTGGGCGCACAGGAATGAAGCGACTGTTCTCCTGAAGTGAGATGTTCTCTGCGAGGAAGATGCGCGAGAGTGTGAGGTCGCTGATCTATTTCTGTCCTCTCGAGGGGGATTTTTACCATTCTGACTCACTCACCCAATTCGAAGCAGCCGCCCTCGCCAGGTGTGCGGCGATTCCTTCTGATTAGACTCTCCTCCGGCTGCTGATGCTGCAGATTGTTCACGAGATCCTGCCAAAAGACAGAAAATACGCTCTTAATTTGCACTCTGACCACTCAAGTCACAGGAAGATCGAGATGAAACTGAGAGATTTCGAGAAATCCGCAAATATCTCTTGGATGCCTAAAAATAGGCCACACAGAATCCCTCTCACTCTCTCTCTGTTTCACATTCCTGAGCGAGCAAGAGGATGACGACACCTTGGAAAAGTGCGCCAGCGCAATCAGCAAGACAGCCAAGAGCACGAGGATGATCATGTCGGGAGGGAAAGTGCAGTGAGACTCACATTCAAGTGCTGCTGAAGATCTCTTCGCGTGGGCACGACGACTTCCTGTGGCACGCTCGAGTTCTTTCGCGTTTTTGTCTTTGGCACGGCGCCCGTCTGGCGTCTAGCGCTGCCCTGACCACCGCCGGGTGCATTTGTATTGGCTCCCGGTGCCATTTCCACACCCTCTGCAAAGGATAGAATGCAAAGTACTGGAAAGTTTCTCTCTTTGCCAGAGCGTCCATCTTTGTTTGTCCAAATATATTTGCTCAATTTACCAGATGATTTTCCTCTATTTCACGACAATTTCACCTGAATGGAGTCACTGAAGCCACGAGCAGAACATTTCAGTTGAATTTCACGAGGAAAACATACAATTTCCATAGAAAAACTTGAAAATCACGGACAATAACACATCAGATGTCAGATGATAAAAAACAAATAGTGACAGACTGAAGAGTGGGGATGAAGTCTCCAAATATCACAATATGCGTGGAGACTAGTCAGAACATCGGCGATATATCAGAGTGTCAGACAAGAGTAAGTCGTCAGTACGTGTGGAGGTCTCTTGCATTTTCCGCCTAAATACTGTTGATTTTCCCTAGTTTTTTGTGTGGAAAATGATTCTCAGAGTTTCAACAAATATCTCAGCGTCTAAAAAAACTGAAATTCCAACTTTATCTTTGGGAATCACCGTGATTTTCACAGTGGTAAGTTTTCCCCGTAGATCTGCGGCATTTTCCCACTTTAAGACCATAAATGATGATTTTCCTACGTATTACGGAGTTTTTCTCCACATGATTCCCAACATGCACTACCAACTGATGTAATAATCACGGAAAAGTGCTTTTCTCGAGACGCTCATCAACATAACCTAATCGACCACGTGTTTACTTCCAGGCGTCGCTTTGGCGTGATTCCGGGACTTGAGGGCACTTGAAATGAGTGGGAACTCCTTGGACATGAAGCATTGGCTGATTTGAGAGCCGACAAGACCTTTCCGGACGGCGCCGTCTAATGATATTCAGGTCAGTAGTTTTATTTGAAAGAGATGCCGAAATGCTCTCAATCCTCTCAATGATGATTGTTCGGAACGATGATAATCCGTGATTCGCATAAAATTTGTTCAAATCTGAGCCAAAATAACAACATTCTATATGATTTTCCATGCATTGTGTGGCTAATTGTTCATTTATCTCCTTTGCAGCATGTTCCGGAACTTTTAATGCACAGATCAGAGATCAATAAAATGGATATTTTTTTGTACGAAAGATGAAATCTTTATTTCCGGGCGACTTCTATGAGAAATAATTCCTCTTCTCCATCCCCTCGGGCATATACTGAAGGCCAGACTGGTCCTTGTGCTTCATATTGTAGCCCTTCGCGCAGCCCATCTCCTTCATCAGCTTCGTGGGTGCGTTGCGGAGATGTAGCGGCACGGCGGGCAGCGCCCCTCGCCAGTTCGTAATGTCCTCCGAGCGACATTTCAACATCGCCCGATAGACTTCCTGGCTCTTGGGCGCTCTGGCCAAATAGACGGCGCACTGCGCGACGATGCAGTCAGCCTCAGGCATCCCGATCTTCTCCACGGCCTGCAGAGCCGTCAGAGCCACGTGCAGGGCGTTGGAATCCGCCAATCCAATGTCCTCACTCGCCGCCCGCACCATTCGGCGGCAGATGTAGCGTGGATCCTCGCCGCCGGCCATCATTCGAACGCAATAGTAGAGCGCAGCGTTGTCATCAGATGCCCTGATGGACTTGTGGAGTGCCGAGATGATGTCGTAATGCTGATCGCCCTTGCGATCGTACAAGAGGTGGGATTTCTTAATGCCCTCCCGAATGGCATCCAGAGAAATCACCCGCAGACTATCGCTGCCGTTCTCCTTCTCGTCAGCGCCGGAGAGCGTCTGGACAGCCAACTGGAGGCTGTTCAGAGCGATCCTGGCGTCTCCATCGCACATCTCCGCCAGCCACACGAGTGACTCTCTGTCAATGGCCAGTCGCACCGCGAAGCCCGCCCTCTGGACATCGTCCAAACACACTCCGTCATACTCCCGGAGGCCGCGCTCTAGAATCTTCAGCACGCCATCCGTGGGCAGCTTTTCAAGGATGATCACGCGGCAGCGACTGAGCAGGGCGGAGTTGAGGCTGAACGAGGGATTCTCCGTAGTGGCACCTATCAGGGTGATCACACCACTCTCCACGTGCGGCAGGAAGATGTCCTGCTGCAGCTTATTGAACCTGTGAATCTCATCCATGAACAGAATTGTGCGCTTCTTAAACTTCAGGTCTGTTTTCGCCGCCTCCACAGCCTTCTTCACCTCCGCGATGCCGGACATGGTGGCGGACAGCTTCACGAACTTGAACTGCCCGGACGTCTGGCACTGCTGTGCTATTATGTGAGCCAGAGTTGTCTGGAAGTGCAAGAGTCGCATGAAATGCATATAAAACATTGATGAAATATTGTGAAATTCTCTCACCTTTCCACACCCTGGCGGACCCCAGAGAATCATGCTGGGAATCTCCTGTCGTTCCAGAGCCTTCCTCACCACTGCATGTTTCCCCATCACCGCCTCCTGACCAATGTAGTCCTCCAGTGTCACCGGCCGCACGATCTCCGCCAGAGGTTTTGACGATTTCGCGGGATTATCCACCCTCTTCGCAACAACTTCCACCGCCTTTAGGCCACTCTGGGCTTCCTCATCATCTGACAGATCTATCACATCCTCATTGAGATCCAGAGACTTGCCAGAGCTTCCGGGAACTGAGACTTTGGGCTTCTTCGAGGTCGATGGACTCTGATCGAAAATGGGAAAAGGACGCTTCGCAGTAGATTTCTTCTTATCCGCCTCTTCCTGGGAGTCGCCGGTGGACAGGAAGAGACACTTGTTCACGTGTGACTCGATGTTATACTGTGGAAACTTCTTAAAACACACAGGGCAGTCGGATTCCTCTTGGCTTGACATCTTGGTTAAAACTGTACAATGCGTTTCATTGCGCACTGTCGCGCTGAAATTCGCGCCAGATTAAATGCTATAAAACGGCTGCATAAAATTATGGCAGCGGTAGAATTTTGAACTATAATTTTATAAGGGAAATTGTGGCTTTTATCTTTTAGATCTCTATCTAAACCCTTTCTTTTCATAATTCATTTCATCTTTGTGAATTCTTCAAATTCCTTGTGAAGTTCTCAATATAAATGAAGTGATTAAATTCTTTAATGGCTGCATTGAACCATCATTGGTGTTTCATATCTATCATAGATCATTAGTGAAATTCAACATGATTGAAGTGAATGCACAAAAATCGCCAACTTTAAGCAATTAAACTGCACGGTGAATTGAGAATGTATGACAAATTGTCAATTTTTGATAAAATAAATTGGAATGTGGCAATTTTTTTGCTAAAGCCAATAAATGTGGAAATTTTCACGATGTGCATGCGTCCAAATGGATGAAGCTGATTAAAAATTCACCTTCAGATTATTTCACATATTTTTTCTGATATTTTTTCAGTATTCACTGCAATTATCGCCTGTTTGAAGGGATATTCCAAATGCCAAACAGGCTGTAACGCTTCATCGACTGTAATAAATTGGCTTTTCCGACTTTCCATTGAGAGTATGCAATTTAATCTATTTATCTAATTATCGCAATTCACCAAATTCATCGCTTCCCAGTCAATATGTTTCGTCTGTTCCGTCAAAGAGCACAACGGAACTGTGTATATTAGAGTTGGGAGCATTTAATTAAATTGGTCAAATTGAGTTGCCAAAAGATACAGTAGAAGAAATTCTTGCAAGTCCATTTTTCGCTTTATTGTATTCGTGAAAGTGCAACTTTGGCTGAGAATTGACAAGGAACTTTTGATGGTAAATCTCTTACCGACAACGAGTCAAAGAGGCGGGGATTTTGTCAATCACAAAATGGAAATTGATCTGTCCGTCCGTGTCTGAGGGTGGAAAACTTTCTTGTACACCATTGCACACAGAGAGAGGCCAAATACTTATAAATCGATACCACGGCGATTGCCTTCATCCACAATGCTCGCCTCTGAAGCCCATCCATTTTCCTCTCCTCTGACTTTCAGCTCAATCACAGAGACGTAAAGTCGATTGTGTAACTCCTCGATGTCCAATAATGCCATATTCTCTGTCCTGAGAAATTCATCCAATGCTCAGCAATTCATCAAATGCAAAATGTGAAAAGGACTTTCGTTCTTAATTCTGCAGAACAACCCGTTGACAATTTTCCCAATTAAATACACCTAATGCAATGCGTGAAATGCAAATTTTTTTTCCACCCAACCAAACCAACTTCAACCCGACATTGAACATGTCGTTTAAGCAACTTTTCTGCATTGCGAAACAATTCCATGTGCAGGAATTTCCCTTCTCTCTCTACTGTATTATGGCCAAAAACACTCTTTTTGGCCAGTTTATTTGGGTTGAAATAGTCTGACGGAAAATTTCTCCGCAATAGTAATGAATTTACCACATTTTCTCATTTAAAGCTCACCTCATTTTCTAATTCAGTAGAAATAAAGATATTGCTTGTTTCCCATTTAGACAATATATTAAAATGTGGGCGGAGAATTTAAGTGGGCGGGGTATAAAATCGCGAGAATTTTGGTGATTCGCCAAATTCTCTTCACTCCATCGATGATCTGTCTATATATAATCCTGTTTTCAAATTAGATTTGCCAACATCCCGGAATTTGCGAATTTTCAGTTGAAGTGTGTGTGCGTGTGCAAAAAAGTGGGTTGAATAGAGGATTTGGGCTACTTTTGCGAGCGGTTTAACGCAATTTGTTTGACGTTTTTCAGTTGGACTCCCAGTGCGTTACCTGCCGTTTTTTTCAGTTTAGTCATGCTGAATTTAATTTAATTTACTTCTGGTCCGAAGGGCTGATGGCCTTCCTGGGTTTTTACTTGTCTCCTGTCAACGCGAAAAGGGACTCCTGTCGGATTAGCAAAACTCTACAGGCCCAACTCATTATTAATTTAGCATCTGTGGCTGTTGAGTAACTTATTCCGCACGCACTTTGTTTGCGGAACCTTCGGTGTGTGGTCATTTGTCCACCGTGTGGGTGGAAAATCACAAATGTGTGCCTGTCACAGTGGAAAACTCTTCATTTGTCGCTCACTGCCATCGACGACTCCGTCCTGGGCTTTCTGAGTGGCCGCGGTGAAAAAGCGGGCATGAGACAAAACACACAATCCAGGGGGATGGCGAAGGAGGACTCCACTGTGACCCATATCAACATGTGTGCCGAGATCTTGTCCCCATTCGCTGCCCGACTCCGCATTCTTCGCCACACATGTTCACACCGTTCCGACCGGATGATATAGCTGCACTCGGAGGAATCTGCGCATCGGCAGCAAATAGTTCTTTCTTCTCAAAATCGTAGAACAATCACTGATTTTCCTATGACATGTCACGTGTGTTAGTGATTTGTCTGTATAAAATGTATGACACGCCTTGTGACAATTGTCTTAATTATGCCCTACACTCTCCTATCACTTGATCCGGTGAAAAGAAATCCTTTATTTTCAATTCACAACAAAGCTTTTCGTTGATCCCTTCGCATCCATTTGCGTTTTACATTTGTCTGAGTGTGCTTCATGTGGGAAAACACAGTGAAAAGCCACATATAAATGTAGCCTCTCATCGAGCAGGAAGTTGAGTCGGATCGCTTCCTATTTGGCGAATCCACTCACGTTTTCACATAATGGTTAATCTCCGCGAATGATGGGAGTTTCATATTGTAATAGGGTGGATTGGGTCAAACTCCTGCGCTCCTCCTTTGAGGATTAGCATTACAAAATACGACTAATTTCGCTAAACACACGCAAAACGGCACCGCCGTGAGTTTTTCGTCGGGTGGCAGGAGTGATTTGGGGCCGGATTTTTTGTGACTTTCCCTGAATGCCGGGCGAATTGAGCGCGGATGTGGTGATAATAAAGAAGATCCCCGTGCACGAGTTTTTCATCAGGTGTAAATCACACTTCCGGACATCCGGTCAGGGATCAAGCGCTACGCTCAGAGTTGTGTCAAGGTGGATATTGAAGATTGAAGATAAGGTGATGTGGGGAATTTATTGGTGACTAACATTCGCCTTTATATGCTCTATCTTGAACAAGTGTGCGACATAAATCTCACGAGACACTCAATGCAGAGTGGAAGTGTGAAGGGTTGAAACAAGGAGGAGACAATGTGGCTGAAATCTGCACACCCCTTCCTGACTGTTTGTATATTAGATCTCAAATTAACACCGAGGTGGATGTGAATTTCTTCCGAACGATCTGGTCAGTCTAGCAAATTCAAAGGGCTTTTATTGGAAAACTTTACACACAACGCTTTACAGACCCATTGGGATAAAACGTAAATTATTATCTATCATTTTAGAAACATAACGTGTGGATTTTTCGCCCTCAGTTCTTTGAAATTCGCAGAGCGTGAAGTGCTTTGCAATAGCATGAATTTATTGGGCCGAAAGCGATGAAGTTTCGACTGCAAGTTTCAATAGAGCATCGCATATAATTGCATTGATGGAGCCCAAGAGCTTTGATTGAGTTTTCTAAGTGGTTTCCTGATGGTACCTATAAATTAATTACAATTTTAATTACCACCATAATGGGTTGTAATTTCAACAGTTTCAAATGCCATTCAGAGCAAATGTAATCGAAAATCACAAATGCATTTGATGTGAATCTCACATGTGTGGATAACAACTGAGCATTTGGCATGACATTTAGTGATTGCAAAGAAGAGAAAGGAAACAATGAGATGCGAAATTTCCACCATATTAAAATGCGTTTGCTGCAAATTTGCGATGACCATACAGAACATCACAGAGTGCATTATACACATTTTAGGGAGTGGAATATAAATGTGCGTGAGTTTATATGGGAATTATTCTGTGAGAGTTCAATTGAAATAATTTATACATCATCACAATATTGGATGTTGTTTTTGAAATTAAACACAACATTCATTTTGTCCATCCGAAGCGCGTTCACACGACCTGAATACAATTTGGACGATTTGAATCGTTGGCTGAATCATTAATGAGACGCTCGCATTTCTATCACGACCATTTCGCCGCATGGATTCTGATCTATCATCATTCCGACAGCGCCGGAAAAATGCTTCTATTTGCGTTAGTTCCTCAATTGGACTCAAAACATCCCTCTAGTGGGTGGAGTGGGGGAGGGAGGTAGATAACAAATGGTGAGCGAGAGAGTGGTAATTTTAAAAAGTGAAATCATATTAATCATCAGCCCCGCAAAACGGCCTCGCGGCCGAAATAAGAACAAATAAGGAAATTAGTGTTAATCTAATTTTTAATATTGCACGCGGAAATTGAATTCCTCTGCGCCCTCCTTCGCACCCCGACCTAAGCAACAGGAGGGTGTCTTCGTCGGGGAGTTTGGGGAGATTGAAGCTATTTACACGTCCTCGGGTGTGAGTGAAGAGGAGATGAAACCAGGTACGAAAAGTATAAATCATCTCACATTTCAGATCGAAATGTCGACATAATGTTTCACCAGTAATCTCACCTCAATTTAATAAAACGTCCATAAAAATCGATATACAACTTTTTTATCGCTCACAAAAGCTCTTGCTCCATCCAACTCTTCCTCCATTGACATTCCATGGAATTCATTCGTTGTTTTTGGGTGAAAACACTTTTTTTTTGTTCAGCAGACTTTTTTTTTCTTTCAACAATGAAATTATTTTATGCCAATTTTGAATCTGATCTTATGAAGTCTCATTTGATTTGTGACAAAAGCCACTTTCTTCACTCTTGACTTTGCGTCGAGTAAATAGCATGAATTCGTTGAGGATGAATTGCCTGCACATTTCAGAATTCAATTGATTGAATGCATAATAGAAGTTTTCTTTATCAATATCTCAATTGGATTTATGTTTTTATTCAATATCTCTGATTCATATCCTCTCATTGTATTGTTTATAGATCGACTTTCCTCTCTGCAAACAATATATTTAAGTTTTATTGCCGTCAAATTGCACAGCATATATAGCAAATGGTAATCTTTCACATTTTTCCCCACCCGGAAAATCTCCGTCGATTTATTTTCTCTGTGTGTGTGTGTGTTTTTTCAATTTATTCACCTCACTCTCCGAGCCTCTATTTGCATCTCAAAAATATTTCGCACCCTGAAATATTTCTTCGTTACGGAAGGCGGCAGGAAGTGCAATAATTCAGAGTGCATTGCATGGTTATATATGTATGCCAGAGAAGGAGTAAGAAAAGGTGTGCTGGAGAAACATACGAAATGATTTAAAGTTAACAAAGTTGAACTTGCAACAACTTTTGCAGTGATCAAATTGCACAGCGTGAATAAGGGATGAGACATAAATTTTTGCAAAATGAACTCCCGCATCGTCTGATGAAGAATGGTGGGTGAATTGTGAGCGCACGGCGAATTTGCTGTACAATTGCTGCTCTCCAAATTGCCTCTATCAATATGTGATATCACTTAAAGTTATTTGCAAAATTTATCGTATTATTTTCTCATGCTGTCGCTATGAAATCTCAAAGAGAGATTTTTTGTGGAAAACAAATGGTTTTGAGGCTTTCTTCCGTCCCGCCCTCCTTTTGGGGACAATTGGCTTCTCCCACGTGCCATATTTCCGCCGACATCCAAATTGATCTCCTGAGATTCCCCAGCGAAGCGATAAAGATTTCAAAGTGTGACACAACGGAAAATAACACAAGGAGCGCTTCGCAGGCCCAGAAAGAGGCCGTGCGAAGGGCGAAAGGATGCTGGCGCGCAATCCATTGGAGGATATCGAGAGGAGTGATGATTTATGTGTGTTTATATGTGAAACTTCACGCAAGATTATCAAAATCTCAGAGTGAGAGGAAATAAATTTTCAATCTCTTAGCAGAGGAAAATCAAATGGATTCTCAACACTCGGAGCTCACCAGGGAATTTTGCTCTTATTGCATCGTGTGTCTTGTGACACAGTTGACAAATGTTGAGCTTCACCTTAAACACTTTTCTCATTCTTGACGCGTTAAGGCGAACATTGTTCAAAAAGACTTAATGTGAAGCAGGAAGTATAATTTTGCTTATAAAATCATCACAGATTTCGTAGGATTTCCGTGAAATCTTAACAATAGTGTTTCGCGTCTTTTTTATCATTTGTACATCAAGCGACAAATAAACCATTTATATAAAAATATTTTTGAATTTTGTTGATCAACAGCAAGCTTCACCATGTTTCAATCTATATTTTTTCAATTTGTTGTAATGAATAGTTGTAACATTGCATTGACATTCGTCAATTATTTCGATCAACATGTGGCTCCTCTTAAGCAATAGGGAATCTTGTTCACCCTTAAGGGACACTAGTAATTGCTTCCATTACATCATACTGTCCATCCTTTTTACCTGAGAATTGTTCTGGAACGAGTACATTTGCAGTGGAGCTTCGCTCACATTGTCCACTCTCGATATCGTGTGGACAATGAAAGATAAATAAAGTGTGTTCAAATACGGTGTTGGTGAAGTTTGATTTTGAAAAAAAGGAGACAAAACAAAATTTCAAATGTAAATAGAATTTCCCCTCCAAGCTGGAGGGTGAATTGGAAAATCAGAATCTTCTGCCAATTTCCGCTAAGTGATTGATGGCTGGGCAAGAGCTCAATTGGAATCTGCCCAGGGTTTGAATGGGAAATCTCACTGAATCTGAACCTAAAATTGTGTGTGGTTCAATTCAATCTTTAAGCGAGCAACAATTAAAAAAGTTTATAATAATTCCAGTTTAATTTGTTTGAAATTGCTCAGAGAGGAAGTGGAAATTTCAATGGTTCTGGTGAACTATTCCAATTGATTCAGGATGACTCGGTGGATGAATAAGTGAGCACAATTATAAATCGCACGGGACGAGACGAGGTGGGAGTACGAAAATTTAATTTCACTCTATCTCTGTGCTGACTCAATTAATTGCGGACGATCTCGGATGTGCTTATTGCCAGCTGCAGAGGTCAAGAAGTCACCGGAGAAAGTCATTGCAATTCCAGACACTCGATCAGTGTGACGTCAATGTGACTGAAAAGCCCTCGAAAGGTCTGCGATAGCGAGACTCACATGCAGAGCGTCAGAGGATTAGACTTGAGCCGCCAAAGACCTTCTGCCGGTTCTGGCAAAGGCACCTGGATTAACTTCCTACTGGATTATCTAGCCAGCTCATCCCATGTGATCGAAGTGGCGATAAGGAAAGTCTTGCCTTGTGGGGTCTTTTGCGCAATTCGATAGCACACAGTCGACATTCCCGACGCAATTACTAATTACTGTGCGGAATTATCTGTCTGACTAGCAAATATCCGTTTCTACGAATTCTTCAAATGGTGCTAAGATGTCCATATCAAATTATTCTCATGGCATTTTCCGTGCACACGATTTTCCCTTTATTTTTCCAGGAATTTGCAGAATGTGAAATCGATAGTTTGCAATTGGAAAATATGTCACTGCATTGACAGGGTGCTAATTTTTCTGCAGCCCAGCATGAGCTCACCTGATGTGGCGAAAAAAGCGATGAGAGGTCAGTGGGAGGCGAAGGGTGCTGACGCTGGCAAAACAATGGATTCATATCTCTTGAGCAGAGTCGTTTGGCATTTAAACAAGATGCCAACATCCTGCACAGGGATGCAGATGATATTCACAAGCGCTTGTTGCTTGTGTTTGTGTCGCTGTGAGATATTATACTTCGGGTATCGCAGAGGCTCTTGAGTAATTGTGCCAATGTCCCAAAGATCTCACTGTTGGATATATTATCATAAAACGCTCAAATGTCTATTAGCAGAATTACATTTCAAAGAAATTCATTAGCCAATTTGAAGTGAATGACATATATTGATTTGTTCTTATAATAGCACTTATTCTTATATAATTTTTTGTGAGAACTATCTTAAATCGACAGGGAGAAGAGCTATTTCACTAGAATTTAAATATACAAAGTGATATTTTGCAACAAAACTCACTTCTTAGAATTACTCTCGGTAAAAACTTCCAATGATGTATTTTAAATTTTTTTTAAATTTTTCCGGGCTTTCCTCTTTTTAGAATTTCCGAGATAATTTCTGTATTTAATTGTATAACTGAAAACTGTTTGTAAGACAATTTACCACCAATTTGCCAATAATAAGTATACTTGATTGCCATGGAAACATCTTCACTTTAAGCCTACACTTCGGTGGCATTGCTTGGCCGCCCCTGAGCTTGCTTTCGTCCGCCACAGTTGGGGGTGAAGAGTGGCGACGGACGGCCAGATAGAGCGTGGCAAGCACTCTGCCACGGACTTCGAGTCAGTCAACTGCGGAACGCCGTGCTGAGCGGCGGGAAAATTGAAAAGCGGAACGCAAGCCTTATCACTTTTCCGTCGTGCTCGTGCGCTTTATCACACGAGTTCGCGGGTGCAGAAGAGTGCGATTGTGGAACACAAGGCGGAAGTTTGTCCTTGAGTGTGAGTGTAAAGGAATTGTGCACAATTTGTGAAGAGTAACGAACAAATAATGACATTTCTTTAATTACTGCCATGCTCATCCCCTTTTCCTGCATTCTCATATTGGCGCGAGGATGTTGTGGGGAAAAAGAGCCCTTGGTGTCGTGGGGTTAATGAAAGGAAAAAAAATTCTCCTTTTTATTGTATTCGGTCACACATTTCATCGCAGTTGCGGCCTCCTTATGAGTTGGAAACTCATGCTTTCACATCTTGTGTAGTGGCTCTGTTGTTATGCTTAGCCGTGTGTCCCTCTATATATGCTCTCTCAGTTGTGAAAACCTCAGCGTGTGCCAGAAAATGAGCTTCCACGGCAAATAGAATAAAAATTCACTTTCCACACTCTCTCTCACATGGCTCATTCATATTCATAGCGGGGATGCTCTCATTCATGGTGGTGGAACTAATAAAAATCCAACAAAGAAGTTGTTCTCCTCCTGTGCACGTCCCATGAAAGGCGGGAACTTAATTAATTTCAAATAATAATAAATTTGTGCACAATAAATGGATGGGAAGCGCTCAATATTCCTCCCTTTTCACTTACACCCTAATGTGAAATAAACTCAACACTCTTCCTCGCTCTTCTCATGTAATTTACATTCACCCCACAATCGCCAAGTGAAAGCTGATGTGCTTTCTGGGCAGTTTTTCTCAACCCGTCAACAGCGTTTGCGAGACATTTTTTACTCTCCACCACTTTATGTTACTTTGCCAAATGAATTTTTAAACAAACTTAATTCCAAAGTACTACCATAGTTTCTCTCGGGCGAAGCTTCTTGCATCATAGCTTCGCCCACCCTCGGCGCGCCTGCCGTAAAACCACATCGTGCCACTTGCAGAATATTGGCGGCAATTGGTGGGTGGATAAAGTGGTTAAGAGGCAAACTCCTCACGGCGGGAGAAACATCAAGTTTGTGGCTGGTTTTGTAAAAGTGCATGTTGAGCGTGAATATAAATATTCAAAGTTAAACCACACAAACGCCACTTTCGTACTCTGCTACAGAACGCTTTTGCTTCTTGTTGAATATGTCATGTCTAATCATCGCACAAAATAAACTGGTCTGTATGCAATGAGAAGTGTTGGGAAGTGCGGTTGATAATATAACAAAAAGCTATTTAGGCCAATGTAATTTTTTTTCACAAGTCACGCCCCTCTCCAAGCCCCGCCCTATTCACTGCATTCAATTGGTCAACTAGCAAAATGAGCCACTCATTTGAACAATTGAATTAGTGTTGCATTTGCAGAATGCAGTGAACTTTCATTGTGAAGCGGTTTCTTAACTAAATAAATTGTTTTATAATTCTAGATAGAGTTCAACCAACACAACACTTGATGTGCATGTGCAACGGCAATTATACGAGTGAAGAAGTATAGCTCTCTTAATCAAATCTCCAAATGGAACTTTTACTTTTAATAGGTGTGTGTATGTGTGTGTTGAGATGGAAAATAGAACTTAGAGTGTGATCACTTTGTTCATCCTCACGACGGAATTGCATTTAAAAGTTTCCACCAACACTTCTTGCAGTGACCGCACTAATTTTTCCACCCCCACTCCAAGTCAGGGCTGAGGATTGTGGTCAAGATGAGCTGGTGCAGTGCGCGAGACCCCTTCAAGTCCTCTCGGCCACATCGGAGTTGTCCTTCGTGTCCACCAAGGAGGAATTGGATAAACTTTGCCCGTAAGTAGTTCGTAATTGCCATTAATTGAGTGACTCTCTATGGGAAAGTTATATCAAGATGTGTTGAAAAGAAAGTGAGCGCTTTGACCAATTTTCATCATGTATTAACCAGGGAATTTAATTATATATTGTGAAAGCTTGCTTCGAACATTTATGCAGCATGTATTGTGGGTGAAAAATTTGTTAATTTAACAAGGATTCCAGAGAGTAAAATAGCCAATTATGCTACGTGCTGTACGACATTTTGGTCCAGTGTTTGGTCATGTATAATTTATGGGCAGCTCTTCATGTAATTGGTGGTAACATGACGAGATTTTCACATTAAATAAATTGTGCAACTCACCAATTAGGCATGCAACAGGCCCCCAAATGAAATGCTGTGGCAGGATCTCATTTGACTCCCATTTAGCCAGAAACGACTGCATGGCTTTGAATAAATTCCCAGAGTGAGTCCGTGAATGAGAAATGGCAAGAAATTCATCATCACCCGTTGTATTCATCATATCGTCTTGGGAGAAGGCGAGGCAAGAAATACTAATTCACTTCCTGTGTGATTCTCCATCGAAGGGAGAGGGATAAAGATGTGAGGACATGGCAAAAAAAGTCAAATGGGAAAGGAAAAACGGATAAACAAGAGGGAAAATGACTTGAGAACCGCATCATTCAATTCCATCGTCGTCATGGAGCAAAAGAGATTTTCGGAGGGGGGGCGGTGAATAGATGACATTTGAATGGAAATAAATCACATTTATCCACTCAATTTATTATATAAACTCCTACTTTGTACAGTCTCAATGTTTTTCCACTTTATTTGTGCGGTGACTGATATTCTCAGAATCCTCCTCTAAAGATGCCCCGCACAAACATGACTCTTGTGCTACGATTTCAATTTCTTGCGACACAAAATATGGAAGCTTTTCCGCTGTCTTTTCCACTAATCCCACTCTTGTGCGCACAATTTTCATGCCAACCATTTGGGGAAAACAATACGTTTTTCACAACTCCCGGTAATTCCTATTAATTTATACTAATTAGGAGATATTTTTGGTAAATATAAGAGGAAATTTAAATGCAAGATAAGAAGGTCAAAAATCTGCAAAATTATTAACAAAGGAAGGATAATCACTGTAATGATTTAAAACTTCATGGTTTTGGTTAAAGTTTCTTGCATTGATGGAAAAATTCTTAAGTAAGTTGATTAACTCTGAAGATATGAATTTGCGATTATTATTTGAATTCTCATTGAGAATTTTCACTTGTTGCGGCTCTTGTAATCTATTTGACACATGATTATCCCCTCGCGAGGTGCGTCTTTTCACTGATGTAATCTTATTAATGTGCCACGCGACTTGGCTGTAATCCTCAAAATACATCTTAATATCTCAACACCATCAGTCACTTTTAAATGAGAGAAATAAATACATTAGTGAGGACTTGCAGGAAGCAATTTCGCACGGAATAAATATCAATTTGACGCACTGACTTCATAACTCTTTGCAGAGACCTACACTTTGGCCTACACTGTATTAGGAGCTACACGAGGCGCTGCATGAGCATTTATCAACGGGATCATTTCAATAAATTGTACCACGGAACCAGCCAAGTGATACACGAATTGTGTGAGGAAGGACCTAATCAGGAAGGCACGTAGGTATTTCAGTAAAAATCCATTCCAGGGCGCAGTAAATCTGCAAGTGAGGCATTTTGTGGGCAGAAGTCAGTGAGATATTGGCGGTCATTTTCTGCAACGACTTTAGGCTGAAAGACTGCGTAGAAAAATCTGTGTCCTTTACCAAGAAAAACCCGAAATGATGAAAGACAGTTGTATTTTCTTCGCTATCCAAAATGGTGCCAATTTGAGTGTTTTAGTAAAAAACATTTAGACAAATCTTGCGATCATTTATAGACGTTGGTAGGTTCTGGAGAGATGTTGACGTTGAAGCTATCTTTCCAAAACTCTGCCACTTATTGCAATCGGAGAAGAACATTTAGGTATAAATACAGATAAATGGTGGGAAGCAGAAAAAGAACGTCCCAAATTTACACATTTTGTAAAAGTATTTTTCTCAGGGAGCCAAATATGTTAAAAATGAGACTAATTAATATTTAAATGAAGTATATTTTATAGAAAAAAGGCGCCACATTTTAAATTTATACATCCAATTTATATTTCAGAGAAACATTTTAATTCATGCAAGGAATTATGTAAAAACGTTTAAATTCTATCAATACGCTCCAAGCTCTGCTCTTTTCACTGAAATTGCCTTTTGTCCGGCCCTCTTGAAGGGTTTGAGTGAGGGAAAACCGTGTAATGAGGATTTTCTGTCCGAATGCAGATTTCCTGCGACACGCTCCGTGCATGAGGCTCGTGAAGAGGCAGTATGAGACGTGCTCCACCACTTACCAGGCCACAATGTCACGAATCGGGCAGATTGTGCCTGAGCCCAGTGAGACGTCCGCCACTCCGGATGACCACAACCTCACCAGAGCGCACTCGTACGAGATGGAGCGCATTAAAACTGTGTGCTGTGCATTCAAGGACTACATTGACTGCTCCGAGCAAGTGGTGAGGCTGGCCTGTGGCGAAGAGACGGCCAACTACACGCGGCGCTTCCTGGACAAGATGTCCAGCTCACTCATGACAGTAAGTTGCTAACTTTCCTCTCCGTCAGCGGGATTTCCACTTACTCCCTCTGTTTCTCTGTGCGCGAATCCAGATGCACTGCGAGGATTACGGACCAGAATCCAACAAATGCGCGAACAGTGACACTTTCAATCGCAGCACATCATTCACACTCTCCGCCCTCATTTCACTCCTGTGTGCCATCGTGATATTTTACTATTGATTCTTTCCAATGTAATTATTTCAATTATCACGAGAGTTATCGTGTGGTTTGCCAATCTGTTGTTATTTTCCCAAACATTTTGGGAAATTGCCAAAAAGGAATCACACAGCACAGAAGAGGATCAGAAATCTGTGAGCACTATTTGGATTGCAAAGAAAAACATCAATGAACATTCGAAAAAACTTCCAAGGAAAAGACTGATGAATTCTTTTCGAATGTCGGCCAAGAAAGCAAGTTAACTTCAATTATAGAATAATATCATATCCATTTTCAATAAACGTTCCTCATCATGCGATTGTGCTTCAGTGAGCATTTAGTGTTCCAACAATTCTGACTCTGCACTGTATGTGATGATGTCTCAATAGCATTTATCGACATTTATCTGATGAATGCTTTGAAAAGGTATGAATTTGGAAATGGTTTTAATAACTGAGTTACGAGTTGCGAAATTGCAAAGAGGTTTTTTTTGCAAGGCGCATCATGAAAAATCATTATTGAAATTTACTTATATATTGTACGATATATTTCGTGATTGTAAATACTCCATTGAAATCGTTAGTGTAACGGAATGAAAATGATAATAAGCTCTCTCCTGAAGTTCATCGCTATAAATGAAATAATTGTTTCCATTGTGCACTGAGGGTGGGTTGTTAAAATATTCATTTACCATAGTTGTTATGCTGAAATTATTCATTTTTCATTACCCTCGCCTCAGAGAGAGTGCAATATTGTCATCGGCAGGTGGGCTTTTTGGGGTGGGAAAAGTGCCAAATTACACACACATTTCAACCCCCAAAATATGCATCGAATTCACAACAATTGATATTTGTGCGAATCATAAATTTGTTCTTTTTTTTTTCAAACAAACACCTCTTTCCATTCCACAGCATATTGTTCACTTAATTGCTATTTTTAACACCAAAATTTTATTTGTATAAACTCTATATTCGTCATAATTTGTTTGATTTTGATAAAGCGAGCGAAATTGTGAGAGAGGAAGAAATAGTCTCAATGAATATGTAATAAAAAGAACACACATTCAAAAATCAGACTGTCTTTTACTCTTCCATCTGAGGGAAATCATCCAATGCATAGGAAAGGTGAATTTACTTGAAGATTGCGAAGAAAATTCTGAATTCGTGACTTCCTCTGGAAGATGTGCTGCAAAATATATGATGTTTTAAGTGAAAAATCAATTTTGTGCGATTCCACGATCCACCAAGGAGGAGATGTGATAATATGGCCAGAAGTGGTGCAAGAGCTCAGCAGAGTCAAAGAAGTGTGAAGAAATGCACAAGAATGCATGCTTCGGACCAAGAGAATTTAGTAATAGAAGGAATTCTCAATCGTCAGATATGCATGATTTATGAGTGAGCAATAAGAACAACACTGAAAGGGACACACACTCTCCAGGACAATGGCATAGGAGTGGTTTGACTGAAATCATCTCCAGCATTTCTCCCATTTCAATGCAAATGGACTCGATGAGAATTTCAAGAGGAGCGCAGTCAAATTCCAGAGAGATGAAAAGTAAGTTATGTGGAAATATTCAATTTATAAGTCGATTCTGGCTGAAATGCGTACAAAACGTGCGGTTGGCAAATATTGAAATGAAAATGACACTAAAAGATCTCAATGCCGAAAGTGGCCCAAGGAAAAACAGGTGAGTAAACAAGACGTATCATCAGAAATATGGCAAATTGAGAAACTCTCGATTAGAATAGTTGTCTTTGGAGTTCAACCGCGTGAAGATGATTAGGAAATTGTGTAAAATTCTAGCCATTTCTATTGGAATTGTTCTGGCTGTATTGATTGGCTTCATGCTCTTCCTCATCATTATGGGTTTGGTGATTAGGAATACTGAGGAAAATGTAATTGAGAATGAATATGGAGTGAAATTTGATCGTCAGGGGAAAATGCAGTCGTTTGATGTAAATGCGTAAATGTTAAATTTTGCCCAATAGAGCAGAGTTAATTGTGAAAATATCCTTCCAGATGAATATGATAGCGTCGAAATTCACTCAAGATAGCTTCTTAAAGTACGCCAAGATTTGCACACCGGACTTTCCCGAGTACAATGCATCGCTGTGCAACGAAATGCTGGACAAAGAAGTTGAAAATGTTCTAAAAGTGCCGAAATTGAAGTTAGAATTGAGATAGTTTTTATTTCTAATTTGTTCTCAATCGAGTGTATAGATTTTTTAAATAATTTCACCAATGGAAAATCAACAACAGTGAAAATCAATCAATGTGAATTAAAATGCCAATGATGACCTCATTGGCATTATGATAATTATTTAATCAATCGCAACATCGCTACAAATGTGCGGATAATTGCATATTTGCCGAGTTCTAAAGTTATTAAATTTTTAGCCGTGCTTTCCGTATGTTATTGACTCTGAATTGTACTCAATATGTGTTTAATATCTAATTCAATATAGCATTGCTTTCAATTTCATTCAATTCTCAGAATGATAATTAATCAACCTGAATTTTAAATCAGTTTCAACATTGACAATAACATTATTTTGACACATTTTTCAATAAACATAATGTGAATTACATTGAGCAGAAGAGTATTAATTTTTGCACAGGAATTGAGAGACACGTCCATTCGATTTACAACACAGCATTAATGTTGCTTCAGCGCCGAGCGGAATGAGGTGGAAAACATTTTTATCGAATTACCCTGGGATGAAAATGGCGAGAAGTTGCGCCCACACGGAAGTGACCAGAGTGAGCAAGACAAAGAGCTCTTTTCTGGTCAGTTGCATCGCAGCTTTTCCCATAATGGGCCGTTATTGAATGAGGAACAAGGAAGCCGCAATGGGAAAATTGCTAAAGTTTGCAAAATGGATTTTCACCAACTCTTTTCCCCACTTTAATTTCCGATTTTGACAACTGCACCACCGATTATCGTCTCGATATGGCCGCGTTGCTGCCTTTTCCCTTCTTAACCCATTACGGCTCAATTGTGGCGCTGCTGACGAGCCATAGAAAGAATCCTGACAGGCCATCCTTAATCATGTCAAATTAATAAATTAAAATTGCCAAATTTATCCTATTTTATTAAGCGCCATTGAAGAGATATTTGGAATAATTTTGGTGCGAAATACAGAATCAATCAAAGATCTTTTTAAACAATGACGATAAAATTGGATAATTTTTCATGACACATTTGACAGTTTTAACTCTCCATACAAATTGTCAAACATTTTCGGAGTCTCACATAAATAGGGAGTCGTTTAAACGATACCCAAAATGGAGCAATTTTAATGTGATCCAATCTCAGAAGAGACAGAGTTTATTTTAATTCGCCACCGTCCTTAAGGGGTTAACACATCCTCTCACTCATGATCCCTCGAACGAACCACAAAATGTGTGCGGTGATAAGCCGAGAAGGATGCGAAATATTGTCTGGTGAGGAGGTGAAGAAAATGGATTTTCCATTATCTAATTATTGAGAGCGAGAACGACAATGGTCAGCATCGTGTTTTGGATGCTGTGTACAAGACAATGGCATTAATTATTTATGCACTCTCCCTTCTCAACCCACGCAAAGTGTCCACGTTGTCCGGCAAATTGATCGACGAGCTTGACTTGTAGCGCGAAAAGAAAGAGGAAATTTGGAAGACAATGTCCATAAATTATTTATGCTCTAAAATTCCATGTTATCATAAAGTACCATTAATTTTTCCTCTCGTTCCTGAATTAATAACGATGATGTCAATATTTAACAGGCTTCAGTATGGCAAAAGTCTGAACTTTCTTTAGCAGAACGTGTAGCAAACGAGGTAATTTTTAATCAAGTCATACTTTTTGTATTTAATTAATGAATTTCATAAACAAACACACATGCTTTGAGAGACTCATTATTTCCATTTAAAATATTGACAGCAATTTCCGGACGGGTTGTTTTGGCACAAGAAAATGTGCTGTGGAAAAGTCGACGGAAACGGCAGTTGAATTTGAAGGGTGTTAAATTGAAATAAGATTTCTGATTGCAGAAAAACGCTTGGTTTGATAAATATTTTTTTATATCAATAAAATTATATTGTCACACGCACGAAAGTGAGCAAAAGGCGCGACGGGGAGTTTATTGGGTGTTTGCATTTTATGCGTTGACATGAAAAATTGTAAACACCAAATTTAAGAGCAATTTTCCTCAGTCAACCAAACTGTTCGGCCTGGTTTTTGCTCACCCTTTTGCTTCGCGTTCTCTCTCGCTTCTTTCGCAATAGTCGCATGGATTGCAAGTGTAAAAAAATTGAATAAGATATTCTTCACGGCTATTGTGAGTGATTGAAACGCGTCCTAAAACTGATTGAAGATCAATTTGCGAGCATTAGAAAAATTTAACCCGTTTTCTTCCTTTTTCCACAACTCTGAATAACTGTTTTTGTGAATATATAACTTTATTTTTTAATTAATTATCACCTTTTGTTGCACGAGAATCTCAACGATTCTAAACCTATTTCGGTTTATCCTTTCGCGCCTTTCTAGTTAACTCTCAGGCTTCGGAAAAATCGTAATTCAAATTTTATGCAAACATCCAATGTAAAATCCAGTGTTGGAGGAAAAATTGCGAATTGCGGAGTGCAAAGAAGACAAAGTTTGTGCTTTCAACTTGAATATGAATGCAATTCATTGCGGCTGTGTGTGTGTGTGTGTAATTTGGTGGTGCGAAAATTGCATAATTCATAATTTTTCTCACAAAGTCAGTTTGGCTAATTTTCACCGCGCTAAAAGTGCTTCCCATCGTCCGCGGAAGTTGCTTTAATAAGAAAAGAACCGTCTTTCTCGCCCTTCTCTCTCTCTCTCTCTCTCCCTCTCTGTCTGAGCTTGGGGTGAGGTAAAACATATGAGAATCGAGAGCGTTGAGGTCGAAGTGCAACAGTGATTTCGTGTTGGGTAATCCAATGGCTTGGAAGAAACGACGAGAATTGTTTAATTAAATTAAATTAAAGTTCCGTGTTCGCGAGCAAATTGAAATATTACCATTTCAAGCTGCAGCTTTATCGCCTCATTCGCTCTCAGTCTGAATAGACCTGAACATGTGAGTGTCGTAAAATGTGTAGAAAAATTAACTTTGTACAGCACGATGGTGGGATAAACTTTGCCATAAATTCTCAATTGGTTCAAAAGTTTCTCCTGTGGTGCTTTTTTTCCACTCACACACAACATTGTGAGCAAACTATGCCAGTTTCACACAGCTTTGCCAATTACGCTGAATGCTCAGCCTTAAGTTGCCATAATTGATGTGCTAAAAAACAGCCCCAATTGACGGAATATGAGCCTTTATGGAGTGTTTAAGAGGATGCAGAATAAACTTTAATGCACTCTCTACGACTATTAAGTGATAATTTGTGCGCTTTTCTGCTCTTTCGACGCACTTTAGCACAGATTGCAATCATTGCGCTCTTTATTAGAGCATTAATTGAGAAACATTTTCGTGAAATTAAAGTATCTTTTCCCTCAACATTTCGCAAAATGTATTTTAATGGGTGGCGAATGCCAAAGACTCACAATTTGGTAATCATAATTTGATAATTTCAAAAATCCTTTGAAATTCAAATGAAATTCTTTTCAAACATTTAAGATTTAATTTTCCAGTTGAAGAACACCTTTCAATGGCATTTCTTCGGTTTCAATGTGTTATTAACGTTATTAAGGACGAATTTCATATAATTAAGATGCTCTGTTTCATCGGCAACCACTATAAGTATCAACATTCATTTGCTCTTGTTCTGCATGCAGTGATTAAAACGCAATATTACCATAATCTGGTGAGGTGTTTACTTTCCAAGCATAATTGTCGACCTGTTCATCACCCAAGGCTCATTGTCCTTCGGCAGCAGCAATTTTCATGCAGTCTTTTTGCGAAATCCCACAGAGAAAATAGCCGCGCAATCTGAAATGCACCACAATGTTTTCCTTTAATGAACACAGAGTTTGCACGTGCTTTTCCTCATCTTTGGCTCTCTGGCCTCTATTCCTGGCCAATGAGAAAATGACCAAATGGTAAATAGGATAAGAATCATGGAATACGGATTTATCTGGTCATCGTTGTAATGCTCTTTGGTGCACTTCTCCTACTCCAGCTGGTAATAATCTGTTGCACTGCTTTATATTAATTACCTTTTGACATGCGGAGCTTCTCCTGAAATTCAATTCACCGAGTATTTTGCCGAACAATACTCACCCTCAGCATCCGTTCACCATACTTGATAAGGATGCTTGCAGGACACTCGTTTATCGACTAATGCATCGCAATTTGCGTCTGATAGGCAAGAAACTACACATTTTCTATCAACATCTTCGCTCTTTGTCCTCTTGGGCATTTTGTGGTGATGTTGCTGTGCAAATAATTAACGATTGTACGAACTTTGTTCTGTGCAGCAAACACATTTCCACAGACTTTGTGTGCATTGGCAAATACCACTGATGTCCTTAGAGGCGTCCATAAAAGAGGATTGTCGGCAGGAATGCATACAAAACGTGTTTGTACACAAAGATTGTTTGGCTTCAGATGAGCCGAGCTTTGGTCTTCTCAAGTCCCAGGAAACAACTTCAAAGGATTTCAGTCACATCAAGCTTATCAAATATCAATTCTATTCGGCAGACCTTTCCAAATATAGAGTAACTTTTAGTCCAACAATTTTCTAGATATAATTCTCATGCAAATATACAGTGACTGCTGATTAAAAATTGCATATTTTTGCTACCATTTCAAAGTTTCATTTCATTGGCAGCAACTATTACTATCCTTGAGCACGAAAAAGGCTCCGCTCTTTTGATGTGCGGAAACGCAAAAATACTCTGTCCAAGTTTATGCTTCACTTTGTGTCCTGAAAACAATATTGCCGCGCGAATCCTATTTGTGCCACATGTCGCCATTCCCTGTCTGTCCCAATTCGCATCGTTGTGTGCGAATATATTGTGGCAGGACACTCTTCGTCATACAACATTTATTGTTGATCCACAGTCTTTGGCGCGGCGTGTGAGAAATGCGAATTTTTCCCTTTATATTTGTTCACGCCATAAAAGCGCATCAGAGACGCATTTCATCAGGATAACATCACTCGCGCCACTGTTGCATTCTCCCTTTTTATCACCACGTTTCCGTGCGCTTTCTCTGGTGTGAAAATAAAACCCTCAATGCTAAAGGATCTTGTGTACTCTCTTCGTCAATCCATTGGCTGTGCAAATTTAAGTAAGTGATGAAAAATATCCATACATTCTGAGGGCAAGAACATGCACACATTCCTCTATTAAATACATAATCAGATAGGAAAGCCACAATTTCTGTATGGCAAAATGTTTTCCAGTGACCGTCAAAAGTCCCGAAAGCAAGTGAATAATGTGCCTTTTGTCTATTTACTTCACTCTCCAAAAGTAATATTGAATTACGGCAGACACCAAGAGCTCACAGCAGATGGACAATGACATTGTGAAGAACAACTGAAGAATCTGGACAAAGTTCATGTTCCGGAGTCACACAAATCAAATCAAAAGTCCAAAGTGGACAAGAGCACTGCATTACACACGATTCGTTTAAATAATAGATTTTCCCCATGTTTCCGCTCTCAAATGAAACCCATTTGTTCAGCTTCTGCGAACTCTATATATTCCTGCCTTTAAAGTTATTTTAATCTCTCGCTCTGGTGTTTGGTTCTAAATGTCTGCTAAATTTCATGGTTCAACTGGATATTCTCGTATTTGATCAATTTATTTTGTGCTTTTGGACAGCATTATTTTTTCAGATTAAGGTTTGTCTCCGTGATTGATGAGGAGCTAAAATTGTACAATCGACAAATTAAGAGTTATTATTGTGAAAATGTCGCTCTTATTATAGTAAATTTAATAATTTGTTTGGTGAATTGAAACAATGATTTTCGTTTAACCCTTTTATTTCTGACCAAAAATTCACTAAATTCTCTATTTTCTAGAAAATATAACCTTTGTAACCCCTAAAATTGACGTTTCTTTCTTTTCATAAATCCTATTTCAGACTCACTGAACTAATTTCATCCCATGAATATCCAATGGAAAGTCCATATTTCACTAATGACTTGCAACTCCTCATGAAATCCTTTCCCTCATATTGGGGATATTGAGTGCCCTGTGTGTTTAGGGTGGCGCTCAGAAGGGCAAATCGTGGACTGAGTGCGTCCGGCGATTTCAATAATGCCAGCGGCCACGCTACGATTTATATTACTGGCCATCAATTGATTATTCACCGTGTGCATTAGCCCTGCAGCGTGCAACAGCTATCACTAATTCTCAAATTAGTGTGTGTCCAGCGAGGCTCTCTTTTGCCATCAATTATTGTAGCAACGATCTATCTGCCATCGTGTTCGCATTTCCGTTGCCAAAGAGCGCGCCATTTAGTTCGAACCATCAGCTTCTCCATTGCGCGCGAAAGTTACACAGAAAGGCAAGGGCGTAGCCTGGGTCTCCCTCAGCTTGGCTATGCAAATTTGAGGGAACTAGAAAAGAAAGGCCACCAGATAAAGCAATAAATGAGTCAGAAAGACCAACACTTCGCAACGACACGTGTCTTGTCTTAAGACCAAGTTGCGATCTTAATCCGTCCATGCAGTCCAACAGTAAAAAGCGGTAAAATTCGAACCTTTTGGTGTTGATTAGGGAATTTACGGCTACGCCCTTGCTCACAACCCTTCGCACTGTCCTCCGCACTCCAGAAGCATCTGGGGGGTCGTGATGAATTTCAGCGGGGAACTCAAATTTGTAATATCAGCGCGCGTATGGACAGCGGAATGGGATGCAGAACTCATTAAAGAGCCCCCATTGTCCTGACGCGCGGTCGGAGGAATGGCGTAGGAATTTATTGCCGGACATCGCATACTTCTCAATTTTGTCCCCACACGCACAGTCAGTTATTAATGGGCACTCGAAGCGAGAGGCAAAAGCCGCTGGAAAAACATAATCGCGATGAGAGATGACGATGGCTCAATCTGGCAAACTTCTCAATGACTTCGAGAGCAGTTGACACCACTAATTATTTCCGCTGTCAAGCGAGGATTTTCCATCTCAAAAGAACATCTATCCTTCATTCCATTCATTCCAACGACAATGCAGCGTTCGAGTATGTTGAGGTAGTTTTATTTGCGACAAAAATCAATAATTCCACAAATATTGAATGACATGTCGAGGCTCTGATTGCTTTTGCTATTCAAATAGAATTATTAAAATGGCAAAACTCCTTTATTAATCTTCGTGAAGCGACAAGAGTGATTACGAACAGTTTATGTCACTTATGAAGAGTGTTTGTTTGAAAATGAACACTTAATCATTTCCTATATTTAATTATTGACAGAATATTTATTTCGGAAAATCTGTTAAACCTGGGATACCTAATCCAAAGAAGTATAACTTGAGTAGATCAATTCGAACCTCTTCTCCTCCTTTCCGCAAGAATAAGCTGTTAAGCATTCCGCTTCTGGCCTCACACACTCACGCTTCCCAATTGAATCCTTGCACTGAGCAATTTGTGCATCTCAGCGCCAAGCGTGTAATCGTGTTATATTCAAATTAAATGCACACGCTTCGGTGGCCTAATTGAATACATTAACTGTGACTCAATGAGGAAATGACGAGGAAGTGATTTGTGGGCGTTTCGAGTCTCTCTGGCCTGGATGCACTGGTAATTTAGTTCAAACCTTGAGGAAGCCCACAAGGATTAAAACTCACTGCCATTCCTTCCTCACATTCATCCGCCATCTCAATACACTCGCCAACATACAACTAATGACGACATGGTATCTTAATTTTATTATGTGCCTACGAAACATCTCCTGTGAAGCCTCGTGACCCGTCATTTGACGTGCGGGGCGAAATCATCCTCTGACGCGAGATGATTACAATTTCGTCAAAATGTGTAACCTCATAAAACTTTTGCGCAAAACAACAGCAATAATGCGATATAATTAATTTTAATTAATTCACTTTTCACGCAGTGCGTCTGTGGAAAGGGCCCGAAAATCCCCACTCATTGTCGAGGTGAACACTGTTGAATATTATTGCGCTCGCCCGGGAATTAAACTTCAACTCTGGTTTCAAGGAGGAAATAATACAAAGATAGTAAGATCGTGGGGAGAAGCTCAGCGGAAATGCTTTGTTTTAGCAATTTAGTGCAGAATTCGGATTTTTTTTTTTATTTTTTAAAGGTGAAAAATAATTTTTTATGCTTTAATGATTCAAATTATTGACTAAATACTCTCCAAAACATAAATTCTTGCATTTAATCTTGAATGATTTCCGTAAAATGGAGAAAATTCGTGCATTTCACAACTTGATTCATTCATTTAGAATTCAGGCACATTTTCTCCCCCTTGGTCTGTCTTATGTGGGTGGGTTTTGATGGTGAAGACGCTCTGAAGACGCGCCGGCGGCTCAAGTCGCAACTGACCGTGCAAGAGTGCTTTTGTGATGTGATAGAATATGAATAAAGGGCAGATTATGCCAAATTTCCGATAGAAAACTTTTTGGCACTGGTGTCAGATGTGGGATCACAGCTTAGGCATTGTCTGTGAGCTTTCAGATGGCTCCGCCGGAGCGCCTCACAGGCGAAGGTGGCGAAATGTTCCTGGCAGAAAGTGTACTGAGCTATTCTTAATGAAGTCATATAAATGATAATATTTCCCCTTGTACGTAATTATAATATGTTACAGCGTCTCACGAGTCCTCAGCAACTTTTAAACTTGCAAAACATTCAACATATGATTCTCTGGGGATGGTAACAAAGCACCAGCGTGATAATTGCTAGCGTACGTGCGAGGGAAGCGAAGAAAACCACCAAATAAGCACGCTATATAGAGTGCTGCTAAACCAAACTTTTGGATCTTGAGCGTCTTTCATTGCAGACAGAGCAAAAGTGTTGCTCTCTCACTCCCGAGCGTTGGTTCCATGATTGGGAGGGGCGGAGAGGATGGGTGAGCTCGGGATAGAGAGCATAGAAAATTACAAATGGGTCTCCAGGGAAACACCGAAAAGTCTTCAAGTGTTTGCGAATTGTTCGCGACTCACTCACTGCACTCAGCCGAAGATTTTGAGGCTTGTGTGTACTGAGGATCCGCACATAAATTGTATTTATTGTTCTTGGCAAATACAGGCGAGAGACACACACGAGAAATGTGTATCCGTCGACTTCCCCCGAGAATAGTCATTGCTGTGCAACTTAGCACACATCAAACTGCCATTTTTCACTCTGGCTTATTTTAATTAGACAAACCGAAAGTTCTATGATTTAACATATGATTTCCAGCAAGATTCCAAGTTTGTTTGTGTGAATAGTGTTCAAACACACTCAATCTCTGCTCATTCATCTTACATTTTATTCACCAAATCATTTACACATCATGAGTAAAATATGCTTACACAATTCGTTACACCTTCCGCTGTCCCTCCTGTGAATCGTCGCCCGGCGAGAGAAGAAGAGTGCCAGGCCACTGTCTTTTCGTTTGAGTGGGAAAAGAATGGCGAAAATTCGGTGGTTTGTCGGCGCTAAATCAGGAGAGGAGAGTCAAGAGAAGGTGCCAAAGCCCTAAGCGAGTGACTAAGCGCGGGAGAAAGCGTCGAGTGGAGTGATATGAGAGTGTCTTTGGTACTTTTGTCCTCTTCAGTCGTCCTTGTCAGATTCCAGGAGCTGCCGCTTGCGCCTGGTCTTCACCGGCGTGACTTCCGCCTCGGACTGGCTGTACTTGTGCCACACCATGTAGCCATACACGAACACCACGGAGACGAAGAGCTGGATGAGCAGCCACACGATGATGTTAGTGGCCTGCGTGCGCTCGAACAGCTCCTTCCCATTCTTGATGCACAGAATCGCCTCGGACACCATGATGCCGCCATAGACCCAGCATTGCGTGCCCACGCGCTTGCATTGCGTGTCAGTGATGTAGATATAGTACTGGCGCACGGACGGCGCCGTGAACAGACCGATGAGGATGAGGCGCACAATCACGACCGGATGCGATGGTGGCATCTCGAAGATGTGCTTGAGGAAGAACGTGTTGAGCTCAGTGACTTGCCAGAAGATCACCAGCTGACACACGGCCAGGAAGCGCATGTACGTGCTGTTGGGATCCAGCCAGCGCACCGCTGTCCAGCTCTGTGGCGTGAACTGCAGCACGGCGCGCTTGATCTTGCCAGTGGTACTGGAGATGTGCCGGATGCTGATCCACTTGTACTCGCGCATCTCCAGCATCTTGCACAGCTTCAGGCCACACCAAATGCCCACACCATTGCACACCATCACGTCGAGGATGAGCGCATCCCACCAGCACTCGACGAAGTTGGGCAGCAGGTGCGCGAAGGCAATCTCCGTGATCTCCCACATGATGGAGATGGCCCACAGGATGCCCATGTGACGGATAAGGATCGCCTTGAACATCCAGCCGAGGAAGTGCGCCAGCGCGAACACGTCCACGTGCGACCAGATGCGCTCCAGCGTGATGTCCGAGCAATTCACACCGTACTCCTGCCACAGAAACCAAGAGGAAATGTCACCAAATGAGAGAAGATTGCGAAAATCGCCCTTTTCTCACCTTGTCCATGTTGATGTGGAAATTCTTGAGGCCCGGATCGAGCCAGTAGAAAATGCCCATGATGGTCTTGTAGTTCTGGAACATGAGGAACTGCAGGCCGAGCAGGTAGAGCACGGACAGGCCGAAGATCATGCGCCAGACGGCCGGATGGGGGCGCGTGAAGGGTCCATTGGGGAACGCAATCACAGAGACGGTGAGAAAGAAGAAGATGACACAGATGATGCCTGCCCAGATGTTGTCCTCGATGTTGCTCTCATTGCTGCCGGCGCGCGGAATTACATAATCCGGAAACGAGAACGCATCACACAATTCAATTAGCGCAACTTTGTGGGCATCGGGAAAGAGGTTATGATTGCTGAGTGCGAAGAGGGAAGGTGTATGCTCACCGGACAAAGGCGAAGTACATTGCTGAAACTATGGAGACGGCCAGGAGCGTGATGGTGTGTGGTTTGTAGAAGAACTCCAGGGAAATATCGTCCACAGGACGTTCATTGACTGTGATGAACGCGTCCGCATTCTCTTTCCGCCTCATTTTCATGCACTTCACACGTTCACCGCCTAGTGACTAGTCACTCATCCGACCCAGAGACTCCACTATTACTCAGATCTCGTCGGCGCGTGAAAATCCTGCGGAATCCGGCCAGAAAATCTCCCGCTTGAAGGTGGTTCTTTCATGGATGGCACCGCACTCAATGGGAGCGAGAGAGAGAGAGAGAGAATGATAATAGCTGTCAGCGTGTGGACTTTGGACGACCATCGCGTGGTGGCGACACAGGGTGCCTCGTGAGCGCCGCCGGCGGCGTTTTCGGTTGTCAGAACACCCCAAACATAACCCCATTGTTTTGTTTACACTCTTTATGGTACGTGTGTTTTGCGGAAATTCCTTGGTAAATTCAGTGAAAATGCGAATTATTCTCACTACCTGGGCACTGACACGACCCACTGGCGTGTACTGTCGACGGCTGTGCACGGAAATTGCATTGCCACGGGCGCAAAATGATGATTCACCGTTGAGTGTGCCGGAGAACTATAGTGAAATCGAGAGAGCGCCCAATTTGCCGCCTACCTTCAATTTCGCCAGCTACATAAACAAATCCCCAACACTGCAGCAACTCCTGAACCTAGGCGTGGATCTGTACAGTATCGAGAAGCGCAAGGGACTGCCACAATTCGTGCTGAAGCTGGACTTTGAGCGGGACATGAAGCATGTGATACAATTTCTCACCGATCAGGGAGTCCCTCCGGATCGCCTGGGGCACATCATCACAAAGAATCCGTTGATCTTCAAGGAGCACTGCGACGATATGGCCGTGAGGATCAACTATCTGGAGTCGAAGCGCTTTAGTAGAGAACAAATTTCGTGGATTGTGAACAAAAATCCCTTCTGGCTCATGTTTTCCACGCAGAGAATCGACCGGAGGCTTGGATACTTTCAGAAGACCTTTGAGCTGTCGGGCCAGGAAGTGAGACAGATGACTTGCTTGTGTCCTCGGCTGGTTACGTACTCAATGGAACACGTGAGAAAGAGCACATTCTCCATCAAGGAAGAGATGGGCTTCGAGAAGGGGGAAGTGAAGGCTCTGCTGCTGAAACTGCCCAAGATTTGGATGATGAGTATGTTTTTTCGTTAATCTAACAGTCTGTTCTGATGATCAGTTTCCCGGAATCTCTGACAGGTCACGATTCTCTGATGGATCGCTTCCAGTATGTGCACAAGAGCATGGAAATCACCCATGAGCACCTCTGCAGAGATCCTTACATCCTCCTGTCGCGTCAATACCGCATCCGGCAGAGGCATGAGTTCCTGAAGTACTTGAAGAGAGCACAGTATGATCCCCAGAAGGATCTCTATGTGTCCCTGAAAAATCTCGTGGTGGGAAATGACGAGGAGTTCGTCCTCAACATCGCCAGATCCACGATCTCGACTTACAACGCCTTCTTGAAGACTCTTTGAGACAATCTTCATTCATTAGCCCGAAATCACGGAATAATAGAGATTTGATAAAAACAAAGCTTCAAGCTAATGCTAGGGAGTCGTTGTGAATGAAAAAGAGAGGAAAACGAGTCAAATAAGTAAATAGCGATAAGATGATTTAATAAAAAATTATGCAATAATTATTTTGACTGTTCCTTTTTCTCTCCATTCTCTCAGTTTCATTTTCTTCCTAATCGCTAGCCGGATGTGACCTTCACGTAGTTTTCCTTGTCGCTTTCGTCATCAACTCCGCCATTTTTGTTGCGAGACAAAACAGTAAAGCGATAGAGAGTATTCGGCTCCAAATCGCACACTTTGCACCTAGTTTGCGTCCAGTCGTGCACATCTACGTGATGCGTCTCGTACTCGACATCCTTGGTCCAGAAGACCGAGTAATGGAATCCCTCACCGTTGTGTTTGTCCTCAGGCACGGCCTGAGAAAAACGATGTTTATGACATGAATTTTAGGTTGATTATTTCTACAAGCACCTAATTAAATTTGAATAAATAATAATAATAGGTTGATTATTGGACAGAACTCACCTTCCAGGACACCAAGACGCAGCCAGGATCACTTGTGGTCGCTGATAAGTCTTCAGGATCAGTCAAAGGAGCGCCTAGAAGTTATTTGCTGTATTAAATCTGAGTTACATCTCCAATGCATTTCTCACCATCAGCTTTCGCAGTGGCCAAAAGCATGGCGCTGAAGAGGAGAAACACAGTCGTCTTCATTTCGTTCCGCTCACTTTAGAGACGCTTGAGAGTCAAACATATACTGACTCTGGAACCACGAAACTCATCAATAACTAGTCTGTCGAGTCTAATCTTCAATCCCAACGTTTTAGAAAAAAGTCAGACAGTTTTTTGCCATCTCTTAATCTTAAGGTTTATAAAAGGCAAACTGGTTAGACACTGTCGAAATGACTAAAGAAATAAGAGGAGATTTTTTCTCAACAAACAATATGACAATGATTTGAATATATAAATTAGTAATATCTATGAATAAACGCAGACGATTTTAATACCTTGATTAATGTCATGAATGCACTGGAGATTCCACTTCGCAGTGACGACACGGCAACAGAATAAGTTGTCTTCTTATCTTTATTATTTCTCTAATAAACCACAAAATAACTTAAGTCGCACTCGACTGCACAGAAAAATACCCTGATTTTGCCTCTCCTCACACCTCCATTCCCAAATCCGAGGGCTTCGCGCCACTCTTCTTCAGATTCTTCTCTCCGTCCAGCTTCGTCGCCTCCGTGCGCGTGTGCCAGACCAGCACGTCGCGGCATTTGTTCGCCAGCGGCTGGAGTCTGTCCACGCTCGTGACGTGGCGCAGGATCGCCGTCTCCTGGTAGCCGCGTTCCACATCGTAGCTGAAATTGGCTCCGGGATTGTCCAGAATGAGGTCTAGACTAATGGCGAAGCCCGCCATGTCGATGGGAAACTGTCTCTCGGGGCGCCAGAGACTGTTGAAGCCTACCACGCGCTCCTGCGTCGCATCCAGCAGCGGCTTCTCCACCATCAGGCCGCCGACCAGGCCGACTGGCCACACGCCCACGCGTCCTTTCTCGATGCGCTGCATCTCCCTGAACAGCTCAATGCTGTAGATGTTGTCGTCGTCCATGAAGAACACGACACCCGCCTGGCGCGGGTGGCTCTGGAAGTGTTGGCGAATCCAAGCCAGAGCGGTGTTTCTTTGCTCCACTCCGCGCGGTTTGCTCCAGTTGGGATCATTCCTGCCCAGCTTGAAGTTCGACGGCGTCTTGGCGTGCAGCTGAGTACTTCTGGCGCTGAGTCCGGTGCGAGTGAGGATGTTCCGGACAAGAGTAGAAGTCTCTGAAGCGTCTTCCACGAGGATCCAATGGACAAATGGCACGAGCATCAGAGTTTGAGCAATCCTGCGCAAGAAATTGAAGGATCAAGAGGGATTCTGGGTGAATTCCTGTGTCATACCTCGTGAGTTCCGCCTTCTGCACGGGCCTGTAGTACGTTGGTGTGATGGCAAAGACCACATTGGAGCCACTCAAGAGTTCTGAAGAGCTGGCAATTGGGCTACTTTCACGGTCGCACTTCAAAGTGCTTTTGAGGAAGCTATAGAGGAGGAAAAACACCGCCACGATGGCCAGCAAGGAGTAGACGTACTTCCTGCGAAAATCCAACATTTCACAGCTCACAATCACATTATATTCCAAGAAGTTAATCTCTGCAACTGGAGATTCCTGGACCAGTTGGCGGATAAACAAAAAGTCAAATGACATTTCAGGTGGGCAAAAATGCCGGTGCTGAAATATTGGCGCTGATAGTCGAATTTGTGCGCATTCAAAATCCGCGCGCGAAAGGACAATTCTATCTCGGATTTTGGGTCTCTTCTCGCAATATGAATATCATTTTCCTTTGATATTCTGCCAATGATTTGCATTCTCTCTTGGATTTTCCACTTTCGTTCGTGCTAGATTTTTTCCGCGACACCGGTGCAGCGCCACCGGCGTATAACAGTTTGGCATCGCCGTCAGTGGCACGTCAGTGGGAAGAAGAAGAAGAAACAAAATTCCTCCTGCGACTCTACAATTTTCCTCATTTCTTTCGCATAATATTGTAGAAATTAGTGTATTTTGATGTAGTCAGTTAACTGTGAATTCTTGTGAGACTGTTTCCTTGTTTATCGAACAATTGCACCAGCAACGAACTGGAGAAAGTTTCTCAATGTGAAATGTCAACGGGGGGACATTAATAACAGTTTAGTAGACTCACTTTTTATGCCATATTTATTCACTCACGCACGGCCAGTTGTCCGCTTTGGGGGGCGCCAGGGTGCTGGGCAGGGGGGCGCTCATGGGGCGGCGTCGGGCGAGTGCTGGGATGGGGGCTGAAGGAAGATGTTCCGAGGCGGAAGGCCGCGCGCTGACTTTGACAGTGTCACGAAAGCCGTGATCTACTTTTCCAAAAAAGCAAAATGCGTCCAAAAGTGGCCCCCAATAACCCAGATCATGTGTGGTGTCCCATTGCAGGCAGGCAGAAGCGGATGGAGTCGAAGAACCTTGCTCACGAGACCACCAAGTATCCCGAGGCGGTGACGGTGAATTTCAACGGAGTCACCACACTCATGGAGCTGCCTCCGGATGCGCCCCCGGACAGGCTGCACGGCAGTCCGGCGAGGAAGAAAATGAAAAAGTCGAAGAAGGTGCTGAAAGAGTCGCCGGACAGAAAGCAGAGGACTGAGGCGGGCAATAAAAATTCCAATTTCCACATTTTCGACAAACTCAGAGAGCTTTACGTCGAGCTGTCGGCGGAGGACACAGACTTTCAGCACACCAGTGTGAGTATAGAGAGATTCTGGGCAGAGAGAGAAACTCCCTGATAAGGATGTTCTATAGAAAAATACTCCTTGGCAGAACATCCCAATCGGGGAGTGTCCTAAATTGAGGAAGAAATATGATGCATTATGTGAAGAAGGTCCGCGCCTTCGAACTTTAAACGTCCACTTTTCCGGCTTTATATCGGTTCACACACGACCGCATTTTAGTGACGTCTCATCCTTGCCTCTATCATACTGAAATTTTATTCAAATACACTGCGTGAATCGTGAGATATTGGATTTTAAAGTGTAGAAAATCTTGTTTTGAACTCTAGCGCCACTAGCGGTAGTCGGGCGAATTGTCCAACGAGTATCCATCGAAGTTTCACCGGTGAAACTGTAAGTCTGTATTTCATTATAACCCTTTGGTCTTTTCTATCTCACGTTTATGGAATATTATGTGACAAATGCAGTCAAACTGCATACGAAATGATGAATTTTCTGCTTTGATTTGGAGCGTCAATTCCGGCTGAGATAAATTAATATCAATACCAAGATTTCGCATCATTATCGGATTTGTCTTGAAATCTTGATATCTTGAATTGGTTCGTGTCTTGGATCTAACAAGATTTTGCAAGAATGACAAAAACTTTTCTTTCTTCTCTTTTCCGAGCTCCAAACGTTGGAAATCTAACATTTTCCTTGTGTAACTTTTATCACTATAAACACAAAGATGATTTTAACTTTAGTATAACGAATTTGACCGTTTCAGTAGATTCAAAAAATCGATCTTCATTTCCTCATTTCTCTGAAATTCGTCTGACTACCGTGAGTGGCGCTGAAGACATATTTATGAATTTGAGGGACATTCGAGACACGCCCACATTATTACCCCGCCCCTTTTTTCATTGCCCTTTGGGAATTATTCAATGTATGCTATTTGAATGTTGATTGGGGAATTTGATGTTGTCCTGCAGCTTGGGCGGAAGACGTCTTTCCTGCTGGACAAACTGGTGGCTAAGGAGAACCTCAATACGCTGATATTGAATCTCTATCCGGGCAACAAGGGCTACTCGCTGGCGTTTAAGGGCGACGTGGAGGTGCTGGACGTGGGCAATCACATGATGGACTGCAATCCGCAGACGCGGCGGGCGCTGGTGGCGCCCAAGGAGAAGATTCAGGAAACAATCCGGTGGCCTTACGAGGAGGAGGATCTCCTCGAGTGTATCGACAATGAGACGCTGCCGCTTGTGCTCGTCGACCTCTTCCAAACCAAGTGTCCTAATCTCTTCTACTCCGGATGTGTGATCGTGGAGGTGCGCGACTACCGGCAGTCCTTTCCCGTCTACACGTGTGATACATATCATGTGCTGCTCAGGCCCACCAACCAGACCATCCTCGCGGACGTGAACTCGCTGACCAGCCAGGGCCAGTGGACGTATGAGGAGAAGTTGGCGCTGGAGAGCCAGCTGGTGCTGGCCACGGCGGAGCCGCTGTGTCTAGACCCGAATCCGGCCATTGGGATTCACGTGGTGAACAGTCAGCACCAGCGGCGGATGTTCAACACGAAGGACATCCGCAGGAAGACGAAGAAGTTCACGCAAGTCTCCATCAACAGGAAGCGGAAAACCGACCAGTTCACGCACCATTACGGCCTGGATCTCTATGACTACATGTCGCGCTTCAGGCAGAAGATGCGCCATGCCAAGCCCAACAGCGTTGCCGCCGGCGGCACGCTGAGCTCCAGCTCCTTCACCAACTCCATGGCATTCCGGCTGCAGCAGCAGAAGAAGGACGGCGTGGTGCAGCAGCCGCCGGTGCCGTCGCCCTACCTCGGCTTCCCGCCGCTCACGCCGCCCGCCGAGGTGTGCGTGAAGAAGTTCGCGCGCGCGTACGAACGCCCCAAGGAGACCAAGGACTGCATGCCGCAACTTATCGAGGAGTACATCCTGGAGACGGACCACGTGGAGCCGAACCAGCGCGGACGCGTGTACTACATCAAGCTGTCCATCTTCCAGCGGCCGGCCAACAATGAGTACTTGGGTGAGCTGTACGTGGACAAGGACTATCGCGAGGATGTGCGCAACGGCGAGGCGTGCCAATTCACGCTGGGCACGCGCGCCAACGCTAACAAGTACATACAGCAGTTCACGGAGATCATCACGGAAGAGGGACGACTGAGGGTGAAGATCACCCATCTGGTGCCCGGCCAGCCGCCGCGCGTCACGTGCACGGCGGGCGTGCAGGAGCCGGTGAATCATCGGCAGCAGACAATCAACCAATTCCCACCAGCATCGTTCGCCAGCGAGGCGGAGTCGGCGCCTGTGCAGGCGCCCGTGCAGGCGCCTCAGCTGCCGCCCGCCGCCGCTGCCGCCGCCGCCGCGCCGTCGGGCAGCATCATGGTGTTCCAGCAGCCGCCGGGCAACTTCCTGCCCATCCGACAGGAGATGGGCGTGCAGCTGCAGCAGCGCGTGCCAATTGCGGCGAAGCCCACAATCAATGCAATTGTCACGAATCTGATCAGCCCGGAGCCGGCGGGTGCGCAGGCGGCGACAGCGGCGGAGATGTTTGGCCAGAGCCCGAGCAAGTCTAACAACTCCACCATCATCAATCTGCTCAACTCGGCACCGGCGGCCATGAACATCTCCACTGTGAACAGCTTCCTGTCGCCGCCGGCGTACAAAGACATCACTCCCGAGGGCGCCGCGGCTGACGGGAAGACGAAGCCGGGCGCCAAAGTGGGCGCCGTGAAGGCCGACACGGCGCTGCATCAGCACATCAAGCTGCAGACAACTCATCCCATCCCATCGACATTGGTGAGCCAACTCGTGTCGCCGCCACTCAGCACCTCAGTGGCGACCGAGGAGAAGCGCACCGCCACCGCTGTGCCGGCAATTGCCACGAAACGCCCGCCTCAGCAGCAACTCCTGATCGCGAGCCAGCCGTGCAACAAGATCAGCCTTAAGCAGGCCAACTGCACACCTCAAAAGATCTCCACGAAGCTGAGCTTCCCCGTGACGGAATTGACTGGGCTGCTGACGCCGGCGAATCAGGAGATTCACACAATTGCCCCACAGACGGCTGGTCAGGTGGCATTTGCGGCGCAGCCGAAGCAATTTGGGAATTTGCATCAGGGCATTCAGTCACCGCCGGCGCCTCTGGCCAGCAGTCCATCGGCGCAGCAGACGACGACGACGCTGAATCTGCAGGGCATCAGTCTGTCGAGTCTGCAGAACGCCATGGCCACGATTCCGGGCACCTTCCAGAATGTCCAGATACAGATCCCCGGCCTGGCGCAGTCGCTGTCGCTGCCGCTGGCCACGGCAGCCGGCGCCACATTTGCCACGGCCACTAGCCAAGCCACCGGGCTGCTGGTCAACACCGTGCACTCTGGCACACTGAACAGCATCCCCGGCTCCGGCACACAGACTGTCGTGTTAACCAACTCCGCCACGGATTCTGGCACTTCCATGCTCTCGCTGCCACTCGGTGAGTCTCTTGCACGCTCTTTCTGTCCCCCCATTGTGTGTCTAATGTTCCCTTGAAAATCATTGTCCACCTTGTAAATGACTGTGTTTCTATGTGTCGCGCGCATTTCGTGCCGTTTCCCCCACGTGTAGCTCATGTTGTCACCACGGGTCTCAAGGGCATCAATCACCCAAATCTGCGTTCCAATTTAGCTGCCACGGCCAGCACGAGTGGCCAGACTGTCACGAACGCCACGCCGTCGATCCAACTCCTCAGCACACTCATGCAGAGCGGCGTGCCGCTCTCACTGGCGCCGGCTAACGCTACCGCGGTGAAGCAGAAGCCTATCATCATCTCGGAGCCGCAGCAGCAACAGCAGAAGCAACTCAACTCCGTGAAGAAGATCACCGCGACGCCCAATGCGCTGCACGCCAACATCCAACAGGCCGGTGAGTTGTGTTGAATTCCGTTGCTTGGTTTAAGACGACAGAAGCTAAATTTTGCGGTGTCTTTGCAGGCCTAAATGCCGGCCAATTGGTGCTTCCGGCGCAGAATTTCCAGCTGAAGTTCCACAAGCAGACTCCGAACACGTTCGACGCTGGCGGCAGCCAGCAGATAGTGCCCAAGGCGGACGACCAGACTGCCCAGCCCACGTTCGAGGAGATCTACCCCAATTTATAATATTCAGCTGATACTCAGTACACGTGTGAGGTGCGGATAATCATGCTGGAGTGAAACGAGATAAGCGCAGGATGCTTGGGTGATTGTGCGTGGCGCCAGAGAGCGCCACCGCCGAGAGAGAGAGAGAGGGGGAAAATAAAGCAGAATTTTCAATGTTAAGCGATGAGTGTGTGCGATGGGAAATTCGTCCCGCCGGAGAGCTGCAGTTGCATCGGCGGCGGGGAGAGGTCGCGATTCAGCGCGGGCTCGCGTGGCTCGGAAAATCGATATGGAGAAGAGAGCACCGGAAAATTTCGCTGGGATCTGCGCAGTGTTTTCCATGCGCCGAAGCGCCACTCCGGTTCACCCTTCACAATGGCGAATGTTTTGATATATCGTGCTGGTGGTTGGTGACTCTCTCATTCTCCGTGACTAGTTGGCAAGAGGCTGTGGATGCCAGAATTGTGCCCAGAGCCCTCCTGTCTGTCCGTGTGTTCTATGACGCTGCCCAACTATGCCGGGAAGTCGCACGGTGAGTAGCTTTTCGGCGGGGACTCCCCGGAGACATAGTGTGAAAAGTCACCCCTCACCATCGATTGTGGCCTCCGTTCGAGCCCAACTCCCACGGCCATTTTTTCTGCGTGGCGGAAAAGGCACAAATTTCCGCATTTTCACACGCTCTCAGCGTCTTTTTCCCTCATTTTCCGCGGGGAAGCGACAATTGTGACTCCTTGCTGAGTGTCTAGGAGAGGAATTTTGATTGGAAAAATACGAATTTTTCTTCTTCCCTTCGTCCGGAAGATTTTCCTTTTTTCCTCAGCGAATCCCTTTGAGTTTCCATGCAATTTCTCGCAGGAATTGCACAAGACAACAGCTGCAAGTTGAAAGGACTTTTCCAGAGGGTGAAAAGTGCATGAATTAATAATTTGACTGGAAATTGATTGATGATTATTTCTAAGGGTTTATTTCTTGGCGAGCTTGGCGAAGGGCGAATGCACTTGTCGGCGGAAATCATTGATTTTATAGCAATTTGATAACTTTGCAAAAACACCAATTTTGTTGGGCTCAAAATGCCCTTTCTTCGGTTCTTAAACCTTGAAAAGGATTCTCGTGTCATTTCAAAGTCAATTCCTAAGTGTCCCATAATAAAATCGATACTATGAATTATTTTATTTACTTTCCTTGATAGAGGCTTATAATTTTATGAAGGGTAAAACACATCTAGATTTAATGTAAAGTTTCTCCCTATCTTAGCTGTAAGAATTTGCGTACTTTTGCTTCTCTCCGGTAATGCTCAGAACTCTCAAAACCATACTTCGTAAATCATAAACCTTTGTATTATTGATTTTATCAATATCTTTAGGGGAAATCCGGGATAAACGTTAAATTATTCCCAGCATGATCGTCGCATCTTTTGGCGGGCTTTCTTCAAAATTCCCCCGCCATTCTTATTCCCCATTCGCAGCTGCTCTTTTCTGCAGTCAGCAGAAACTCTCGTTGGGTGCGTGAAAAATATTAAAATACAGCATGCAAAGACGCGGCGAAGGCAATTAGGTATACACCTTTCCAGACGTCACACGCCGTGCAATGTGGGTGGGAAAGTGGGTGGGCGCGTGTGACATCTGCAGGTCTTCGCCTGCACACAGTGGTGAATTGCGTGTGGCAACCCCACTTGGCGACCGGAGTTGTTCACCACAAAGCAGCGCTCTCCATCAGTGTGTTCCGTATCGTGTTGGTGTGCGCGCGTGTGTTTTTCTCGTGTCTCTCGCATTCGCTATTATCAGTTTTCCCGGGTGTTTTTTCTCCCAACCACACTTTCCCAACCACTTGGAGGGCGCGAGGAGTGCCGGCAGGTGCATCAGGTGGACAGTCTAGTGAGGGGCGTGCGGGTGACAATCGCGGAGCGCAGAGAGTTTGACCGTGGAACAAGGTGAGAAACTGGTTTGGCGTGGGTGGTTTTGGTGGTGGCGGCGCATCGAAAAGTGGGTGCCCTCCTCTTTTTCTCGCACGTCTGGCCGAAATTCCACACACCGAGATCGCGCCGCCCGCTCAAGCCTTTCCACCCACAATCGCGGTGTGTGGAAAAATCCCCCGAGAACATCCCCCGCATGCCAAGGCATTCCAACGGACCCTTCGGCTAGGGGAGTTTTTTTTTCCCGTGTGCAAGAGCGCTGCCGACGGGCGAAGAGGTGGAGGAGGAGGAAAGGAGTCTCTCTCGGTGATCAAACACCCAAAAAATTCTTGGAGTTTCTCTCTTCCCACCTTCTTTCGCCGCAGACAAAACGCCACAGCGCTCGACACCCCACAGACGGTTTTTGGGTGAGGGAAAGAGACCGATCGCAGCACCCTTTGTTCCACTGCCGATCCGGGCCCAGGAAGTGTGGGTCGCATCGCACGCAGGCGGTAGTCAAATGAGATGGTGTGCGCGCTGGGCTGGAGTGGGCAGAAAAAGAAGGTGGCTCGAGGGGTTTCTCACTCCAACCCAGGAGGCCCCCGGGGGGATTTTCTCCCAGAGCGAGAGCAGAACTCTGCGGGAATTTCACGTCTTGGGCCACATAATGCTTGGCTGCTCTACTTTTATCAGCATTTTTTATTCCATTTCAGTGGAATTACTTAACTTTCTCAGTAAATTTACCGAAAAACAGCCTTAAAATTTGATAAAAAATATTTATCAACGTGTTTTTCTCATTATATTTAAATACTCTGAATGTATCTTCTATGAGATTTGTTGTTCTTAGTTTGTCTTTCGTAGGACATTATTTTAAGTGTTCAAGGAAATATTCTACTACAATCAATGGAAAGTCCCTCTCAAATAGTCCTGTAAAATAGTCACACAGAAATCTTTATTAAAATACATTGATGAAGCATGTTAATGAAAATGTGAGATTGAAAATTATTATTCGATTAGGTCGTTGGATTTTCTCTCAAAGAGTTTTTTCACGGTCCAAAATTTCGCTTAGAACACTCTCACATGGTCTTGTGTGCTTTTGATGGATTAGTTAAAATCAATTTCTGTTCTCTGCATGGGCTGAAGACACTTAAATTGACACCCTTGTGCAGAAATTCGATACTGATTGGCTTTTAAGTTTCCCAATTTAATTTAAACACAGTGTCTTAGGCGATGTGGATATTTAACAGTCAATAAATGAATATTCATTGCGATTGGGGAGTAATTAGCAAGCCATCCGACAAGGCGTCTTCGGGGAAGCGCTCACACAAGTATCACACTCCTCCCCCTCCCAGCGGCTGCGGCTGCGACTGCCTCACCCTCCCGCGAAGTCTGTTGCGCCGCCACACAGCGCGACGAACAAAGAGCGGAATGTGGGCGATGCGAAAGACACCCTCGGCTCAGGCCTGCCGCTGCGTGACGTCGGCAGCGAGTGCGGCCCTGCCTGAGCCTCCCACACATGTGTGTTGGGTTATGGGTGAAAAAAAATGCTGCCTGGCCGATTGGCTGTCTCGCTCTGGCGCACATCGTGGGCCTCTGTCGCCCTAATTGTGTGTGTTGGCGATTTTTGTGGAGGAATCTCCGTAATACGAGCCACCTCGCCCATCTTTCTCCCTTCTCTCTATATCGCCTTCTTCCACCCAAGGGGTTCCTCACTCGCCCAGCCGCTCGCCGCGTTTCCCCGCTGCACGACCCTTGATCCGGGTTCGGGATTGCCACAGCAATTGTCACAGTTGAGCATTCTGGTGCGAGAACTCGGGGTGTCCTGGAAGGAATGATATTCAAATTTACACAAACGGGCTTAAAGGCCTTAAAAAACTCTGTTGATTTTAATGTTTCACCCTGTTTTTTGCTGAAGAAGAAGTGCACAGAATTGCATTTTGAGAGATTCGCATCTGCTTATACGTTAAGCAAAGTCTTTAACTAGCTAATCTATCGCTGAAAAATTAATACAAAACGAATTCTGCATAATATTTCTCCTTGTGTTCCTGTAGTTTTCCTTTTTATTTACTTCTCTGAGGTATTCCAAAAGCCCCGCCCATTCTTATGCTCCGCCCTCATTGTGATGTTTTTCTGATCATTGTTTTGGCGAGTGTTGTGTGTTGTAAATTAAATTCCGGGACATGTTGCAAGATGACCGATAAGATTGGCACTTGAGTGATTTGTAAGTCAGGGTCGGAAAGAGAAGGCATCGACGAACTCAGGCATTTTCGTCATGGCGTGCAGGAATTCCAATTGACTCATGCTTCCTGTGTGCTGCAGATCCATCTCTTGCAGCAGAACCTCTGAGATGCTGTCCTTGTCCTCGGCGCTGAGTCTCGAGGGAGTCGTTAGGCGATCAAGCAGGACACTGATGTCGTCCGTGGAGATTTCGCTGTCGCCATTGAAGTCGAAGAGTCTGAATGCCCAGGCGGCTTTGACTTTGAGTGGACAATTCTTTGACATCACGGAGCACAATTCGAGGAAATCCTCGAAGGAGAAATGATTGTCGCTCTGCGATGAGAAGACGGTGAAGATTTCCTTGCGAAAAGGGTTGAACTTGAAGAAATGTGTGGGAAGTTAAGTGGGTGGGAAAAGAGCGCCTCAAGGGATTTTTCTTCTCGCTTACCTTCAATTGCGGAAATTCCTCCGTGACGAGGTGTGAATTGAAGCGAAAGTGAAAGTCCGTGGCGATTTGTGATGGTCCGAGCTTGAGGAATCTCTTGAAGATGTAGTGAATCTCGTGCTTGGTGAGAAAGGTCAATTCTGCATATTCGTCTAGTTGTTCTGTCGTCAAGATACTCTCGTTGCTTCCCATCTTTACGGAAGGGCCACTCGAGACTGCGGCGTTCTTCCTCCTTCATGCAATTGATTGCCGATGCTTGTGGGTGGCGATTAGATAACGTCCTGTCTAATTAGAGGCGATAAGAGAGGGAGAGAGAGATAATTGAGAGTGCTCGAAGCAGTCAATTGCTAATCAATCTGTGCCTAATTGATATATGGTTTGTCGCTCTTTGCAGAACACCACTGAGGACTGCAGGTACTTGGTAGAAGAAGAAGACTTGAAAGCAGCGGGCGGAGCAGATGGCGACGCTAATACCCACAACGCAGACGACGGGCGTCGAGGCGTATGAAGACATGTTCAAGGAGATCACCAGGAAGCTGTATGGCGAGGAGACGGGACATGGCCTTCACACGCTCGGGACGCCGATGGCTCATGTAGCCACAACGGGACCGACTCTGCCCGAGGGTGAGCGATCCTTCACCACCCTTATGGCGGATCGCAGTCTCACCACGATTGAGTATGAGAACAATGCCAGCGAGGCGAACAACACATTCAAGACGGAGGATCACATTACGACGGCTTTCGGCCTGGCGGCGCTCATGCAGAATGGCTTTCCGCCGCCGAGCGCCATCAGTCACAATTTCCAGTCCTCCTCGGCGGCGTCGCGCAACGGGAATAACTTTATGGTGAATGACGAGCGATGGCCGGCGAATGCTGAGGAGTGTCTGCCGTGGAATGCCAATAAGAGCGCCACGTACAACTGCAACCAGAAGTCTGCTGGCAAGCACAAGGGCGGCGGCAGGGAGTTCGCTGAGGCGCCCGGCGATGCCCAGACCAGCAGTGGGCCGAGTGGCGGCGGTCAGAAGGGCCAGAGCTCTGTGCGCGGCGGCAGCAACTCAGGCGGCGCGGCTACAAAGCGCTACAATTGCCAATCGTGTCCCTACTCTACAGACCGGCGGGACTTGTTCACGCGCCATGAGAATATCCACAAGGACGAGAAGCCGTTCCACTGCTATGCATGCCTTAAGCAATTCAATCGCGCAGATCACGTGAAGAAGCACTTCCTGCGGATGCACAGGGAGCTCAACTATGACATTAACAAGACACGCAAGAGTCAGTCGGGCAGCTCGGCCGCCGCCGGCACTGCCAAGCCGGCCAACTACAGTCAGCCGCAGCAGCAGCAGCAGCAGCAACACATTAGCGAATTTCTGGGCGCACGGTCCGCCGCCGCGGCTCCCGAGGCCGCCACAAATGGCCAGGGCGCGCAGGAGATGATGCCGGCGAGCAATGAATCGGAGCCGGTGGCGGAGAAGATGCACATCAGCGAGGTGCACGTGGAGAAGAAGATGTCGATGAAGAGCGAGAAGGTGAGCAACAGCAGCTCGCTGCAGGGCGCGAAGAAGAAGCAGGGCGACAAGAGGTACGTGTGCTGCTACTGTCCGTGGACGGGCGCGGACAACTGGGGCCTCAAGAGGCACCTCAACACCCACACCAAGCCGTTCGTCTGTATCATGTGCGACTACAAGGCGGCGCGGTCCGAGAGGCTGGCCACGCATGTCTTCAAGGTGCACAACAAGAAGGCCTGCAACAAGTGCAATTTCCTCGCGGACGACCAGGCGCAGTTCATGACGCACCAGACTGAAGTCCAGTGAGTTGTTACTATCATTAGCCATAATTTGTAGATGCTTCTGGACTAATCTCTCACCATCTTCTGACCCCCTTTAGTCCGCATGACGCGCGACCGGCGCGATCCGCCGGCGGTGGCAGTGCGTCTTGTACAGTTTTAAGATCGATTAGCAACTCTTTCGTACAAAACACAGCGTCTCAATTAACCAATAATACCAATTCCACAGCATCTGGCCATACATTTTGGTGAGAACTTTGGTGTCTCATGTTCGTTGTGTTTTTTTTTTTAAATCTTGAATGCCTTCCTTGGTTCGCACCGCTGTTATTTTCTTTGTTGTTTTCCCTCCTTTTGTTTTATCGTCAGAGTTGCACACTCTGGCGTCCTTTTGCTGTGCACAGTGTGTGGACAAATGTGCGAGATTGATCAAAAAAGACATCTCTTCCGCAGCTCCCTGACGCACAACTCCAGCGTGGACAATTGCGCCACAGGATCGAGCTACAGCGCCAACAACAACCAGAACCTGAGTGATCTCGGGATTCAGCAGTGGCGCAGCGCCAACAGGGGCGCCAGCAACTCGACGAACCAAAAGAAGGGCGCCGAGCGCCTCTTTCAGTACATGGAAGCTGACGGAAGTGACCCAGAGGATTACAGCCGGTGAGTTTCTATTTCTCGATAGGCGTTTAGAGAGCCAAAAAGACGCGTAGAATATCATTGGGATTCCTTGAAATCTTTGGATTGAGCCCTGGTTTTCTCTCTCTTTGCTTTGCAGCCAACTGCGGATGGCGGCCCTGAGTCGAAACACCGCTTCAGTCGCCCAGGATTTTCATAATGCGGGGGGCGGAGACAAGTTGATTGTTCCACCATCACTGGCCATCCTTGGCAGTCTGATGGAGCAGTTGATGCAGCAGCAAGCGAGGTGGGAAGAGTCCAATGGTGATGAGAGTGAGGAATCTCATGATCAGGCGTGCGACTCTTCGGCAGCAATGAGTAATTCGCCTCCCGCGATAAATCACTACCAGCAGAGCAATGGGAAGAAGAACCGACGACGGAGTTGTCATGACAAGGAGAACACCAATGCGATTCCTCACAAGTGCGACAAGTGGGACGAGAGGATGTGGATGAAGGAGATCATTGGCATGTACCAGGCGCACCTGAGCGCCATGCGCAGCCGCCAGGCGGCGGCGGCGGAGAAGAGGCACCGCAAGCAGCTGCAGCCGCGCAAGATTCCGCAGCGCGAGACGTCGAACATCGTGCGGATCCGCGATAAGCACCTCACGCGGTTGGTGTCGCGCCAGAAGTCCTGCCAGATATGCGTGTATCGGCACAAGTGCGTCGTGATGCCGTTCCACTCGAAGGCGTCACTCATTCTGCACACGCTTTGGCGCCACAGCCATCGGCGCTTCGCCTGCTCCATGTGCCAGGAGTCCTTCGCGAAGCGCTACAAGCTGATGCTCCACCAGCAGATCGCCCACAAGAGGCGCACGTTCAAGCTAAGAAAGCACTCGAACAGAGACACATAAAGATGGTGAGATAGGGAGAAAGAGAGAAAGGAGAGTTCATTAGTAATTTACAATTATAAAAGTATATAAAGATTATATTTAAGGGGGATTGATTGAGTGAGAAGGAGACAATTCAATAAGGGAAAGAAGGGAGTAGGGGGAGGAAATCCAAATGATATTTGATGGGAAAGCATGACACACACACACTCACTGTAGGAGTAAAGATATGTATAATTTCTAAGGAGAGACGGACAAATAGGTTCTGAAAGAAGAAGAAGGAGAAAAAAAGCGTAGAGGATTTGTGACGATAAAAGACAATGCTAAGACATTTTGAATGTATATAGGAATGCTATACTTTGCGCCCCACTTTTACCAATTTTATAGTTTTATCACAACACAAAATATCTCACCCATTCTTTAAAATCATCAAGCTGAATGATGAGTTGTACCATGGCATTTAGTCTCACACGATTTAATGTAATTATTAATGTAATTTTCATTGTAATTTTTGGGAGGAAAATCCGGTGGATTGTGGAGGATTTTAGGTGATATATTATTTAGTTTGTACGATCAGGAGTGCCTTCAAGATGCACTCCTTGAAGAGCTAGCGAGAGAGAGAGAGAGAGTGGAAGAAGAAGCACAACGAACTACTCTTTATCAAAGATTCTTGGCCACTGATTAGCGGCGTGACTTTATTTCCGGTCAGAATCGACAAATTGCGCACTCAGCGCGTTCACGGAGGAGTCATAGGCGGCCTGGAAGAAGTTCCCCGCCGCCAGATCGAGGCTGTATCTGGCCACGAAGTTGTCCAGGGCGAAGTTGCGGCGCAGCGAAGTGTTGTTACTGGGAATGCGCGGCTCGTCGAAGAGCGTCTGGCCGCCGCGCTGGCGATAGAGGAGGAAGATGTAGCGATGATGGCCGGTGTTCTGGCCAGGTATGGCGCCCATGTACTCAGCCACAGTCTCGCCCTGGTGCAGGGCGTGCGTGAAGCGATGCCCGGGAATGTTGACGGCCATGAAGTGCAGGAAGTTCGCCTCGAAGGGATTGTCGCGGCTCGGCGCGTCGGGATCGATCAGGACGAGAGTGTAGAAGCCGCGCAGGCTGATGCCGCACAGGAGGCACTTCACCACGACCGGCGGATTGCGCACCGCGCTGGGCGTGAGCTCCTCGCCCAAGGAGACGCGGTTGAGGCGCTCGTAGATCACTTCGAGCTGTCGCTGGGGCGCCACGGGAATCACATTGGGCACAATTTGGGCGGCGCGGAAAATGCCCGGAACGTCAGGGCCGAAAAAAGCCCAACCGCCGGCGGCGAAGAGAGTGAGGAAAACGACGAGAATCTTCATTGCAGCGGCGTGTAAGAAAAACTCCCTGAAAAGGCGCAATAGAGAGAGCTTTTATAGGCACCTTGGCCGTGATAACGAGATACGGAAACATATGTGACGAAAAAATTGGGGATTGACTGTGCAAATAACATACTCATTTTCCCTCTCTCGACTTCTTATGATTCATGAGAAAGTTATGATTTACAATGGCCATTTCCGACATGTTGTCTCTCTTACAATTACTTGATAAAGAATGTGTAAATGTTATAATTTCACTAAGGAAAAAATAAAGAGGAAGAATGTAATAAAATTTTAGTGCATTTTCTTTGAAAAATATTAAATGAGCGCGCGGAAAATCACAATAAGGGGAAATTATCCAACTTTATCCAGGGAGTCGCGCGCTTTTTGTCCCAAAATCATAACCTCACAAAAGTGTGATTGTTTACCTGTTGAATGCTCGCGATTTTCCGCTTTTCTCGCTAAAATTAATAGGCAAAACCTCTTAATTTTCAGTAGAAATGTTTACCCAAAGAGATTGGCATCGAATATTGACTACAGCGAGAGAGTAAGAAGTTGGATTTAGGAAATTTTAAGGATATTCAAGTTATGTTTACATTTCTTACAGGGATGAACGAGAGGCTTTTTTGAGAATGATGCTACACAATGAGAGGCAAAACTCAGAAGAACCTCTTGAACAAGTTAATTCCTTAACAGAGCCTTTCTTGAGGCCGGAAGATGTCCAAGGACTTCTGGAAGGCATTTCGCGAAAAAGTGAAATAACCATTGAAGAATTGGAGGATTTGTGGAGTGATTCTGAAACAGCTGACGATGCGACATCCCTTCCGTCCCAGAAGTCTACGGAGAGTTTTCAGCAAGATTCACAAAAATGCCTCCAAAGCAGTGAAGAGATGGACATTGATTTAGGCCAGTTGGATGAAATTTTCTCCCAGGATCCGACAAAGATGCCTTACGAGATGATGAAAGGCTTTATCGACCCGCACAAAGAGACTCAAGCAGAGCCTCAAAAACCTGCCAGCAGTATTCCCAGACAATCCTGGAGAGCAGAGTCTCGCAAGGAAACATTTTTGAGGGTGAATCCTCCGGAAGAAGAGCCAACGGCGCCCAAGAAGGCCTTTATAACGGCCCGGAAAGAGCTTCAAGTGCAAAATTTGATAAAATATGGCAGGGAAACGCGTTCCAGCGCTCCGCGGATGAGAGCAGTGGGTCTGAGCAAGTCTCAGGCCCCTGGGAATCTGTCGAAGGAGGTGAAGCAGAAGGAGATTGTAGAGGAGCCTCCTGAGCAGTTCAGCAACATCGATCCCAACATTGTGGAGATGATAAAGAATGAGATCATGATGAGGGTGCCTATGGTGCACTGGAAGGACATCATGGGCCTCACGTACGCCAAGAAGATCATCCAGGAGGCCATCGTTCTGCCGATGCTGCGCCCGGACATCTTCACGGGCCTGAGAAGGCCGCCGCGCGGGATTTTGCTTTTCGGGCCGCCGGGAACGGGCAAAACGCAGATTGGAAAGTGCATTGCTTCCCAGACGAAGGCGACATTCTTCAATATCAGCGCCTCGGCGCTGACTTCCAAGTATATCGGCGAAGGCGAGAAGATGGTGCGCGGGCTGTTTGCCGTGGCATCTGCTAAGCAACCGTCGGTGATTTTTATCGATGAGGTGGATTCGCTGCTGTGTCAGCGATCAGAGAACGAGCACGAGAGCTCGCGCAGATTGAAGGTGAGAAAACATTTGTCATCAATGAAACGATGGAATTGGAAAGACTTTCTCTTGTAGACGGAGTTTCTCGTGCATCTGGACGGTGCGGCGACGAATGAGAATGAACTGGTGCTGGTTGTGGGTGCCACAAATCGTCCACAGGAATTGGACGAGGCGGTGAGGAGGCGATTTGTGAAGCGTCTGTACATTCCTCTGCCAATCCAGGAAGCGCGACAGGAGATGGTGAAGTCACTGCTCGAGAATGTGAGACACAGCCTGACTGAGCGGGATGTGATGGAAGTGAGTCGATTGACTGAGGGCTTCTCGGGGGCTGACATGAAAACCCTGTGCCAGGAGGCGTCAATGGGCCCCGTGAGGCTGATTCCCATAGACAGATTTCAGGATTTCAACAGTGCAGACGTGCGGCCGGTGATGTACGAAGACTTCCGCACCGCCATGGAGTGCGTCAGGGCGTCTGTGTCGCCCAAGGATGTGGAGAGTTACCTGGAGTGGGACAGGATGTACGGATCTGGAGGGAAAGGACAATAAATTGGCGCGCGCCTGGGATAAAACCCTGCAAATGTCTTCACCGACAGATGGCGCTGCCAGAGCCACTCAATCATCCAATCGTCAGATCACTTGAGGAATTGCCTCCGATCAGTTCGCATTTCTCAGCAGTTTCCGCCTGATTCCACAGTTCTTCCGTGATGGCAAGTGTGGCTAAGATTCTCGTGGGCCGTGTGGGCACCATTGCCAGGGCGTCCACGGCGTCAAATCTGCGGATGTTCTCATGTAAGTGTGCCGATAATCGGCGAGTCTGATAAGGAGATTACATAATGTCGGGAACCTTGAAAATCATCTGTGGGGGTCTTTACAGCCGCCCCGGCGTATGAATTCATCAAGGTGGAGAAGTCCGGTGAGAAGAGCAACGTGGGCGTCATCACGCTGAACCGGCCCAAGGCTCTGAATGCTCTCTGCAATGGTCTGATGACGGAGGTGAGCAAGGCTCTGGATCTCCTGGAGGCGGACACGTCCGTGGGCGCGATTGTCATCACGGGCAGCGAGAAGGCGTTCGCCGCGGGGGCGGACATCAAAGAGATGCAGAACAACACATACGCCAAGTGCATCATGGGGAACTTCCTCAATGACTGGACGCGCGTGGCCAAGACGCAGAAACCAGTGATCGCGGCGGTGAATGGATACGCCCTCGGCGGAGGCTGTGAGCTGGCCATGATGTGCGACATCATCTATGCTGGGGACAAGGCCAAGTTTGGGCAGCCAGAGATTGCCATCGGCACGATTCCCGGCGCCGGCGGGTCGCAGCGACTGACACGTGTTGTGGGCAAGTCCAAGGCCATGGAGATGTGCCTCACGGGTGACATGATCACCGCCCAGGAGGCGGAGAAGATGAACCTGGTGAGCAAGGTGGTGCCGGCGGATAAACTGGTGGACGAGGCAGTGAAGCTGGGCGAGAAGATCAGCAAACACTCGCCGCTGATTGTGGCGCTCTGCAAGGAGGCCGTCAACACGGCCTACGAAACTACTCTGGCCGAGGGGCTGAAGTTCGAGAGGCGCCACTTCCACGCCACATTCAGCACCAAGGATCGCCTCGAGGGCATGACGGCGTTCGTGGAGAAACGCCCGCCGAACTTCACCAGCGAATAACCAGCAAATGGAAAGAGTTGTGGAACTGTTGCATTTATTCCCCAAGTGGATTTTACATTTATTAAAGCTTGCACCCTATTTGGTAACATACTGAAGAGAGAGAGGGCTTTTTTGGCGGGCTTCCGGGTTGTGCTTTCTCTTGCCGGTGTCAGGAAGTGTTGGATAAAGTGGGATAAGATTTCCCCGTCAGAGGTCGCGGCAGTGCGGCAGCGGCTCAAATAAATTGCGAAGCAGTGAAAGTTGCGTGGATTGTGCAGTGATTCTCCTGTGACGAGGAAGAGTGCTTTGAGTGGCCAGAAGACACCCTGACACGCTGCCCTAGAGAATGTCTGTGGCTCCAGTAGTGATTGCGGCGACTGCCAAGCACACGGCCACGGTATTTATCAACACACACTGTCCTCTCGGTCAGGCCACTAAAAAATCAATAATTAACATTTCTAGCTGATCTTCCTGCACGGCCTCGGCGATACCGGGTAATTATACTTTTCTTCGCTCTGGTAAAGTCCCCCCGAACATGGGGGGATTTTGCAGAGCTCCGCCCTGGGATGGGGATGTACAATTGTCCTAACCTCTCTCTTCTTTCCTTCCGCACAAACACCAACACACTCACGCACACAGGCACGGCTGGGCGACGGCGATGGCGGGCATCCGGACGCCCAACATGAAGGTCATCTGTCCCACGGCGCCCACCATGCCGGTGTCCCTGAACGCCGGCTTCAGGATGCCGTCGTGGTTCGACCTGAAGACGCTGGACGTGGGCGGACCGCAGGACGAGGAGGGCATCCTGGCGGCCACGGTGAATGTGCACAAGCTGATCACCGAGGAGATCAAGGAGGGCATCGCGGCCAGTCGCATCATCATCGGCGGCTTCTCGCAGGGCGGAGCACTGGCTCTGTACGCTGCACTCACATTCCCAGACGCTCTGGCCGGCGTGATCGCCCTGTCGTCGTGGCTGCCGCTCCACAAGGTCTTTCCCGCGGCGCGCAAGTGTCCGGATTCGGTGCCCATATTCCAGGTGAGAAGAGAGAAACAGAGAGAAAGAGCAGGAAGTTCAAGGCTGTCGCTTGCACCATAACGTGACGTCGAGCAATTAATGCAGTCATTGTTCATTTCTCCGGTCAATTTGCGCTTTAATTAGGCATTGATAGTAATTCTATTCCTTATCTCTCGTTCTTTGGTTGCATCAGCGATCAATACAATCGACTAGAATGGGGAAGCTCTTTTGCCCGTCAGTGTTCCAATTTGAATATTGATAATGAGCTACAATTGCTCGTCTTTTGCGGTCAAATCCAATAAGGAAAGATAAATGAACCAAATTTATCTCTTTTCCATCCAACAGGGACACGGCGACTGCGATCCGGTGGTGCCCTACAGATATGGACAGCTCACGTCGACTGTGCTCAAGACCTTCATGACGAAAACCAGCTTCACCACGTATCGCGGCATGACGCACAGCTCGTCGGACGAGGAGCTGGAGGACCTGAAGAAGTTCGTGGAGGAGCAGGTGCCGCGCGTGTAAGCCAACGTCTTCCTCTCTTCTGTTTGGACCCCTGAGCGGCATATTGTTTCTCCCTTTTCCCAACACAGTGTAGGACAATTTAGAAACTCATACAGAAGTGTCTCCCAAGCAAAAAGTTGAGGGACAATGTTCAGATCCAATTCTTCACGCTGCGTCGGCCTAGTTTGCAGGGTGATTTGCAGTTTTTCCATCCGATTCCGCGCGGGGTGATTTGGGCCACGCAACCTGCAATCACTCTTCCTATTCCAGTTCGTCAGCGAACTTCCTGAAGTGCGCAATCAGCTTTTCTCCCCTGATAGCGCAGGATTTATCCTCCTGCCAATGAATTGAAGCATTTTCCAAATCACTTTTAGTACAGTTTCTCTTTGTACACCATTAAATACTGTGTTCTGCTCAGTCAATTCTGGCTTATATTAGAGATCTTCAGATCTCAAGGTGTGGAAAGAAACATCACGACTTATGCTAACGATGTTGCTATCGATTAATTCCGTTCCTCATTGAAGGATGATTTGGCATTGGAATTCAGTGTAATGTGTCAATTATTCTTTAGGCGCGCTCTTGCCAAAGGGAGAAGAAAGCGAGGGATGAGAAAAGTTCGATGGCTCAGCTGATTACATAGTAAATGATATCGAATCCAGTCGCATTTACAAACATCCAAAAGGCCACACAATTTGCGTAGAGACTCTTTTATGAGCATCTTCTGCTGTTTGTAGGAACGATTGCTGGTTTTTCGTCACTTCCTTGACTTGAATGCGTGATTATGCAGATCATCTAAGCGACATAGATTTTTGACTAATGAAGCAAAGTGTGTGTGACTTGAGTTGACTTTGTGGCTCAATTGCACCTGGTGAAATTCGATTGCCATGAATACAAACTCGCGACGGCGATTTGTATGCCGAAGGCGGCACTATCAATTGAACCAATGCCAGATGGGTCGCGCTAATCGGGTGGAGTATTAAATAATTCAAAGCATGCCTCGTGACCTTCGATGTCCCACAACTTTTTGCGCCCACTGTAAACTTCCCCCAACTGAATTTCTCCTCCTGAAAAACGGACTCACGAGACACACAATACAATATATCAATGTGTAAATGGACTAACAATATATTAGACAACATATAAGGTATATAAATTAATGGACTCCGTCTTTAACCACTCACTTCGGCACTTGCGATTTGTTGTCACTCCTTTTGTCCCTCAAGAATCGCCGAGAGTCAAAGAGAGTGAAATTTTGTGAGAGGATAAATTTCCAATTGGATGATTTGTAAACTTTCGTGGAGGTATTTTTCTTCAGGTAAAAAAAAACCCGTCAATGTGATTGAGACTTGAGATGATATTTAAGTAGCGAAGAGAGAAGTGAAAAAAAATCTATAAAAGTAGTAAATATTAGGCGTTTATTGATTCCTTTGAGTGTTTGCGCGTCGGAGGTGAAGAAAGGAAGGAGTAAAAAAAAATAAAAGTCGAAGTAATGAGATTGTCATTAGGTAATAATAATAAAAAAAAATACTGAAAAGAGAAATACAGTGGAAAAAAAGTAGTAATATTTAGATATTTTTCAATATAATACGACTTAGATAAAACAGAGTAAATAATAATTCTGTCCCTCTTTTCAAATGTTCTTTATTTTCTTATTTCTTTTTTTGTTTGAATTCAAAGCAGAATTATGAATTTTCACATTGTAATTGAAATACTTTGCATTTCTAATGGCAATAATAAAAATTCTTTAAATCAAAGATTATCGCACTCTTTCTCAGCGTCAAGGATCTCCTCAACACTCTTTCTCCCTCACTCTCTCTTTCTATCTCATTTATCACAGCACTTTTTAAGATACAATTCACTTTGTCCAGTGTGTGGTTTAATTGGATTTTTTTCTTATCAACTTTGTTTCTATAAACTATTTTGCTTTTTCATCGTTTCCTACACGAAAAGGGTTAAATTTGAGGGGAGGAAATATCACTAATGCGAATCCTTCTTTCCATGATAAGTTCATCAATCACATTTATTTTTTGCTTCCTGTCTTGCTTTTCTACGGTTATTTTGATTTATTTTTGAAATTGAGAACGATCTTTTTCCTTCTTTTTAGAATTATTTGGCAACTAGTTTTTTTTCAATGTCGCATAGATTGATTACAATTTAGTGCTCATTATTTCATCTTCTGATTTTTTTTTTATTGTCTAAAGCGCTTATTTTTATGGATCAAAGATATTATCATTTGGTGATTTATTGATTGATTGAAAACTTGAAAATTGGTTATCTAACTAATATTTCTTGTTTCATTAAAATTTAATCTCTTCGTAAACTTATTGAAAGTCGTTAAATTGCACTTTGAACCTTTAATTGTGACCAGAATTATCAATTAAATTGGTCTACGCTATATTTTCTTTTAATTTCTAACATTATGTCATGCAAAAATTCAAACACACTCTTCCTCATCTTCTATCTAAATCTATCTAATTCTTGGTGAAACGAACATTTTGAGTGGTAAAATCACAGGAAAGTCACTAATCGAAAGAAATGATAATCTCTCTCGCTTGAACGACGGTGTGTTTGAAAAGGGTGGCGATTAAGGCAAGAACAATTCTTTTAATGTCTTAAAGTGTGCATTTTTTTGTTGTTCAAATCTATTCAGCTATTTTTATATCGTAAAAATCTTTGTCCTCCGCGTTGGAACACGTGTACAAAAGTAGAAATTGCATTAATTGCAAGATTCAAGAATATCACGAAGGAAAAACTGCTCGATCTGCGTGTGTGGTCCTATATTTAGAAAATATATGGCTTGAAAGATTTCTTCGTATATATTCTGAGCTTAATATCTTCTGCAGATATGTCTAGAATATTCCCCACTCCACCTCCCTCTTCATCCATCAATTGTCTGTGACTCTTTTGCGGTGTTGAACAGCACTTGTGAGAGGTGCAATTAGAATGCTTGGATGGGCCGATAGAGTCCTGTGTAGCCGCAAAGGCGCGCCCTCAGGGCGGGAATGAGGAACGCCGCGGCTGATATGTCCTTCAGCAGGTCGGCACACTCGCACACCAGCAGGTACATCTTGTCACCCTTCAAGGAGGTGCTTTTGTGGAGCGCAATTCGTCTCAGACCCGCCGTTCGCGGCAAGTATCTGCGCATCGAAACCACCCTTCAATAAATTACCCCATAAATTGAGAGCATCTATATCTCACCTGTAGAGCATTCGAGCGCCTGTCCAATACAGCCAATTCCTCTCGAAGCGCTCACCATCGTCGCCCTCAAACACCTGCAATATGAAGATTTCCACCATTAGCAGGGATTAGAGCGGAAAGCATCAGGTGATCTAGTCCGCACTGTCTTGGCACTTTATCACGCGAAATCCGCATGCAAATATTAGGACGAGTGCTCGAGTGGAAAGAATTTGAGTAATCCACTGCAATAATGTTATCTTTCTCATGGGATTCTGATTACACAGCCGGCAATGTGTGCCGGTCCAGGTGCGCTTCAACTCCTTGAATTAGAATTGTATTTTGCATAATTTATCCACTCGAAATATCACTCTTCTTCTAACTTAATTCACTGATTTTCCTTGCTCTTCTTATCCAATTCAGTGATAATACTTGTTCTGCAGATGATTGTAGAAGAGAATGGGATAGGAAAATTAATCTCTTCAGCGGTGACAGCAATTTTCCCTTTTCTAACACAATTCCGACAACAAATGACTCTTGGATCGAGTCAATGTGTATCTGTGCTAATGCAAATTTATACAAATAATCTTATATAACGCGTGACAATTTATGAGAGTGTGGCTGAAAGCATGTAGCGAAAGCACAACTAACGTCTTCTAATTATTTACCAGCATCACACAATCTTATCTAAGATTTAGCGCAGTTTTCTTCCACTGTGAATGCACAACCAATTTCCGGGCGTCAAAGGCCATAAATTGTGAATGCTCTCGAGCACTTGCTGCCAAATATGCTGCGCTTTGTTGCATTTTGTAGACTGCTCGGCAGCCTGAACATACCTTGTACACACTTATTATGTATCCCGTGGAGGGCGTTTGGGCTTTCCGCAGCGCGCCAGCCTCATTGGAAGTCATCACGAGTGGCGGTCGGCATATCGACGCGACCTCGCTGTACAGATCCAGCGTGTGGGCGGCGGTGTAGCGCAGGTTCTTCGGCTCGAACTTGCACAGCGACGACGTCCGCACGCCCGAGTAGAAGTTCGACGGGTCGGTTTGCGTGGTGTTGATCACGTAATAGGCGATGAAGGGGAATTCGGCTGCGTGAAGATGACACACGTGAGATGCTGTGAAGGTGAAGTGCAGGGATTTCCTGACTTACCGTTCTTCTCCATGTTGGCCAGGAGCATTCCGCCCACCGCCGAATTGCTCTGCTGCACCTCTGACACCAGCTCGGCCGCCACGGCGCGCTGCTTGAGGAGCGGATGCGAAAGTGGGGACTCCAGGAGGGGATCAATTGGCTCCAGTGGACTCATGAGGTGTGCCAAGATGCACAGCTTGGGATCCGACACCTCCAGGACACTCAGTGGCCCCGTGGATTGCTTCTCGTTCGCTTCACTGGGCGCGGGCAGCTGGCCAGAAACAGACACACAGAGCACCATTAGCCTAACAAAGCGTGAAATGCATGAATTGAGGACTCACGGGGATTCCGTCTGGCAGGAAGCGGTTGAGCGACTGCATGGGGATGATGAAGCAGTCTCTATCGAGGGTGGCCAGACTGATTGGCTCCGTTCGCACGCCATTGTGGGCCACGGTGCCGCAATTATTATTGCTCGAATTCCCAAAAGTCACTGCAATGAAGTGGAACGCATTTAGGTGTCCTTCGCCAAAACAGAAAACTCTCAAGGGAGTTGTGGAAGGAATCTCTCCTTCTCTCCAGAATGAATTCAATTTGCGCATTCCAATTTCTACTAAATCGAATTAGGCGAGAGAGAGAGAGAGAAAGAGAGATTTTGTACCGATGACGCCACATTTTACAGGACTTCCTATAGAGATTTTGGCTGAATTTGATATACAGAAAGAATATAGCGATAGAGTGTGATCGAAGCAAATATATATATGTACAGGTTGTCAGGAAGCAGAGATGCAAGATTAGGTACAAAAGAGTGTGGCCCAAAATCAAAAGAGGCGAAAGTAAAGAAGCGGCAAAAAGAGTCAGGTCAAACCTTGGCGCAGGACGGTGGGCGTGGGCACTTCATAGCGCCTCGTGGAGCCCCACTTGAGCAGCGAGAGCGAAGGGCGTCGATCGACAAGCGGCTGCGGCGCGTCTACTTCGTAAATGGCGGTGGCGAGCGCCGAGGGGGCAGCGCCCGCGAGGGGACCGCACCGTGGCTCTGAAATATGTCACAAGTCACCGGAAGCAATGCGCAGAGATCCTTCCGCTTTTTATCACATGAAACGCTGAGTGTGTGCAAAACGCGCGAAGGTGATTTCAGCGCGCGCAAATTTATGTGTGCAACATCGCGGACACGACAGATATTAATGATCGCGCGCAGATGATAAAATTATCACTTGGCACACGTCCGCGTGTCACTATCGCACGAAATCAACACACACGCTCGCTCTCTCATCAGCGGAGTGCTTTTGACATTGTGCGATAGTGTCGTAGGAGAACGAAGAGGGCTGAAATACCTCTCATTTGCAAACTAAAGAGAGAGAGACGATCGAAATCACTGTCCAGAAACACCAGAAATGGTAGAATTAACATTTAGGGGGAAGTGAGGCAGCATTACCACACGCGACACCATTGTTATTCACGATTATCTCGTGAAAACGCAAGGGTTTGGCTTCTAATTCTTAAGCGAAAGTAAGATCTTAGGGTGTTAGCACACGTGCTTCTTCTCGTATTGAAGTTATCCACACTTATCGATACGAATTGCGTGCAATTTCCTTTTTTTCATACAATTTAAGAGGAAAAGTGGATTGAAATTAGTCCTCAAACTGTTGATTTTAACTAACTCCAAGTGTCGATAACTTCAAGGTGAAAAGAAGCAAGTGGGATAACGCACTTAGAGTGTACTATCAATGGTGTTTCGGTGTGCAATGCTGCCCCATCTCTCCCAATATATGTTTGCTTCACTAATAAAATGTTTACAATGTGCTTCTCACAGACAACTTTCCTCCTGTTTGTGTCCTGGAAGAGACTCTTAGAACGTCAGCACATCCCTTCACATACACAGATATATCAGATTGATAGAGACTTTTGGCAAAAGGAGTGATTTTTGCTGCTGGTTGCAAGCTGAAGCTATAAAATGTCAAAGACAGAGTACAAAAAAGAAACAAAGAGTGGGTGACAAAGAGGTGCACAATTTAAAAGACAGAGACCAAAAAATCCACATATAGAAAGCATTTCAAAATATCTACAGAAAGTGTGTGTCAATCTTCTCAAAAATAAAAAAAAATATTACAATCAATCTTATCACATGGAAACTAAAGAAGAGGAAGAAGAAAAAAACTCATCGTGTGTTGACATTTACAGGCATTTTGTGGCTTTAGCTTACAGCTAGCGCTCAATATCTTGGTCAACCCCAAAAACTAAAATCGCGTGTGTTTAGCACGAAAAGGCACCACACCATCATAATCCATATATATATCGCACTTTTTGCGCATCGCGACGCGCGGGAACAGAGAACAGGGAGACAGAGAGAGTGAGAGAGAGAGTCTTTTTTTGGACGATGTTCCGGAATGTTGATGAATACCTTCTGTGTCAGCCAGAGCTGAGCGCGTTGGTGAGAAAAATAAATGGGTTCGATAGTGAACTTCATCTTGCACTGAACAGCTCAATTCGCGCGATCGCTTCACTTGATTCCTGTTGCCACTCTTGGAGTGCTTCAGGCCGCCCATGCCGGACTTGCCGCCACCGCCGCCGCCCTCGCGGAAGTTCTTCCTGAACATCAGATTCATCGCGGGAGAGAGTGGTAAACGAACTTGTGGTGCTTTCCACGAAGACAGCCAATTGGCAACTGAGCGATCTCCGCAATCAAATATGCTCGCCTCTCCACAACAAATATGAAATATATCGCAATATTCGCTGGTCCAACACACGCGGGCTATTTTGGGCCCATATCGCGCCTTTTTCTCCCGATCGTGCGACATCTTCGCCACGGCTAATATTAGCCCTCCGCCACCGCGCTATTCATAGCCTCTCTGTTTATATTTAACACGATTGGTTTCTGAAGAGCCACTTGAGCATCGACACACCTTGATGGCCGCTGATCGCGCGCTTCAGATTGTCTTCAGTGCGCGGCTAATTTCGTCTCTGATCTTGACTCATTAAATCCACTTCGACGGTGAATTTGTCACTATAATTGATCAAGGTTTGCAAACTCTATTTTAGCGCTCGCTAAAGCACTTTCCGGAAAGTCAATCACATTGTAATCTGTCTTCTTCTTTGACTCATTTCAAGTTCAGCTTAATTTTTTGCTTCTATGACTTCAGTTCCTTGAACTGTATTATTATATTTATACTGATGAATGCATAAACAACAGCACAAATAAATCATTCGAATTTTCAACGATTCAAAGAATCAAACTACTCTCTCTGTCTTGAATAAGATGAAAGTTGTCTTATCAGCTTTGAGAATTGAAAATATATGATTTCAGTGAAATTACAGATAAAGAAATGTCTAGTTCTGCGAGCCAAAATGTTCTCATGATTTATTGTTAGATCAGAAAATCATCTGACCAGGGATTTTCTCTCCTTTCAGATCCGATAGGTAATAAATTTTCCATGCTTTTCTTCTGACTGCCGAAGATAGACTTGAACCCAAAAGCTCTCTCACTCACTCTCTCTCTGTTTCTGTCGTGAATTTCAAATTTGCTTCCTTTGTGAACTGGTCACAAATTGTCGTGAAATAGCGCATGAAAGTGTCTCCAGCCACGAAATGTAAATGAAATGAGCTTTCTCGGTGCTAAAGCAGTGGCATTTGGTCACTTTTTGTCCTCTCATGGACGCGAACAGAGCAAAAAAGAGCAGCAAAGCAGCCTCGAGTATAAATACAGTTTTGCATGTCGCGTAGAGAAATCGATCAAACAGTTAATTTAAATGGGCAAATGATGGAGTCTAGCTGATGGCACGTGTGTGCGTCTCAGGTGCGTCTTTGCGAGATGAGGATGTCTTCACCGCCACGCCAGTGCCTCGGATGCCAGGCATTGAGTGCCTAATTGGGTGACGTCTTAGAGAGCGCGAAATGTGGGTTAAATTTAATTTAATTCGACACAATGGTCCCCAGGGTGGTGAAGGCTATTTAAATGCAAGGGCAGCAAGCGCGGGGCCGATTTTGAGCGGCGGAAAAGGGACACACGGATGTGCATTCGATGGCGCGCGCGATGAATAATTTAGCACGATCGAGCGCAGAGCCTTTTTTTTACCTGCTGGACTGGCCTGAATGGCAGACAGCGGAATGGCCAGGACGTTTGGCGTGAGGTCCGTGTCCGTGTAGGCCGCTGTGGAGCCCTTGGCTGGCGATGGGCTCACGCGACTGCCCCGATTTCCGGCCACAGCCGCACTCATCCTGATGTGTGCTCACTGTCCGCACAGCATCCACCGCCTCCACCCCATCACACACACACACACACACTCTGGCACTCTGGCCGTCAGTCGAGCCTCAGGGACTGCACTCCTGCGGGCAGATGGGTCGCCACCGAGGCAGCACAATCGATGGCTTCAGCACAACTGTCCCATTCGCGCCGAATGCCACTGCAGGAGCATCAACGGCAGTATCACACCGAGGCCACGGGAAGGTGGAGAAATCTCTCGCCAGGCTTCGGCGCCGTGCTGAAATCTTCACAGGCGAAACTTTCACCTCACTTCGCGGCCTAAGGCCATCAGCTTTCTGTGGCATGTCTTCGAGAAGGTGCGCAATACTTGCACTACCAAAGGAGTGGGGAATGTGAGAAACAAAGAGTGAATAGCATGAAAAGTAAGATATGCCAGGAGAAGTAGAGTGAAATGATGAATTATATCCGAGAGGATTCATGTTGGAATCTGAAGAAAGATCAAGGAAAAAAAGGAGGAAGAAGAACACAAAAGCAGTGAAGCGTAAAATTGGATGAAAAAAGCAGTCAAGAGCACAGCAAAGAGGAGAATGCAGAGGAATGTGAGACAGGTTGAAAATTTCCAACATTTCAGGGGAAGTGCGGTGTTGGAGTGGAGTGGAGCCGCGCAGGAGGAGGGATATCCACAAGCAGTGCCGCAAACACTGTGTGGCTCCCGCCTAAAATTAGCAGAAGCGCCGCGTCTCTGCGCATCGCAATGCTTTTCCGCGCGTCGCGTGATTTTCCGCGAAATCGCCCAATTTTTTCCCGCGAACAAAGTGCAGATGTCTCGCGATGAGCTTTCCACTGAAAGCGCGAAAGTTTGTGCAGATCAGCCTTTTTCAAACGTCACTGAGAGGAAAATTTAATTTATGAAGTTTTGCCACACAACACACGCTTTCACTTACTGAGGTTATCAGTAAATGAGATTTTTCTCCATGCGAGAGAATTGCATTAAATTCATTAAACATTTAGAGGCACTTTGTGAATATTTTATTGCACTTTCCCAATTGATGTGAAAATGACTGAATGCAAACTTTTCTAATTGATTTTACATAGAGTTTGCTTCCGCAAATGGGGAGCAACTGTGATGTTCTGGAGCACAGAGTTTTCTATTCAATTAGCCTTGTGAAAGCATCTGGTTTTGCTGACTTTTCAAATTGGAGTCCTGCGAATGCCTCTTGGCGGTGGAAAATGTGTTGTAAACAGAAGTTTTAATCAATATTTCCGCCACTCAGAGTGAAATATCAAAGGGAGTGAATGGAAAATTACACCATCAGTGCCATTATCCTTCCTTCCGACTCAGTGAATGACCACAAAAGCGACGAGATTCCTTAATAACTCTCCATCACTGGACACTTACAGCGATGCTGTGACGGGAAAGGAGGAAGGGATAAAAGTGGAACTGGATATTTTTTCAATGTGCGGAAATTGCTTTTATGTTGTAAAATTTTCACTACTTTACAGAGAGAATTTTAGACAGGAAACTGATTGCACAAAGAATGTGTTTTTCATTGTTAGTGGCATTTTATGAACTCACATTGCAAGAGAAGCTAATTTGAACAATGTCTCAGATTGATTTGCAAAGCTAAAGTAATCAAAAGTACAATATTGTGCATTTTATTAATAAACGCAAGAAGACTTTATGAAAACATTCTACGTCAATTGATGGAAAAACATAATATGTATAAAATCTTTGATTAGAGAAACTCATCGAAGCCTTAGCATGATCGATCTACAATCGAGATCATTTCCATCACGACTTATAAATGCGTTTAACTGCGAATTTCTCGTTACACAAATAACTTTCTTTTGGATTAATTAATTGAATTTAGTTAAAGCTTTATAACTTGCAAAAGTTTTACTTAAATTTACAAAAACGTGCAAATGAGGACTATGAGTGGCATAGGAAGTTACTGAAAATCATTCTCTGATAAAAATTTTTAGCTCATCTGTTCACTTTTATTATTTTTACTTACTTTTTCTTCCTCGAAGTTATAGAGAAACGATGGAAACGTTAGTTTAGTGTATGAATGACGCCGTCATGTGTGGAATATCATCTCTACTGAGCCCAGCAACGCTCTCTCACTCTCCCTCTGGTCATATCTCGTCGGCAGAAAAAAGGGAAAAAAGTGCGGCGTGGGAAAAATTTAAATTCACAATAGGGGTGAAAAACTAGGTCACTTTGCATGATAAACAATGCGCAGTGGATTTTCGGGAAAGGGTACTTCTACTGTTCACACTTACGTAATCATCCAGCAATTCCATGTGAATTTATGGTCACGACATCACAGGGAAATTGCTCCAATTACGACCATCATTTTTGATAAGAATCTCATATTTACAAGCTCTTATCTGCCAAGCGGGAAGCAAAAAAACAAGGAGTCTGCGAAGACGTCACTTGATACTCCGCGAGCGCAAATAAGCACGCATCGGAGTTTGTGATTGGCGACGAAGTAGAAAGAAAAATAACAGAAAATCAACACACACCTTTGATATTTTGGTTTTCTTTTCTTTCATAGAGATTTTATTTGCAAATTTCTTGAGTGATGTGTGAGACAATGAGAAAAAAGTCCTCAAAGAAGATCAACTTGAATTATTTCAAAATTATTACTTGTATTTTCCATTTTACATTGTAACAAAGTTGAATTTAAAACACACAGCTACTTTTTTTTTGTTTAAATTTATAACTCCTATTGTGGTTTAAGTGTTTTTTTTTCTTCTTTTTTGCTCATTTAAATATTATCAGCACAAGTACATTTTTTTGGAGGATCTTTTAGCTTTTCATCTTATTTTGCATTTTTTTCTCTCTCTGGACAAATAGTGGAAGATGACTGATAGTTAAACGATAGTTTTTTGGTTGTCTAACGAGAAATTATTATTGATTTGTTTAAAATAGTATTACAATAAGTAGTATATAAGGGTTTTTCTTGGGTTTTTTTTTCATGTTTTGTAAAAAAAAGAAAGTGATAAACATTAATCATGTTATGTCTTTTTATTTACTAAGATTTCGTGAAATTACTCATATATAATATATTTTCTTTAATTTCCATATTTCACTTGTATTTTCTTCTTCTTCTTCTTCATTTAAGACAAAAAGAAAGCTCATCATCGCGGAAAATGAAGTACTTTTATGAGTTGTCAAGTATTTTCTAGATTGGTTTTTTTTCTCTATTTTCCTTCCATTTCACATTTTTCCGTTTCGATATTAGTAGCTTTTCTCTCATGGGATAATTTCTCCTTAAGTTAAATTTGTATTCATAACGTTTTTTTTTAAAAAGACTTGGGATTTGTTTTTTCTTTGCTTTCTTTTGCACAGGGAAACTTATTTGAATGAATTTTTTTGCAAAAGGAAAAGGAATACACACAAGTATAGATAAAATTTTTTCTCTCCATCTTCTTTACGCTAAAATTGTTTTTTTTTTACTTCTTTCGTTAATCATGTCAAATAATTTTTTCAATAGTTTTTTGTGTTTTTTTTCTCCTTTAATGCATTATACTTCTTATATTTATTTATATGTTTTATTACACAGACAAAAATCAAGAAGTACACATAATAGATTTTTTTTTCATTTTCATCTAGGTACACTTATTTTTTTTTTATCTTGCATTCTAGTATTTTATATCTTGTTAATTTTTTTTTATATTTAATTCATGTGGTAGTCAAGAGGTAAAATGCTGTAGTTTTTTCATCATCATCATCTTCATCCTTTTCAATAAATCTCTATATAATTTTCATTGTGTTTTTTCGCTCAAATTTTTTTCTTTTCTCTTCTCTCGTCCACAAAAAGTTTAACGCCAGTGTTGTTGCTGCTTTTGAAGTATATATTTCTTTAATTGTCTCTTTTAGCTCTTTTTTCGCGTGATTGGGAAAGAAAAAAAGACTAAGAAAGCTCACCAATTGAATTTGACTAAAATCACATACCTTAAGATACATTTAAAAGTAGTTTTTTATCTCTCGTCCTTCTTGTCTTTCCGCATTATTTAAAAAAGAAAAAAAAGTCAACTCGCATTCAAGGTTTGTGAGGTTATTTCATCATTATATCCTTTGTTTTATGTTCACATATGAAAATTTATCATAATTTACAAATTACAATAAATAAGGTGGATTGTTTTCTTTTCTTCTTTTTTTTCATCAATATATTTTATAATCCTACCAAGTAAAGTATGCATTTTTATTTATTCATCGTGTATATAAAGATTTTCTCCCTTCACTTCTGCGCCGTCATTCCTCTCATGCGCGCTTTCTTTCGTTAATTCTCTCTCTCTTGCTTTCCCACGTTTACAGCACACACACAGTTGAAGGATATTCAAAAGGTGAGTTTTGAAGAGTTTTTTTTATACCTTAAAAAGACGCCAAGATCAAACTTTGCTTATTTCTTCATTGTTCCGTGTCTTATAATATTTGTTATCTGGGTTTGTTTTACTGTCAATATATATCGAATTATGTTTCCTTTTCTTTAAAAGTTATATTCTCTGCAACTGATGTGCATTTTTTTATTCACTATTTCATCAAATATCCGAGGGAAGTTTTTTTTATTTTGGGTTTTTAGAACTATTTCAAATCGCAAGTTTTCTCTTTCTGCTTTCATCGCAAAATTGTAATCTTTTTCTTCTCTTTCTGCCTCGCTCTCTCTCGTCCGTTTGTATATATATGCTATTTTTGCTCATTTCTTCCCATCCTTTTTATCTGTCTCCATTCCATGTCCTCTTAATATTTAACAACATACATCGGCGTCGAATAACAGCACAATGAAATATTTTACAAAAATTTACACAAATAGATTAGGGATAGTGATTAAATTTAATTAGTTTATCTTATTTGTGTTCTGTTACAAGAATTTAAATTACTTCTTATTTAGATTTTTATTCATATTTTTTTTTACTTCATTTTCACTACAATTCATTATAATTTTTTACTCATGTTTTTCTTTTCCTTCATCAATTTAATCTCAATTTTTTTCTTTTTAAATATTTCCGTCTTCATCTTCTTCTTCATCTGCTGTGAATCAATTTTTTTCCTCTTGTAAGATTTTTTGGGTGTTGTTTTTTTTCTTCAGTTTGTAATTTCCTCTCATAATATATATCCATTCAATAAATTATCCCATAGCAAGGACACCGCATGATGGAATTGCGATTTGGCTACAGTCTTTAACAAATACAAAGGCGAACAAATACCTGCAGCAGCTCACTTTGATGTCATCATGGTGACGAATTCTGCAAAAAGGAGAAGAAATATTCTCATCAGCAAAATGTCATTAAGAAAACAGCATTAGAGACTTCTCTCTCCCTCACCTTCATAATTGACCTGCCCGTCGCCATCGATGTCAGCCTCTCGGATCATCTCATCCACCTCTTCGTCTGTTAACTTTTCACCCAGATTTGTCATCACATGGCGCAATTCAGCCGCCGAAATGAATCCATTGCCGTCCTTGTCGAACACCCGAAACGCTTCTCGGATCTCCTCTTCGCTGTCCGTGTCTTTCATTTTGCGTGCCATCATCGTTAAAAACTCGGGAAAGTCAATTGTGCCATTACCTGCACGCGGAGAAGAAAAGAGCAAAGCCATTAGTGGTGAAAATGTAATTTTTCTCCTTGCATTCACGTCAAAACAATCAGACTAAAAAAAGAAAATTCCCTCCTCATGTGATATTTGCTGTCCCATCAACAGATGTCATTTTTTCACAAGATCCACATTTGACCTTAATTTACCGAAAGAAGAAGAAGTACGGCGTGTAATAAATGCCAAATCGCATGTTTAGGATGTATTTTGTAATCTCTCTAGGTTAAGCATATTACAATTTGCTTATCACAGCAAATTGCAAATTCTCCATTTCTGGAAGATAAAGACCTTTTCATACTTAATTTCTTCATTCAGCTTCAAATTTCATTGACTAAACACAACTTTAGAGCACGCTTCAAGCTCTTATTTTCACAGGTTATGCATATGAATTCGGTATAGACGATAGTGCATTTGTGAATTTACGTCAGGAAAAGCGTCAAATGACGTGCTTAAGGTCGCGTCTTCATGTTATTTCATTTATATAGTTGTGATATCACGTGCATAAATTCACAATTAAATATTAAAAATGTTTAGTCTCAACACAATCTGCCAAGGAAGTCTTTTTTGTCTTTTCAAGTTCAGGAATTCAAGCCTTCTCCTTTCAATATCTTTTTGACTTAAAACTCTTTATAATTTGACTGACTTCAAAGGCCATCCGGTTTATTGCATAACGCAGGCAAAGTGTTAGAAAATCTCAAGACAATACACCTGAAAATATGATATCTACAATAACTCCACTTCATTGATTACCAACCCCACCAATCAATCCACCTTCAATTACACAATCACTCTGATGAGATAATAGAAAGTATTGAGTGATATATTTCACGCGGTGACACAGTGAAGAGGAAGAGGAGGAAAAATTCCCTCAATTGCAACTTTATGGACATGAAATATCACCATTATTGTTGTTATGTTGGCATTTTAACTAGATTTCAATCAAAATTTTCGCATTTATCAATTTTTTACAAAAAAAAAAAAACAGAAAAAATGTGAATGAGAAGGTAAAAGTGCAGAAAATATGTCACAAAAATAGATTCTTCTTCAAAGGCAAATTTTTCTCTTTCTCTCACTCTTCTTTTTGTGTTCTATGTGAAAAACAATTCTCATAAATACTAAATAATCTGTCATATCAGGACATAGTGTGGAAAAATGCGATAAATTTCTTTTCATCCTATATTTAGGGAACGCGCAACACAACAAAGAGCGAGTGAGAGACAATTTCACATTAAATGTTTGATCGATAGAAATGATATAAGTAATAAAAAAAATATGCTGATAAATATTTCACAGACAAAAGTGTAGATATACCTTTTCTCCCCCTCTCCCCCCGCCCGCCCGTCATTTTCATCATACACACAACAAGCACAGTGAGTGAGAGCAGAAGAGATACAACTTTAGTAGTTTAATAGGACAGTCACAACACACCATTTTGTCACCATTTTTTTTTCAATTACAATCAAATATTTATGGCCACACACAAGTCACAAATTAATTGGTAAATTACATGATTCGATATGTGTGCCTCATATTGATTTTCTTCTCTCTTCATTCATTTCATAATAAAATAGTGAGAATTGTAGTGAGAATATTCAATATCGTGTCTCTCTCACTTCTCTTGACATTCGAGAATCATTTAGAATATTTTCTTCAATCTATTGCTCGTGAATGCAAATGTAAAATTTAACCCAATAGAGTCCATACTTCAATTATAATATCTCACACACTCGCTGCTGCTCTCCTGAATTGGCCTCTGTGTGTAATAAATATCCACTCCAACTCACAGCTATTAAAATAATCTGAGATGGGGAAGTGATATTATATAAGAGAGAAGGCACTAAGTGAAAATAATCTTATCGCAATAAAGTGATATTGAGAGTGAATTGAGAGCCGAAGCATTCCTCTGAGTCAGAATTGTCACTCTATCGACACTTCACACTCAGTGAATTATTGTTAAGGTGAGTTGATTGTTCTCTGAGACTTGCAAACACACAAGAAAAATCGATTTTTCGCTCTTTTAACGTAATACACTTAAAAAATAAAATAGAAAATACAAGGGACAAAGAACAGAATACAGTGACAAAACCGTGTGAATGTTATAAATATTTCACACCTTTATAATGATTGACTATCGCTCTTTCTCTTCCCTTCACATTCAGCAATTTATCCATTATTCAACCCTTTGACACACATTTACATCTATATTTTCCCCCCTGTCACAATATCCGCAGGACACAATAATTTTCCCACACTTTTGTGACGATTTCCAAGAATTAAAAAAAAATCAAATTTCCATGGAAATTCATCAGCAAGTGTCTCCCTTCTCCCCCTTTTTTTCTCCTGCTGCGCCTTTGATCATATCGACATCAGTCACAATCCAACTATATAAACAACAAAAGTGAGAACATGTTTCTCTCATCTGACATTGTTACATTTTCCACGGAGATAATTTATCGCATTTTCACGCATTTATCGCGCGCCTCTTCAATCACACAAAAACATACATAGAGAACAACTTTTTTCTCCCCCTTACCATCGGCATCCACTTCGTTTATCATGTCCTGCAATTCAGCTTCTGTTGGATTTTGTCCTAGCGAACGCATCACAGTTCCCAATTCTTTCGTGGTGATCGTGCCATCGCCGTCTTTGTCAAACAGGGAGAAAGCCTCTTTGAATTCGGCAATTTGTTCTTCCGTTAATTGGTCAGCCTAGAAATGAGAAAGAAACTTAGAGAAAAAAAAAAGCACAGAATCTTCGAGAATTCATATTAAATCATGAAAGTATGGAATCAATGTAAATTTCCCCTGCATGTAAAATGTAATAAATGAAAATATCGATTCACTTATTTCTGTGTGCTTGCCTGCCGTCAAATTCATCGCACACACACACACACGCGCAATATTTACAATAATCATCATCACACAAGCGTACACATATTACAAAAAAAATGATATCATTTTCCTTCCTATGAATTTAAGTCTTGGAAGATTATGTGAATCACACACATTTTTACTGGACAACGAAACTTTATGGAAAGCAGTTTCCAGAGATGGAAACAGAAGACTCATCAACACATCTGAATATATTCACTTCCCCGGAATGGAAGCAAGTTGTTGGCTGAGCAATTAAGAAGAATGTGAAAAAAGCATCAGCACCAGGCGAAACGATAGTCGGAAGTGAGCATAGAACGAGCTGTGAATATCATAGTTCTGATATAATAAGATGTAGTTTTTTTTCCTTCGTCTCTTCTCATGTTAAAACATGATCATGAGAAAGTATTGTGAGTCATTTTTGTGGAATTTTTACTTTGTACCCTCAAAATCTCACTAAATTCTCTTCTCTCATTCTGTCTCTCTCTCTCTTTCTCTCTCAGCATATCTCAAACATCAAATCGATTTTCACTCTACACGGCAATTTTATCCACCCAAAGAGAGCATGAAAAGCGACACAGAGAGCGAGAGAGTTAGAGAGACGAGACAAGTCCGCATAGAAGAAAAGTGTAAAGTTAAGGCGAACACACTGAGGGTTGGCAATAGTCAGAGAGAGAGAGAGAGACAGAGAGAGATAGTGTGAGAGAGTGTAGTTAAAGGGAGCAATTACTGGTGTTTATGTAGCAGCAATATAGACAACTCTATCCCTGCACAACCCTGTAATTCCATTTGATTTTCACTTTGCACCCTCACCCATTAATCTTTGGAATACACTCTGCACACACTCTCTCTCTCTTTCTCTCTTCTCTCTCTCGCCACACACACATTTTCCACCCATTTTTCCAACATGCCTCGGCCTTTCCTTCCCTCAAAATGGCCTTTCATACTTCCCACCAGCCGAAGGACACTGCGAAAAAGTAACCCCCACACCCCCTCGTCTCTTCGCACACACAACACACCAATCTTTCTCCACCATCGCCTCTTAAGCCATGTCGAAGGCAAATTAAAGAGGGCCCAGCAGAAGGTGGGTGTTCCTCTTCTATATGCTGATTTCTGAGGTCTCTCGCTCGTTCTCTCTCTCCCTCTCTCTCTCCGTGGATTCAAACACACACCATATTGTGCCTGGGAGCTCCGCAACTCTCGCTGGCTTTGAAACATAGCACAAAACACGATATGGCGGCGGGTGACAAAAGTCCGCAATGCGGCAAGACGAAAGCATTGACGACAGGTGACGAAGAAAATAACACAAAAATGCCCAATTACAACACATCACACATCTTTCCCATCACAGACCATCTCTACTCCGGATCCGGGATCACCCCAGGCGCGCCCCCATCAATACACACACACGCACACACACACCCATGCACACACCCACATTCACACACGCGGAGTTTCCGCCAGCCACAGCGCCCCGTCATCATAACCCCGAAAAGGAAAATCGATCGTGTGGTTGAGAAATTTGTGTGTCTACTTTGAAAAAGAACAAAAAAAACGACTCCTCCAACGCCCCCAATTTTATAGTTTGTCCCTCGAAGATATTACATTGACTGCAATGTGTAATGATATGTGGAATGATTTTGGATAGGAAGAATGTGAGGGAAATAATCTTTACCATTTCTTGTTCTTAATATATATTAGAGGTGTGTCCGGGATTTAAATCTAACTCAGAAGCGGCGTGTCACACACACAAGATTCTTCTAGATTTGCTCTGCGCTTTTGTGGGTGGTTGATCCTGTGTCGCAGGAAGTCTTCTCTCACAAAAGTCTTTTTGCCTTCTGTCTCTTCGCAGCGTCGGACTTATATATGTATGGTATATAAAAGTGTTTTCACTACAATTTTTTTTTTACTTCTTTTTGTTAAGAAAGTTCACAACTTTTTTCTTTCCTCTTTTATCAGGACTATATATTTTTCTTCCTATCTTCCGTTAGGGATATTTTCTCCGCGCGCGCACAGTAAAAACTTCTCTCCCCTGTGAGCTTCAAATTGGAATTCAAGTAAAATAATCGCTTCTCGACTCTTTTTATCTTGGGTTTTTCTCTCGCACTCCTCGCCAGTAAGGGAAGGTCAACCAAACACACTGACTAGTCACTTGCAACTGACTCTCAGTCTTCACGAACGCAAAACCCCTATAATATTCTCTCTCGCATTGTCTCTCTTTTCCTCTTGCATCTCATTCACACACTCACACACGCGCGCGCGCGCGTACACACAGTCGCGAAATAATGCCACACGGCGCACGCTCGCTTCATACAATTCAAATGGAATATTAGAGGAATTTTTATAGTAGAGAGCGCCGCTTTGCGCCGTTTAGCGGTATTATCACAAGACAACAGGGCCACTCACCGCATCATCACAGTCAGCCCCATTTGCCGTACTGCGCCCCAAACCCCCGCCACGAGAGCGCACACGGACTCCGGAGTATCCTTAACCCATCCTCGGCAGCAAGGCCGATCAACAGCAGCATTACGACGGGAGCAACAGCGCATTATGCCTGGGACTTGCGTGCGCGAGAGAAAGAGAGAGAGCCAAGGCGAGGCCATAGCTCTCTTGTTCACACTTTGACATCGTCCAATTCCAACATCTGCAGTTCCAGCTTTTTGCAAGCGCTAAAGCACTTGGACATTTTCCAAAAAAAAACTCAATTTCCGCCACTCTCAATTTAGTGAGATACATTCATAATGGGTGGAGCTTAGCAATAGGCGGGACTTAAGAGAGTTAGTCACAATATGCATTGGAAATGAGCTTATCCTGACCAATATTTCTCGGATGTTTTCATTCAGTACAACTTTCAGTACAAATCTGTTTTAATTCTGAGTAAGAAAACTGAGCATTTTTTGAGCTAGTCATTAGTCATCATTCTTACATAGAAAATTTAATTTTGTTTTCGTGCTTCTGATAATTCTCCTAAGATAATTCAGTATCGGGGATTTTTTTTTCTTTTGCTAAGCACTCAATTTTTTTATGACGATATTTAACCCAGTTGAGTGGTATTATTTTGAACGAATAATTGCCATAATTTCGTTGTAGGAAATTCCATAGATGAATAGAAACAATTTTGCTAGTTCACAATACAAAAATCGTCTAATAATTACAACAATCCGATTAAATCATAGCAAATCTGCTTTTTAAACCCCGGAAAACTCGACAAATTCTTCCCAATTGTCTTGGGATTCAAAATTTGGCCAGCAAAGGGCTCCGAATGGCGTGCAATAAGGCTTCTGCCTAAGTCCACCGCCTGGCGAGAGTTGGGTATAAGACAAGAAATGCAGCATGAGCGTATGGCCCTGGGTATGGATCCCCAACGAAGAAAGAGAGACTCCGCGCAGCTGTCGCAGTGCACATTTTTCGCTCAAGCGCCAATATCCGATTACGACTGATGAACATGGCGGACGGTGTTTGCCTTTTTGCATAGCCCATTGCGAAAGAGTGCAGACAAATCGACTCACCATCTTTCTGCCCACTTCCAGACACTTCCTCTCGCCGCTCTACGTCGCTGTGCAGAGCCTAGACGTTGGGGGATGGGCGGGGGGTGGCGCGCTTTGCTGGAAACCGGCGTGGCGCTCTCTCTCTCTCACTCTCGCTCTCTCGCGGACTGCCGATGTGTTGGTGGCGGACGCGAGCGTGTGTGCGCCTGTAGTTCTCTGGGTGCGGTTTGCGATAGAGATTGTTGGCAGCGCCTGTGTTCTGATTGGCTCTCGTCTACCTGCAATGCGTCAATTTTCACTTTTAAACTCAGAAACCGCTTCAACGGTCACAAGCACCGAACGGGAGCTATTTGGGGCTTTTCCGCTCCCGGCCTCGCGATGATTTACCACCGCGCTGGCAAAATAAACTCGTTTGGGGCAGAGAGACGCTCACGTGGATGTCTGCATGCAGCAGAAAAATATTTATTCACAGCACCATTTGGCACTTTTCCACGCTATCTTATCACATGAGCGCGTTGCGGACCTTTCGAGGCCACGCCGCATGCCGCCCCCTGCGTGTCGCCCTAATTTCCTCGGGAAAATCCCCTTGCGTGGCTACATCGCGGCCCCAAGTGTCAAAAGCCACGGAGCTGGATTGATTGGGAAAATCCCCGCCCGGACGCACGCCGCCGAGGCACAAATTGCCATCTCGCGCGCGCCTCTGAAACCCCATCTCGCAAGGCGCCTAATTGGATTTGCCAGCGACATGGTGAGATGTGAAAACCACCTGCAGTCCTTCTATCGGATTACCCAGTCTGGGAGGGTGTGGAAAATTGCGATAACAAGTGGAGGAAATCCAGAGAAAAGTCAGAGTGGGTTTGGGGAGAAAAAAAAAATGACCCGTCATGCCTCTCTGCGCAATGCAGATCAATTGAACAGTATTACGATTGAACCATAAAGATATTACCGTTTATGAGTGTGTCAGCATATTCCTGCAGAGTCACACGCGATGCTCGATGATCTATTTGCCTGATTTTCTCTCTTTTTCTACGCTTTTCGCCCCGCAAAATGCCTTCGCAAAATTCTTAGCACGACGCTCTCGAAAATGACAGATTCACAGTGCGCGCGCGCGCCATCTGCGTTCGGGTACTTCGGCTCGCATGCCAGTCATCGTCGCGCGGTGGATTTTCGCGTCAAGCGATCACAAGTGTAAACAAAACCAATTGCAATCACGGAAAATCTCGTGGAAAAGCCCCCTAAAATGCTCCCCAAGTGCACACAGTGCGACAGAACTACGTCTGTGATGTGGTGGAATGTCGCGAATGGGGAAATCTGCAATGAGTGCAACGAGACGAAGAAGAATGGCGATGGCGATGATTGTTCAGAGGAGAAGAGCATTCGCAAGAGCACGAGAATCACCAGGATGAGGATTAAGTACAATGCGGGCATTGTCAGGGGCATTCCCAAGGGCAAATCGAGGCGAAATATTTTCAAGAAGGCCCCACCGACCAAAACACCCACTGTCACGGCCACGACCACCACCATGGAGAGTCTCTTCTTCGGCCAGACTTACTTTCAGGTCGGAGACATCGTCTCCCTGGTGGACAAGGAGCAGAACCTGTACTACGCACAAATCCGTGGACTTTTGCAGGGTGAGACAAGTGTTATTTGCGTGCGCGGGGAAGAGACACTAAACGGTTTGTTCATTTGCAGACAGTTTCTGCGAGAAATCCGCCGTGATTACTTGGCTCATCCCGACAACAGACAGCCCGCCGCCGAACGTGGAATTCGACCCGGCCACCTACTTGATCGGCCCCGATGAGGACTTCCCGCGGAGGCTCTCCACCATGAAATTCGTCATGCACGCACCCAACGACTATTACAAGCAGAGCTGCCCTTATCCGAAGCCTTATGCGCTCGATGGTCAGGATATCGATACAAAATCGTATATTTGGTCGAGACTCTAGACAGCCTCTCAAGCTTTTTCATACACAAACGGGCATTCCAAAAGGACGAGTACATATAGAATTTTGTACTTATTGCATAAGTAGATCACAGTCGATAATCTCACGCCTCGAGATTGTTGTAAGGCACGCGCGGAAGACCTTTGTGCAGCACATAGGCGACCATCATGGTCAGGAAGCAGAGGAAGACGCCACCAGTGCTCACGGCGTTGAAGGCTGACGGGAATGTGTCGATGGTGCTGGTGTAGATGATAGTGTAAAGAGGCGCCGAGCCGATTGGCGACACGGATTCCAGCGCTGTGACCAGCGAAAACACCTTCCCAATCTCACTGGCCGGCGTCACGTTGGAGATCACCGCTCTGCCCATCGGCCCCGAGATGCTCTTCAGCACACCCACAGCGACGCCAAAGTACAAATCCGCCGGCGTGACGGCCAGCGTGCGCGCTAAATTCTGCAGACAATCACTGGCAAACGCCACGGCGGCTATCATGGCATCGGACATCCGGAAGATCTTCTTGAGCAGCGCAATGGCGCACAGGGCACCCACGAGCTGCACCACAATGCTGACGGACTCATAAATGGTGTAATCACGAATTGTCCAGCCAAACTTGGCGCGCGTGAAGAGGAAGAAGACCGTCGCGGTGCCTTCCATGATCGCCAGCGAGAGCACGAGGCCGAAGATGGCCAGCCAAATGATGGCTCGCCTGTTGTCTGGGCGAGGCTTGAAGGACGTCACGAGCATATCACGGACATGGTCGAAGCGGAAGAGTTCGCGGAATTTTGACTGGAAAGACAAGAAATGGAATGCTTTTTAGTTACAGGAAGAAAAAAGTGTTGAGAAGGTGAAATTCATTTGATTCACTATTTTAAATAATAAATTCTGTCGTTTTGGATTAATCAATAGTGAACCTAAGTTTGTCTTGAGGGCATTTTCTAGCTTATCTGCATGTTTTTCATGTGGTCTATTATAAAATGCGTACAAAATAACGTGCATACGAGACGAGTGAGCTTTAATACGATATGAATAGTTTATCATTTTATGCTTCAGCTCTGATAAATATGAGTGACGGAAAGGGACGTTTGAAATTTTAATGTACTATTGAATTGCGGGGAAAACTGAATTTAATTATTCACTCCACTCCTTTCAATAATAAATCCAAAACGCTCAATTTATCGCACGATAGTCATTGGGAACACCATCAGCTGACCAAACGCACACTTAAGACACAAAACGCCTCGTCATATAAAATGTTATTCCCCGCATCGTTTCAATCTTGGCTCAGAAGGTGATAAATTTTGAGTATTTCTCCCACCCTTTGACTGTGACTCAACGATTCTTTTGCTCACCCCCTGGAAATCGGGACAGAAGACTGTCTCGGCGACGCACAGCCGGATGTGGAGCAGGCCCAGGAGGCAGGAGAGCGCCGACACGGCGAAGACGGTGGCGGCGCTGGTCCACTGCAGGATGTAACTGCTGCTGATGGAACCGACAAACAGCCCGGCGTACAGCACGCCTTCCATCACGCCCATGCGGATGGCGCGATTCTTCTCCGTCGTCACGTCCGTGAGGTTGCAGAAGACGCCCGTGATGAGGGCACAAGTGCCGCCGGAGAACATCACGGGCGCGTACGCGAGGATGTAGAGCCAGGGATTGAGAGGAGCGCTCGCGGAGGCGAAGGCAATGCCCGCCAGCAGGAGGTACACGCAGCAGTAGCCTGGAAAGACAATATTCACGCCTCACTCTTGGCCCTGCTCAGGATCTGTGATTTGTGTGCCCAATCAATACCCGGAAAGTTGCGGTTTAGGCTGACTTGAATATTTAATCATGCTTTGGTGCGGTTTTGTCAGCACAACTTCGGCAGGAATTCCTCCACTTTAGCACTTGTGGTCGTATCAGAAAAGTTTGCCAAAGTATATATTGTAGTCTCTCGAAATTCTCTATTGATTATCACATTACAATGTTGGCTAAGTATTGAGGGAATTTAGCTAAATTGCTAAGCTTATATTAAAGCAATATCTTGCGATTTATCGCATGTTGTAATTATTGCTGTTTTTTTTATCTGGCCATAAGTGGAGAATTGAGAATGCACGAATTGTCTAGAAGTAATTCTCAAGTATGTCCAGATAAAATTTGCTCTTGAGATTCTAGAGACTAAATAGAGTTATTGGAATTTGAGGCAATTGACTTTTTTCTAATGCATAATTCATTGTTGCGTAGTAGTTTCATGCGATTTTATCAATGTTCAAACGGAATTATTCTGGGTAATTTTAATATTCTCAGTAACAGTCAACAATTTCGCCACTAGTTTTGACGAAAACAAGTATTTTTTGTGCTCAATAGAGAGTGTTTCTTCAAGAATTGTAATTATTTGCAAGCTATTCAGCACTTCTTCTGCCGCACACTGTGCAATTCCTCATCGACCTTATAAGACTTCCTCCCATTGTGGACACTTTCCCGCTCACCTGAATAGCACGCATACAGCAGTGGCTTGCGGCCGAACTTGTCTGACCAGGGGCCCAGGAAGAAGCTGCAGATGGCCGGGAAGATCTGCTCGATCAGCGAGCGCACCAGGATGATCTTGGCTGTGTAAGGTTGCACTTGTTGCTCCAGATTCTGGATGTACTCGCTCTCGTTGGCCGTGCCCAGCTGCTGACAGTCGCTCGCGTTGAAGCCCAGCAACTCTGTGCAGGTCTGTTGCACTACCAGATTCGTGAACACGGGTCCGGCCAGACTCCAGCCGAAGAAAATGAGGAAAACCGCCGGTTCGACGGTGAATAGGGGAGTTTTGCGCTCGTTCTGCTGCTGCGCCAGTGAGTCTGGCTGCTCTTCAAGGTCTTCAGCAAGTAGATTTGTTGTGGAAAATGTGGGATCGTCACTCTCCTGACCATTTTCTTCACTCCGATACTCCATTGGGCTTCTGGAGAAGATGCACCAAAAATACGTAAGTAAATAAAACGAAACCACTGATTTCACTGTAGTTTTGATCTTACGTAATTCTTTAATTAATTTGACGAATCAAAATCTCTCTTCTTGACGTGATGTTGGAGATGGAACAAAGAACTTTTTATTGCGAATTGGTGGGAAGCGTGAGAGAAGTGATAAGGAAGCAGAGAAAAAGTAAATCTCAAGGTAACTTCATCGCGACTGGAAATCACACTGAACACTGACTGGCAGAATGTGGTGGGTTCTTCACTGGGTAATGGGGTGCTTATCTGGCGATTTCAAGGGGAAGAACTCACGAGAGTTTTTGTCTTATCACGAAATTAAAAGCATTTTGTGGCCAGGTGATAAAGTTGTTTTGGCGAACTAAAACAGCTGATTCATTGGGACACGCGTGTTTCCCCTCCTTTTCTGCCATGCCAGTATTGTGATGGTGGCATAAATAAACCGTCAAAAATCATTCATCTCACAAAACCGGCAAATTAGTTTGTTTGAGAATTTCTCAATGGAAATTTATTATATTTTCCACCAGTCAAAATGAGTGTGATTCTATTAGCACTTCTACTTGAGAGGAAGATACGACGCAGGCGAGAGACGAGGCACGTACACCAAAAACGTACAAATCGTGAGGAAAAATCGACATGACAATATGGATAAGTTTGTTGTGATAATGAATGTTGCATTACAGATTTGTGATGCAGATCTGCGAATATTGAACCTAAATGCCAGTTCTGGAGGATCTGAGAGGGACAATCTGATATTCTATGCTTCTGATGTCAACAGTGCATTGCGCGAAAAATATGCCGAGGGAGAGAGAAACAATTGGCTCCTTGCAAGCGATGCTTATCATCATTTTCCCTGGCTCATGACGCCTGTGACAAATCCCCAAAGCGTGCCGGAAAATTCTTACAACAGAGCTCACAGGAAGTGCCAATTGGACGCTGTGAAGTGCATTGGTGTCGTGAAGAGTCGCTTCCGATGCCTGAGCAGACAGAGAAGCAAGCAAAAGACACTGATGTACTCTCCGGAGGCAACAGGGAAGCTCATTAAAGCCTGCTGTGTGCTTCACAATGTCATGATCCAGCACGATTATGTGCTGCCGAGTGAGGAGGAAGTCACGGAGGAGCTCGAGAGCCTGCCAGAGAGAACGGAAAATAATGCGCGAGCCATAAAAGTCGAGGAGAGTGACGAGGACGCTGAAGAAAGGACACTTGTTCAAGCAGGAAGGAGTATAAGAAGCCAGATAATAGTGACAAATTTCTAGGTAAACCCACAAAACATGCTAATTTAGGATCATCAAACTCCTTTTTATTGAAAAAATATGAAAGTACGAAAATTTATATATAATTCTGAACATTCTGAATAATTATTTTGTCGTTCAATGAATTATGGAATTCTATTTGAAATTTTACTTGGCCTTTCTTGGCCTCAAAGTCATCTTTTGTGGCTCAATAACCTCTTCAGACTTAATCTTTTCCTCCTCATCCTTCTTCTTGTTCTTTTGCTTCGCTACTGTTGAATCAATCGCCTCCTTCACCTTTCGCGGCCTTCCGCGGGACTTCACCTTTGGCTCCTCAATCTCCACAGTGCTGTCCACTTTCGGTGATGTTTTGTCTTCAGTTTCTTCTTCCTCTCCAGCTGTTTTCTTGGCTCTTCCACGTCTTGGAGAAGCTTTAGCAGTCTCTTCATTCTCCAGAACCTTCAGTGTGACCTTTTTGGTGCGCTTCGGACGATCTGGTGTCTCTGTTGTCTCCTCACTGACACGATCTTCAGCTGGCTTTTTAGCTAGACGTCTTCGCCTTGACGATGGCTTCACCACTGCCTCTGGGCTTTCCTCAAGTCTCACCAGTTCCACTGTCGCTTTCCTCAGTCGCTTGGCAAGAGCAGCACTTTCTGCAGTCTGATCTTCAACGTCGGGAAGTTTCTTAGCTGGCCTTCCACGTCTTGGAGAAGCTTTAACGCTCTCCTCATTCTCCAGAAGCTTCACAGTTGCTTTCTTCGCACGCTTTGGGCGATCTGGTGTCTCAGTTTCCTTCATTTCCTCATCGTCTCTTCCAGGGCTTTGAATTTCCTCTTGCACAGGCTTTTTAGCTGGCCTTCCACGTCTTGGAGAAGCTTTAACGCTCTCCTCATTCTCCAGAAGCTTCACAGTTGCTTTCTTCGCACGCTTTGGGCGATCTGGTGTCTCAGTTTCCTTCATTTCCTCATCGTCTCTTCCAGGGCTTTGAATTTCCTCTTGCACAGGCTTTTTAGCTGGCCTTCCACGTCTTGGAGAAGCTTTAACGCTCTCCTCATTCTCCAGAAGCTTCACAGTTGCTTTCTTCGCACGCTTTGGGCGATCTGGTGTCTCAGTTTCCTTCATTTCCTCATCGTCTCTTCCAGGGCTTTGAATTTCCTCTTGCACAGGCTTTTTAGCTGGCCTTCCACGTCTTGGAGAAGCTTTAACGCTCTCCTCATTCTCCAAAAGCTTCACAGTTGATTTCTTCGCACGCTTGGGACGATCTGGACTGTCTGGAGCAGCAGTTTGACTCGCCTTCGCAGCTGTCTTCGCCACCTTACGCGCTCCGCGTTTCTTCGTCTCCACAGTTGGAGATGATGGGACTGCAAATTGCACAATCTTCCCCACCATTCGTCCTCCACGTGACTTCTCAGACGTCGTGGATTCTGCTCTCTCCACAGATCCTGTCACTTTCAGGCTCTTCTCCGAATAATTCACATCTTTCTTCCTGTTTCGTAGAACTCTCCTCAACATGCTATCATCTGACGGAGTGTTGTTCTCCTCTTGAGCCTTCCTCCGCCGGGGATTCATCGGTGTGCTCGTGACACCTTCGCCCAAATCCAGAGACAAATCAATCACTGAGAGTGCCATGCTCTGGACGATTGCCTGTTTTCGCAGAGAAATCTCACGAACGCCACCAACATCTTCAGTGTCCTGATTAAAGTACACAGAATGTTACTATAAAAAAATCTCTAGAGGACATAAAAAGAAACTCACCTCAACAACACTCTCATTGGGAGTCACATTGCTGTATTTGTCCGAGAGAACCTGTAGAGTATTGTTGGCGCGTCGAGGAGTTGTTGCTTCCGTTGTTGTGGTGGAGACAATCGAATCGATCCACTCTTGAATCCCCTGCCGATCAATATCCACCTCCGGCGGTGACTTCTTCTGCTTCTTCGGACTCTCCTTCCGTGAATATGTGTGCTTAACCGATGGCATCGAAGTGCGTCCCTTCAGGGAGTCAAACAAGTCATCCATGCTGGCATCGAGCTCAATTACCTTCACCTCACTCGATGACGATGAAGAGGGCTTCGGTGGCGTTTCGCTGTCCTTCTGGACAGCAACTTCCTCCTCTGGAATGCTGTACAGTGCGCCCAAGTCTGTTAAGTCGTGGGAAAGATCATCGGTATTCACTGGTTCCTTGAGAAGTTCCCTAACTCCAGTCATTTGGTAGGACATATCATGTGACGTTGAGGGTTTCATCAAGTCCCGGACACCAGCATAGTTGATTGATACATCATCTTTAGGACCTTCCTTCAGCAACTCCTTCACACCAACCAGATTCACAGACATCTCAGCATCTGGAGACTCTCGCAGAAGATCCTTCACACCTCTCAAGTTGATGGAAAGATCAATTTCTGATTCCTTCATCAATTCTCTCACACCTCGCAAGTCCACTGAAGCCTCTTGTGCATCTGGACTTTTCATCAGCTCACGAATTCCAGCAAATCTTATTGAAGTCTCTTCTGGCTTCTCTCTCAACACATCTTTAACACCTCTGAGATCCACAGAATCATCCTGATTGGGCGGTGTCTTCATCAATTCCTTCACACCAACGACATTCTCCAACTTGTTGCTGTCTTTCGGTGTCTTCAGGAGATTCTTCACACCCGGAAACACCTCCAGAACATCTCGTTTCTCCTTGCCAGGCGTTCTGAACAACTTTCGCACACCCACAACATTTGTCAAGTCATTCACCGGTGATTTCACCACATTGAAGATCTCCTTCACGCCACCAACACGTCTCAGATCATCAGAATTCTCCTTCGGTGTCTTCAGCAGCTCTCGCACACCCTTCAGATTCGGCGTCTTCGGCTGCATCGCGAAGAGCAGCTTCTTCCTGGTCACATTATTGCTCAAGTTATCCAGAGGACTGCGTCGCACCTTCGAAATCCTGTCAGACGTTACAGCTCTGCGCGTGACACCTCGTTCGGTGGGTGTGGAAATGTTCTCCTTGTCCGTGATATTTGCCAAATTTTCCATTGTCATCAGCGACGGATCCTCACTCACCATGCTCACAGTCTTCTCGCCAGTCGTGTCAGAGCAATTCAGCTTGCTGAGAGTGCTCTGACCAGTTCGCGTCTTCCTGGCAGACGTCACTGGGCGCCTGGACAGTCGCACGGTACTTCTGGGCGTCGCTGGAGTTCTCTTTTCAGTTTTCGGTGTCTTTGCCGGCGTGACTGATCCCACAGCGGACTTGGAAGCCGATCGCAGCACTCGCTGAGGAGTCGCAGGGATGAATTTCACACTGTCCTCGAGAGTCATCTCATCAGAGTCCTCGATAGTTATAATTGACTCATTTTCCTCGGGAATTTCAAGTCTTTTCACCTCAATTGGCGTACTTTGAGGCAATCCGCCGAAGTCTACACTCACTGGCGCCACTGAAGACGGCGTCTTCATGCTCCGCGTCATTGCTGGGAACTTCATGGGCGTCTTGAAGATCTCAGGTGTGTCAACGCGAACGGCCGCCGGTGTATTTAGATCAATTAAATTCACTGATTCTCTAATTTTCGGCGATTTCAGCGTCGATCCTTCCATTGGCGTTCCATAAACACTCTTCGATGCCTCAATTGCTGTATTGCTCGTCAGATTGTCCACAATTGTCACCTCTTCGGCTGAGCAATGCGCCCTTGTGGTATCTCTCTCCACGGACTGACACCTCATCTTGTCTCTGATCTCAGTGAAGACTGACACAGTCATGTCCGGACCCATGCGACGAAGCTTTGTCTGCAAAAATCAGGAAAAACACAGTCAAATCTGTGGTGAAAAGAGCAAGAATATCCCAAAATCATCTACCTTCCTTCCAGGCTCAGACTTCCAAATACGTCTTCTGTCCTTGACACGACTCACATCCGGCGTGAGACACTTTCCCAACGTCTCCGGAATGCTGAACTCCCACTGAAGCTTGTGATTGAACACTTCAATTGTGTCTCCGGACTTCAGGAACTGCTTTCTCGTCACTGGCTTCGCATTCACCACAACCGGATGGTCCACAGAGTAATTGATGATTTGTACCTGTGAACAAGGAGGAGAGAGGCACTTGAGAATCACCAGGGAGTTTCCGGGAGTGTCCCTATTCTAACCTTGTCCAGCTTTCCCATGGAAATCTTGCAATGAATTGGCAACGCATTGGGATTCCTGAGGCGGAAGAGGCATCGTACATCCTTCCCGAAGCACACAGATTTCCCGCGAGTGGTGTAGGCAATCTTGTTCAGCCCATTTTTCTTCCAGTAAATGAGCTTCCCTCCCAAAAGTGATGACATTTCACTGTATGAATTGCGCTCTCTGGAAGAAAAAAACAAACGCACGAATTACACACAATTCACCACATTTCCACACAAAACTCCATCACCAGAGGTATTAGACGAACCTCTTCTTGGGTTTTCACTCAGAAAATGCACTTGAAATAACCACAGAATGGTAAATTATGGTGATTTTTCCACAAAGACGCTCACAGAGACGCCACAAAATCAATCGTTGTGAAATAAATTCAAGCCGTTTGACAGCGCTAACTGTGAGTACTAAAAAATTTCCGTTGCAATTTACAAATGTCGTGCAGAGTATTTGTGGCCACAATAGAAATTGCGGTTTAAATAAAATCTTAATGCTAGAGCTGATAAGAAAATCCGGGGGGTTTATCAGGTGAAATTTCTGAGTATATTTTTGAATGACATAAGAATATTGGAGAATAACAAGAATATTTTTGATAAAATTAAAATATTCTCCATATCCAACGATTATACTGAGTATAATTCTGATTTAGGGGAGAAAATCTCTGACATTAGCGGGATGATAACGAATGGTCCAATGAGAGAAGCTCTTAAGTTTGGCTGCTTTATGAAAAGAAGGCAGATAAATTGCAAAATGACGGTAATTGCGGTGAAAATGCAACAGTTGGATTCTACATAAGATTATAAGTGGAATGGATCAAAAAGAAAGGGAATTCAAGGTTGCCTCTGGCGCGCATGGATGCCAATAATAGAATCACACTTATGCCGACCCACAACGTCACCCAGATAGATGTGATTGAGGAAATTGTTCTTACACGAATTCCCTCACACAGTCACCCAGTTCATCAGAGGGTCTCCAGAATTCCGTGCGATTTTTCTCGACGGATTTGCCAGCCAAAAGCCCATGGAGATCCTAACGTTGCGATTATTTAGTGTGAGATTTTTAATTGGTTCAAACCGCGCGCAGAAAATCACCGCAGAACTTGTGATAAAAGATAAAAGCCAGAGAATTGAAATCACCCTATGACTTGGCATAGTGGCACAGTCTGTGAACAAATAGAATTAGACAGAGAGAGGAGAGACGCGCAAATTTCACTTAAACACCATCCGGACAGCATCCGTGCGTTGCCTCAGTTGATTCAATCACTCTGATCAAGTCGCATGATCTTGCCCATCATTCCCACACAGCAAATTGCTCAATTCGATCATCGCAGTGCTTCCGCAAAGTGTCTTATTCCTGTGTGTGCACAAAGAAATGATCCTCGCGCGAGTGCTCAGGACGCTTCAGCAGCCAGGACTGCGCCTCTATCACTCCAGGAGGGCGGCGTCTCCGCCCAGAATCCTCATAACCGGTGAGTCTTGACGAGCCTTCTCTGGCGCTGAGCCAACTTCTCATGCCAGCAAGTATGTGCTCGTGTTGCCGAGGGAATTGCATCAAGTGACCATCTTCATGGTCAGAGTTGATTTGCAATTGAGATACAAGTTCAATGATAAATCTCGCTCGTGCGACTCGCGCATATTTTAGCGATAATTGTAGGAGGAGGAAGTGGTCTTGTGGCGTTGCAAAACCACATCAAATCTCTTCCAATAAATTCTCGGGTTTATACAATTGTTGAGCACTTTTTTCTTTAAAGTTCGCGCTCATTAAATGCTTACAGAATGAGTGCGAAATTCTTCGTAAATAACTTATCTATTTTTACTCCTCCAGGCGGTCTTGGGCAGTTGGGAACGGAGTGCGCCAAGCTGCTCAGAGGCCACTTTGGAACGGAATCTGTGATACTGTCGGACATCATAAAGCCCAGCCAGGCTATCGTGGACAGTGGACCCTACATCTTCGCCGACATCCTCGACTTCAAGGTGAGAAAATGTCTGGTGCATAAGTGATGTGAAAAAAAGTCTTAAAGTATCGATAAATTTTCCAAATAGACGAAACGTTGGAGGGAAATTCTATTCAGCTTTTTGAACTTCCTTAATTGGTTGCTTTAAAATGCCGCTTGATTCTAGAATCGGAAAATCCAGGGGTTTTCCACAAAAATGCCCCATTTTTGCGAGGGTTATTTTATGGTACAATCGGGCCGCATATATTGATAAATGGGTTCTTTTCATTGGTAGAAAAGCTTTAAGCAGAAATATTTGCGATGAAATCGATGCAAGAAAGTTTCTATTTGCAATATTTTAACATTACAATGTTCAGATATGAACCGAAATTGTCAGTAAAGACAATAAGTTCCATAATATATCAATGTGAAGTGCAAGAATAGCCAATAAGAGTCATGTTAAATTGCAACTGGAGCTTTTCAGTTCGCTGCGTTGTGCCCAAATGTGAAGTGGAAAGTTCTTCACATGGGCGCTGTATTTTGCCGGTAAAATGTGCGTTGCTATCCAACTTATAAATAAATGCCTCACGCGATATCTCACGTACTGCTCACGTCACGGAGTCTCAAGCGGTGTGTTGTGGTTCTTCTGTTCGTGCAGGGTTTGCAGAAAATCGTCGTGGACTATCGCATCGATTGGTTGATCCACTTTTCCGCGCTGCTCAGCGCCATTGGTGAGCAGAATGTGCCACTGGCCGTGAGGGTGAACATCGAAGGGGTGCACAATGTGATTGAGCTGGCCAAGCAGTACAAATTGCGCATCTTCGTGCCCAGCACAATTGGCGCCTTTGGTCCAGATTCACCCAGAAATCCCACGCCAAACGTCACGGTAAGTGTTGTTCGCACGCCCTCATCAACATCTCTTTTCTCTCTATCACGCCATGACAAATGGGCAATGAAGGAGTCATTAGCGCGTTGTCTTGTCATTAAGTGTGTTGAAAAATACGTTAAAATTTCACTTAAGAATTCAAAGAATCTTATTCAATTGTTATCTGTGACTTTCTGTGCAGATTCAGAGGCCAAGAACAATCTATGGCGTGTCGAAGGTTCACGCTGAACTTATTGGCGAATACTATCATCACAAGTTTGGCCTGGACTTCCGCTGCTTGAGATTCCCCGGTGTCATTTCCAGCGATGCTCCTGGCGGTGGGACAACAGGTGAGCGAAAACAAAATTGAATCACACACTTCTTATCGCCACAATCTTGTCCGTTTTTCCACTGTATAGATTACGCCGTGAGCGTGTTCTACGATGCTCTCAAGACTGGCCACTTTCAGTGCTACCTGAGGCCAGATACGCGTCTGCCCATGATTCACATTGAGGACTGTCTCAGGTGAGTGCTTGTGCGGCTCTCAGGCGCGCGCCCATTAATCGCTTGATGCCGATGCAGGGCTCTGCTCGAGTTCATGACGGCGCCGCAGGAGAGCCTCAAGAGGAGGGCCTACAATGTCACCGCCATGTCCTTCACACCGGAAGAATTGGTGGCGGAATTGGCGAAATATGTGCCAGAGCTCAGGGTGACCTACAAACCCGACAGTCGACAGCTAATTGGTAAGCGATGAGAATCCATCATAATTTCCCGCCGAATCATTCGAGAAAATGCCTATTTCCCCAGCTGACTCGTGGCCACAAGTGTTCGATGACTCCGAGGCGAGGAACGACTGGGGATGGAAGCCCAAGTACAATCTGCAGGATCTGACAGAGATGATGGTGAGCGACGTGAGGAGGATGCTTGTGAGGAATGGACAGCTTCAGGAGGCTTCCGGATGATGCGCTCAAGTGTGCATTTTATCTATTTTATCTCTAATCAATCAACACTCATTGGTCTTGTATACGAATCCAAATTGGTGCCAAAAGCTATTTAATATAACACAATTTATATACAACATTATCGGGAAATGGCAATGTAATCGCGCAACATATTTTTTTTTATTGATAACAATGGGGATTTTTTTTTGACAAAATGTGACTCTCTGTGAACAAAATTGTATGTTATTAAATACTGTCTTGAGTCATTTTCACTGGTAAAACAATCCTTTCTTTTGCAAACCAACAATGAAACTCTCGTTGTCACACACACACACTTTAATTGATTACGAGAATTTGTGATAAGAATTCGGAGAAAATTGCACGGAAAAAATATTACCAAGATGTACTCAAGTGCGCCTCTCTCTCCCCTATCCAAAGGCCTTCCTTCTTGATGCGTTAATCGATCAAACTTTGTGGCCTTTTAGCAATGGAAGAAGTCACTCTTCTCAGTGTGAGCGATAAGAGGCGGAAAGCACAGGCAGATGAGGTGTTGAAAATCTTAAAATTCCATTCGGATTCTCTGAGTGATGACAGTGAAGACTCTGATTGTGGCAGCCAGCTCTCCGATCCCTTCTCAGACATGGAGGAGAAGACCGTTCCAGTGCCCAGTGGGAAGAGAGTAAGAAAAAGCTGCAAATCCTGCGAAACAAGGCGCAGGATTTCAACTGAAGACAATGGCATATTTGCAGAGAATGACCAAAATCGAGACTGACATCATGCTGATGTCCAGCTTCACGCCCAACTTTATGACTGTCCAGAAGGAGATGCTGGAGAAAATACCAGTAGACTCTTCGATATGCTCAGATTTCGCTATCGCGCGCAATTACACGTACTTGGACAGGCGAGAACCCAAGGAGAGTGATGAGAAGATCAGGAGCAGAATTCAGGACATGCTGGGCTCGTGCGGCGTCAAGTCACCGGCGGCGAGTCGCGCCTCGCCGGATAAACACATCCCAACCGCGGCTCCGTCGCCGCTGGAGATGTACAAGGAAATGTATGGAAAGTCGCCCATGAGCGATGCTGACAACAGTTCCTTGTCGGCCGTCTGGCGAATGCTGGAGGCGCAATCGGTGGAGAATGGATTCCCAGTCACACCTTTTGGCTACAATGTCTTCGAGGACAAGCGCCTGGAGTGGCTGACGCGGAAGGATTCGACGTGGAATGACAGGGAACAGATTCGGGAGAAGTGTGAAAATTGGTTGAAGAATATTGAATAAATTTGCAGATTCTCAAGTAAAAAGACTTTTCCAGCAGGAACTCAGCAATATCTGCCAGAGACACAGAAGTGACTGTGAATCCTTAGCTAGGATGACGCAAAGAAATTGAATTCTGTATTAATTATTTCTGCTTAGGCACCTGCTATTTGCCTTCTTCAAGTTCAGAATACAATTTAAAGGAAAACCAACACTTGACACAATATTGCGCCATTTTATGCTTTTATAAAAACCATCACTTCAACAATAGCTTTTTTCCACTGATCAGTGATATCTCGATGATTTTTCCGCGAAAATTTCAACTGATTATGCTATCAACCGGTAAATTCTTCACCACAGGGTTTTCTCAAGAAGTATTAGCACCACCAATAAAATCTTATCACGAGCACAACTACAGTCTCTCCGCATTATAAAATCGCGCGAATAGAGCGCTTCACATTCGGCTTTTCTAATCAGTTTCAGTGTGATATCAGTTGAGTGAGGTTCTCTTTAGTTAAAGCACAAAGTATGGCAAGTGAAAGTGATAAGAGTGTGCAACAGGATGATCTCGACGCGATTTCCACACTTGTGGAGAAAGTGAAGGCGTGAGTTGCTGATCTATCACGCGTTAAACTATATGTCTAACAGCCTACGCCTTCAGCACCTTCATTCCTGAGCAATCGTCAGATGTCCAGCTGAAATCTGTGGCCGCCGACTCGGAGTACTATGACATGACGAATAAGAAGCGCGGCGTGGCGCTCATCTTCAATCACAGGGACTTCAAGAGAATGCCAACGAGGATGGGTACGAATAAGGACCGCGATCGCATGGAGGAGGTCTTCAAGCAGTTGGGCTTCGAAACGCGCGTCTTCAATGACTTGAGCCGCAAAGAATTGCGTAATGTGCTGGAGAAAGGTTAGGAAGAATCATCACTCCTTCTGTGCTGTGATTTGTACGTTTCTCTTCTTTGGCAGTGGCGCAGGAGGATCACTCGGACAGTGACTGCTTGGCGCTGATTGTGATGACACACGGAGAGACAGGATATCTATATGCCAACGATGACAGCTACAAAATCGAGGAGTTGTGGTTCGAATTCATGGGCAACAAGTGCAAAAGTCTCATTGGGAAGCCAAAATTATTCTTTGTCAACGTGAGGCTCAAGTATCAATTTATCGCTTCTAATCCACCTGATAACTTATCATCTTGCTTCTCAAGGCTTGTCGTGGCGAGAAGTTCGATCACGGCGTGACGTTCTCCAGAGTCTTCACGGATCAGGTGGACTCGACTGCCCGCGAAGTGACCTACGCCATTCCCTCCGTGGCGGACATCCTCGTCACCTATTCCACCTTCGACGGCCACTACTCCTGGCGCAATCCCGAGAACGGCTCGTGGTTCATCGAGGTGCTGTACGAGGAGTTGAAGAAATTCGGCTCAGAGCGTGATCTGCTCACGCTGCTCACGGGTGTCAATCGACGCGTGGCCTATGAATATCAATCCAATGTGCCGTCCAACCAGAAGATGGACTCGAAGAAGCAGCAGCCATCCATCGTGAGCATGCTCAACAAGATTCTCTACTTCACACCAAAGAAGGGCAACGAATAGTGACTCAACTGTGGAATTTATACTTAATCTTAGAGAAATTGCGGCAAATGTGATGTTTTTTCTTGCCCTTTAAAGATAGTGACAACTATGTAAGTGAATTTTGAAGTATTTAATGACTCTCTGGAGTTATTTAATGTTGTGCTGAAGAAACTCTTATGAATAAAGTTTTTGGATATTATTCATAAAAAATTTTACTTAACACTTAATCTTAAAAGATAAAAGACATTTCCTCGAAAGACAGTGACTCAATATTTCTGCGTCGAACTGTATAATTTGCGGACTGGAAATCGCCGTGAAGTATGCCAAGAGTTTTCAAGTTTTCCATGCAATTTTTGATCCGTTCACGCTACTCAAATCTCCACTTAGCAATCTCAAATCAATTAATAACGTGGCTTATCTATAAATTAACATATTCTTTTGTATGTACTAACCATCGTGAGCTGGTGGGAGATTTATCGACTGGACTTGTCTCAATCAATTGAATGGGAGAAAGACTGTCTCTGCACAGATGTCGCGTGGAAAAAAATGGGTTCAGGTGAATCTCGGCTGTGTGATGATTTCTTTAAACTTTCATTGGTTGTTCAATGCGCGAATGCGAATGAGACGGAAAGGGGAATCATTAAAAATATATATCGCATTTCCACTTCACTGTCAAATGTGGTTTTTTTCTTCTCTCACTCGCGAATGTCTCTCTTTTTCAACCTTTCTTTCCCATCGATTGTGACGCTCTTACACTCTCTCGCCACTTGTCTAAGCGCAGTCAATTCATTAGTTTTGTGCCTTGGATTGTGCAATGCGCACCAGAGAGTCAAAATTGCCGGATTGTGCATTGAAACGTGGCGTCGAGTGTGTCCAACAACCAGAAGTTCTTGGAGCTGAAGTTACCCAAAGCAGCAGCAAAGAGTTTCCATTGCCAGAGTGCCTCTGATCTTGCCAGGAGAAGTGCCCACAATTTTTTTTTTTAGTTTTACTTGCTATTGTGTGCATTTTCTGAAGGTACTTCGCGCCTTACAAAGTTGGTGATTGATCGCAGAAAAAAAAGAGAGAGAAGCTGTGAGAAGAAGTGTTTTCGTGATGCCAAGTGAATTCAGTGTATAACAAGAAAATTTACCCTTGATCTCTGCAAAGTCTCACTCACAAATGCTTGATGAGTAAGTCCATTAGATTGCCTTTTTTCCAATCCACCTTTCGCGATTTTTCTTGGCTTGCAAGTGCGCGCTTCTGACCTTTAAATCCATAATTACCAGAAAGATACCAACTCTCAATCTCCATAAATGTCGTGATAATTCCAATGCTTGATTGAATTTATCACTGATAACAGGTGTCTCTAAAGCCGACGAAAAGCAATCACTAATGAAAAGAAGAAAAGCCTCATTGACGCTTTGAAATGGTTTTCTTGTGAAAGCAAGAAAGAGCGCATATAAAAGTGCAAAAAACAATTTGTCCTCATTTGAAACCATCATCATTGTTTGTATTTAACCACTTCTTGGGAAGAGTTTCGAGCCCAAAGTATATAAACACCTTCATCGCACGGCAAGTAAACGATCGGGAGGACAGAGAGTAGTTGGAGAGACTCTTAAGCGAAATATATCAATTCTTAACACCATGCAGAAGTTAATCTCACGAAACAAATCATCCCACGCTTCCACTAATAGTTTTGAAGAATATGCAAAGCGTATAGTTTGTTTTTTTTTCTCCTCCTCACGCTGAGAGGCAAAAGGTTTGTGGCATTTCTCATTTTAATATTAATGAAAGTGGCAAAATTGCCGCTGTAATTATTGCAAGAGCTTATAGAGATGTCATAAAAAGACTATAATTTCTGCGGACGGGAACCATATAACAATTGCAATGACCGTGGTGTATTTGAGAACAGCGGGAGGAAACCGCGAAGAAGTTGAGGAATTTTTATGCGCGACTGTGTAAGAAATTGGATCGCCTTCAGCGGCACAATTTTCCCATCCATTGAAAACTCCCCATTTTTACACAGTTTGGCATGTTAGCGACAAAAGTTGTCTCATTTTGTCATTGCAAAACACAAAAACACCAACAAAATTTATGATGATAAACTTTTATAATCAAATTGCCACGTTTTGCCACACAGACTTTGGTCAATTTTGCATTCATTTATTCTTGTGTGCGGCCATTAATGCAACTCCCTCTCAAATAAATAATAAATTTTTCCACCCGTAATTGGATCATGGGCTCACGTGCATCGTGAGACAATCGTGCATCGGCCAAAGAAAATCACACACAATCACGCGGCACTTCATATTTCATTCAAGCAATGACAAGAGGCACGATAATTCTGCTGCATTTCATTGATATCATTCCAGGTGCTATTTTTGCAACAATTTGCGGAAGGATGAAATGTTCCACGAAAGGGAGAAATCGAGGAAATCAGTCGAAGCAGACGATAGTTGTCTTTGAGGTAAGTGACCGGGATGGTGAGATTGCATAAGGAGGAAATCACATTGAAATTGGATGGTTTTCATCTCGTGTTTCAATTGCCCTAACATTGGGCACACGAAGATGGCATGTTGTTAATCTAGAAATGTGTGTCAATTGTGCAGGAAATATTACGACGTTTCTATAATGTGGCCAAATTTGTCTTCAGCTCTTAATCAATCAATAGCTCACCTATTTACTTTCAACTTTTCCGGTGTCTTCGAGCAAATGATGCATAAAAAGTGCGTGTGTTTTAACCACCACGCGATCATTGCGAAATGCACTCTTTTGTGTCTGTGTATGTTTTTCTCTAACCCATAAATTCAATTCCCCCGCCAAATTAGTCTCTATTTAATTCAAATTAACGTCAAGCAATTTTCCCTCGCTTGCCCACTTTTCACCTGAAACACACGAGGCCACACCAATTCACTGGGTGCCACAAGAGTGAAAATATCGCCATAGCAATTTTCATGCCATTTGTGTTGCATCCTTTGTTCAGCATCCACTCAACACTAATTACTGAACATCACCGGCGAAGAAGGTTCTTCGCGATGTTGCAACACGACTTCAAGTGGGACAGAAATTTGGATAAAGGCCCGAATGACATCACGCGCCGTTTTTGGTGTAATCGCAAATATATTGGAGATCATGATCGATGATTTCAGGCCTGAAGTGATCGTGAGAAATTCAAGCTCCTGCCAATTTTCACCGCCCTGTACTTTAGCCGCGGATCAAACGCTTTTTTATGGTGTGTCAGGAGGGGAAAAAAATTACATATAATTTAGACGTGATGGCGGATCTTGACTACCAGTGGGAAGTCGCGAAAGTGGTGGCAAAAAAAAGCTCTCGCGATGATGAACTTATGCGGCAATTGGACTCAATCAACACGGCGCGATGTATTTTTCTCATCACGAAGGATTTAATCCAATACAAATCATCATTGAAACCTTACAATGCCCGCCAGGCATTCGATTCTCAGGCGAATTATAAAAATACACACACGTCGTGGTATTTGAAGATAACATCACATTAAAGGCTATACATAAATGAATATGAGTTAATTGAATGCACAGCAGTGAGAGTCACACTCATTGTGCGATCCTCTCCAATATGGTGCTGGGCTAATAATAATAATATTAGAAGTCATATGAAATCGCTGGCATTTCATTCTTCTGCGCGCGGCTTCCACACTGCAATTTCCACCGCGCACAGTGAGTATAGTTGCTGCTCTCACGGAGAAAACCGTGTGAGATTCGAAGTGACTCGATAAATTCACTAAATCGGTCAATAGGTAATGTTGCGAGCATTTTGTATCATCGTGTCACGATTTTGGTATTTACACTTCTCATGCCATTCGATTCAGCCACAAGATCACACGGAATTTCCTGACACTCTCGGCATCAATTGGAGATTCTTCTCTTTGTCAGGTGATTCTTCGCCAAAGATGTGTGTGTTCAATTGCCAAATACCATCGATGAAGATGACACTAAAGCGATGGTGATCTTTCGCAGTGATTTCACTCGCATTTGCAATTGTATTTCAACTGTATTCCAAGGATTGCACTTACAAAAGGATTGCTGAACGGAGAATTATATGCTGCCGGATGACAACGGAGGCAAAGGAGTGCTGAAAAGGTGCATGTGTGTGATATAAAACACGAAAATTGCACATATAATACCTTTGGGAGCAGCGCGCAAAAAGTCAATTTAAAAAGTCACAAATATACACAAAGATCATATGTAATTTTGAAATGTTCTGCACCTCATTTGGATATGCGATGCTCATCGAGCATCTCATCGGCAATTTATGCATTTATTTTGCAATATTTAATACCAAACAATGCAACAGCCATGCGAGAAATTGGATGAACACGACGACACCTCGCCGGTGTGGATTTCGGAGTCATTCCGCATGGGACAGGCCGAATAAGTGGATTGCGCGAGGATGAATCTGGTTGAGGAATTCAAACAATATATGTGGTATGAAATGTGAAGGACTCCCTTGAATGTCACACATTGATCATCGCCAATCTTTGGAATTAGACTGTGCGACTCTCTCGCATGATAAATTGCAATGTTTGTTAATCACAAAATGCTCTTTGTGCACTGGATGGAATTCAGCATTTTTTTTCTCGTGGAAGTGACAAATGTGGTGAAGACATGAAGAGTGCGCGCGAGAAAAAAACCAGAGGAATTGTGTCGCGATCTTCAGAAATTTGCCAGCGAAGAGAGAGAGACCTTGAAACATGATCATCATGACCAAGTTATCCATCTCACACCCATGCGATCACTTGGCTAAATACCTCACCAAGAAATTTGACGGCAAATGTAACAACAATGCCACCAACAATCGCTCACCGTGATTTTCTCTGGCTCACACACATTGAGAATGAACTGTGAGGAATGATTGACAGATTACCATCATAAATAAATTGAAATCTGCGATCTTATGCGATCATCTTGAATTGTATAATAATGTCTTTTAGGAGAGACTCACCGCCAGTAAAACCTCCTGCCTTAATTGCACCATCGCAAAAAACAACTCGCCGCGCACAATTAATCGATTGTACAAATTGCTGGTGATCTCTGTGGAATTTTTGGAAGAATTCTTTCGCAAGATCGCATCAACAACCCACACACAATTGATCGTAGGCCGAAGAATTCTTCCCCTCCCACCAAATGCAAATGTCTCAACAGCCGCAATACTTTCCATGGCGCAGGCAAAGGACGAAGTAATTTGCAAGATCGCGTTTTGTGATCATCGCGAGCAATTTCACTGTTAACAGATCTGTGTACAAATTTAAGGCATATTCTCTTCCTCTTGGTGTGTGATATAGAATTCTTGATGCAAAATGAACCACACAAAAACCTTCCAAGAGTTAATTTAGAACAGAGTCAAAAATCCATGCGGAACCCTGGATTGCTTTTTTCTATGAGAATTAAAGTGCGATCACGATTAGTCCTTCGCATAGTGAATTCGCTACAGTTCATATATATATATATTTCTCAATGTAAGCAGCAGCAATTAGAGAAAATGATCAGTTAGAGAGAAAAACAGAGTTAATTGAATTTTGGGGAATTCCACTGAACGCGCCGTGTATGAAAAGTCGATTAACTGCCAATCTCATGAGATCGCATGAGAAATTCGAGACGATTCTCAGCAAATTGTTGTGCAACATGGAAATCATCATGATCCCCATATTGAGTGTTTATTATCTCGAAAAATTACTAACTGAATATGGAGCGATTTATAACGATTTGTCAGTTGACATGAAAACACGAATTCCCTTTCAAATCACCTTCTCTGCGACTGTGTCTGTGGACAAAAATGCACCTTTCCACCGCAGAGAGTCAACATGAAAATTCTAAGGTATATATATATGATGAAAAATGGATCTCACGACCTTCTCTCTCCGCACAGCTTCTAAGCCCCGCAATGAGCGACCGCAAGTGTTGAGCTGCAGAGGAAAATGGGCGCATGGTGAAAAAAGAGATCACTTCTAATAGAAGGTATTAAAAACATGACATGTCGCAATGCTGGCAAACTCTCCCACAGTTCAACTTAAGGAGAGCGCGTCGCATGCGGCGAGCAGCCAAGGGAAAAATTAATTAATTGCAACATCAAGAGTGTTCTTGCAAATAATCTCCAATCAACTGCAACAAGCGCATCATTCTGCCGATCGTGCTTATGGGAATCAATTGAGCTCTGCGCGATCCACTTAATTGTAATGGACTCTAAATGGATTTCTTGCTCTCTTACTAAATCGCGACCATTGCGCGGCCACTTTTTGTTCTCACAGCTCTTCCTCCCAGCTTTTAAACACCCGTACAACTCTATCATTTCCAAAGGCATAACACCACAATGTCAATATGGAGGGAAATTGACACGGGTAGAAATTTATGATGGCAATAAAAATTCTTATTAGATGGCCATTCTTGTGCATGTGATTGACAGGCATTGGAAATCATCTACTGAAAAATTAAGAGGCAAACAGAGTGTCAGTAGAAATTGTGATTAATTGCCAGATTGTGCTTTGAGGCCTTTGAGCCTGAGTTCACTGAATTTCTCTTCTTGAAACTTTAATTGGGTTATTTCACAATAGAAGCAATTTTTCTCTGTTCTTTTCCATTCATGTGCAAAAATATTGACTGTTGTTTTTCGTATTTTGCGGTTTTGTGTGTCTGTTCAGAGAAGCACATTAATTCTCCATCGATTGGCAATTTTAGAGACGAAAAGAAAAAAAGAAGAAAATACTAAAGGGAAAGTATAAAAATTTCAGTAGAATTTTTAGTATTGAGAAAAAAAACACAACTCAATTGAGTAATGTCACATTTCCGTGTGAATATAAATCGGAAAATAAAGCAGATTAATACATATGAAATTATGGTGTGATTCGTGTGATTAATGATCACTTGATCAGGGTAATTGTCATAATTTGACGTGTAAGTGGAAAGCGAGTTGCAGACAAAATTGCACACAGCGAAAGAGAACAAGAATGTGAACATAAATTGTTGGATGAAAAGACACACAAAAGAGGTAAATATTTCCTAATTGTGGCTGAGATCAACTACCGTTTCAGCAGCATTTCCTTAACTAGTTATTAAAATGTAACAATTTTGAGTGAGATACACATCTGATCGAACACAATCTCTATTGTAAAGCCCAATGTGGGTCAGTCGCATTGTTTAATTGGTCATTCATCAATATTCTAAAGCGCGCCAGTCGCAAATATTGCGCTTTTCGCTGCAGATGAGAAGCGCTCGATGGGGAATATAATAGTGAAATGAAGTTCAAAATTGATGCTGAGCCACCAACAAGTTCATTTAATTCCATCCTTTGTGCTCGTGAAAAGCTCTTGTGCAATGTTCTTCTAAGCAACACACAAAATGTGTCTTAAAGCTCACCGGCGGTGATTTTTGCATACCAAAGACATGATCATTTTATTGTTTCCAACTGACCGTCAAAGCATTAAATTAATTGACATTGCCTGGGAGAATGTCTGACAGATTTTGTGTATGTGTTTGTCCGCTCAATAATTCACTGGAATTGTTACAATATCCACCAAGGCATCGTTTGAGCTACTTTTTGCCTGGAATTGTGTAAGTCAAACATAAGACCATCTTTGGTCACAATATGCGATTTTTGCCATCGACGCTCATCGTGCGAAAAGGGAACTGTGTATATCGTGAGTATTGTGGTGATTTAGAAAATGAAGCATATAAAAATATATGACACATTAATTGTGTCTTCTTGAGTCATTTCACGATTTCCCGTTTTTGATGATCGTCACAAGATGCACGAGATTGATAAATTTGCACTCAATCACAGACTTTCACCCACTGACAAAGTGGGAAAAAGCATCTGCAATGAATTTTCTTGAGCCCAGAGACTCTGTAAATATAGAAATTGAGATCATGAAAAGCATATTTTTTCCTCTGTGTGAATTTATTTTATCTACTATCCAAGAGACTTTCATTTGCTATTTGGTCTCAAGAAAATACACTCTTTCACAGTCTTGACATTCTTCAGGAAAGATAACAAAAGTGCTTTTCATATTGTGGTTGGGAAGAAGATGGAATTAGATCAATTTATTTTTCCCTACGCTGCCGCAAGATAGTATTGCGGTTGACGATGAGACTGGGAGGAGCTTTCAAGTGGGCGTGGCTTAAAAAATGCATCTTGAAATTTAACCTTCTCGAAGAGATTGGCAAATTGGAAATTTTTCAAATAATCTAAAACATTAAATCATTAACAGAGCAACAGATGAAATGTAAAAATGAATATTTCATAAAATTCAATGAATCGCGTGTCGCATTCGCTCTCCCTTTGCACTGCAAGAAGAGAAAATTGACACAAAGTTCACGTCAATTTCCATATACTTAATAAATTACAATTCAACTCTGTGTGCAAGCATATTAACATCATGCAACTTCCTCACAATCGCATCACAAATGATTGGCGAAGAAGTGGGCAAAAGGAGGTCTGTGAAGTGAAATAGCCGTTTGATGTGTTTTTCTCAAAGGAAATGAGATAAAAAGATGAATATATAGTCAAATTTCATTAATAACTTCTTCATCTATCTCTCATTGGTCAAATGACGCTCTGCTTGGCTATGCATACTTCTGGAGATGAAATGAAAGGTCATTAACAGATCCGGCTTTTTTCTTACTAATTCACGCGCTGCCTTTGCTTTGGGTATGAATTAAGAGGCTAAATTGAATGGGAATCCACTCACTTTTTTGCCATCCACACACACACACACACACACTTTTACGATTGCAATTTATTACAAAATCCAATTTACAGTAAATACACTTTTTAAGTGTCTTAGTCGCTATTTTACTATGGAAGTGTGTAAATAGAAAAATCTCCTCTGATGAGCGATTGATTTTAGAGAATTTTTTTCAATTTAGCCAATCATCGGATTCCATTTAACCTCAACACACAATTATTCATTTTATGAAGATATCTTCCATAATAAATTATGAAAGAGAGGCGCTGAAATCGATAATTTCTTGCATTTTTACAAAATACACACATTTTCCATGCGCGCGTATGTAAAATTGTGAAGAGTTGTGCACATTTTATTTTTGTGAATATTTAATTATACTTCCAAGGCATCTCTCACATAACTAATAACAGCCCTGTATTTTCCAATCTCATCGCGGGTTGGGAGATTAACAAGGAAATGTCCACGGCATCTCACGCAAAGAGTGGCGCGCGAAAAAAAGCTCCGCGCGTCGAAGAAGTAAATCTCTAAATTATTTCATATCGCGATATGCTTTTTCTTACGCACCAGCATTTAGAGACAATTTATATGATTACAACTACTGCCTTCTCAATATCATATAACGCATTTATTCACAATTTTATTGCACAATAAATCACCGATGAGACGCGAGCGCTTCTCTTTTTGTCTTTCGCCCAGGAAGATTTTATATATTCCTCTCTTTTGCCTGATCTCATTAACTTTCATGACACACACTCGTCCAGATCAACTCTGCGCGGAGGTTAATTAATTTCTCCGCTTCTCATTCACCTATTATCTCTTACTTCACATTGCGAAGAATGTGACCAAGGCGCGCAATTGTATTTTTTATCTGCGAAGACTCTTCTCTTTCTGGCAATGCTTGTATTGGACAATTTTTTTTACCTTTACATAACGTCTGGTTAAATGTATGCTCTGTGGTGTACTTTCTCATAATTTACTGGAAATTCTTATCTGTAATCTAACAATGCGAGAATGTCCCCTGAGATAGTCTCCGAGTATCATTGTAAGGCTTCTATTATATTTATTGTAAATATTCAACTGAATACCGCAGAATTCATTTTACAATGTTGAGTGATCAAAGTTGATTGCAGAAAGTCTTTTTTTACGATCCTACATTTCATTCATCTCCTGCATCGTCTCATTTACGCTCTTGCTGTGAAATTGCCTGGCAATTTATACAATCCTGCTGAGATTTTTTCATTTACGTTAATTTCCCAATTAAAATACTGATTGCCATTCAATTATTCACCACCCAAGAGTGTCTCATCTCGATCCTCGATTATGTGTGGATTACAGTGTTGCAGTGGAATTATATCATTCATGCTAGATACTTTTATATAGCATAAATGGTATTTTCCTCATTAAAATGGGGGCAAAGAAATGTTACAGAGCGTCGAGACCATCTTTTGCATCGCGCGCGCGAAGAGTGAAATGACAAATTATCTTGCCTAATTAATTTATTATGCATAAATTCATAAATTTTTGCATATTTAAAATATATACGACATAGAAGCAAAATAATTATTGCCATCTCGCGCGCTGAATCAGCACAACACTGGAAGAGACCACGCAAACTTAATAAGATGCGAGATGGAGGAAAGCCAAAGAGGCGACCAAAATAAAAGAAGCAAATTGAGAGAAACAGCCTCGTGAAATATATTCATACACAAGTTTAGCCTGAATGAGATTGCCCATCGTGTGATAAGAATTCAATTACACACAATATAAATTTTCAGTGAAATTATCATTTCACTTCTTTGCTTCTCCTTCGTAAGTCAAAGGCACAAATGGTGCCTTTGAGGCATTTTTAGCAGAATATCGCGTGCTTTGACTCAATAAAAATTTTAATAAATTCTATTTATAGTATCATTCGATATACTTTAATACGCTTTAGTATATAAATATTAAATTAATAAATACTGCACTATGTAATGTACGTTATTTTCAATTCTTCATTCACTACCGCTGAGAGTCTGCGCGATAAAAAGCGTCTTATCTCACTAACTTCTTCCTCCTTATAAATATTTTGCATCTGCGCGTGCATTTGTGTGAGAAAAGTACTTTTTATTTATTACTTTTAAATCGTTTCATTTAAATAGATATTATTCCATTGAACATGATGCAATTCCATATATTTATTTTGTAATGAGAAAATTATATTTCCTGGTTGGGAGTGAAAATTACTCACATCTTAAAGCCTTAAAGCGATTGACTGTCTTTCTTTTTTATTATTATTAATGCTAAGCTGCTGATTTCTATGTTTATTCATGCTTATGATAGAATAATGATGCTTCAGATCGTTAAATCAAGACACAGAGTAATAGAAGTGACAAAGTTCTTCAAGTAAATGCCATAAGAAGATCCAAGAAATGTCCCTGCAATTTCTCTAATACATAGTCCATATTAATTAGCAAGTTATGTGGACAAGTGTTGACTTCTTCTCTTTGACTTTCTTTCACGTCAATTAGATCACCTGCTGATTATGACAAAGTGCTCGCAATCTGCTCTAATTTTGCATACACAGCATTTGAGACTCACCGCCACATTTAATTACCATTTTCTACAAATTGTCCCAACACACCAAGTCACATAATTTCCTGGACAACACGATGCTTCCTATCATAATGCAAGAGGACTTTTTGGGCGCCGAGACAGTTGCAAAAGTCGAAAAAATGCATTTTTTGGACACTGACTTTTTCCATGTTGAAGTGATTTTTTGTATCGACAGCATTTCTCTCTCTTGCCTAAGAAAGTTTCAATTATTGCATATTAAAGACGCCAGCGATCAGTCACTGTTGACTTATTGACTGGCAAGTTTCAACTGACAACTGCTCAATTAATATATTATGAACTTCAAGTTGTGCAATCTAGAAAAGAAACACAACAAACACACACGATCACTCTGACTGCAAGAAATCCATCAGGCACTTCCGGATGGTGAAAACCACCATCTCAATATGCATTCCGCCACGTCGCGTGATGTCACAGCGAGAGGTCGCGCGAGGTCATGGTAGAAATTTTGTCTCCACATCGCTAAACAGCGATTCCCTGTCGTCACAAACGATCGGCAAGGAAAAATGTTAATTTGCCGACAATTGGAAAGATGTGAACTGAATTATTGGCAAAATATCCCACTGATAAATTCATGTTTAGCACATAAATCTCCTCAATATTGTGACTCGCGACATGCTGAGAAGTTGTCCATTAGAGACTAAGAAAATTATTATTTCGTTCCTTGAGAAATTACATGCTCAATTTGCGACACTTTACAATTTATTCACTGGTTATTGAATGTGTGTGCACTTCCCCAATTACCTTCCAAATGGCTTGGCATTTTCACACCCAGCAGTGCAAATCTACCTGACCTCTGACACACGATAATTTCTCTTCATTAGGCCTCACTATAGCTTTCATCAGCAATATCTGTGCATATGCAAATTATTAGTGTGACAAATTAACCCTTTGCAGTCCACTTTCAACCCAGTCAATTATAGGTGAGAGAATACTTCGTCCCAGGATTGCAAAATCCTTTTCTATATGATCGAAATTATTCAACATGCAGAAATTACGAGGCTTTCCTAAGTCTTCTTTATGACTCCTTGAGTTCACATCAAATTCTGCGGCACTGAATATCTCAATTTGCATGAATATTGAAGTATTTCAAGTATGAGACATTTTAATGTGCACAAATCTGTGACTTTAGCATTTTATTGCATTATTGTCGCATTTCATTTGTGGCTAAATATCGAAAAACTCACTTCTCCGCCGCGGTCAGAAACACACATTATGCATACGTATGTACTTATTGAGATTTATGCAAATGCGATGCTGCTTTGAGATACGGTCGAGGCAGATAAATCAAAAGATATATCGGAATTGTACAAATCACTAAATGTTTCTCTTCTTTTGGCTCGGAATTCTCCTTTTAAAAACTACTGTTGTGCAATGGCCTTTCTTCGCATATGGACTTCAGCAGCGGCATTTCTTGGGGCTTTTGACAATGATGATCCTCATGAGTGACTCTTGACTCTGCCATGACAGGCTGGGAAACATTTGGCGAGCAGACAGAGAAGAAATAACAGCGCCTTATGCAAATTAATACAAGGGAAAAAGTCGAGGGAGTCTCTCGTTGAAAATCACTTAATAATCACGCTCAGTGATCTTAAACCAGTTCTTTAGGCGAACGAGATCTTTCCGGACGCCAGACTGGGCTGTTTGTTATTTCTCCAAATACACCGTGAAACAGTGGACAAGGTGCGCTAATCTCCCCATGACCATTGATTTCACTCTGTGTGTCTCTTTCCTGTTATGCTCTCGCCATGATCGCTATGTGCGCGAGAATTTATGGGCATTGTGATGCAGTCCAGTCGCTGACACCTCCTCAGCGGACACCATTGCTTTGATCCGCTGACTGTTCTTTCAATTATCACTTCCATGATATGATAGAACACATTAATAAGCCTGAATTACACGCGAAAACCGCCAAAGAAGACAAAGATTTAGGATAGAAAGCATTAAATGCAACAATTGGAGGACTTTCCTGACCACACGCCGTAGACTCTTATATTATCCCAGAAGAAAGTGCTGAAAAAACAGGCTGTAACGCAGCTAAAGTAGGAAAGAGTTTCCACTTAATGCAACTGTTATGCATTATTTGGCATAAGTCATGTCAAAATATCTGCATAAGCCCCGACACGATTGAACCCTTGCGAGCAATCTTCCTTGAAGTCTTAGCGCGGTGAATAATGCGATTAGTCCGTTGTGGTGTGTCGTTAAAGGTGAAAAATTTAACGGCAAGTAAGATAGAGGGAATTTTAATTAAAGATCAATTCCTGTCGCGCCACAAATCTGACGCGGTTCAGCAAACCAATAAACCTGATGATAAGTCGATACGCGGTGTGTCTGTGCAAATTAATTGCAGTCGCTGTATGATTTCTAATGAAATTTATAGATGATAACGCCGCACGGCAAGGGCAAAACTGGATCTGTTGCCGCCGAGAAGAGATCACTTTCTTGCGCCCCGTCACGATCGATCACCGCCTTTTTGTGCGCTTTTTGGCATCTTGTCGAAAATTGCGCCTTATTGAATAATTATGCAAATGACACCATCGGAGATTAATCAGTTGTTTATATTTTCATTGCACTGGCTTCATTTTTTTGTGTCCAGCACACTCTTTCGAATGCCACGAGAGGCCCAGAAAGACTCTTCGCGCCGCTGCGCCAGCGTCAAAAAATTGAGGTGATGAAAAATGATAAAATATTTATGTGTTAAATTATTTAACCATGCGAGCTTTATGTAAATCAACGACGCCAGCGTCTATGTTGTAAACTGCTCGTAAATTTCCCACTGCCGATGCTATTCATCTTTTGACATAGATATCGCGCGACGACTTCAAACCGTCGATGAATTTTATGGATGATTTCGAATACAAAGTGATTCATTATCGTGGCGATTAAAATGTTATAATAATTATTTTAATTTCTAATTTTTGCATCTCACATTTCTATCATCGCCGCCCAGTCGCCAAACTTCACGTGCGCTGATCAAATTGCGTGCGCGCGCCTTCGAATGGCGTTTGCAAATTCCGTGCACTTTTTGACTTACAATTTTCACATCTTGCACAGCAGTGAATAGGCGAAGATCATGGAATATATTTCACATCTGAAAAATCTCTTGGCAAGTGAATTGACGAGAAGGTCAAGGGACACTTGATGCAATATACCGCTTAATTAAATGTCAATAAGAGTGAAATTGTGGGTTTTTCTCTTCGAAAGAATTCTCACTGCTAATTTAAATTCCTCCACAAATAAAACATCAGACGAAGATCAATATTTTGACAATTCGAAATCGACTCTGAAATAAATTGTGCAATATTTTTATCTCCATATTAATTCATTGACCGAGAGAGAGAAATGTTATTCCTCTACAAAGTCCCCACTTTGTCGGCAATTCACACCCGCACGGAATGGCATCTCTGGCGGATTTTCTTCTCCAGTCCATTCTTTAAATTTCTTAAATCATTATTTATTTGTATATGCCGCGACAATGGCCCATTGGCAGAGGAGATTACAGATACTTAAGTCGGTATAATCTTGTACAAATTACCATTTTTAAATTTTTGTGGCTTTCCTGGCACAAAACGCCATCCATTCGCATTTATTGGCTGGCGCGAGATAATTGTTGGGAAATGACAAATATCACATTCTTGGCGACTGTTATTCAACATGCGTGATTATTTAAGCCCATAGAGACATTAGCGCCTACATTTTGTCCCCTTGTGTCATGTCTTTTTTCTTTCTTTCTTTTCTTTCACCATCTACTGAAACAGAAGTATCGGATTACCCATCATTAAATTAAACTGCGATAAATATTGTGGCGCGATAGAGATGAAAATTCCGTATATAATTTTCCTTCACAGTCCAAAATGGATTTATCTGTTTACCCATTGATTTAATGACACCCTCGAGATGTTATGGCAAAAGGAAAACATGCATAAATATTGATGTGAAATTGCAATATAAAAAGCGTTTTATAATCGTCACACTATTGACTAATTGATCGCGTGCCTTTCCTCGGTGATCTTTTTTTCTCTTCCTCTCTTATTTTCTTTCTTCTCTTCAATACATAAAACTCCCCAAAGACACCATTGCATGTGTACTTCCATACTCCAATCACAGAACATAATCACAACTCGTCTGTAAACAGGCAAAAACCATTTTTTTTTATATATTATTTACAGCTCTTTCTTTCGATTGGTGTAAAAGAAGCACAAGTGGCGAGAAATTGTTTCCGTTTAATATGGATTTGTTTGCAATTAAGCCAGAAGTTGGCAGTTTCTTTCACCGGCGCAACAAGAAACTGCGTTATGGGAAATCGCTCTCATTTTCCTTTTTGGGAAATTCGCATGTGTGTTCCGTGGAGCAGAAATAGCCAAAATAATGTTCCAACTAATCAAGTGCACGCAATGTGACATTTGCCAATCTGACCCATATCTTTCCCAATCTTTCTTGAATAATATCCCGATTATCAATTATGCAACGCAAACCATCATCGCGTGTCATGCGATGTTCCTTTTTCGTGTGATGAGAAAGAGAGAGAGAAAGAGTGAAATTTATGGGTCGTTTTGGTGTGTGATAAAAGTAAAGAAAGACCATCTCATTTGCCTAAATTGGCGCTCATATTTTGCCAGAAGCTGTGCTGAAGCTCTGCGAATGTCCAAGAGGCTGATCAGTGCCAGGGCTAGGGTAGATTTGCACCCAGGCATTTTCGCATAAAATCTGAAAGTTGAAACCTTGCTTGAAGAGCAATTTAGGTGTAATGCTGCCCCATCTCATCCTATACATGGAATCCTCAGAGCATTTCGCTCAGTCGCGCTTTCCACATGCCCATAAGCTGAGAATATGAGTCTCTGTGCGCTGTTCTGTAATTGATAATTAAAATGTTCAACCAGTTTCAATGGTGAACATATCATTGGTATTTTGCACGAAATTCCGCAGAATAAAATTTATGAATGACGCCAAAAAGGCGATCCACGCGCTTTCTTCATTTCCCTTTTTGCATTTTATCCGATTTGTCTGAGCGCACTTCTGCGTGAGCTTTAAATCTTCAACATAATTTTCCCTCTCTTTCTCTCTCTGTTTTATATTAAAGCATGTATACAGAAATGCCAAAACTCGACAGACACACAAATATTTACATTGTGCGATAAATTATTAAGGTTTTCAAACTGATTTAAGGGCGTTCCAGTTAAGTGAGAAAAACTTTCTACATCGCACTTTAACTTGGCATAAAATGACTATTAATTGAGTGAATTGCATGATTTCGGTGAAGTGACAAAATGCCGACCGATTCAGCGGTGCATTGTTGTGATCATCAATAGCCTCAATCAGAGATCTTTTTTCTCACGCACGTCACGATGGGCAAAACAAAGAATTCACCTAGCTTTACTTTCTACATATCATTGTGCTGACTAGTCGTCGTATGATTTTCTTCTTCACTTGCTGATAATCATCGCGTACTTCTTCATTGCTTCTCACACCAAACAACACCTCTTCGTGAAGGAGATGTAATAGCAAAGAGATCATTAAAAGCACTTCGTCTCACTCTCACTCCAGACAAGAGCGCGATCTGTGAAAATGTGCAGAGAGCATTTCTCAATCGTGAAATTCTCATTGTTGACACACAACATTGTCATATTTTTCATCTAATAAATGCGCGTTGAATAACAATTGGATTTCCGATAGCGCCTCAGAGTTCTTCTCACAAAAATTTCCCGCCGAATACCGGATAGTGAGTAAGACAGAGAAAACACAAAACTCAATGGCATTTCGCAAGATGCACAAGTTGCAACTCATTCCTATACTTATTCCCCCATCCTCATGGTTATTTTTTCTTTCAATTACAATCCACAAAGTGAAATATCGCGAGTCCAAGAAGCCAAGAATCTTCTATGATGGATCAATGTTGAAAAATTCAATAACTTCTTAACTAAAAGATTCGCGATCATTTAATTAAAATTGGTATTAATTCCTAGCGACAGAATTCCATTGTTTACTCTTCATGATCACGTCGCTCTGCATCAATTTTACCCAGAGATTTTCCTCACACAATTTCCAACGTCATTCCACTCTATTTGCTTGCAATCTGAACTGATCGACCGTAGATCACTTTCAATTAATTTCATACACCACATTTTGCCGCAGCAATTCTTATTGCCGCGCAGAAATCACAACACTTTTTTCTTGCTCTCCAAAACGTGAAAACTCTGTTTGAAAAATCAATGGGGAATCGTGCGAGTGAGCACGTGAAACATACTGGCAAATGCAGTGAATCGTGAAAAACTCCACCAGTGAAATTAACATCAAATTCTTCTGCTGCGCTTATTGAGATCCTTTTTGTTTTGGTCTCTTTGCAATTCGTGGGCTGGAAGAGAGATGGTTTTGGGGCTCTTTTTCCTTCTTCTTCTCCTTCTTCCTCTGTATTTCGTGTGTTGGTGGGCAAAAAGGTAAAATCGCAGAGTGTTTAAATCCCCTCCGCGCGCGCTTTCAATCCCTACCATGAAAGAGAGTCTTTGCTGGAGTGTCTTCCTCAGTCGCTGGGCAAAAGAGCATTACGCCACTCAAAGCTACACCAATTCTTAGTCAGTCGCTGTGCAACACACACCTCGATATTGGATAAATATTGATCAGAGTGTTATTGAGAGTTTTGTCTCATCATCGTTCCATTTGTTCCTATTTCTGCCGATTCACATTGCGCGCCGATCTCTCGAGCCATCGCCGGATGGTGAATGCGCGCGCCTCTCGTGCAGATCGGTGTGGTGGTCTTGTCTTTGCCTAAGCCACTCGCGGTGCCTTCAGTTCGCATCCATCTGTCCGCGTGAGCAGTGCTGCTCTTGTGCTGTGGGGCATCTTGAGCCAGAGTGTGTGCGCGATGGTGAATAAGCAGTACAATGTGCAAAATAAGACGGGCAAGCAGCCGAAGAACTATTCGCCGCCACCCAAGAGGGACTTAAGTGCTATCTCAACTGTGCCAAACATCGTGGACTCTGACACGGAGCCGCAGAGTCTCCCCAATGAGTACTTCAGGAACATCACCGACAACTATTCACAGTGCGCGAGTGAGAAAGATCCCGACAGTTGTGACCGTGTGAGTGCCAAGGAGCTCTCAATTGGCGACATCGGGCGCTTTCAGTATATCCTTCAGATGGATAAAGAGATGGTAAGTGCGACCCTTGTGAGAAATCGGAAATGATTGTCGTGGGACAACAGCAAAAGTCCACAATTATCCCGCCTTTTTCTTGTGTCTCTGTGTGTCTTTTGTGCGCGCGCGCAACACATATTGCTTTGGGAAAAAAGACCTCGCGGCAAAACAATATTCCCATTTTCTTTTCAGATTTTTTTTTGCGAAAAATCATGTCGTGAGATCAAGTTTTCCACTCGTATTGATCGCGAAACAATACAACCCGCAAATACCTTCCCTTTCATCGCCATGTTGGAAAACACTCCGCAAAGAATATCGTCGAGGAATTTTTCCATTGTAAATCATAATAAAAATTTTATTGAAAAAAAAGACAGTGGCGAAGGAAATTGAAAGCATTCACGCAACAATTGCATTGCTGAACGTCGCCGCAGTGACAAAATTCCAATATTTAAATACCAACATTTATGTGTCAATTCACGTCGTGATATATCGAAACATTACACCCAATTAGGCGCTAATGTAATTGTGCGTTAATAATCGTGAGGAAGTCATTGAACGTTTATTTCCCAATATCTATATACAATTTTTCTTTTCACTTTCATTGCACTGCAGGGAAATTTTTGCTTGTTTTTCGGATTTTTTAGCGCGGTATTCTTGGAATTTATTTACACTCTGACGACGTCCTGATAATTTCTTTTCACACTGGCGAATTTTCCATTCCACTTCACGCAATTTCGTCGCCCATTGAATTGGCAAAGAAAGAGTGTATAGGAGGCAATAAAAGACATAAAAATTGGATATTAAAGTCCAACACCGTCAATAGTTATAAGAATGCATTTACTTTTCATTATCTACACACAGCAATCAAACTTTCCAAATCAATTACGACAATATTCACCGTATATTTCACATTCTTGCACCTCTTTTTTCCCTCAACTTCTCCTCCTCTTTATCTTTTCCTTCACACTCTCTTCCAGCAATACAATTATTGGGGTATATAAATAACACTCATTCATGCCGTATTTTGACCTTCAATTGAAGAATAAAAATCAGTGCGGCGCACTGAAGACTCACAGTAATTGCTCTCTTAAAATGCTAAAAGAAGTAACACACCGCGCATGGTTGCGCCTACTGAAACATGCTTTAAATAAGGGAAAGAAATTTGTCAAGTTTGGTATAAAATCTATGATGTTAAACTGTGAAACTTCTTCAAATTACAAAAAAAATGTCCTAAAAACTCATGCACAAATTTCCAATATCATTTTCAGCTATTGAATGTCTCAGTTTAATGTCTCGTTGTGCGATTCCATGTACGATATGAGAGATGCAAAAAGAGGAAAAAGACTTTTCTGCACGCTGATTGAATATAAACACATACATATAGCGTATGAAGAAATTACCGTGAAAATGCTGCTAATTTATCTAGTCTACCATCGTGTCTCTCTCAATGTAGATCAAAGCCGTGCTTTTTTTTTCAATCAATGTCTAAATGGAAAATTATAGACAAAATTGCCACACAATCTTCACTGTTTAATCAACACCTCTGCCGAGACAAGTTGACCTATTAGCGCTTTATCTCCCATTTGAATCATCTCTCACGCAGAAAAATGAGATTATCTTCTCACCTGGCGATCAATTGAAGGAGAGGAAAGGGAAAAAAGGCATTTCAATAACACCCATATTGAGTTATTGCATATTTCTCACGATTGGCGCAGAAATGGTTTTTGGGTGGCAAAAGAGGCCGCGCGCGTTGGGGGCAGTAAAAAACATTGGCAGACATCTGTTCCAAGAATGAGTGAAATACCAATTGAAAACTAGGTCTTTCTTGTACTTTCGATGACACCAATAAATGTTTGGGATGGGCGCCCACCGCAGTGTGTGATGTTGAGAAAAGGTGCGCCACTGCGCGTAATTGAGAATAAATGAAAGTGAGGAGAAAAAAAACCCTTGTAAAGTCACACAATTGATGAATGTGCTCGAGATCTAGAAAACCGTGTATATATGCGCCAAGTGGTGTGCGAGAAGAGACCTCTAAAATTGCCCACTTGTGCGCCTTTTTTGCACGCAAGTGTGTCCTTAAGAGATTACTTTCATTGGTGGCCCGATATCATCAGAATGCTGTATGACATTTTTAGCACGCGATTCCGTTTGGTGATAAGGAGAATTATATTCATAAATTTCTATCCAATATTGTGATTCCCTCATGAATTTCAATAACACTGATTGCACGTCAATTAAGGGGGTGTGTTAATTAAATACACCCAGAGATAATCTCTGAACATGTCTCGCAGCTGTGGAGGAATTCTGCATTGCCAAAGAACTGTGCGAGTGCAGAATAATTATGATTTAAATTAGTTATTCTAATAACTGTGGTAATATTTTGATTTATTTCCCACCATCAGAAGTCAATCTTTACAAACTTTTATCGCCCATAGAATAAATCCTTGAAATCAGATTGAATTTTAAGGATAGTCTCGCGCTTGATACTTTCACGATATTCATTTATATACTTATTCATAAATGATCACAGCAAAAACAACCACCGGCAAGTGATAAAATGCCATTTTCATTTGTTCATGCTCGATAATGGGAAACACTTAATGTGTCCGGTAATGAAATTTGCGAACTTTTAACATGGTTTTCTTCACTTGCCGGCAAATTTATTGCCCGCCATCATAAAAATTCATATTATGTGAACATATTTTCTTCTATTTGCCATGCATTTACCAACTCATTGTGAAGTGTGCAAAAACATCCGAAAAATGTATGAAAAAGCAAATATAAATATTGAATTTTGGAAGATGTTCTCCAATTTTTTTTGTGCCTTCATCTCAAGTGCTAATGAGAGGCGAAAATGAAGAAATTAATACCTTCATCGTGTTATTGTTACGATTGAAGTTATAGATATATGTTTTCACTTTGGGAACCCTAATGACGTCTTTTTAACAAGCCAAGAAATTCATACGCATACACACATACGCACACACGCATTCCAAGAGAGAAAAGATGATGATAAATCACGATGAAAACAAACGATGGAATATAATTAAACAGTAGCGCCAGGCAAAAAATCGACCAAAAAACACTCATTTCATCTTGTTAAGATTTTGTAAATTGATAGAGAGAGACAAGAAAAACAGCCCAGAGAAGTCCACAAAAAGACCTTTTCTTTCAATTGACGGACAATTTAAAAATACACCTTCTGGCTAAAGTGTTATGCAATGTGGCGATGTGATCCTAAGGAAAGATGCTTGAGAGCACAGAAATCTCCTCCAGCCAATTATCTGCTCAAAAATCGACAAAATCCTCTCCAAAAAAACACCCATGTTTTATTCTCAATTACTCACAACTCATTGTAATTTAATCTGCGAATAGGGAGAAAATGACAAGATACGGATGAATAAAAAAGAATTCATAAATTACCAATGTTTGACATCAAATGGCGGTAGCAAAAAATAGCAATACAACCTCATAATTTTTGCATGATTGACCTCGACTGATCACAAACGCACTAAACGCACAAGCTCTGCAATTACCAGCTTTCATGAGAATTTCCTCCACTTCTTTGCACATTTAGGAATTGAACATACAAGGCCAAATTTGCCTCTCAGCGCGCGCGCATCTTCCGCGTGTCATCAATCTAAGACATCACGCGAATGAGTAAGATATTCATGTTTTTTCCACACATGGATAACACCAACAATACCAATATTCTTTGGCTGAAACAATTGGAATCTCTGCTATTTTGCCCAGTGAATGGCGCGAGAGAGAGAGATCTTCTTCGAGCACTTTCAATTGAATTGATACATTACATAAATTTGTGGTCAACTGAAAGGAGAGAATCCAAACGATGGATGATTGAATAAAGACAAATAATTTCCTGGTTTCGAACGCGCTCATCTTCGCTGGAAAAACAACAATAATTGCGCATGAACCATACAAGGAAAAGAAGAAGATATCGCGAAAGAAAACCGTTGAGCAATCACTCATCCTTTCTCCCCTCAATGGAGGCGGAATTTGTATAGACAAATTTGTACCAACAAGATTATCGCGAAGCTCAATTTACAATTCTATGGTGAATTTCATAAGAATAATCGCTAATCTATTCATCTATACATGAAACCAAGTTGCATCTTTGATGCATGAATGGGTGAAAATATAGCTTCATGTTTTCCCCGCAATAATAATAAAGATGATGAAAGATAAAGTTGGGAGACTTTCAGTGACTGTTTTCCGAGGATATCATTTTGTCAGTTGCCAGGAAACTTTAGCACACAATTTAACAAAGACAAAGTGTGCATTTGCGATATGAAAAAAGTGAGAAAAAATCACTTTCTATGCGGATAATGAAAGTGTAACAATTGTTTATAAATTGTTCCTTCCTTTGCAGTTGCAGCGCGTGTGGAAGACGCTTTGCAAAAGTGGTTAATTCGTATGGAAAAAGACGGGAAATTCTGCTGGCCTCCAAAGAAAAGGCATCACAAAACACTATTGACTTCACTTGTTAATTGATAATTTCCTACTTTCGTGCTAATTCTTCCACTTTTCAATAGTTGGGCGTTTAGTGCGATTTATCCATCGCTTCGCTGCAATTTCCATTCAATATTATATTTCTCTAGGAAGAATTGCACGGCGTGTGAGATTCAATCACAATGTTGCCACATATTAATCAAAAATTCACTCGAGATTTGTTCCACGGGTGGAAAAGAGGTGCAAAAATGAAATTCTTTAGCACTCAAGGAGACCTACATATTGGCGTCAACATCGCGCTGTGCACACAATGAACGTGGAAGTGTTCTCAACTGTGCGCTCGCGTGAATTTATGAAGACAATTCTCCGGCCAGCTAATCTCAACTCCTTCGTGACATTTATTACAATTGTATAAATCTGACTTCCAGTGCAGTGGCACAATGTTACGCACAGAGATTGGCTCTCTTCTGGCCATTATGTGGCCGCCTGACTTGAGTTGGCCTGTGAAAAGTGTGGCCCAGGGAAGGCTTTCGCACTCACTTGGCGATTGCACAATCGCGCACATTTCCCCACGTGAATCTTCACCAGGTATGGGATGTGCAGAAGAATTGGACATGCGCGGCTCTCACTTTGAATATGAGTGCGCGCTTTGATTGAAAAATACGATTATAAGTTTCTGTATGTGAGGAATTTTTATCGGCACTTGTGCTAAGCTCAAAAATTTATTTAATCAATTTTTCGTCTGCCACACTCTCAATGTCCATGATATTTTGCAATAATCGCACATGTGTAAAATAATCATATTAACTATAAGGTAACTCTTTGCCTTGGAGAAATTTCACTTCGCATTTGCGCGTCTCTTGTTCGAATTATAACCACTACTCAATAATAATGCAGTTGTGGGTGATGAAGAAAAAAAAACAGAAAAGAGTGGAAAATGTGCTCTTCTTGCGCAAGTCCTTCAATTTTCTCTGTGCTTTTCTTTTTTCTTAATGTCAGCAAATTTGCCCCTTAAACACGCGCTCTTGAACATGGCTGAGAAACAGCTGCACAGAGCCATATAATTAATGATAATCTCGCGAAAATTGATTGATATTTCTTCGTTGTGTAGCTCGAGGAACTCAATATATGGAATGTGAATCACACACACCTCAAATATTTCGGTGCGTGCGCCTCAAGAAGGAATTTGTTGTGCGCGCGCGCGCGAAAAAGGAAAGAGCGGCGGTGAGACAATTAATGTGACTTAAGTCGTATGTTAATTCTTATCCATTCTATTATTATTTTCCCATATATCATTTGAATGTCAACGTGTGACAGCGACAGAAATCGGCAAGAAATCTTTACTCACAGTCTTGTGAATGGATTAAACATCATTTATTAATTTTAGGGGAGGAGCTGATGGATTCAGAATTGAAGGAGGAAGTTATGTATTTTTTAGGATCTTTAATGTGAGAGATTTATTGTATGGTTCTGGATTACGTGTCACGCCTCAATTTTTAATCTTTATACTCTTGCGATGCTCTAACCATTCAGTGTTTAAGTGTGTCTGACCAGGTATTTTGTCGGATTTTCAGGGCTCACACCCGGACTCACTCTACAGAATACCCACCAGACCCACAAATTCATCCAGCACATCATCGTCCAACTCGATTGGCAGCAATCTGCACAACATTGGCTTCTGGAAGGCGACCGGGAGTCAGACACCAATCGCCTCCACATCGTCCAGTCGCCGGAGATGGAGTGACATCGAGAGGGTCTTCAGCAAATGCTGGCAATACATCAAGTGGCCGCTGGCACTTGTATTTATATGTGCAGTTCTAGGAGTAGTTGTATACTTTATAGTTGTTGGTAAGAGAGAGAAAGAGTGTGTAGTTTAACATTGGGATTATAGTGCTTCTCGTTACGCTGACTGTGATGCATTTCTTCTGCAGAGAGTGAAATCAATAGCAATCTCGTGGGGAGTGAGAATCACGTAGTCTCGCTGGACACTTCGATAGAATCGGACTTGACGGTGGACTTCAATGATCTGGATAAGTTGAATGATGACGCGAGAGTGGAGCGACCGAGAGTAATAAATGGCCATGCGAATGCATACAATGTCAGCGGAGCGACACTCAATCAAACTGACGAGTTGCTGGAAGTGATCAAGGGCCCGGACTTGGCCAATAGACTCAACGATGACTCAGAGGTGTTTGCCATTTTTGTGAAGAAGCCCTCCAGCACAACAGAACAATCATCGACGGAGAATTCGACAAACGACAGCGTGACACCAACGACAATCCGCCAAACTGCATCATCAACCACAACAGAGGCGGCGCGGAGTGCAGTGAAGTTCAACGTGCCAACAAGGGAAAGTCTGCAGCAATATGGATTCACGTCGGGCCACCAGAACAACTTTGGCATCCCAATTGAGGAGGACGAGCGGATTCTCAGTCTGCTGAATGCGGAATTGATCAAGAGTCAAAATGGTTCGTCCTCGCTCTTCTCCACCACCGATTCCAGTGTCTACAGAACGAGAGTGTCTCCCACATTGCCCATCATCTCGAGAGTTGACCACACAACAGAGGGACTCAAGAGCAACGGGAGTGACGATGGTGAGTTCAAAATCGCATAAAGCCCACCTTCCGTCATTTTGAACATCCCTAAAACACATTTTCCTCATTTGTTCAACTCATATGGCATGGATCGAGCTCAAATTTCAGTACGTTATAGCTGGTCTCGTGACCTTTCCAACGAACTACCACTTAAGGCTCTAGGTCCTCCAGAACCCTTGATTTCAGGGTCTAAATTTTGAAAATAAGAATGTCCTTTCTTCTTCGCCACGCATTTCAGGCATCTGCAAGTCAACCTCACTGCCGCTCTGTCGCGGCGTTCTGCCCTATGATCTGACGTCACTGAACCGAAAGGCCCTGAGCCAGGTGGAGATAGATCATTTGCATTATCTGATCGAGGCGCAGTGCTCAATTCGGGCGGCAGAGTTTGTCTGCACCATCCTCGAGCCCGAGTGTCGACCCGCGAAAATGGGCAATCCACTGCAACCGTGCAAGAGAATATGCAAATGTGAGTCACATGCCAGTGTGATTATTAGACCTTTAGTCATACCCAAAACCTTTCCAGCCATCCTCGAGGCGTGCAGCCACGTGATCGCCAGCTCGGAGATTCTCACCACGATGTTCGATTGCGACAGCTATCCAGACTCGCTGGATCGCAATGTGTGCGAAGATCCGACAAGACGTGGGAAATGCTACAAGAACGAATTCAAGTGCTTGGACTCGACATGCATCCCACTCCAGTGGAAGTGTGACAACATTAAAGATTGCGCCGAGGGCGATGATGAGGAAAATTGCAAATTTTGCGAAACAAATGAATTTCGGTGAGAATTTTTGGACATTGCGTGCGCGCTGAGAAGATTGTTACAAAATGCTCGTTTTTTCAAGGTGCGTCTCCAATGAGAAGTGCATTCCGGACAAGTGGCGATGTGATCGCTACAAGGACTGCCCGGATTCGTCTGATGAGCTGGACTGCGAGGAGGAAGAGGACGCCAGGAGCTTCCCGCTGTCGTACGGGAATGCGAGGGTGTATCCGTTCGTGCACGAGCAATCGCCGAGCAATCCCAATAGCCGACCGTATCTCACCATTTCGGGCGATGATCGGCTGAATGCGGGCGAAGCGAGCAAGCCGGCCGACGGTGAGAAGGACATCTACGCTTTCTCAGACGATGATCACTTCGAGCGATCCGTTCCGAGTGTCACACTTCCGCCAGAAGACGCCAAGGCGCACCGCGAGAGTGACAACGACGAGATCCAAAGTGAAGCGGCTTCCGGCCGAGCGGTGCTGTTCAGCAAGAGTCTGGGTAGTGTGAATCTTCCTCATTTCATTCCATCACACGCCACAAAGCCTCTCGAGCGACATGACAACCACTCAGACGAGCATATCTCCACTCAACAACAATAAAACCGCCGAAAGACTCCCTCTGCATATGATCCAACTAATCCCTTTCACTTGCCATTCTCACATTCTTCCAGCCAACTTCCAAGACAGCAAAGAGATAATGATGACAAGTGATTCTGAGGCGGACTACAAGTACTCGAGCACTGATCGTGTCACACTGAGAACAGCCCACATTTCCCCGTGTCCGGAAGGTGAACTGCGATGCATCAGCGGCCGCTGCATTTCCGTGAATCAACTCTGCGACAAGGTAACACACGTGATGTGCTCAGCGCGCATTGTTTTGACTTTCCCATCCTCCAAAAGATCACCGATTGCCCAGATGGAGCCGACGAGGCGATGTGTGTGTACAAGAATTAAGCCATCCACAGCTGTGGCAGCTCAAGAGGGATTTTGTGTCCACCCGAGAAGAAACTCCTCCGCAAAACACCCAAGTGGATTTCCTGTCAACTTCATATCTCTCTTTTCTCCTTTCAACTCTGGCGCGCTGTTGACACGAGCAAAAAAACCACTCACCATCAAAACGAGTATTATTATTTAAAGACAATCTCACTCTTCCTATATCTCTATCTGTAATTTTATTGTGATAAACACTAGATTTAATTGGAGACTCACTGTCATTCTAATCCCATATTTGTAAACTGTGTATTCTTGAAATTCATTGTCTCTTCCGCAATATTTTCGCTCAATTTCTTTCTAAAATTTATCAACATCGCGAATCTTGAGGATTTTTCAATTGATTTCTTTGGATGTATTTTTTGTTGTTGTAAAGAAGAGGAATCTGTAAAAAGTTGTAATGAATGTATTTTGTATAATGATGAAAAATATATAACATGATGAAAGTGTTGATCTTCACTCACATGGAATTAAGATTTGTTGTATAATTTGGCGAAGAAAAATCACGGGAATATAACTAAATCCGTTGATTCAGAATGAATTTTCTGCATCAACTGAAAATGGAATGTGCTCAAGTTCGTTGAAGAATGATTTCAAGTCTGCAGATGAGAATATTCGCATCAGCGCCATCTAGCGCACGACATTCTGTGAATAAATATGTCTGGGATACGTAAATTTTTGCATAGTTGAGAGAAATTCATTCATTCGCAGTCAAACTGTGTGGCGTGCATTAATCCAATAGACAATTTTTGAAAATTGTCATTGACCACAGAAAAATCACAGGCGATTTCTCTAATCTACCTCATTATTTAATCGCAAAATCCAGAGCAGAAATGCCTCAAAATGCGACTGCGAGAGTGCGAGAGAGTGTCAAGTTTAAAAAGTAAACAAGTTAATGAGAGCGGAGAAGCCAGAGAGCGCAGCAACGGCGAGAGACTGAGAGAGACTTTCATCGGCCGAGAGACACAACCGGATGACTCATCCAGTTCGCACGATGACGAATAATCGCTTTTCGAGCGAAAATACAAATAAAAAAATCACATATTTGCTTGCATTTCGGTCTTGAGTGATTCTCAGATTTTCGCCTCACGGACAGACGCGCGTGTTTCGGCGCTCTTCCGTGCGGAAAACACCCGCGGAAAAGGTGGCCTTCTTGCGGTGTTGTGTGTGAAAGAGTGGAAGGGAAAAAGATGTGAATCGTCAGTTTGATTGTGCATCCTCTGTGATTGAGTGATTAATCTGGAACCAGCCAAAGAGACGCGACGAAGGGATTTTTCTTCTGTCCACCTTCTCGTCCCCACAAAAAATCCACCAGCGCCAGACGTTCACCAGCCAAAGACATGACGTCACAGTACGTTCTTCTTAAGGTGAGAAGATGAGTCAACATCGTGTCTTTCTCTCACGCATGTGAAAAGTGATATGCGGAGCACAGATTGGGGCTCTTCACGAGGCCCTTCAATGTGTTGTTTGCACTTCTTTGTAATATCATTCCAGTTGAACTTATGTAACCCGGTGCGGGGTGAATCATAATCTCATTCAAGTCAAAGAGGCGAGAGATGTTAAGGAGGTAAAAATAGACTAACATTTCCCCCTCAAAACGCAATTCGCGAAAGAAATTCAGCCGCTGAAAAGCGTGAGGTAAAAAATGTGTTATTTTAGCACAATTCAACAATATCGTATGGGGATAAATTCCCTTTCTTGGGCGAATGCCACTTCTTATCAGGATCAGGGCGTGACCCTTGAAATGTTGATAAGGGAAGGATTTTTTAAAGTTCAGACTGGCAAATGTGTAATTATCACAGGACATGATAAAATTCTTTGGGTAAGGTTTAATGCGACAAATTGTGCATTTTTCACCGTTCTTTTGCTGTCTTTTCGGCAAAAACAGACAAAAACACGCTGTGATAAGAAGCGAGCCTTACTTTTTCTCCCTCCACTGTACTTTTCACACGATCGCGTGCATGTGTTCGTGCGCGCACGATCGTGTGTCAGAGCTTCGGCTCAATCGCCCCTTGATATTCTGTCAAAAGTGCTCAATCAGTCACAGTGTTTACAAGAGAATTGGTGTCTTTGGACTTAGTGTGTTGCAATAATCTTATGATTAGACGGAATATAAGGGATCTTTTGCCATCTTTACACCTTCATGGGCACACTTTGTGATGTTGAGACGAAGATAAGGGGACAAATTGAAGTGAAAACCACGCGGAAAGTGGGCAAAATCGGTAAGAAAATCTGTATTGATCTCAGCAACTTGATGATTGAAGATGTGAAGAAATCCATCTGTAATCTCTCAACCATTTCCCACTCCCAATATTATCATTACACACAACCACGAAAGAAGTGTTAAAGGCTCGGTTTTTGGGGGTGATATTTGCCAATGTTCACGCCTACAAATTTGTGATCTTCATCTTTGCTGGACTTTTCTCTCTCCGCTAAGAAACTGAGCCAACAAAGGGACTCGACGAATGCGAGACAATCTCGTCAAGTGACGTCAACTTGGGAAATTTCAACAAACACCACTGATAGACTTAAATGGAATTAATCAATGAGGCAAATTTCATGGGAGGTGAAGAAAAAGAAGGAGAAATCAAGCGAGATTGCTTCAGTTGACGTTTATTTTCGTGGAATTCGCACGGGTTTATCATCTGTGAAATATTTGATTCAAGTGAATTCAAGCAATCACTCTCTTCCTTGCAGACAAACTCCTACATCATCAGGATGAATAGAGAGGACAATTTGTGTTGGTTTCACGGGCGAGTGTCTCGCGAGAGAGCCGAACAGATTCTGCGTGATGGTAAGAAATTTTTTTTTTGTCACAGCACATTTATAGTGCTCTAATTATGTTAAGTCAGAGCATTTCTCTTTATGCTCCAATCAAAATAAATTATGCCAAAAAAGAGCAATATAGGGCAAGAAATATGATCGATGATAAACAATTGACTTATGAAGAACCTTATATTGATGGGGGTTTCAGTTTCACAACAATAACACTGCCATTCTTTGATACTTCCCCCCAAAAAAAAACAACAAACAAGAATAATCCATTGTTTGGCGAAAATGATTAACAAGCACATGCTTTTGCCATCCACTCACAGAGGGCTATGGAGATGGGGTGTTCCTGGTGCGCGAGAGCAACTCTTCGAACGGAGATTACGTGCTGTCGGTGCTGCACGAGGGACAGGTGTGTCACTATCAAATCCGACGGCACGGCGAGGACGCCTTCTTCTCCATTGACGACAACAAGAGAATCCATGGACTGGACTCCCTGATCGAGCACTATCAGCACTCATCGCATGGCTTGGTGACCAAGCTGTCGGCCATCGTCAAGTGCGATCCGCCGCCGCACGATTCGCGCTGCCACGGCCGCATGAACTTGCTGCATCGTGCCACGAAAGAGGGCAACTACACCGTGGTGTCGGAGCTGCTGAAGTGCGGCTATCGCAACATCGATGCGAAGAACCAGGATGGCCAGACGGCCGTCCATCTCGCCTGCCAATACGCCGATGCGGCAATTCTGCAGAAGATCATCGAGTGCAACGCCAATGTAAACTTCCGCGACATCAAGGGCAACACACCTCTGCATTATGCCTGCCGATCGCAGCCCGCGGCCGTGATTAAGCTCCTGATTGACTCCAATGCTAACATCCAGGCGAGGAACAACGAGACCGGCTGCGTGCCCCTCCACGACGCAGCGGAGCATGGGAATTTGGATGCTGTGAAGGTGCTTCTGGAGGCTTCGGCGCCGCTGAGGCCGAGATCTGCCTGTGGCGAGCTGCCAATTGACTTCGCCCGCGACAAGGGTCACAGTCACGTTGTGGAATACCTGACGAACTACGTGGAGCCCATGCCGGTGACGTCCAGGATTCAGTGGTATCACGGCACACTGGATCGCGTGGAGGCGGTGAGTATGATTGAGGAGTGCGCCAAGAGTCTGGCGCAGGCGAGGCGATCAGACGCTTCGACAGTGAGTGAGGAGGGCAGTGTTGATGGGAATGCGAATGAGGAGGATGACACTGATGTGACGTCTGGTGTGTTCCTCGTGAGGTACACCGAAAAGAACAAGGGCAGTCAAGTGCTGACGCTCTTGTACGACAACACGCCCAAACACTTCATCATCCAGAAAACGGTGAGTGAAGAATTGTGACGAATTCGAGCAATTTCTTCCTGCCCAATGGCAGTTGGATGTTAATCTTGAATATCTTCTCCTCTCTCCAGTTACACTACTTGTACATCGACGAAGGGCCGTACATGACATCCTTGGAACACTTAGTACAACACTATACACAATTCGCCGACGGGCTTCCAATTAACCTGCGCCATCCGGTGAAACCGAAACCGAAACCGCCGCTACCTCTGCCGATGCCAAAAGCTAAGCGTGCCAAAGCGCCAGCCGCGCTCAGCAGTCCACCGGAGCAGGCGCGCAATGATTTTCTCAACAGTGGCTTCGCCTTCCGCAAGACCCGCAATCTATCCGTCCCGAGCAATGATATTATGAATCGCAGCGGCTATTTGAGTTCATCGCCAACATCACCGGAGCACGATGTGCGCAAGAAGGCGGCGTCCAAGTCGCCGGATTTCAGGAGTTTGAAGCTGTCGCGACCGCGGAAGAACATCTTTATTGATGGCCTCAACAGCCTGAGGCGGAGTAAGAATCGCACGCCGAAGAAGGAGGCGGAAGTGAAGAGTGTGGAGTTGGAGATTGACACGAATCTCATGAAGAATCTCTCATTCTCCACGGATTTCCTCATGAATTCACCACCGCCGCCGGACACGGTTTACAACACACCGACCAATAACTGTGCCATCGTGAATATTGACATTGATGGCAGTCCGCGGAGTGTGGAGGCGGAAGATGACACGCGGAACAGCAATGTGTCCAATAGCTCGGTGGATTACTTCACCGAGAGCGATGTGGCGGCGCACATGAAGGACAAGGAGACGGAGGAGATCTACTTCATCGACAAGCCCATGGTGGTGGACAATGATGAGGCCGCGAGCAATGGTAACATTGTCAATGAGGCGGGATATATTGTGATGCAGAAGATTCCGGTGTTCATGGAAATGCCCGCCAATGCCAATTACGTGCCACCAAATCCTGCCACATTTGAGCGCCTCGACTCGATCGCCTCGGAGCGCAGCGAGAGTGAATTCGCCACGGTGTTTCAGCACCAGAACAGCTGCACACAATCCCAGACTGACGAGGGCGCGGTGAGTACCAGCAAGCCCTACTACTTCATACCCGCGTGCGAACTGCAGCTGGACACTGTGCTGGGCGAGGGTGAGTTCGGCAGTGTCTATCGCGGCAGTGTGTCTGCCGGCGGCGAGGCGGAGGCCGGCGAGAGGATCCCCGTGGCCGTGAAGACGCTGCACGATGAGCGCTGTCGCAAGAATCGCGAGGAGTTCCTGCGCGAGGCCAATGTGATGATCCAATTGCGCCATCACTGCATTGTGAAGTTGATTGGGATCAGCAAGGGACCGCCACTGATGATGGTGCAGGAACTGGTGGAGCTCGGCTCCATGCTGAACTACCTGCAGCGTCACGGTGAGCAGAAGATCAATCCCAACTGCGAGCTGCGCCTGTGGGCGTCGCAAATAGCGTGCGGCATGAATTACCTGGAGAAGCGACACTACGTCCATCGCGACTTGGCGGCCAGGAACATCTTGCTGGCGTCGCGCAATCAGGCCAAAATCTCCGACTTCGGCCTGTCGCGCGCCCTCGCCATGGACAATGATTACTACAAGGCCAGCCAAGGTGGCAAGTGGCCCATTAAGTGGTACGCGCCGGAAAGCTTCAATTACGGCACTTTTTCCCACGCCAGCGACGTTTGGTCATTCGGGATCACGCTGTGGGAAATGTACTCACTCGGCGAGCCGCCGTACGGAGACATGAAAGGAGTTGATGTGAGTGACTTATAAGATTCCATCAGCACCATTTCTGATGCCTTCTTCTCTAAATTGTTTTCTCGCCAGGTCATCAAGCTGATTGAGGAGGGAAAGCGCCTGGCCAAGCCGACTCTCTGTCCAGAGGATATTTTTGAGAGAATGGAGAATTGCTGGAACTACAAGCCCAAGGACAGGCCATCATTTCGCCACTTGACAGAATTCTTCGCTCCAGACTACGCCAATGTGACGGAATTGATTCAATCTGAGCAGATTGTCTAGAAACATCTCAGCCAAAATCCTATCTATAATCCTATATCTTCACATCACTCCGTGCGTAGATCGTCTCAAATAGACTATAATAGTGTAGAAGTCGTAGAAGTAGTGAGATGTACGATGAAAGTTGTGAGCTAAGTAATGCTATAGTCGATATCTTCTGTGTTATTATTAGTTTTTTTTTAATATATTATAAGCAAGGTGTTTATCAGAGATTTTTTTAAAATGTAACGTAATTCATATTTTTAAAGGTATTGTTCTCTAGAGTTACTAACAAATCAGTTAACGCGAATTTGTGCTCCTAAATGTGTAAATCTGTTAATTTCAAATTATCTGTTATTTGTTGTGCTATGTAAAAGTTATTTTTGCCATAGCTCTGATGCTAATGTCTGTGCTGTTCGCAATATTGCCATAATATGACATTTAATCTCTTCTATATTCTGCAACACTTCACATTCCGGAGAGACATTATATGAAATACATATATCAGATAAATATTCAAAATTACCACGAGAAATGGATGTGCAAAATCCCAGATGACTATTATTTAATAATGTGCATAAAACCGAGTTTATATAATGTGCCTTTTTTCGATCTTCGCTCATCTGTTATTTTATTTACAAAGAAAAAGAAACACGAGGAAAAAATATTGTGTAAGAAGCAATATGAGAGATAATTATTTGTAACATTTTTTTTGTTAAGATATTCAGGAGAGAATAAAACGGACATTGGAGAATATTTTGTTATTATTCTGTTTCTTTGAAAAAGTCTTTAAATAACCAGACGCTAAACGTTTATTTTCTTCACTATAAAAATCAATAAAATTACACTGAATTTTAATTTAAATTATTTTAAATACCGGAGGATACATGTATGCGTTTTACGACGTGTAAAATATTATGCAATGATCGCGCTTTCAGATGTTATTTGAGGTTATGTCATTGTTTTGGTTTCTTTGGGTCGCGTTTTGAGGATAAAACATCCTAAATTTCCTTGTAAAAACCTGTTCACAAGGGAAGTTTCCGCCAAGGGACGCGGAGAAAAATGGCATCGAGCCCATCCAGCTCAACCGCATTGAGTGCCAGTGAGGAAATAAGTCAAATTGACCAGAAGATCAAGGAAATCGATGTTGAGATCTTCCGGCTGAGGAGACAGAGACAACAGCTGGAGGCCAAGAAGGAGAAACTGAAGGAGATCAGTTTCGCTGAAAAGTCTCGAGCTCTGTCCAAGCAGAACTGGACAGGCGGTAAGATGAGGGTGTTTTTCTCACCACTCAGCACTCTGACAATCTTCCACTCTCTCCTCTAGATTTTCCATGGACAGCCGACATCCGCAAGCACCTGAAGCAGACTTTTGGCTTCGAGGAGTTCAAGGAATACCAGCTGCGAGCGATAAATGCGATAATGTCTGGCCACGACATGATTCTGGTGTCTCCGACTGGCGGCGGGAAGAGTCTCTGCTATCAGCTGCCCGCGTGTGTGGGCAGCGGGCTGACGCTCGTGGTCTCCCCTCTGATAGCTCTGATGGAGAATCAGAAGTGGGCACTTGAGAAGCTGGGCGTGGGCGTTGAGGTGCTGACGCAGGGTGTGGACAGGACAACAACCCAGAGGATTCTTAAGCAATTGGCCAATCCGGCCGTCGAATTGACCTTCCGCATCCTCTACGTGGCTCCCGAGCGACTGTCCAAGAGCAAGAGACTCATGAGCTGCCTGCAGAAGTGCTACTTCGCCAAGAGACTGGACAGAATTGCCATTGGTGAGTTGTGCGCGACACAGAAGAGTTCTTCACTCACACGGAGATCTCGTTCCCTTCTTTGCCATACAGACGAAGTGCACTGCTGCTCCACGTGGGGTCACGACTTCCGGCCAGACTACAAGTTTCTGGGCTCCCTCAAGACCACATTCCCCGATGTGCCAATCCTGGGCGTCACCGCCACCGCCACTGAGAAGGTCATCAACGACGTGCAGAAGATGCTCAACATCCGCGACGGCATTGTGCTCAAGGTGCCCTTCAATCGGCCCAATCTCTACTACCAGATCATGGAAAAGCCCGCGGAGCGGAAGGGCGTGGTGGAGCTGCTCGTGGGGCTGCTAAAGAGACGCTACGCGGGCAAGTCAGGCATCATTTATACACTGTCCCAGAAGGACACTGAGCAACTCGCCACGGCGCTCATTCAGCACAACTGCCAAGTGAGTCCCTATCACGCCAACCTGGACGCCGAGGTGCGCTCGCGCGTGCATGAGAACTGGCTGACGGGGCAGATTCAGGCCGTGGTGGCGACTGTGGCCTTCGGCATGGGCATCGACAAGCCCGATGTGCGTTTTGTCATTCATCACACCATCAGTCGCAGCCTGGAGAACTTCCACCAGGAGTCCGGCCGTGCGGGACGCGATGGTGAGTACGCGGAGTGTGTGGTGCTGTATCGTCTCACGGACGTCTTCAAGATCACCACGATGATGTTCGCGGAGAAGACGGGCCTGGAGAATGCTTACGCCATGGTGCAGTTCTGCATCACAGGCGCCAAATGTCGTCGTACTGTGCTGGCGGAGAATCTCTCGGAAGATGTGGTGAATTGCCGGAAGATGTGCGATCGCTGTCTGTTCCGCAAGCGAATGTCAGCACCGCCGAAAGTCAACGTGACGAAGCATCTCAAGCTACTGTTGGAGATCCTCGACAAGGCCGACAGCATGGACATGAAGCTGACGGGCGCGAAGCTGATTGAGGCGTGGTTCAACAAGGGACCCGCCTGCCTGAGAGCCAACAAGAAAAAGGCGCCCGCCTTCGATCGCACCCTCGCGGAGCACATCATCGCACACCTGATCCTGGAGGAGTACCTGAAGGAGGACTTCCACTACACGGCGTACAGCACGAACAGCTACATCAAGAAGGGGCCCAGGGCGCTTGGTGAGGATGCAATTGTGGCGGTGAATCGCGTGCGCTTCCTCGATCTGCCCGACGATTTTCCGCGCAATGAGCATCAATCTGATGACGATGTGGTCCTCGTGTCGCCGTCCAAGAGGTCGCCCGAGAAGAGGCACAGACGTGAGTCAGGGTGCTCCTCCAGTCCACAGAAGAGGGCCAAGATGCACAGGCATTCCGCCTCCGCAGAGTCCATTGAGCAGATGGAGATCGAGAGCGATGACGAGAGCGATGGTGAGGCTGTGGAAGTGGTTCATGAGATGCCCAGCCACTTTATTGATCTGGATGACTCTCTGTTCGATGATTGAGAGGCGAGACAAGTGAAACGCTGTAATCTCAAGCAGATAAAGTGTTAAGGAATATTTAAAAGCGAAAATTAAATGATTCGAACTGTATTGTTGTCCTACGAAAGTCCACCAATGGAAGACACTCTGCTGACGCACATTCTACTGGGCTTCACGTGTGACAGTTTTCCGTGCGCGAGAAGTTTCTTATATAGATTATTCCACAATTTTCGTGTCTTTTTCAACACTGAGTGGCCCCAGAAATTGACCAAAAGATGTCCGAGGTCGTGATATCCGCTCGCGCCTATACCAAAATGGTCTTCCACGCGGCAAAGTATCCACACTGTGCCGTGAACGGCGTGCTGCTGTCCACCAGAGATGCCACCAAGTCCCGGAACTACGAGATTGTCGATGCCATTCCGCTTTTCCACATCTGTCTCCACCTTTCGCCCATGGCCGAGGTGGCCCTGGTGCAGGTGAGACTGCCCACAAGTGTCCGCAGGAGAGCCTGATGACTCTCTCTCTCTCTCTCTGGTGACTGTCTTGCAGGTTGAAGCCGCGGCGGCCGAGGAGGATTTGCAGATCTGCGGCTACTACAGCGCGGCTGAGAATTACAATGACAACAGCCTGGAGAGGGCGCCGGGTGCCAAGCTAGCCGACAAGATCGCGGAGAACATTCCCAACTCGTGCTTTGCCGTGGTGAGTCTGCTTTGCATTTGCCTCATCATCAAGGGGTTCATCAACCCGGGATTTCTGCGCAAACTTCCATGTTTCTTGCGTAAAAGGCACAGATTGTCTTGATTGTCAGTGGTTCAGGAGTGTTGTGAGGACATTTAGAGCTTGATTTTCATCAAAAATTCTCTTTACTTTAAAGGTATTTAATTTTTCCCTTTAAATGTGCCTCTGCTAACCCTTTAAATGTGTCTGTGCTAAACTGAGATACGAAAAATCACTGAATTTTTCGTCTTTTTCTTAGTCCATTGAATTAGAAAACAGAATGCAACAGAAATACTAATGACTGCTGCAATTGTAACGTGAATTTCTCTCAGCAATTGAGCATCATTAGAAGAAAAAAAACTGGTAATTCAATTACGCACCCTCGAAAAGCGTTTGCTGGTAAATGGATGAGCGCAATAATTGGGGAAATTGAATTGTGTGCATTGACAAGTGATGCAAATTGACTGTGATTCTTTGCAGATCGACAATCGCGCTGTGTGCCTCAACATGGAGCGTCCGGCCGTGAGGCTGTGGCAGAGCGTGGAGCAGCGCTGGACCAAGGCGACGCCGCGGCTGGCGAAGGGCGATGTGACGCTGTCTGCGGTGTCGACGCTGCTGCAGCGCGGCGCCATGAAGGATCTGGTGGACTTTGACAACTACCTGGACAACACGGAGAACGACTGGCAGAATGCGCACCTCAATCGAGATCTCAATCAGATTTTAGCCATGTATTAAAAATGATGTTTATTTAAATTTATATTACAGAGCGCAATTAACAATTGTGGTTAAAGAGAAGGGGGAATAAATCAAGTGAGAAACTGTGGATGTGTTTGCAAAACCAAATGAATGTTTTCTCTTTTACTTCTTCGATCTTTCAAAACTCATTTTTTTTTTACAACTGGATATTCTGAATATTGCGCCATTTATTTCCTTTTCTCACTCCTGCACAGACAAACGGAGGTTTTCCTTTCTTGTCAGCGGCTAAAAGATGTGGGCTTTGATAGAAGGATTATTATTTAAGTTAGTAAGTATTTATGATTTCATTATTACTTGTGATTCTTTCCCATTTTTTCCGTACTATAGCAAAAATATTTTATTTTTTCACTTCTTTCTCTCTCTCTCTCTAAGTTACACAGTTTCTTCATTTTATTACTTTCCATTTGGGTTATAATTATTCTTTTCCTCCATTATTAGTGTTTCTCTTTATACTTGTTTCACAATGATAAATCTTGTGATAAATGCATTGCGCTTGAGAGCGAGTTTAGAGATTAAATATATATTAGGGGAAGCTCAAGTGTTGACCAAAACCAAGACAAAGTGTTGAGGCGCTGCATTTGCATTGTGTTCAATTCTGCACACAGAAATGCAGCGCGTCGGGAAAAAGGGGTGGAAAAAGGCAGTAAAAGATGTTTCTCTCTATCAAAAGTAAACATTATAACACATTGTGAGGCATTTCAAATATCAATTTCCCTGCTGAAGGAATGCTTGTGATGCATGTGAAAGATTGCTAATGTGTGGGTGAAGAAATGTGTTTTTCTTTCTTTGCTTTCTCACTATTTTTTTTTCTTCCAATAAACTTCCATTGCACGCACTTTATGGCTTAAAATATTAAGCAAAAATCTTACGTGATTTGGTATGTTTGATCACTTGATTAACTTTGCAGATTAACAATATTTAATTGTATTACCTAGTAAAATGTCTTTTTAACTAACTCTCACCTCTTGATATTTTTTTCTCCATGTTTTCTTTATCTTTTACACACGCTTTTTTTTTGAATGGAAAAAATTGCAACCACTTGAATTTCACATTCGTTCACTTTTTCTTCTTCTTTATTAATGGGTAAAAGCTGGACGCAATTTTGGGTGTTTTTTTTTAATATAATTCTCAAAGTTTCCTCTTCATCGTCGTCACATCTTAATTGTCACCTAATTACGTACAGTATTAGCAAGTTGAGTTTTGAAGTTATCTGATTATTAGGTCGCTTGGTGGTTAAAAGTAAGAAATTTTGATTGAAGCTTCTTTCTCTTTGACTTACAACATTCCAGTTGTGCCAGAACGCATGCCTTTTTTCCCAAAGCATCAAGTCAGCATAAAATAAGTGTTTGACAATGGATTATAGTTAATTTCCGTTGAGAGTAAATTTCAATCACATGAGAATAATGAGAAGAGAGATTTGACGATGAATTTTTAGCTGATTTTATTGGCAATAATGATGTGTGATTAGAATCAGCAAAAGAAAATCATCAGGAAGTGCCAAAAAAAGCTTTCTGCTAATGCGTTCTCGCTCATCTGAGTTGTGTTTTCTTGCCTTTCTATTCAATTTCCAACCATGTCTCATTGATGCTTATTTTGCAATATTCTTGCAATGTCTATTGATTATTCTGATTTGAATTTAAATTGATCATTTCACAACTTCTCAGCGAATGTTTCAAATGCAAACGCCTACGAAAGAAATGACTTTATTATCCACTGAGGATGACAAACTTTTCTCATGGAGAAATTTGAGGATGGAAAACAGAGAGCATCTTTTTCGCGGGGGATTGTCTTTTACCATCAAAAGACACATTCCACACTTGTGATGCTCTTTGCAAAAACAGAAAAGATGATTTTTTCTTACAAGAATGTCTACAAAGAATTCCACCTCAAACTCTAGCTTCTCGTTTTTCTTCACAACAATTCATTTGAATATTCATCATCTAAGGATTAAGAATGTACACATCATCTCGTCGTTTTTCTTAAAAAAGAAGAAAAAAAAATTGCAATTAAAATGGCTATTCAACAGTTTAGCGGCATCTAAAATTTTCTTTTTCTCATTTTCACACACTTGCCTATATATATAATTTAGTTAATGTCCTTAGCATTTTCTCTTAATGTCTTCTCCTTTCTTTTTTCTTTTGATAACCTCTCTGTCTGTCTTCTCTGAATGTGTCTTCTCTGATTTAGTGCATGTTCCAATCGTCTCGATTAAAAAGGGGCGTCATCTTCACCAACATTTGGGTCACTATGTGCAGCCAAGAAACAATCCGTTCACAAGTCCCTATTAGAGCTGGCTTGCTTGCAAAAGAGGAGGGCCGCGATGGCGGAAACGGGTACCAAAGCGTAAATGGTCATCCGGAGGATGTCCGATGGGCAGCACGCGGTGGCTGTGGGATTGATGATGTCCTGCGATGAGTGAGTCGTTGCTGATGGCGATGATGTCTTCAGTAGGATCCTATTTAATCGGCAACTAAATCAGAGAAATAATTCTCATGCTATTGCACTGCCTGACATCGTCGTGGGGCGTTCTTCGGCGCGGTCACGTAATCGCTCGTGATCCGAAGATTCGGAACTGCAAAAGAGCAGAGAGAGAGAGAGTGATCGTTACGCTTGCTGCAGCATTCAAAAATTCAAATTTTGACACTAAATTTCCGTCGCGCAATTCCATCGCCAAGAAGGCGTCGCACAATAAATCACGATAGAAGCAGTCACAAGACGTTCTTAGCCAAGAACTTGAGCCAAATTCCAAAAAAGTCCCACATGTGAATTACGCGAAGAGCAAAAAGCGCACAGTTAAACTTTAATTCCCACTTTTGGCAGTGCTCCTACAATTATGATTCCTCAGAGCATTTTCACGCGTTGCATAATTGAAAGTCGGTCAATTATTTACACCTCATCAAGAACCATTTGCCAATTATAATGGGAAATCACATTTTGCATCTCTCGCATACCTCAAACCATCCATTAAACGCTCTGTTCTCTATGACTTCCAATTTGTGCGCGTGAAAATTAAGTTGTGTCAAGGAGAGACAATATTTTATTAGATGTTGAGGAACATTTTCCACAAATTGCCTTGATGAAGTGTGTGTGTGTGCGCCTGAGAGATGTGGAAGTTGTGAACGAAAGTTAAATTATTTTAATTTATGAGCACTGGAAATTGTGCAGATGAATTGACGAAATTATTCTATTGGAAGTAAATCAATTATGGATGAATTTTCTTAACTTTGCTCCTTGTAACACTGAAAGAGACTCGTTACGGTCAGAGTTTCACCCTAACTTTTCCGTTTCTATCGGAAGAAGGAGTTTTTGGCAATATTAATTATTATGTATAGTTTATCGTGGGTTTTCACCGACTTTCTATCGTGAACAATTATATCATGTGGTTAACATATAGAAGTGAACTTCATATATACTCACTTTGATCTGACCGTCTTGGGACTCCCAGGATCGCTAGGCGTCGTGGTGTTGTTATTGTTCGTACTTGCGGACGATCTTCGCCCCGTGCTTGACTTCATATCGAAGATAGTCTCGTTCTCCAGTTCATTTTCAATCTGTAAGAACTTGACAAACCATCACCAACGTGGCACAATTGCAACTCAGCGCGCTGAGCAAGCGTGTCTCACCTGTCGCTTGTAGCACAGCCGCTCGCTGGAGTCAGAGCCACAGGAGGAACTTTCTGACACCGCCTGGGACACCGTTGAGGGTCCCGGAGGGCTACTTGGCATCGGGAACCGCTTTGAGCAAACCTGGGACTGAGATTTCAACGGATGATTCATGTGGTGATTGTCGGGAAAGTGTGTGCAAAATACCTGAATATGTTCACATATTCGGCGAAAGCGGCGAATATTGCCTGAAAGAAGTGTGAAAGTGATTGCAAAGAGCATATCGGCCACATCTCCCTGCTTGCATATTGCACTTATGTCCACTTGGAAGCGCACATGACGCTGAAACATGGCCGGACCCGTGCCATTGCGCTTGTACTCCACGCGAAATGACATTGGCGATATCACGCTGTGAGACAACTCCGCCATCTTGAACGATGCCATTGATCACTGTTAGTTTCCACAAATTTCTTACATCACATTCTACTCACCGAGAGGAATGCATGGATGAGGTGAGCCTTAACTGTGGCCAGGGGTTTCCCCTTCACGAGCACCGTAAACGTTTCGTCCTTCTCCGTGGTCATCAGATTCCCGAACCACGAGCGCTTCGTGAGTTCAGGTGATGAATCTGGCGTGAGGTGGACTTCATCTGAGGACACTGAGAATAATTTATCATCACAAATCCTCTGTATATTCATCAATCAAGTCACCTTGGAGTTTCCGCCTGTGGAAACGAGGACTGCCCAGAAAGCTGTTCTTGATGTTTGTCAAACGATTCTTCCACAGCTGACCGGCCGTGGAGGCGCACGTGGAGCCAGTCATGATGGGTGGCGGTCCTCCGCCCATGTGCGGTGATCCCGGCGGCGTCATCACCGAAAGTTGCACTGCAATGGCATATTCTCTGTAATGCACTTCCTAGAAGCCTTTTGGAATTACATTAGCCCAGCCATATAACATCCTTTGATGAGCATATAATCCCATTGCCCCACAGAGAAATGTTCTAGGAACAATAAATTAAATTAGGTGCTTTAGATTTGCCAGGATTTTACAGTGCGCAACGCATCCAAAAAGCATGTAATTTCCCTTCTATCCCTCTCCATTTAAATCGCTATAATGGAAATGATAACGATATGAATTATAAATTGTTCGCAAAGACTTGAGGCAAAAAACGTCTTAAGAGTGGGTGTTTCACGTGTTTCACCTCTGTTCTATACGAAATTTTTTACGCACAACATTTTTTTGGTATAAAGAAATAATAATCAGGATTTTCTTATGCCAAAACGACTCCGGGAAGATTTTCTTGTCTGACCGCGAGATCGAATATGTTAATATTCAAATTCAAACTCACGGCTGTTGGCGTCGGCATCGGGGAAGAGGCTGATGTTGATGGTGGGGCCGGAGTTGGTGCGATGGTGGGCCGGGGACTGCTCGGCGGAGATGATGGCGGCCGTTGGCGGTTGCAGTGAGTTGCGATTCGCAGGCACGACGGCGCCCCCGTGTGTGGAGTGCCTGGCCTGCATGGCTGGGGAGGCGGGACGCGAGCTCTGGCTGACTGAACTGAGTGCGGCCGGGGTTCTCGTGGGGCTGTGGTAGGAGGAGGAGCGCGTGGATGGCGCCGAAGAAGGTGACCGACGGTTATGACTGCGACCGTTGCTGTATGAGCGGAAGCTGTGAGGAAAAAGAGACATTTTCAGGCTCCCCAGAATGCACTTGGCGCTCCGCCAATGGTGTCAAGCCAGAGGCGCAGCGATGGAGAAAGAATAAAATTCTCACCCTCAATCTATAAACTTTAGATTGAGACTTTATTTAGCGATGAAATACTCACTTGAATGCCTGACGGCGTGGCGTTAGCGGTGAGCCCTCGCTAATCTGACCAAACGTAGCCACATTTTGGCCATTGATGCGACAAGTGTCCAGTCTCTTGCGTGGCGGATCCGGTGCTTCGGTATTCTCACTCCGGGAACGCCCTGGCTCCTCGTCATCCTCCAGGGCGGGTCTCCGCCTCTTCCGCTCCAACAGCAGGAAGTAAATCACCTTTTCCGTGTTGTGGCTGCAATAAAATCAGCCTCTGAGAAATCTGTGTCAACGCACAACCCAATGCGGAAGGGCGTCAATTAACGCGATGGAGAAGGGAATGTGGAATAATTGGTTGAGTGACAATTTGAGTTGTGAAATTGCATTTGGTTTGAGAGAAATGTTGTCGACAGGAAATTCTGCACACATAAAAATCGGTTTGTAGTCGTTCGGTTTGGAAAAATTAAATCTGCATCCAATTTACCATAAATGTGGTGTATTGAATTTTACGCCAGAAATTCAACAGGGATAATAAATTTTGGGGCACTCACTTGGGACTGAGCAGCTCCTGGATGAGTTTGTCCTTCTCCTTGAAGCAGCCCAGCGAGCAGATTGCATTGAGGACGTCCGGATCGACGGCGGACGCGGACGGGATGATGTGCGTCTGGACCACCTCCATCATGGGCAGCTCCAGTTCCAGTTCGCCCTTGCCGCCCGCCGTGACCCACGGATGGCGGTTGATCTCCTGTAGCGTGAGCCTCTTGTCCGGATTCACCTCAATCATGCCGCGCAGCAGACTCTGGCAATCCGGCGGCACAAAGTGCGGAATGTGAAACACGCCGCGCTTCACCTTCTCCAGCAACTGACGCAGATTGTCGTCATCAAATGGCAGAGCGCCAACGAGGAGAGCGTACAGGATGACGCCGCACGACCACACATCCGCCCGCCGGCCGTCGTACTTCTCGCCGCGAATCACCTCTGGGCAGGCGTAGTGCGGGGAGCCGCACGACGTCTCTAGCATGGAGCCGGCCGGCTGGAGGGACGCCATGCCGAAGTCGGCGATCTTGATGTTGTTCTTCTCATCCAGCAGCAAATTCTCGGGCTTCAGGTCGCGATGGCAGATGGAGTGCGAGTGGCAGAAGTCCAGGGCCGAGATGATCTGCCGGAAGAACTTGCGCGCCTCCTTGGGCGTGAGGCGGCCCTTCTTCACCAGGTAATCGAACAGTTCGCCACCCGACACGTGCTCCAGCACAAGATACCTTCGGACACGTGCGGCGTGGAAAGAAAGACAATGCGCATTTGACTTGGTAATTCTGTACCTGCGAGGCTGAATGGGGGTGTCTTTGTGGGTGGCTTTGAGGAGAAAAATATATATGAATAATTGAAGAATTGCCCAGAGGGTTAATTAGAGCATTCAAAAGGTCAAACTTTGAGTTCAGCTCAGCTTGAAGGGAGAATTTTTGAAAGAAAAGCATTTTCCAGTTAAAGAAAATGGGGAATTTTTTTCTAATAATTTGCAGATTTGAGTGTTTTGCATTTTTGTAGCATCTCAACAACTAGAGTTTGTAATCAATCAAGTGTTAAACTTCGAACTCGAGATTAATTCAATCGTCAGAACACAAATAGCCCAAAGGCATGAATTCTCCAGCGATAATATTTGCGCAGTTATTCATCTGAACAGTTTATAAACTAGAGAGAAAATCGATGTCTTCGCCACCTTGGAAAGTTGATCGAATTTATAGAAATCGCACGTCGAATAACTATTTCTGGATTCATTGTGGGAATGATGTTGGATCGTCATAAGCCATCTCTGGCGCAAATTCTCTCCGAAATACCATCTGACGAAGTGAAGATAAGCATCAATGAATTAGAAGTTCAATCGGCACCACCGGCCCCCCGCCCCGAAGAAAAACCCACCCATCGTATGTCTTTTTATAGTGACACGCGGAACTCTACATTAGACTGGTGTGTGACAAAACAACAGATTCCTCTGGTTTCCGCCCACGTTAAGATTGACCATGAATATTCAGGAGGAGGAAAAAGTCCGCCGGAGTTCAATTGAATTAGATTTGCAAAGTGACGCGCGAGGTGAAAAGTGAAATGGCTGAGCAAATAAAGGCGGAATTGGATGGGGTGTGAAAGGGAAAGGATCAGACCAGATGGCCATTCAGCGATTCAACTTACAAGTACTTCTTATTCTCGTAAACGTCCGACAGGCCGAGCACATGTGGATGGTCGATTAACTTCATAATGGCAATCTCCCTCTCGACCTGAAACAATGAGGCGCATCACCAGTCAATTCATATGCAAACAACTATACTCAATAAAGTGCATTTTTCACAACTCTTCTCACAGCACGACGATAGAGAGAAAGAGTGGCTGAAAGTCACTGCAAAACCACACTTATTAGTCATTATATGCTGAAATTCCACCGAATTGCTGGTGGGTGATTGATGAGCCAGGGTTTCAGCAAATTCATGCATACTTTACTCGTGTCAATTAACCCTGTTCTTGAGCTAAAGCGAGAGGGTTGCTGTGAAAAATTTATCAGTCCTTCACTTGACAATGGTACAAAGTGAATTTCAACGATTGAACATTCAATCCTTGCACACTAAAATCTCTATTTTCCAGTAGATAATTCACACATGCATGAGCAAGGAAGGCATACAATTTCAAATCGACCTCCCAAAAGTATGGAAATGACAGAAAAGCCTCTCTGAATGAAGATTAAAAACTCCCTACAATGAAGTATTGTGTGAATATTGTTGAATAGCACATGCATTTTGTTAGGATGCAATCAATAATCCGATTCGCATGGACTTTAATTGCTCCGCGGAGGAGCAATAGAGGCGAATAGCATGCGAGAATGGGGTGTTAAAAATATATAAATCCCACCTTCATCAGCACAGATTCGCTCAATTTCTCTCTGTTGATTATTTTGATGGCCACCTTCTTGCCCAGCACGCAGTGCACGCCGAGCTTCACGAGGCCCGTCTGGCCCTTGCCCAGGGTCTTCTCGAGTCTGTACGGGCCCACGTACTGGTAGCTCTCGCCCGTGGAGTTGCCCTCCTTCTGCATGGTGACTTTAGTGACTCTGTTTCCACGGTTTGACCTCACAGATTCCACCGCATTAAGCTGTGTCGCCTCTATGACGATTCCACTGAGAGCGCCTGCGGAAGATTGGCACGAAGATTAAGTGTATTGTCCCGATATCCAAGGATTTAATTGAAATTCTGCAGAAATTCCGGCCCTATAAAATTGTTCGAAAAGATCAGCTCGTCCTTAAATGCCTGACAAATCCTCAGCACTAAGTGTATTTACATAAGAGGTAAAACTTGTGGGTTAGGCAAATATTGATTGTTGCTTAACTAACTTAGGAACTTATGTAGTGATGAATTGAAGAATTCCTCTACACACGGAGGTGAAATAATACCATTTTTAAAGCTCTAATAGAGTTGTCTAAAAATTGGCGCACATATGAATTTGTCCAACTCAATTTGCGTGCTCCTAATTGCTTCTGTATCACACCATTTTCACATTGCAAATTACATGGAGTCTCTGTACAGTGAACTTTTCATGCAATTGGGCAATAATTTCACATATTGACAGCGAGAAAATATATTACAGACAACCTCGTCCTTGACCTATTCCTCATCACTCCCGACTGTGGTTTATATTTAAATTGATGAAATCCTACGACAGCTCTGAGGGCGGAAATTGCCTGGCATGGCTTTTCTCCGTGCAAAGTGCGAAGTTTTTGCAGTGCAAAAAAAAATCGTGTTTCTGTTTAAAACAATGTAAAAAATATAATTTGGACATGATAAAAACGCCTGTATGGCTTCTGGTATTCCAAGAACACTTGGAATTCGTGAGTTTTCAAATAGGGTCGTGCGGGGCAAATATGGCCATTTTTCCACATAACATTTCCCCAAATGCACTCTATAAAATTTCTATTTTATCCATATTTTTTGGATAATCAATTTCAAATGAAGTTAAAATACATTTGTGACTTTTGAAAGAAAGTCTGTCAACAACTTGACGACATCTTCGTGAAATTGGAATTTGGCCAAAAGGAATGCTGTAAGATTGGCATATGTTGAATAGCCAAAAACTGCGCCATTAGAACTCTCGAATCTACAAATAGGAAAACAGGATATTTCTAAGATGATTTTTTGATTCATGCACAAGAATCAAGCTCATTAGTTCACCTTTCAGAGTCAAGACATAAATTTTGCTTGGTTGTTAACTATCTCTAACTTTTCAAAGAGTCACTCAAATATCGATTGGGCTGCAAATGAGATTCATTGCTTTGACCCAGAGTTGGTCAGAAGAGTCCCACACACTCGTATTCTATTATAAAATTCATAGAAGTATCCTGAATATTTCCTGAGAAACACAAACTATCGCTTATGCATTATTAACATCGCGCTGTGCACTTCTATCCGCGATGGAAACTCCGTGAAAAATCACATCTGCGGTGTAATGGCCTAGACCACAAGGTGTGTGGCATATAGGCTAATTTGCCAGGCTGTTAGGCAGATTTCTCTTCTTAAAAAAATGAGTTATTGCGGCACGTACGAATGTGGGAGTGACAGTGGGCGATGTGGAATAACTAAAAGTAAATCAATAGGGTGTGTTTTGTAGCATAACCTTTGCTTTTGGGGGGTGCTTTTGATGTCGTGCACATTCTGAAAAATTGCACATTGTCCCATACATTGCACAATAAATGAATAGAAAATGGTATGTGAAGAACTTTTCTAATTGCACTGTGAGAATTTAATTATATTGACTATAAATTGGAGAGGAGATTAAAAGGGGATTTTCCGCACACTTACATTTCCGGCAGCCGAAGAAAATGGTGAAAAGTCTGCCAGTGCCATGCTTGAAAATGCACAAAAGTCCTCGCGCGAGAGGGTGTGGGAGAGATGCACTCTCTTGTCTCTTTGGCCCTCGTCAGCACTCTGGGCTGTCGCGTCTTGGGCAGATTGGGGTGGATAGAGGCGCCCCCGCAAGTGCTAGGCCCCTGGGTGGTACAGTCCTCTCACAGACAACACACTCGCTGATGGCGAAATCACGAGGAAATTGACTCAGTGTTCAGTGGTGAAAAGTTCGTCGCCATCTTTTGCGGGGAAAAATCAATATTTCAGCAGTATGTTCCACCTCGATGCTGCACCTTTGCTAAAGATGTCCCCGCTCAGCCTCGCCTGGATCGTCTCGAGCACCATCATTCACATTTCCTGGCCTCTGGCGCGCGGAAAGCACAACACTATATGTGGAAAAACCTCAGCGGATCGATGGCCGTCGATCACGCGCCACACTTTTGTTGGGCGAAAGGGTTCTCGTGCGCGTCAAACTGAGAATGCACTGGCAAACACACACACAACACACACGAGCCCCCACGAATTTAGGGGCGCGCACAGAGCCACGCAAGAGCCTCAGGTCGCGCGAAGTGTGTGGATGTTGAGAAGAGATGTGTGCCGGAAGGAGCGCTGACACCCGCGACCGTGTCCAAATGTCCAGCAGGACTTCGTCTTTGCTACTGTCGGAGCACTCAAAAGTTGAGGAATGCGTTGAGGAAAGGGAAGAAAAGTGACAGTTTGGATGACTAACACGATACTCTCTCTCTCTCTGGAGGGGAGAATCGCACAAGGGTTGAAATCCTGCGCATGACTCTGAGACCGACAGAAAAACATTAAACCCACACGTTCAATGAGGGTCGCTTTCGGCGGTGGTGAAAAAATTAGGGTGACTTTGCCCACATTTCACACTAATTGCCAACCTCTTTATCACTTCCACGCACTGGCTCACAAATCAAAGAGAGAGAAAATGAGGGAGAGGTGATTTACTTATCCCGGAAACCCACTCTCCCTAAAATCCCCAAAGCCTCTACAATGATTTCCATTTGGCTTTCCATTCAAATTCAAAATTTTCCAACCTGTTTTATCGACAAACTTTGGAACAGGAAAAAAGAACTCGCTTAATGCGTTTCTGACCGCAAAATATAACTCAAATAAATAATCTGGATGGTGTTATTGTAAGAAAGACAATTGAAAAACCATATTCCAATGAAATACACCATTTATGGGCACCTTCTTTATTATCATATTGCTGTTGACATGTCAATAGAAATGCAAGTTACAGCCTAAAAGGGTTACAACGCTCCACACAAATAGTTACAAAAGTCGTGAAAGAGTTGCAACGCAAAGTTGTGCATATATTCTTTGATTTTATGTATGCGGTTCAACAAGGGATGGAAGGCGAAGGCTTCTCAACTGACTTTCTCCACCAATTCCTTCTTTCCTGAGCCTTCAAAAGAGAACTTATGGCCAAGAATTCCCTTTTGCTTCTACCCACGATGCCTTCCAAAATAAAAAGCTGAGAAGCCTATCTGTTAAGTTTCTCTTTTTTCCTATAAGTTATCAATTCTCATCTCGCAGTTACAATATTCCCAGTGTGAGTTTTTGTGTGGTAGAAAAAAGATGTAGTGAAAGTTCGCAGTACGATTTATGGGGGCGCTTTTAATAGGTACAAATATGCATCAGAAATTAGTTATATGCGGATGTGCACATCCCTTCACTAGCCATGCCTTCAATTATCTCTTTAACAACTTTGATAAACTCTTCAAATGGTTCAACAACATTTTGTACGACGCATTTCCTACCATGTTCAAAAAACGTGTGTCACCTAAAGTAAGCACTAAGTGTGGAGATTGTGAAATTGCTTTTTCTCCAACTTTACACGCATTATCATCTCTAAAAAAATACAAAATAACGCTTCTCTCTGTCTCTCTCTTTGCAATTCTTCAGCACAAATTCTTTGATTCTTCTCACTCTGTTGTCGATTTTATCACAAAAATATTATCAATATGTATCCATTTATCAATGTCTCAATGATAGATTTTCCTTTGTATTGTGCTATGTTCATTTCAGGAAGGGTGAGAAGTGTGAGAGGGTGATAAAGCTCTGTCGCTAGAGTGTCTCTGCTACTGCAAAAGCTGCAGGCGAAAGATTTGATCTCATATAAATTACACTTGTTGCATTTCACTAACAGGACAGTTTTTCCCATGTTTTATATAGATATTTCTCTTATCTTCTTCTTCTAATGTGTACGCGAACCCTTAAACACTATGAAATGTAGAGAGTCCTTCCAAATTTGATATCTTCAGCGCTTCTGTGTGCGCTTGGGGGTGCTCGGGGGCGTATTGACAGAGATGATGCTGATCTGCGAGCCCGAGCGACTCGCGGACGTCAGGCGGGGCACTGAAGTCACGGAGCCGCGAGCATTTGGTGCGCATCCGACATAAATAGCCGATCCGGTGCCCACATTTGAGAGATCAACGCGAGATCCATGGACGGATGTTGGAGCGGATCCTGAAGCGCGCACAGTGAAAGGAAAAGCAACAGTTGAGTTAGTTGGTTACACTGTCAGACCAAATAGTGACTCCTAGTCTACCTGTGTAGGAGTACAGCCCCGCAGGGCTGCTCCGTGGTCTCAGAGAGCTGACAGTGCTGGCTGATCGATGGAGGCTGGTCGTGGGCTTCGCCTCCTCGTCGATCTCGCTGGGCAGATCGTGCAGAACTGGATCTCTGCTGACTCTGTGACTACGTCGCGGCGACGTTGGGCACGATTGCACGCCTGCCGGCGCCAATCTGCTGCGCGATGTGGAAGATGAGCTGCTCTTCCGTCTGAAAATGCCCTTTCCCGTGCTCGAATTGCACATCCCTGATGGTGGTCGCGGTGACATGCAAAAGAGGCATTTTATATGAACGATTTTCTTCGCTCTTTCATAATCTTTTTTTTTCTCTAGACCAAAAGTTTCTGGTTTTATTGTTGGTTTGGGAGTCAAAGAAAAAGCCATCACACAATGGAAGGGGTGGGAAGTTGGTTTTTGGGCAGGAGAGTACACTAAAAGCATGGGAAAATCAATGATGTTTTGAGCAAAGTCATCACACAAGCCAATGAAGAGCAGCCCCTAAAAAATGTCTTACGTTTTTTTTCTTTTGGTTTTATTTAAGCGAATGTGTTGAAATGACATGATTTGTCAGGCAAATGAGGATGGATGCTACTTGTCCCAATTTTCCGTTTGAAAATCTAAATAGTACGAAACACTTTTTCCACCTGTCGGACACACTTCGCCCCGCACGCAGTGTCCCTCGCAGATGTCCTTGTTAGACAGCAGCTCCTCGTAGTTGTTCACTGTTGATGCAAGAGGAAATTAAGTTATACAGCGCACTAATGCCACCCATGGAGAGTAATTGAAATGCTATTTATTCACAACTCACGTGCATCGTTGCACTGCTGGCGATCCGCGAGCTCCAGAGCTAAACTTGGAAATCTCTCTTTCAGTCGCTTCCTCTCCTTTTTATGCCATCAAGTACATAAGTTTTTTTCCACATGCAATATCAGATCAGCGATGGAAAGGGAAAGAAATTAGCTTTTGCCTCTGATTTTCTATGTGGAGATGTTTTGCACAAGCGAAAATTCTGTCTTCTACGAGATATGAAAGCCATATAGTGTGTAAGAAGTGGAATTTCAATGCCAAAGTAGATTATTAATTCAACTTCTTGTCTTTCTCGGAATTCACATTGAGTTTGGTGGGCCAACTGTTGTCACACTGTTTGGCCAAATGGACGAAATTCTGTCACGAACAGCGTAATTCACAAGAGATTTCAGCAGCAAAAGTAGACTTCATGCGCTTGAAGACACACGAAGGCTTTGCCATTTAAATTGATTGCACACTTTTGGGACACTTTCAGTGGCGTTTGACCTCAGAAATGAGACAGAATGAAGGCATTTGAGATGTCTAAAACACTCCAAAACAAATGCGCACTTAATTTATCTTGTCAATCATCAGCTAAATTCCATTCTTCTCGTTACTTGGAAATGCATAGAGTTATTGCATCAATCAATGTCAAGAACATAACTTTAGAGACAATTCCGATCATTTACAGAATGCGATTCAACTCACCTCCAGCAGCTTGAGACTTTCGAATTCCTGTAGTTGATTCTGGAAGCCGAGATTGGGATTCGCCACTGCCCGGCCGGCACGCACAACTTTAAGCGCTTCGCGCCACGTGAGCGGCGTGACGGACATGATGTACGCCACGGCCACGGTCACGGAGCGACTCATGCCGGCCAGGCAGTGGATGAGGACGTTGCCGTCCCGTAGGCGGGCCGCGTGAATGAAGTCATTGCACACGGTGAAGTACTGCGAGAGGTTCTGGTCGGGCGTGTCTGCCGCCATCACGCACAGGTAGTGCTTGTCAGGATGCAGGCGCCGCGGACTGTCGTGAATGGCGAGAATGTGCGTTATGCCGTGTCTGTCCAGCTGCTGTGGATCCTTGCTGTCACGATAGTTGCCCACGTACAGCCCCGGAAGCACCTGCGATGACGAGTATTTACTTCATGCGACTCAATTCTTAACCGAGATGGATTAATTTGCGTGATGGTCATTTCGAAATTCCGCGCGAGAATCACGCACAGATGTTTTTTTCTTTTTTTTTAAGAAATGAGAGGCAAAAGCATGAGACGCCGGGGTTAAGGTACCTTGCTCATTTCCCAATTCATCACCATACTTTCCTGCCCTCCAAGCGCCCGCGAGATGGTGTGACTTGGGCGCACGAACAGGTGAGCACCAACTAATCCGCACCGACCGCAAATGCTAACTAAACATGAAGGGAGTCACTGCAAACAGTGGAAGTCCCATCTACCCCATGCTGTATATATGTAATAACTTTGCAACAGCGCCGATTTGCTTCGTTCTGCATCGGATATCACATAGGATTTGCGGGTGAAACCTGAGAATGTCGCGGGCGGAACTTTGTTCAAATGCACACACAGGCAGATTAAGAGGATGTTCATCTGGAAGTTCCTCAATATTCCTCTCCGGCCATTGTGGTTTTATTTGTATATTTCGCGGGCAACCCTGAAAATCCTCCTTGGGTCTTTCACTCTTCCTCAATTCTTTATCAAATTTCTTGGGGACGCGCGCGCTGGTCTGGATGAACGCGAGAATGACTTCCAGGGAAAACTGCTGACGTGTCCTGTACTTTAATAATTTCTTAATTGCCCAACAAAAGTGTCGTTCAATGAATATATTCCACTGCTTTTTCGAGACATGCCATCATGAGCGCGTTTTTGTTGGCGCCCGAGCAATTTACATAAGAATACATTTTTTCAATAAATTATGAAAAGCATGCTTTTAAGGAAAAAAAACTCATGCATCGCGCGCTCACCTTATTCATGCCATTTCCCATTTCGGTGGTTCACGAATTCCCCTTCTTTCTCCTTTCCTTTAATCCTTGAGCAAGTAAAACAACAACCAGTTGGATTTCCGTCTCGGCTAAATGGGAAATTTAACGAGACGAAAGAAAAGAAATGAAGAAGATTCTGGCATTTCTGTGCGCATCTTTTGCATCAATTTCTGCCGTCCTGAAATAGAAAATTTTCTCATTACATTACTCGCCATTTCATCTCCACATAAGTTGCACATCGTAGTCATTTGAGGAGTAATAATGGATATTGCACAGTCTTGTCAGTTTCTCAGCGCGATATTCTCAAGAAAGACTTTTCATGCCGCCATAATTTCTAATGCCCATCGACTCATCCTTTCGGCACGGGTGAAAATGTGTGTTCCTTGTTTAACACACAATATTCTTCACCCATCGACTCACGCATGGTAAATTGCTGGTAATGAATGGAACTTTAAAGTCACGCCCAACCCCATGTTTTGATCTATCGAGTTTTATCGATATGTGAATGAATTTCCCTAGTCACAAATCAGACGTTGCGCTCCACGGAACTTTTCTAGCCCACCTAAATTGTATACTTAATAAATTATTCTCATACTCAGCGTCAGAACGCAATCGTCAAATATTTTATTGTATCTAATAATATCCTTGTGTGCTGGGAAGGCAGTTTTGTTGGCTATTAATTACATTGTGTACACAAAACAGAGCCAGAGAACTTCTCACAGGCAAATAAGAGGGTGTCGGATCACTGAAAATTGACCGTAAAATAGATGACAACATCGTAAAACACATACTATTTATTGTATCAGATTTCTTTCTCTTTCACCAATTTGGTCTGCATACACTTCCACATTGGAAAATTTAAAGTGCACGCAGGAATAATAACCGTGGGCGTAATTGCAACTTTCTGCAACACAGCTTGCTCTTTTCAAACCTACGCAATTTTCAGATCATCATTTCAAATATTATGGCATTTAAAGAGCAGCTTGAGCAGCGTAATAACCAGATTTTTCTCGTTAAAAATAAATATAATTGGTAAAAATCACGCAATAATTTAATTCTTTTCCTACTCTTTTTTATTTTTGATGTTTTAAAGAGAGTTTTCATTGCATTAACTTTATGTTCATGCAAAATATGCTATCTGTTTTCCTAAGAGATTCCTAAGAAGGCACCGAGAGCTTTTCAAAAATGCCTCATTTGCACAAATCGGCGTGAGTATTACATGATGGTACATAAAGTAACGAAAACTCATCCCATCGGCAATTTATGACCCCCAGAAAAGCGCCATTGATTGGGAGACGGCAATACAGCTGCTGTGAGCAAACAGTGCTTTATGACCTACACTTCATCTCCTTCGGGTGGTGTGACACGCTGGGCCGATGCACTTCCCGCTTCGCCACCGTGCGTGGAGGAGTTTTGCGCAAAGTCCAACTCCCTCTCGACTTCTCTTGGACTCGTATATAGTTCAATTACTTTGACCAATTATGCCGGTTTTTGGGCATGAAACAATTTGTCGCATCATCAATCAAGCGTAGAAGTAAATTATTATACATTACATTGATTTTTTGTGGCCACATAAATCACAGTGTGAGGAATTAGCACACCCTTGTGACTCCCACTGACCCACTTCCGCTAACCTGAACAACCCTGTCTGCAAATTACTTCTCTGCATTATTTTCCAAGTGAGCCGAATTGGCAAGATATTGAGAAGTATATTTGCCTATTTGGTCTCAATCGCGCGACTCACACGCGGAAGGAGAGTTGGAGGACAAAACACAAACATATTGTTGGGGGTGCTTTTGACTTTCCCCAGCGCGAGGAAAAATCAATAAAGCCTCATTGTGCTGGCGAATTCATGGCACAATCACCTTATTTTCGGGCAAGTGAGTTCCGCTGGAGCTCCTCGGAAGTCACCACAGTGAATCTCATGCCCTCTCATCCGCCCTGCTGTCTTCCACCGTCCTTGGCCACGGCCCGTGGATATTTTCATGCCACCGCAGTTGCCCTGCGTTGGCATAGAGACTGGCGATGGCCCAGGAATTCCACACTGGTGTGGCGTTCGCGGGTAGAGAACACAGAGGCGCACAAATGAGTCGAAGACGACAGACAATTTAGCCCCACATTCGACGCGTTCGAGGAACCAAAGATGACACTGAATGGGAGGAAGTCGTGTGTGTGTGTGTGTGAAGTGAAAGAGTTCAGGTCCTGAAAAATGGTCGTGTGAACTCGCGCGACGGACTTGAAGAACGCGACTGGCAGGAGAATGCAAAACGCACGACTCTGGATGCTCAGGCCAGTGTCGAAGAGTGAGGAAGACGGTTCTATGTCACTATGCGAGGGGAAGATTACAGTGTGGCGCCCAATAAGAACACCATCTGCCAGAGAGAGAGTGAAATTTTTGGAAGTCGCAACAGACCCAAAAAATACGGGACGCCAGCAGAGAATTATTCAGGCCAGAAAATCGCGTGTGAGGCGACGATAAAAAATACAATGGTTTTTGGGGAATTTTGGCAGCAAACTCCAAAGAGCATGACTGACGTCAATGGGCATGATTGGAGAGGCTCAGCGCACTATCAATCTCATTACTTTCGCATTAGTGCATCGGCTTCATGTCCAATTGTCGTGCCTATTTTCCACCACCAGTCGATAGTAAAGCGATTAGAAATTTTATTTATAGCCTCACAGCATCCGAAATAATGGGATTAACGCGATTTTCAGAGGTCATCAGCTCCGAAAGGAGCGAGCTTTAACAAGATTAAGCACAATCGATTTGCTTACTGGAGAATTCATATGCTTATCAATAGGGGAGATTGGAGCTGAATTGGGTTGATATTCTGCGTGTTTTGTGTGAGCTCTTGAATTTTTGGATGGAAATAATTCCAGTTTTACGACATAAATATTGTTGTAGTAAATATTAAATCTTGATGTGCGCAATTCACACCATTTAAATCAAACTTTGACTAACAATAAGCGTCAAAGTTGCTTGAAAATCTACTTGTATGGTGAAAAATTTACCGCATGTCTTTCGTCCAGCATTCATATCAATTATATTAATCATCCGGTGGCGAAGCTCAATGCCCGAATTGGAAGTTTATTTCTCTTCACAGCAAAGAGAATATTTGTGCGCGTGAGAAAAAAAAATGTCAATTCTCTTTTGCCCATATTTACAATGAAATTCATCCATTCACAAAACATCCAAGACACTGAACGACAGTGAGTCAACTGTTTTTTCACGTGAATGATTTTCTGCTGCTTACATCATCGCGATCACGTCACAGACACACTAAATAGTTTTTCTGCCATCTTTCGCCTATTATTTATACCCATTTAAATATTGGCGCGGCACGGTTTTTTTCCCTGCTGGCAGCGCAGGATCGTAGGCGCGATGGGAGGAGGAGGTGTTTGTACATAAGCACCCACATGAGGAGATCGCGGTGCTTCGAGAAAGACCGAGAAGATTTCTGCGCGCGCCACACAATATTTCATGGCGCGATTTGATGGTATTGTGCTGGCGCAGTGGCGTCGATCGCTGATCATTTTCCAATATATGAAAATCTTCTCTCTCCCTACTTCGCTGCCCTCGCGGAACACGCTCACCTCGCGCTGCGATTGTGTGAAGAGTGCCAAATTGGGAAGTCTCTCGATCACAACACTGTTGGTCCGCGATTGATGGTTGAGAGAGTGCGCCAGTGCGCGCGGATTATTTGGCCACGATCGCCGTCTCTGAGTGATCGCGAATGTGTCTGAAGATCACTTATTTTCTGCAGTTATTTATAAATCTGATGTCTGTTTCGTCGTGAAATCGCAGTTAGATTTTGATATTCTTACACACTCCTTCAGCGGTGAGTGATCAAAGAGGATAAGTTTAATGCTCAATAAGACGATTGTGAAAATTTCCACACAAAGTGTGCCTGCAAATTGAAGAAAAGTGATAGAAGAGAATAATTCGACATCCTGGATGAACTATTGCCTCTCTAAATGTGATGATCACACGTAATAATCAAGTGATTTTTTAGTGATTTTCCTCCTGTGAATTCTTTCCACTCCATTTTTTTTCTTTCTCTTCTCAAGACTCAGTTACGCAATTTCAGTATAGAAGTGGATTAAAGGCAGAAAAAAAGAAGTGGGAAAATCCATCGAAGAGAGATTGGTGTGTTGTAGATTAGCGTGAAGAAGGGAAGAGATTATTAGGAACTGTGTGTAAAGATGAAATCGTCTGTGATAAATTCTGGCAACGGTGGCGCAGCTCCCCAGCAGACAGCCACAAGTTCTGCCCAAATAGACGGCAATAACAATCCTCAGCAGCAGCAGCAGAATCCGCGATATCCCTTCTATGTAAGTTGTGTTGGAAAACCATGATCGAAGATTCTTTGTCTCGCGTGCGATGATTAATTCGGGTTCATCCCTGAAAAGTGGTGTACAAAATGAAAATGTGAGAGAAGAGAAGAGTCACTTGTCTGTTTATTAATAGAAATTGTGGAATTTTCTGGGTCACATTAGAGTGTTGGAAAATGGCATGAAGAGAGCGAGCGAATAGGCGGATTGTGAGTCATTAGGATGTTGTGTGGCTAGTTGAGGGACAATCAGAGCTTCCTCGAGATGTCACAGGAGAAGTTCTCAAGTGCCCTTGACTCTCTCCCTCTCCTTCTCTCCCTCTCGCCTGAGAAATCAATTTAATTCTCACACTCATGAAGTTTAGCAAATAAGGTGATATGAAATAATATGACTTGTTTTCTGGCTTGAGAATAAAAAGCAAACACAGAAGAAAACAAACAAGACACTAAACATCGAGTATTGAGGAGTTTTCTGAGTAATGTACACATTATGTATAAGTTAACCCTTCCACGACCATCGAAGCAATCAGTATAACCGATAAAAGAAATTATGAAAGAAATTCTCATATTATTGTATTTACTTTAAGGACTTCAATATGGATGATCCTCGAGACTTCTTCACAAATCCCGCACTCAGATCTCGACTGAGTCGAATGAGAAATCCGTGGAACATGAACTTTGGGGCGCCAAGGAAGCGCCAGGCGTCAAATCAAGCCCAGGAGGAGGAGGACAGTGGCTTCGTGGAGGATCCACATGACAGCTTCTTCAGCAAGTTCGATCCACACTGGAGTGAGGCTGGGCAGTGGCCAAGGAGCAACATCCGGAAGCGCCAGCCGAATGATTTTGGCCACGGTGACTTCTTCGATCACTTCCCGGCGGAGTTTAGACAGTATATTCCAGACGATTTCGGCTTCCACCATCCGGTGACTGTGCACCAGCATCCGCCCCCACGCCAGGCGCCCCCACAAGCTGAGAAGCCACGCTTCTGTGACGCGGCGATGCAAACAGATGACGAACCGCCCACTGGCGACACTCCACAAACAGGTAAGACAGCGGAATTTGACCGTAGGAGTGCGCGTGAAAAACTAATTTGGGGCTCTCTCTTGTGTGTATTTCAGATGAATCTGCGCCGCTGAAGCAGCACGGATTGCGGAACACGGTGGATTTGGGACAGAAATCCCCGCCTGAGGAGATTGGCGAACGCGCCAAGAGCGCTCCGCCAGAGTCTGAGACTGAGATCCCACAGACATCAGCTGAGGAGCCACCGCCGCCGGCGTCACCCTCGCAGGCAGTCCGACATATTCCAATCATCGTGGAGCGCACGGAGAAACCACCAGTTCCGCAGCCCCCAAAGCGTGGTGTGTCACAGAAGAAGTTCGTGCTGAAGCAGGAAGCACCGGCAGAAGTGCCTGAGACGCAGCCCGAGGCTCCGCCGACGCCCTCAGCCGAGTCCATCGCGAAAATCCAGCAGATTCAGAAGGATGTACTGGAGTTGATGTTCAAAGTGGAGGCGTTCCAGGGCACATCACGGTCGGACAAGGAGTACATGTTTCTGGATGAAATGCTGACGAGGAATCTGCTGAAGCTGGACACGATAGACACCAAGGGGAATGACAGCATAAGATTGGCCAGACGTGAGGCCATCAAGTGCATCCAGGCCTCCTTGTCTGTGCTGGAGGCGAAGGCTGATGGCGCCGGCAAGAGCGCCCAGGACACCCAGGACACACAGAAAACCGAGGAAAAGGCAGAACCTGAAGCCTCCGCACCTCCTGATGAGCCTCAAGAGGAGGCGAACACTGCCGAGAGTGCCGTGCAGGCGGGAGAATGTGAGAGTGCTTCTGAAGAGGTGGACAAGTCGAAGATTCCCATTCCTCTGCCGCCCATTGAGCCGCTGCCGCAGCAAGTTGATGAAGATGGTCAGCCCGGCGATGGGGAGAAGCTGAAGAAGAAGAAGGTCATAAAGAAAGTGGTGAAGAAGGAAAGTGAATCCACTGCCCAGAATGATGATCAACAGACGTAAATCTTCCTATCCACCCGAGAATTTTCATGTGATTCACACTCTTCTCTATCATGCGTGTATATAATGGCAAAAATTCGCCTATTTACACAACTTCAGCTGAGGCCACAGAAAAAATACGACGTGGGTTTATTTTGGTAACACCCAGAGAGTGAGGGAGAGAATGTTCTTCGGTGAAGGAAGAGATACGTTTTATTAATAATTTAGAGGAGAGTATCTGAGCATTGGGGAATTCCCAACGTACTCCCATTGTGTGCGAATCTCTCACTCTCTTGCACACCCACGCAGAATGGGAGCGCCTCTGGACATCGCGGAGAGAGTGTGATCACGTGAAGAGCATCACTGAATACCATCTTAATTTATTGAGAAAAACGAAAAACAATATCATTTTAGAGAGCGAATTAAAGCTATAATTGTACTTTTAAAGATTATGACTACGGTTGACTTTTGTGTAATTTCTAAAATAAAACACACATTATGTATCATGGATAAATTGGAGACACTTCAGAAGCCCGCTTTGGTGGTGAGATACTCCTGGGATGAATTGCTGGTGGCGTACTTCTCCCTCAACTTCTGTCGGTCCTGCATTCTCTTCTCGCGCTCGACTTTTCGCTTCTTGGACAGACGATCGTGCACGCGCTTCATCTCCATGATCTCCTTCATCTCCTCCTTGTCATCGTCCGTCATGTTGAGGCGCAGCACCAGCGCTCTTCTGCCGTCCGACATTGGCTGACTGTAGAAATTGAGCTTCTTCAGTCTCTCTGCCGGCGCGACGCCACGCTCGACCACGAGAACAATTCGTGCCCACTGTCGTTGCCACTCATTGCGCGTCTCGGCGATCTTCTGGTACGTGTTGCCCATCATGGCGATCAGCATGTTCACCAGCAGCACAGCCACGATCACCATGAACACCACGAAGAGCACCTTTCCCTCCATTTCGTGGTTCGTCAGCTCCATGGCCGAGTAGTAGTCGCCAAAGTTGCCCAGCGACATCAGGAACATGGCCACGAAGGACTCCATGGGCGACGGCACGGGATTCGTCTGGCTATCGTCGATACCCTCGGGCGTGGTGGGATTGTCAAATGATAGGAAGATGATGTAGTAGGCCTGCGAGAAGCCCATCACGAACACGAGGTAGATGGAGACGAAGCGCAGCAGATCGCCCATCACCATTCGGTAGATCATCACCACGAAGGGTCCGACGGTCTTGAAGCCGCGGCAGAAGAAGAGAAAGTAAGGCGCCGTCGTCAGCATTATCACCACAATCACATGATCCTCCATCTCAGTTGAGCAGGACAGCCTCAGCCATGGCATGACCATCATGAGACAGCAGGAGAACAGAAACATCACTCGCGAAGGCGCCGTCGACTGTCGAAGAGAAGGTGAAGAAGACAAAAGCATGTAATATATATTATAAATTTCTTGAATTTGTCGTAATTTTCACACGGAATGTTTCGGAATTTCTTTATTCAATCTCAACACTTTTAAGCATAGTTTCATAAATATCAGTGCGTCTGTCCTCGAATGATCTTCTGGATTTCCTTGAATCCTCACAAAGACCAACATCTGAAAGACATCATGCATTATGCATAGAATTAATCCATCACGCCAATCTCTCTACATAATCTATATTACCAATTGCCGCCACGACAATCTCCTCCTCTTGGGCGGCTCTGCAAACAATCTCGCCATTGGGATTGACCAGCGCTGAATGACCCCAAGTCACGTGCGCGGATTTCGCGTCACGCGCAGGTGAAATCATTGCCACGAAGCTTTGCGTGTCCACGGCGCGAGCTCGCTGGCACACATCGGCATAAAGAGTGCCTGTGGAGATTGGCCAGGCGGCCGGGATGACCAGTAGATTGCATCCTTGCTTCCTGTAGAGTCTCCAGAGTTCCTCGAAGTGGATGTCATAGCAGATGCCGAGGCCTATTTTCACCCTTCCGATGGGAATTGTGGCCAGATTGTGACCGGCAGTGAAGACATCTGACTCTCTATTTGCGCCAGCATCGCTCAAGTGGAGCTTCCGGTATGTGGCCAGGAGACAGCCTTCCGGAGACCAAACTGAGCAAGTGTTGTAAATGATGGAGGGGTTCCGGTGATCCTGTTCAGGAATTGAGCCACCGCAGATGAAGATCTTCAGTTCCTTAGCCAGTGTGGAGAGATGGGAACTGGTTTCGCCGCCAGGAATGACCTCAGCATTGATCCTGAAGCATTCACTGACATAGAGAGTGTTGAAGAACTCTGGGAGACAGACTAGAAGTGGTCTGAATGACACTTTCTCAGCTGCTTGCCGGATTAATTGCGAAGCCTTTGCGAGATTTTGCTGCTTATCACGCACAATTGGCATCTGAATGAGAGCCAGAAATAGATCTGAGAATAATCAAAAACATCCGCATTATTTCCATGCATTGAAAAGGTGCAACAGAATTTTCTTACCACACTCCGAAGCCATTTCACTCCACACATTAGACAAACACTGGAAATTGACAAGCTGATATCGCGCGCGCATTAATCTAATCTCTTCACGCACTCACCAAATTCTCAATGAACATTTTGTAGCCGAGGAAGCGACTCTCTCTGAGAGCGGCCAAGATATAGAGCACTGCTCCCACTAGTAAGATCACTTCCGAGATGATCCTCAGCTTGCTCTCTGTCGTCTCAAAGTCCAGCAGTGGACAATCTCCATACTGATTCCACCAGCTTCCACTTTTGTTCACCCACACGAGATCCGTGTCGACTTGACTGCCATTTCCGGAGTCATTGAAGAAGCCGAAGCTTCCATTCGCCAGCAAGCTGTACAACTCTCGTGTGCCGTTCGTCTGTCTGCTGGCCACGATGATCTTCTCATCTTCATCCTCCTCAGATGCTTGTCCAGGACGCAGAATAAAGCTCACGAGACTGACCATGAAGTACATGGCGAAGAGGTAGAATTGCTGGTAGAAGCGACTCTTCACGAAGGTGTTCCACTTGACTTTCAGCAGATCTATCAGCACCTAAGAGCAATTACACAGTTAAGGATGATCTCGTGATCTCAGATCCCGCGGGATTCGCTCACCCCATCCATGAGTTCAAGATGTTCATCTTTGTCGCCAAACACCACGAGATTCAGCGCGGAATTCTTGCTAATGTGGCCCGTCTCGACGTCAATTGTGTCGATCTGCGACAGTGGATAAGCAGCACACGTGACGCTGCCCAGTTGCCAGTAAATCTCACGCTCGATGTTGAGGATGTGGAAGAACATCTCCACGCGCGCCAGCTTCGCGGCCAGTGTCAGGGGAGTGAGATTTAGCATGTTGCGGATGGACAGAGTGGATCCCACTTCGTAGGCCATGTCGAATGTGGAGACCTTTTCGTAGATGACCAGCATGTGCAGAACGGTGTTACCATTGGTGTCCTGGGCGTCGGGATCGGCTCCACGGGCCAGAACCAGACGATAGCACTCCTCCTGGCCGAGACATGCGGCGAAGCTGAGCGGATATTCTCCCCAGTAGACGTAACTAGATAGAAAGAATTGTGGCAGTTTAGAGAAGATCGCAGAGATGATGGATAAAATCTTACCCATCATAGTTCGTCATGGGCAGAACTCCAACGTATTCGTGGTCTGTGCAATCGAATCTTGTTGCCTTCTGATCCTCCGGACACATGAAGTTGCCACAGCAGCGCTCATTAACCTCCGATCCAGCGTCCAGGAGATACTTCACCATGGCCGGATCCTCGTTCACGATGGCAATGTGGAGGCAATTCTCGCCCCAATACTCATCGCACATGTAGATGTCATTGATGAGTTTCGGGTAGAATCTGAGCAGCCTCTTGGCCAGGTCGGCGTGCAAGGACGTGGCATTGAGCAGACAGAGATGCAGGATGGTCTCGCCAACGGCGCCCCGTTCCTTGATGTCCCAGCACACATCCCTGTACGCCTCCATGTTGCTGTAGTACTCCGCCTCGCTGACCTCGGGACAGTGCTGCGCAATATCGAAATCCTCATCTGGATTCTCCATCACGCGGATCTCGGGCAGCTGCTTGTGCCGAGGACGCTCTCGATTGCGCAGCAGGACGAGCGAGGCCACCGGAATCCACTTTCCGGCGCCCTTGTTGTACAGAAATGGCTCCACCTTGGTCTTGATGGCGTGATCAATCTCTGCGAATTGCTTACTCTGCGCCGCCCTCTTCATCATGTCCACCAGCAGCCCGCCACCCTTGAGATTCACGAACTTGTACAGCTCCTGGGTGGACGTTCCCGCCTGCTTCTTCACGCCACTCGTCACATTGCTCTCAGTATTTCCCATGATGTACTTCCACTAATGGGCTGCACCACACTTTGTGTAGAACGGCCGCGAACTGCCCAGGAATCGATTAAACAGCCGAAATGGTGGCCTGGGTGATGCCTCCGCGGGGTGGTGTGAAGGCGAGGCACCTTCTGACCCAGATAGCAATCTTTAGAAAAAAAAACAAATGCAAAGAATTGTGATCTGCAAAGAGAATTGATGCTGAATTCAGCACTTGCAAATGCAATGATTTAATGCAACAATAATTAGACAGTGTAATTATATTCATACAAATGACTTTAAATATATACTTAAGCAATTCTCAGCAAGGTGAAAAAAAAACGTAGATTTAGCGAAAAGCTGGGCAGTTTTTGATAAGGTTTAAGCTGCCATTATCTCTGTGATGCTTTTCCGGACAATGAACTTGCTATGAAGTTGTGTAAAGCTGGTAATATATTGGTCATATCTGGTTTGCAATAATTGTCTTCTTTATTAAATATGCGCTCAACTGTAAACACTGCAAATTAACTCTGCAATGCAAATATATTTGTAAACGATATGTTCACACACAATCACTTACACAGATGTATGATTATCAAGAATATCTTCATATTCTCGTGTTTCTCACTATACAAAAACAGTTATTTCTGCAACGCATCAGAGTGCAGTCATGCTAATAATCCGTAGAACTTGTGTCAATGTCGTGAAGCAAAGAAATTTTTCCACACACAAGAAAACAGTGAGTTTTGTGCGCAAATAATTTGGGAAAATCTTTATTATAACTATGTCAATGTATGCAATCAAGGCAAGTGCTTCCGATTTTAATGATGATGCAATTGAGGAGAACTTGAAGACGGCCAAGCCTTACGAGAGCATTCCCGGACCGTCGACTTTCAACATGTTCAGAAGTTTCATGCCAGGCGGAAGATTCCATTCGCTGCAATTCTCAGACGTTCATCGCGCTCTAAGCGCTGAACACGGACCGATTTACAAGATCAGGGGCGCTTTCGGACGGAAGGACATGATTGTCGTTGTGGATCCGAAGGACTTCGAGATTGTCTTCAGGACTGAGGGCACTTTTCCACAGAGAAGTGGACTTGATTGCCTCGCTTACTACTGGAAGCACTACAAGAAGGATTTGTATGCCGTTTCTTTGGGTTTGGTGAGTGAACAGGGCCAGAGATGGTGGGATCTTCGGCAGAAAGTCAACGGCGTGATGATGAAGCCCCAAAGCACGAAGAGATACACTTCAGCCATTGACGAAGTTAGCAGGGATTTTGTGCAGAAGTAGGATAAGGTATTGATTTCTCCGGTATTTCAGTCAAAACATTCCGCTCTTCGATTGTAGATTACACAACTTGAGGGACTCGAACTTGGAAACACCAGCTGATCTGTTCTTCCACTTGAATGTCTGGGCATTTGAGTCAATAGCAAATATCACGATCAACATGCGACTTGGGCTTCTGAATGAGAACAACAAAGATAAGAATATACATAAACTCATGGACAACATTAAGACTTTCTTCCAATTGCTCAATGAACTCGATATTCAACCTTCTGTGTGGAAATTATACAGAACACCAAAGTTTAAGCGTTTCATTCAAGTTAATGATGATATTCATGAGTGAGTTGATGAATCATTTGCAAATCAAATGTTTGTTGATGTTGTTTTCTACGCAGTGTTATAGAGAAATTAGTGGAAAAGGGACTGGAAAACTTGAGAGAAAACAGTGATGAAAGAGCAAAAAGCTCAGGAGAGAAATGCGTTCTAGAAAAATTATCCGAGATCAACAAGGACGTGGCAATTATAATGGCATTCGAATCTCTTCTGGCAGGCGTTGATACTGTAAAAATCACTTATTATTGATGTCTTGTGGGAAATTGATATATATTTTGTTAAATTTCAGACTTCTTCCGCAGTCTTCAATGTCCTTTACAGCTTAGCAATCAATCAGGAGAAGCAGGACAATCTGAGGGAAGAATTGATGAAGATTCTGCCTGAAAAGGATACGCCGTTGACAAAGGAAAAGATGAGCAATATGCCTTACTTGAGAGCTTGTATTAAGGAAACTTTCAGGCTGATGCCAATTGTGAGCGGTAACTTCAGAGGAGTCGGTCGAAATATTGTCCTGCAAGGATATAAAATACCCAAAGACGTAAGCAATTATCTGTTGAAAATTTTTATGGATAAGCAAATCACTCTTGATTTCATTCGTATTTGCAGACTGGCGTTCTAATGCATAATCAAGCTGTTCACATGGACGAAAAATACTTTCCAGAATCAAAATCCTTCCTTCCCGAACGTTGGCTGAGATCACAGGATAAACACGAGAACTACAATCCCTTCACATTTCTTCCCTTTGGCCATGGAAGTCGAGTTTGTATAGGACGAAGATTTGCAGAACTCGAGATTGAGTGTTTGGTGATGAGAATGGTCAGAAGCTATCATCTCGAGTGGCATCATCCACCGCCAGAGATCCGCTCTTTGACCATAAATATGCCTCACGGTGATTTAAAGCTTCGTCTTCAAGAAACACTTGTTTAATTCATCTTATTCTCACTGTAAATTGCACATAAAAATTTCCGTGAATATTGAATAAGATCAATGAAACGAATGAAATGTAGTTCATTGTATCCATTTACCAACACTATTGCACGAAAATACACATTCAACACAGTGTAAAAGGGCCAAATTATGTTTCAGACTTTTCGCAATCCTCATACAAGTTTAACTTCGTATGACTGTTTAAAGGCAGACGATCGTCTTCCAAATACATTCAGTTAATAAAGTGCCTTCGAAGAGAGCGGACAAAATGATTCCATCAGCGTTAAGAAGTTCATTCTGTGCTTATCAAGTGAGGTGTTTCTCTGCTGTTGCAGAAAGAGCGCCAGTTCTGAATTCAGTTGATCATGACGCGATCGAGGACAATTGGAATATGGCAAAGTCCTACAAGAGCATCCCTGGACCGTCGACTTTCAATATGTTCAGGAGTTTCATGCCAGGCGGAAGATTCCATTCGCTGCAATTCTCAGATGTTCATCGCGCTCTAAGCGCTGAACACGGACCGATTTACAAGATCAGGGGCGCTTTCGGACGGAAGGACTTGATTGTCGTTGTGGATCCGAAGGATTTCGAGATTGTCTTTAGGACTGAGGGCAGTTTTCCACAGAGAATTGTCCTTCCTTCTGTGGAGTACTATCGAAAACACTACGGTGGCGAAAGATTTCGTTTCTCCCTTGGTTTGGCATTTGAACAAGGGGAGAATTGGTGGAAACTTCGGCAGAAAGTCAACGGCCTAATGTTGAAGCCTCAAGTTACCAAAGAATATATTTCACATATTGATGAAGTGTCGACTGACTTTGTGAGAAAGTAAGTTTGGCATTAACATACTTTAAGGGCAATATTCATGTTGAACTTTGTGATAATGCGTCTCTGTTTTCAGATTGCACAACATGAGAGACGTGAATTTGGAAACACCAGCAAATTTTGTCTATCAATTGAATATCTGGGCGCTTGAGTCGATTTCCTACATCACAATGGACATGCGATTGGGTCTGCTGACTGAAAAACCAGATCCGATTGTTGACAAACTTATGCTTGCACTGAAGGACTTTTTCCAATTGTCATACGAACTTGACTTCCAACCGTCGGTGTGGAAAATCTACAAAACCCCCAAATATAGTCGCTTTATAGAAACAATGGATTTCATGAATGAGTATGAAGACTTTTCTCTATACTTCCATCCAGAGTTAAGATTATTATTTTTCCATAGGACAGTTGGAAAATTTGTTGACAAAGGCGTGTCAAATCTTATGAAGAAGGATAAAAAGGATGGCGACAAAACTAAAGATGATAGCATTCTTGAAAAGCTGTACGAAATCGACAAGAATTTCGCAGTCAGTATGATATTGGACTTTATGTTAGCCGGAGTTGACACAGTAAGTTTTTCTCACTTAAACTTTCGAAGGAAGTCTTAAATTTCCTTGATGGTTCTCAGACTTCATCCGGAGTGTTTATGGTTCTCTACAACTTGGCAACAAATCAGGAGAAGCAGGATATTTTGAGGGAGGAATTGCTGAAGATCCTTCCAGAGAAGGACACGCCATTGACCAAGGAAAAGATGAGCAGCTTGCCTTACTTGAGAGCCTGCGTAAAGGAAGCTCTGAGAGTGACTCCAGTGGCGATAGGAAATATTCGAACAACAGGGAGAAACATTGTCCTGAAGGGATATCAAATCCCAAAGAAAGTATGAGTTTTTCTGCAATTTTACCCTCAAAATTCGATACGCTATTTTTCTAATTCTTCTTCAGACTGACGTGCTTATGAACAATCAAGCTGTTCACTTAGACGAAAAGTACTTCCCTCAGCCAAATTCCTTCCTTCCCGAACGCTGGTTGAGGTCAGAAGAGAAGCACGAGAATTACAATCCTTTTTCGTATCTTCCTTTCGGTTTTGGCAGTCGTAATTGCGTCGGACGAAGATTTGCCGAAATGGAAATTGAATCCTTGGTCACGAGATTGGTGAGAAACTATCATCTCGAGTGGCATCATCCTGCACCAGAGATTCACTTTCGGACTCTGTATATCCCTCACGGGGTCCTTAAGTTGCGTCTTCGAGAATTGGTTGAATAATTTCATTTGTGTTTTTCAGACATAATGTACAAATAAATAGATTTATTTAAGAATAAGAAAATTAATATGCTTTGAAGTAATTCTTAGATATAAATGATTGTTAATTGAATCAGTTCTTGTAATGTTTCTTCTCATTTTCCAAGGGATTTTCTTCGTAAGTAAGTTGGTTCAACGTCTATCATTAATAAAAATAGCTCTTAAGGCATAAAAATAGGGCAAATTCATGAGATTAAGCATAATGATGAAGCATATGAGCACAGTTGATATCACTGTGTGTTTTTTTTACAAATGAGCACAACTACACATTCAACACAGAGTAAAAGGGCTAAATTATGTTTCAGACCTTTCGCAATTCTCTCATAAATTTAGCTTTATGCCCTCAAAGCTGTTTAAAGGCAGACGATCGTCTTCCAAATACATTCAGTTAATAAAGTGCCTTCGAAGAGAGCGGACAAAATGATTCCATCAGCGTTAAGAAGTTCATTCTGTGCTTATCAAGTGAGGTGTTTCTCTGCTGTCGCAGAAAGAGCGCCAGTTCTGAATTCAGTTGATCATGACGCGATCGAGGACAATTGGAATATGGCAAAGTCCTACGAAAGCATCCCTGGACCGTCGACTTTCAACATGTTCAGGAGTTTTATGCCTGGAGGAAGATTTCACAATGCAAATTTCTCCTTCTTGCACGACACGCTGAGGCAGGAGTATGGGCCAATATATAAATTGAAAGGAGCTTTTGGGAAGCGTGATATGGTGTGCGTGAGTGATCCGAAGGATTTTGCCACAATTTATCGAACTGAAGGCAAATTCCCGCTCAGGAGGAGCTTCGAATCAGTAATGCACTATCGAATGGTGGAGAATAAGCACAAATTCCCCGTGACAATGGGCTTACTCAGTGAACAAGGCGAAGGATGGTCGGATTTCCGAAGCAAAGTCAACAGCGTGATGATGAAGCCTCAAGTGAGCAAAGGATACGTTTCATACACTGACGAAGTGTCGAGTGACTTCGTGAGAAAGTAAGCTAACTCAACCACAATGAATGTCTAGCACGATGCGATATTGACCTACTTTAAGGGCACAATTCGTGCTGAACCTATACCACATTAAGCAATTCCGCTGTCGTAATATGTCTGCTTACATTTTGAATAGGTTGCACAAAATGAGAGATTCCAACCAAGAGACGCCAGCAGATCTGATTTATCATCTCAACACGTGGGCTTTTGAGGGAATCACTTATGTATCAGTGAACATGCGATTGAACCTGTTCTCTGGCAAATCACACGTGAACACAGATAAACTAATGGGACTTTTGAAAGAATTCTTTGTGTTAATCTACGAGCTTGATTTCCAACCGTCACTGTGGAAAATTTACAAGACACCGAAATTCTGTCGCATGATGGAAATCATTGACTATATGCATAAGTAAGGAAGACAAAGATTATTATACAAAATGGCGCTTAATTCAATGACATGTTCTTTTTTGCAGATTTAATGGGAAACTCCTCGAGGATGGCATCGCGAAAATCAGAGTGGAGAAGGAAAAGGGCAATAGAACAAAAGAGAAGTGTATCTTTGAGAAGTTATATGAGATTGACAAGGAGATTGCAATGATAATGACTCTTGATTCACTAATGGGTGGAATTGATACTGTAAGTGTTAATGTTATAATTTCTGGCGTTTGTGTATGTCAATTAACTTATAATTGAACATTTTTCAGACATCTACGAGCGCATTTTGGGTAATTTACAACATAGCGCGGCATCCGGAGAAGCAGAATATTCTGAGAGAGCAACTTTGTGAGTTTCTGCCTGAAAAGGATACACCATTGACACCGGAAATCATGAGCAAATTACCATACCTGAAGGCCACGATTAAGGAAGCCTTGAGGGTGAACTCACTTACAGTGGGAAATGTGAGAACGACTGGTCAGAACATTGTTCTCAAAGGATATCAAATCCCTGAAAAAGTACATAAGTCTATCACAACAAAACCTGCGTATGCGAGCGATTCTATTTGTATATGTAATCTCTTTCAGACTGATATGTTTATGCACTTGGCAGCCGTTCATATGGATGATCATTACTTCCCGGATGCGAAATCCTTTCTTCCTGAGCGCTGGTTAAGATCTTCCGCAAAGCACGAGAACTTCAATCCCTTCACGTATTTACCTTTCGGCTTTGGCAGTCGGAATTGCGTTGGTCAGAGAGTGGCGGAACTGGAGATTGAATCCTTGGTGGCCAGATTGGTGAGAAACTATCATGTCGAGTGGCCTGGTCCACCGCCTGTGATCAAGTCACTACCATTTAATATGCCTCAGGGAGACTTGAAGCTTCGTCTTCGAGATGTCTAACGCAGAATGGTTGGCAAATATCACTCTGTATTGTATGTATGAACTATTAAACATTTTATCAGATAAGGGCGATAGGGTAATTATAAACAACTTATCACGTTAAAATTGCAAAGCTTTATGTACCATTTTAATAGGTGATAAGCTTTGTATTTCACCGACTATAATCATAGACAAATACACAGAAAGCACAGATGTTTTCCGTTTGTCTCTTTCGCACTATATATGATACATAATACAATTTGCGACTCTGCTAGTCAGTTGCTCAAGAATTTGCAAAGTGAGTGGCCGAAATGCTGCTGGTGTGGAGGAATTGTCTCAGTGCCAATCAATTGAGGTGCTTCTCAGCTCAGGTGCAAAGGGTAAAAGAATCTTTCAAAACTTCCGGCTGTGTAAAATGTAATTGGGAAACTTCTTCAAGGCCACAGCGTCAAGCTTCAACGATGAGGCTTTCGATGAGAGTTGGAAGACGGCCAAGCCCTATGACAGCATTCCTGGCCCATCGACTCTGGGCTTGATCAGGAATTTTCTTCCAGGCGGCAGATTCAGTTCCATAGGAATGCCAGAGGTGCACCGCATCATGAAGAAGGAATTCGGGCATATTTACAAGTTCAATGGCACTTTCGGGAAGCGTGATATTGTTGTGGTGAATGATCCCAAGGATTTTGAGATTGTCTACCGAACTGAGGGCAATTTCCCGATGCGCAGAGGTCTAGACTGTCTGACGTACTATCGAAAGGTGCACCGAAAGGACAAATATCCCATATCGATGGGCTTAGTCAGCGAGCAGGGCCAAGGATGGTGGGATCTGCGGCACAAAGTCAACGGCGTGATGATGAAGCCACAAGTCACAAAAGGCTACACATCAGCTGTTGACGAAGTGACGAGAGATTTCGTGAAGAAGTATTATTAAGATAAGATTATTTCGGTGCAAATGATAAGATTGGGTGCTTTTTTCCTTACCAGACTAAACAACACGAGAGACGTGAATTTGGAAACACCAGCAAATTTTGTCTATCAATTGAATATCTGGGCGCTTGAGTCGATTTCCTACATCACAATGGACATGCGATTGGGTTTGTTGACTGAGAAACCAGATCCGAATGTTGACAAACTTATGCTCGTGCTGAAGGACTTTTTCCAATTAATTTATGAACTTGACTTCCAACCGTCGCTGTGGAAAATCTACAAGACTCCAAAATTCAATAGATTCATGGAAATAATGGATTTCATGCATGAGTATGACGAGATTTTCTTCTGTTTCCTTACATCGATCGATATTGAGGGGAATTTTTATATTATTATAGAGTGATCGGAAAGTTTGTTGACAAGGGTTTGGAAAATCTGAAGGAAATGCACGTGAGAGGTCAAAGCAATGCCAGGGAGAAAGGCATTCTTGAAAAGCTGTACGAGATCGACAAGGATATTGCTGTTCTCATGGCATTAGACGCTATGTTAGCCGGAGTTGACACTGTAAGTTTTTCACATGGAAACATTCTGAAGGATTCTTAAAGTTTCCTTGATGGTTCTCAGACTTCATCCGGAGTGTTTATGGTTCTCTACAACTTGGCAACAAATCAGGAGAAGCAGGATATTTTGAGGGAGGAATTGCTGAAGATCCTTCCAGAGAAGGACACGCCATTGACCAAGGAAAAGATGAGCAACATGCCTTACTTGAGAGCCTGCGTAAAGGAAGCTCTGAGAGTGACTCCAGTGACGTTGGGGAATGTTCGAACAACAGGGAGAAACATTGTCCTGAAGGGATATCAAATTCCTAAGGAAGTAAGGAGTTTGTTTGCAATTTTACCCTCAAAATTCGATATACTAATCGCTTGGTTTCTCCGCAGACTGATGTATTTATGCACAATCAAGCTGTTCATGAGGATGATTATTACTATCCTGATCCCAATTCTTTTATCCCTGAACGTTGGCTGCGATCAGAGGACAAACACGAGAATTACAATCCCTTTTCGTATCTTCCTTTCGGCTTTGGTAGCAGAATTTGCGTCGGACGAAGACTGGCTGAACTGGAAATTGAATCCTTGGTCACGAGATTGGTGAGAAACTATCATCTCGAGTGGCATTATCCGCCGCCAGAGATCAGGACATCGACCATTAACATGCCTCAGGGAGACATTAGATTCCGCCTGAGGGACTATCAGTAATCTTTAGCAAATTTCTGCGCATTCATGATGATGGAAAATTGTACGCGTTTTCAGACCAAAAATAAAAACCAATCTTCACCAACACACGCTTCCACATGATTATATTGTTGTCTCTTTCATATTTCGGCAACACAATTTCGAGTTTCACGGTCACATTTAATGCTTGTGATATTCCGCGTTCCGCAGTCGGCCAAAAGTGCTCAACCAGTGTTAGTGATAATGTTTCGCGCTCGTGTAAATTGCGTCATTATCAATCATTTGCGGAGTTTTTCAGCTCAAGCGAAAAAAGTAATACATTTTTCTCTTTTAAATTCAATTCTGGCACAACCGGATTCAATAAAAAGGCAAAATATCTTTCAGGCAACCGCAGCGGATTTCAATGAAGAGGCCTTTGAGGAGAGCTGGAAGGCAGCAAAGCCTTACGAAAGCATTCCTGGACCGTCGGCTGTCAATCTCATCAGGAGCTTTATCATTCCGGGCGGAAGATTCAATGCAAAGCCTTTCAGTTACGTCAATCGAACACTGTCGGCAGATCATGGGCCAATCTTCAAGTTGAGAGGACTCTTTGGGAAGAGGGACATTATTGTGGTGCAGGATCCGAAGGATTTTGAGATCGTCTTCAGAACTGAGGGTCAATTTCCCATGCGAAGAGGTTTTGACGGTCTCACGTATTACAGGAAAGTGTATCGAAAGGAACACTACAAGTCCTCAGCAGGATTGGTGAACGAACAGGGCCAGGATTGGTGGGATCTGCGGCATAAAGTCAACGGCGTGATGATGAAGCCACAAGTCACGAAAGGCTACATATCAGGTGTTGACGAAGTCAGCTCGGATTTTGTGAGAAAGTGAGGATAAAATCTAATATTGATTTAGAAACATTTCTATTGAGTCACATTTTCCAGAATACACAATTTGAGAGATGAAAATTTGGAAACTCCTGCTGATTTAATCTACCAATTAAACCTTTGGGCTCTGGAGTCTATTGCTTATATCACAATGAGCGCAAGATTGGGATTGTTGACGGAGAAACCCGATGAAAGTATTGATAGATTTACGAAAAATCTCAAGGAACTCTTTCACTTGATGGCTGAACTTGACTTCCAACCGTCCATTTGGAAAGTCTACAAGACACCCAAGTTCAATCGCTTTATGCAAGTGATGGATGAAATACACGAGTGAGTATAGTAGCCAAATGCGAAAAGTCCATATCGATTTTACACGTCGTTGCAAATGATTTTTCAGAGTTGTCAGTAGATTAGCTGAGAAAGGACTTAGAAAATTGAAGGAAAACCAAGCGAAAGGAGAAAATAATGCTGGTGAGAAGAGCGTTCTTGAGAAACTCTACGAGATTGATGAAAAAGTTGCAGTTCTGATGGCATTAGATTCACTTATGGCAGGAGTTGATACTGTAAGTCAGTTTGATGAGGATAATGAGGAAAGTGTTCTTCTATTGATATTGAATTTTCAGACTGCTGTTGGAGCATTTTCTGTCATCTACCAATTGGCGAAGAACACAGAAAAGCAGGATATTCTGAGGGAAGAGCTGCTACAAATCCTTCCTGACAAGGACACACCGTTGACGACAGAAAACATGAGCAATTTGCCATACTTAAGAGCTTGTCTCAAAGAAGCATTCAGATTGATGCCAGTCATTATTGGCAACATAAGATCTTCGGGACAGAAGATTGTTCTCAAAGGATATCAAATTCCCAAAGAAGTAAGTCTAAAAAGGAATCTTAAGGAAGTTTATGGTTATACTTCTCTTCTTTTATTTCATAGACCGATATTATGATGTTTACATATGATTTGCAAAAAGATGGAAAATTCTTCCCGGATCCGAATGTCTTTCTTCCCGAACGCTGGTTGAGATCAGAAGAGAAGCACGAGAATTACAATCCTTTTTCGTATCTTCCTTTCGGTTTTGGCAGTCGTAATTGCGTCGGACGAAGATTTGCCGAAATGGAAATTGAATCCTTGGTCACGAGATTGGTGAGAAATTACCATCTCGAGTGGCATCATCCTGAGCCAATAATTGAAGAAACCGCTGTTAATATGCCAACTGGAGACTTGAAGTTACGCCTCAGGGAATATCAATAATTATAATCTTATCGCCAGGGATTCAGCGCAGTTTTCAACTGAACCTTCTAAATCTACCTCGTTAGATAAATATTTTGATTCTGCTGTAATATATAAGCCACGTTTTTGCCAAAATGTACAACATAAATATTATTGTTTAGTCATGATGTTTGGGTGTATTGGAAAGTTATCTTTGCCGCCAAATACATTAAAACCGAATGTGTAATTTTGGATGTTAGTCAGTGAGTGAAGAGTGGCCAAAGAGTCAAAATGTATTTGACTAGACGAAGTTTTCTCAGTGCCAATCAATTAAGGTTTTTCTCCGCGAGAGCCAGTGAAGTAAGGCAGAAAAAAGAATGCTTTTTGCTCGATCATAGCAAGTTTTAATGATATTTTTGCCCACTATCAAGGCCACAACGCCGTCAAATGCCAATGATGAAGTTGTGGAAGAGAGCTGGAAGACGGCAAAGTCTTTTGCCAGCATTCCAGGACCATCGACATTTGGTTTCCTGAAGAATTTCATACCTGGCGGAAAGTACAGCAACGTTTCGTTCGTTGTCGTCAACAAGGAGTTGAAGGAACAGTTTGGCGACATATACAGAATAAAGGGCGTCTTCGGGAGGAATGATGCGATTATCCTACACGATCCCAAAGATCATGAAGTGGTTTTCAGGACTGAGGGCAGTTATCCACGGCGGCCAGGCTTCGATTCCATCAAGCACTACAGAAAAGTGCTTCGCAAGCAGCAATACTCCTACTCTGTAGGTCTACTGACTGAGCAAGGCCAAGGATGGTGGGATTTGAGGCACAAAGTCAATGGCGTGATGATGAAGCCACAAGTCACGAAGGGCTACACATCGGCTGTGGATGAAGTGACGAGAGATTTCGTGAAGAAGTTGGCACAAATTCAATTCAAATGAATCTTCCATAGACATCTAAACTTGTTCATCCTTCTTCTAGGCTGCACAATATGAGGGACTCACAATTGGAGGTTCCAGCAGACTTCTTCTACCACACGAATCTCTGGGCGCTGGAATCTATTGCGTATGTGACGCTGAACATGAGATTGGGCCTCTTGAGTGACACACCGGATGATAATATTGGGAAATTCATGGACAACCTAAAGGTTCTCTTCCAACTCCTCTTCGAGCTGGACTTCCAGCCGTCGATGTGGAAAGTCTACAAGACGCCCAAGTTCAATCGCTTCATGCAAGTCATGGATGAGTTGCACGGGTGAGTGTTAAATCACACAAGATAAGAATTCTATTTATAAAGCATTTTGTCTCATTGTTTTGTTGGATAGTATTATAAAAACACTTGTGGATAAGGGTGTGCAAAATCTCAAAGACACCACTGCCGGCGGTGAGGCGAATGCCAAGGAAAGAGCCGTGCTGGCGAAGCTGTACGAAATTGACAAGGATGTTGCAGTTCTTATGGCGCTGGACGCTTTGCTAGCCGGTGTTGACACTGTGAGTCCCTGAATTGATACACCAAGATCCACAATCAGATGACAATAATGATTCCTTTCAGACATCATCAGGAGCCTTTTCAGTTCTCTATCAACTGGCGAAGAATCCAGAGAAGCAGAATGTACTGAGGGAGGAATTCCTCAAGTTCCTTCCAGAAAAGGACACGCCGTTGACGACAGAAAATATGAGCAATGTTCCCTACTTGAGAGCCTGCATGAAGGAAGCTTTCAGGCTTATGCCAGTCATTCCTGGTAATATCAGATCAACGGGAAAGAATATAGTTCTCAAAGGATATCAAATTCCCAAAGACGTAAATTTACAATCACATAATTGATTTTCAAGGCATTTATAACAATTTCTTCCTACATTCCAGACTGACATGTTCATGCTAAATGAACTCAATCACAAGGACGAGAAGTACTTCCCGGATCCGAACACCTTCCTTCCCGAACGCTGGTTGAGATCAGAAGAGAAGCACGAGAATTACAATCCTTTTGCGTATCTTCCTTTCGGTTTTGGCAGTCGTAATTGCGTCGGACGAAGATTTGCCGAAATGGAAATTGAATCCTTGGTCACGAGATTGGTGAGAAATTACCATCTCGAGTGGCATCATCCACCGCCTGGCATTAAAGCGCACTCCATCAATATGCCTGACGGAGACTTGAAACTTCGTCTCAGAGATTTCCAGTCTTAGTTGCATGCAACCGAGAACGCAACTCATGTTATAATTGTCACATTTATTCCTGTTAAATATTTTGTAATAGACGAGAAGAATATACCTCAATCGACTTGCTTATTAAACGTAGAAAAAAGTCATTTGCTCGATATAATTTGTGTGAAATATTACTAACAAATTGCATATAAGAATTCCAAAAATGCGCCAAAACGACGCAGTGAAACTAAGAAATGAAAAAATACTGCGTTAATGCGTATAAAATGGGGATCGATTGGATGAGGACAATTTTGCCTCTACGGCTCCTTCAGCAGCTCCACGTAGTTCGCCGGGAAGAGCCCATAGCTGCCATCCGGGCCCAATCCTTGCCACCATCCCTCATCGATGCGATCGATGTGCGTGATGATGTCACCCGGATCGAAGTTGATCTCCGTCTCGTCAGCCGCCTGATAATCATAGAGTGCCACGGCGCGCAGCCCCATGTCGGCCAGGATGTCCTGCAGGACCGCTTCGTCCTCCTTGGGCGCCACATCCTCCGGGAGTGGCTTGGCCTCCTCCACGGGCGTCTGCTCCACACTCTTCGTGTGTGGCGACCGCTTAATCGTGCTGAATTGCTCCTCCTCCGCCTCGAATCCCTGCACTTGTTGTGGCACTTCGCTCTGGCCATTCGTCGGCCCCTTGGCACTCACCGGCGGCTCAGCCTCCTGCTGTTGCTGCTGATTCAGGGAATTTATGCGCTGCGTCAGAGAATTCCGGGCAGGTTTTACAGGCGCTGCAGCTCTGTAAACATCCAGCAGATATTGATTAATATCCTGAAGCCTTCTCTCTGTACATTTGCCGATTGATACTCACTTTGTCACCGGAACATTTGTGGTGTTCTGCGAAAAGATCGCCTTCGCCTGACCCACGCGAGAGCCTATCAACTCCTTCGCTTCCTGATTCCTCTGCTGCCTCATCATTTCGGCGCTCGTTTGCATGCGCGTCGGACTCTCAAGTGGTTGACTACGCCAAATGAAGACACGCAATTAGCATCTCATCATCCACACAAAAGCAGTGCATAGATGAATCCTTACCTGGCCTTGGAGGCGATCAGCGTGGCAGCCTCGGCAGCTGGAGATGTCACTGGTGACTTCTCCGGCGCAGTCCTCATTTCCCTCTCGCTGTGCTCACGCTCCTCGCGCTGGCGACGCTCCTCCTCCACCTTCAGGACCTCCAGACGCTTCCGCTCGCGCTCCACTTCCACGCGGCGCTTCTCCTCCTCCTCCTCGCGTCGCCAGAAGCGGTCTCGCTCCGTCACATTGATCTCCTTGGCCGGAATCACGCGCGTGTACGCTGTGCCCACGGGGCCACGGTGCGAATCGTCCACCTGTCGCGGCTCCTTGAAGCTGTACGCTGAGCCCACGAGGCTCAGTTTCTGCAGGATCCTCTCCTCGTCCACATCGTCCTCCAGCCGGGCATTGATGGTGAGGTGTGCGCCCTTCAGCAGATTCGCCACGTCCCGCGTGTGATTGGCACAGGTTCCTTTGCGCAGCACCGGCGCTCCCTCACCCTGTGATGGAATGGCAAATGCATGACTCAGGCGCGCCTTATCACTCTCTTATCTCTGGCGAGGCGCCCCAGAACAGAAATACTCACTTGCCAGTTGATGAGGATGTTCTTGGACAGGCTGGTCTTCGGGTCGGCGATCCTCACGAAGGCATACATGATCTTGCCGCTGTTCAGGTCCTCATTCAGCTCCTCCAGGCCACCGCTGCCCGTGCTCACGACTCGCAGGTCATTCGTCTGCCCCTCGTAGCCGAACAACGCCCTAATTACCATACAATTAATTGGTGAAATCCACGCGAAATCTAATTAATAATAAAGCTCTCAATCTCTCTCGTGAGTCAGCCTTTCACTCTCACCAGTCCGTGTCCGTCTTGTCGTCCAGAACGTCCCGCCAGGCCGCCACGATGGCCTCGCGATTCTTCGACAGATTCACCGTCATTTGGGGCGCGCCCTCAGCCAAAGGGGGATTGCACAAATGGGGGCTCCTTCTGCACGCCTACACAGCTAGAAAACACCACCTTGCATAGACAAACTGACAATTTCACACACACTTTCCGGCACGGAGCCTACTAACAAATCGTCACCGTCTGCGGAAGAGTCATCAGAAATTCATCCAGTGTCTTACGACATTATCCCACAATTTCAGCACATCAATCAACTCACAACACAATTTCACGCAGCAACACGGTACTTACTGAATAAAATTCAGCGGAAACACAATAATATTATTTTCTCTGTCACTGAAATCGATATAAAACCACACGTAAATTTCACAAACATTTTTCGCAAAATTCTGTTCAGAAGAATTGCAAATTCCCACAGATGGCACTCTGATCGCTCAGGAGATGGTTGTCATTTGGCAGTTGAGTTGCTTGGCGGCGCTGCTGCGCCACAAGAGTTGCGCATACCGCGAATTCCGTACATTCCGCACAAATGTCAAAAAATCAACTCTCGATCGATTCTATTTTCAAGAGGAATTTCACGGCAAAATAGTCCGCTTTTTCCACAAATCGCCGTCGCGTGAGTGTCAACAGAGTGTAGTTTTGCAGTTTGTGGTGCGTGTGCTTTGTTTTCGCGACGCCCAGAGGTGGCAAAAGTGTCGGGAAAAAAACAAACACTTATCCACACAAAGTCCACCCACTTTTCCGGGAAAGAAGATAGAAAATCTCTGGACAGCGGGGCTGTGCAGTGGCCCCTGGAGGGCGCGGAGAGTGGACTTGATTTCCCCGGACAGGCGAAATTGCGCTCGAGTGCGCGAGATTGAGAGTTTTGTGTTAAGCGAGGAGGCGCAAGAAAAAAGATCGTGAAGAAATCATCTCTCTGGAATGCGGCTGCCCCGAGCCGATGTACAAAAGTGTCTTGTACGCCAACGACAAGCAGAGAGACCTCACATCCACACACAATAATGCGCTGTATAGTCGGCTGGCGGTATTGATTTTATTGTAAACCGTCTCTCTGGATGCGTGGAGCGCAGAGAGTGACCGAAAGTGGCTGACAAGGCGCACACGGAGGGTGAAAAGGTCGCCAGGGCAGTGAATCCGGACGGCATTCTTCCATGGAATCACCCCTGGAGGTTCTCTCAAGGGCTGCAGCCACCATGGTTCAAGAGAAGACTCCCGGTAAGCCACTAATTTTGCCTCTTATCGGACATTGACCGTCTCTGTCTCACTTTTCGGTGCTTCCCTCGTCAATATCCACGGGTATTTTTACGCTCTCGTCGCCCTCTTTTTATCCACTTTCCCCACGTCTTTTTCTCTTTCTCTGTGCATTTCGAGGGGTCTTTCTTATCACTTCGTGCACTGGAGGAGTATTTCTGTCTGCACTCAATGTAAAATATAAACGCCCAGAGTTGCTGAGAAAAGCCCCTGTTTTCCGGATTACAAGCATTCCAATTGAATTCCAATTTGTGCTATCTTCAAGTAAAGCCAGTAAATCAGGGCTGAAAATTTCACCTTAATCAATAGTGGAGTAAACATTTATCAATTCGAAAGCTCTTCAAGATAAGAATATTCATGAATGACGTTGCCTATACCAAATTTATTCACCAGAAAACATAAACAGAAGCGGGTATTTTAGCTAAAAAGTGGTAAGATTGAATGCTAAAAACTTTCATAGCATTCTGTATTCGTTGAAACCATCTCGTTATTTTGGCTCCTCCCATTTGAAAGCTCCGCCCATTTTATTGCATTTAGCCCCAAAGCGCTTTCTAGTGTTAAAGTAGATGCATCTGAATTTTCTTTTCAACAAGACCAAGAACACACAAATAGCGAAAGAGAAAACTACGTTTCTGAGCAAATTGGAGCAGAGTATCAAATGACCAAGAGTTAAGTCATATTTGCGCATTAAGCCAAAATAAATTCCGCTCAACAAGGTGAAAATGAGGTTGACACATGCAAGAAAACATGGGTGGACTCTTAAATACACCCATTTGGGTGAGGGAGAGAGTTTCTCTGTTGGACAACGAAAATGCACACAAATCCAATTAAGTTGATATTGGCGCGTGATGTCATAATTCTCTGACTGTCCAATAGAGTGTTGTGGAGAGATTAATGATAGTGAAATGATTCAAATTAATTGCTCATTAATCACAATTGTAATCACACACATTCATCAACGATGCTGTGCGGTCAATTTGGCTGGAATGTGGCGAGCATTGTGGCGCTGAGAAGGTGTGAAAATGGGCAGCTTCTGGCGCTCCTTGTGGCCACTGTATTGCATTGCCAAGTGTCTCCTTGTGCATCCTGTGGACTTGGCGTGGAGAAATGGTGCACCGCGAGTGTCGATTGTCGGTTCGCTGCACTCTCTCAGTCTGGCTGTCGGATACTATGTTTATCACGTGTTGGTGGCGCTGCGGCAGATGAATGTCGTGCAGAAGGAGCAGAACTTCGTCACGCACGCCATTGATAGCTACAATCTCTTCTCGGGCTGCACATTCTTCCTCCTTATTGTCGTGACGGCTTGCGTGAAGCAGAGCGATATGGTGGACGTCGTGAGCCGGATTTATGTGTTTGACGAGCATCTGGCGAAGATTAACATGTCCGTGGATAACAGACAGTGGTGCATGTCCTTCTATCTGCCCGGATTCCTGGGATTCTGCGCTCTGGGCGCCATGGAGTATGGCAATTGCATAATGTTCATTCGGGACAACTTTGCCTTCAGCGACTTCTGTCTCATCATGTGCTATATTCCCATGTTTGTCCTCATTGTCAGCGAGTGGATGTTCATTGGCTACATCCTGGCCATCAATTGTCGCTTTGCACTCATCAATGAACATCTCAAGACCCTTCCGCAAGATCCCGTCTCAATGATATTCCACGCTGAGACTCTCATTGCTGCCACAACAGCTCTGAATTCAGCCTTCAGTCTCCCATTGCTTCTGCTGCTGCTGCACCAATTCACAGCCATGGCAACTCTGCTCTACGATCTGTGCATGTGCATCATGGATGTGAAGGACGAGGGTGACACGCTGAACACGAGCCTGTGGTCGCTCCTCTTCATGCTGAAGGCACTGGCACTCTGTGCATCTTGTCAGGCTCTTCAGACACAGACCAAAGTCACTGTCAGACACTTGGCGCGACTCTCGCACGACGGCCTGACTCAATTGCAACTCTTCTCCACGTTCAGAGTGAACATCACGGCCTGCAATCTGTTTGTGGTGGACATGAAACTGTTCTACGCTATGTTTGGCGCCATTGCGACGTACTTGATTGTCCTCGTGCAGTTTGACTTTGCCCAGGAAGAAGTAGAGGAAAGACGGGAAGCTTCACTGCATCAATGGCATGTTTAATATTCGCACAAGATCTTGCTCAGAAAGACATCTATCAGACAAGAGAATGTAATTAGAATATAAATTGAAGAATGTGAACCAAAAAGAGGTGTAGTGCAAGAAAACTCAATGTAAGAGTCAAGAAAAAAACACTTGCTGAGCAATGAAAATGATGTCCAGAAACTCTCTTTACTCCACTTGTGTGTTTTTGGAAGAAAAGAATAAATAAAATCTCACTTTCCCAGACTCGAGCGTGTAATTTTCTTGAACAAGAATGCCCTGCTGTGGGGCAAATTTGTTACTGTCATCATTAGTTGCAAACAGACGCTCTAAATTATTAATTAATTACGCTACCCAAAAAATTCCACAATATCTGTGCTTATTCCTCGGCCTATCATGGTTGGGATAAGAAATGCGATGTTCGAATTATATTTCTGTCCTATTCTTCCCCGTTCTCTCCTATCTAATGCAACTTGTGGCTGAAACATTTTCATTTGTGCAATTGTGATGTGCATTGCAAAAGTCTCGAATGCACAACAATGAGAAGAAATGGAAGATTGTGGACTTTTTTTGAGTTGCAATATAAATGAAAATGATGATAAATTGTTTTGTGATCTCATTTCTGCTTTCTGTCGCTTCAATTCCGCTGTGCATCGGAATTGTAATGCAGACTGATGAGTGTGTGTTTATGTGTGGGATTGTGTGGTGTATTGGGAAATGATGGCTAAATAAAATAAGAAAAGAGAAGGATTTCATGCCAAAATTTCTCGCTGACACCGCCAGAGAGAAATCTCGATGACGGTGGAATTTGAGAATGAGATGATGGCACACACAAGATGTGCAGCTGGTGTTGAAATACTTGTGAGGTACTCCAACAATTGACTTTAGAGCACTGCCAGCTTCTTTTTCTACTGTTGTTGTTATGTGCGGAATGCACTTTCTCGCGAAATGGCCTTTTGTTGTGCGCGCGCGCGCCTTTAGGAAAAGCCACTTCCGAGTGCCCTGCGTGTGTGTATTAAAGAAAATGTCTTTCTCTCTCTCGCTGTCTAATCAAAAAAAAATTACTTCCTGCGAATTCTCTGGTGGTTTCAACGGAAATTTGCGCGCAGTTTCTCTCATTCTGTCTGTGTGATAATTACGGAGAATTTGACAGATAAGCGAGAGTGATACGAATTGACCCTATTTTTTCCTTTCACTCCAACCTTCAGTAAATTCCTCCTCACGCTGCAGAAGTCAGTGATCCTTTGAATTACTTTATATATGTTGCTTTTCTTCTACAAATCGTAAAAAATATGGACAAAGCAGTGCATTTTGGTTGATTATTATATTTCTCAACATTGTCTGGTGGATTTGATGGAAGAAAGGCAAATAGTAATCTGAATTTTTGTGTTTCGAATGAATTGTGGATTTTTCGTTCGATCTTTCTTTTTTTCTCTTGTGCTCGCCGAAGAGGATGAATAACAAAGCCTAACGCGCACGAAGGTGAATGCGAAGGAGAGAGGTTGAAAATGCGCTGTGCGTGAAACGGTAGCAATTTTCGGATGAGATTTAATGACTATTTAATTTTTTATTAGAAAAATCCCATTTATTATCTCTTTTGAGAATTCGTCTGAAGCTGTTTTTTCCCATTGGCGGTCACAATGTTGATTTGGAGAAGCTTTTACAGCTCGCTTGCAATCGCCGGAGAAGTCAATGTGTGGTTGGTAGAGTGGTTTAGAGGAGTTGAGGGCGACTTTGAATAGATATTTAAAAGTGTTGAATCAAAAATATGTCCAAAAAATTTAGTGAATTGGTTCATTGATAAACCACTTTTTGGATACATTTAGAGATATATTGTCGTCATACTTTCGAACTTTGTTCAGGTCTTTCGTCATTTTCTGAATTCTCTGTGAGACTTTGATTTCAGTGCCTTGGAAAAGTTATCAAAAGTAGCCTAACACTCTCCTAAGGCATTTTACCTGATCGTGTTTTCTCTGGTTCAATCCATCTTGTTACTTTATTCATAGTCTTTCATGATCTCTCTCTCTCTCTCTTGATTGTGTTCGTCTTTCTTCACACGATAGATTTTGAAGTGCTTCTCGTGATTCTTCACTTTGGCAGCATCTCGAGAGAGAGAGTGAGAGAGAAGAATCACGATTGCGAGATGCATTTTAGAGATGCAATTGAGACTTTTTGGCGAAGTTCCCATGAATGATGGCGTTTATGAATGATCAACTTTCCGCAGCAATATCTTTTTTTTTTAATCGTTTTGGCAATTTGTGGCCCAGCAATTGCGCGATCCGTGTGAAATGTGAGTTTTTGCTGTGTTTCTCCGATGCCTGGAGAATTGATGATACTCTCGCGCGCGCGCGCTCGTGAGAGTGAAAGAGATGCTCAATGAGAGAGTTATCTAATCAGACATTTTTTGGTTATGGGGAAGAGATTGACCAAAAAAATCTTCGAGCGGTGTGTTGAATGAGGTGTGTGCAAGAGTGGATGATGTTCTTCGGCTCTCCACTACATTTGAACTCGCGCATTTTCATTCATTGTGAAGTCGCGCCGGACGATCTCGCGGGGAGAAGAATCTCGCGCACACAAGCGCTGGACGCGCGCTTCTTGTAAGAATCCAGAATCAGTTTTGTCGGTGGTTTCGAGTGAGTGGGACGCGCTTGGTGGCTGTGTGGGGAGCAATATAGACACTGTCCATAATGGATATTTATCGTGTTCTTGGCATTGTTGAGCATTCCATGAAGGAGATCAACTCACAGAAGCTCACCCTCTGGCAACCGTGGAGGGATTTTGGGGTGCGGAAGAAAGGTGAGCGTGAAACGCACTTCCACGTGTGTAAACTTTCGAAGGATGTGCACATAATATTTTATGCCAAGAAGCGACAGAGAGATGAGTTTTGAATGACCTGAGATTTGAGCTGAGAAAAACGGGAGGAGAATTAATATAAAAATTTATTCGTGGAGAAGAGTGAGAGAGAGAGAGAGATTGTGTGGCGCAAAAGAACCATCGAAAGATGGCCGGAAATGGGTAATCAAAGTTTATACATTGATGAGAGGAGAGGAGAGCGCGAGAGGGATTTGTTAATATGTGTGTTGAGATCCAGAGTTGAAATTTGTTGTAAAGCATCTCCAGTGTGTGAGGAGATTGTGGTGATGCTGCACGGGGCTCACCTGGAGCCGATTCTGGAGGAAGGTCAAGACAAGGCCGTGGATGAAGAAAATGTTGTGCGAGAGACGCGCGCGCGGAAAAAAGAGTGAATAACAAATTTCCAGAGTTTGTTTGTGGCTTGAAGAATGAGAAAGAGACTTGAGTGAAATGAGATGGCATGATTGGGGTGTGAATGAGAGAAAAGTTGAGGCATCGCGCAGAGAGTAAAAAACGCGACCAACAACATTGGTTTCTGTACTGCATATATATATTTATGTATAAAAAGTGTTCACAAGGCAGAGCGAAAGAAGCAGAAAAAAACACTTTTCTTCATTCATCAATTTTCGTTTTGTTTTCTCTCCTCTCCTCCCAATTCTTCCCATCTCATGTGAGAGATCTTTTTTGTCTTGTCTTGGGCGACTTTTTGCTGGATCGCGCGAGGCTCAGCCTGAATTTAATATGTGTAGGGGAGAGCGAGGGTGTTTCAGGTACGAAAAATTTGGTATCGACTATCGATGCAATGTTCCAAAAAGACGTAATGTTGGTGGGATATTCTATTCGGCCTTTGGAATTCTCATGGTTTTGAGCTTTAAAAGGCCGTTTTACCTCATGGTGGAAAAATCAAAGGGTTTCATACAGAATGAGTTTTATTTTACGGTACTTTATACAAAAATGCCCCAGTGTGGGGCAAATTTGGGCAACAATTTTGCTATTATTTTCAGCGTATAATCCGAAGTAAATGACAAACATTATTTACTTACACTGCTTATTGGCCAAAAGATTATCTAATGGAGAGAAAACTTTAGGATCTTCATGTGTTTCTGTAGCACAGACACACTAGCAGATACACATTTAAAAAAACATCCATTTTCTTCAATTCTAACAAGAACGCCATTAATAAAATCAAAATCACCAAACTTTATCAGCGCAAAAACAGTTGAAAATATGTAACTGAAGTTCAATTTTCTGTTCATAAACGGTTGTTGTTTCCTATTTGTTCCAATTCCGTTGCTCCCCGTTCTCCCCTACACGATTCACCCGACGCGCAGAGGAGGTTCAAATTAAATTGCCTGCGCACAGTCAATGAAATTAATTTTTGATAATCTCTATTTGGTAGAGAAATGGATTGAATTGTTTCACGTGCGATCGCGTTTTGTGAGATGGTTTTGCCAAGTTTTACTTATGCGCCTCGTCTTCTTCTTTTTTCAAATGGCTTCATTACTAATGTAAGGTGTCTAGAGCGGAAGTTGAGTTGATCTATGCAGATTAGAGATTGGAATTTGAATAACAAAAATTAAGTGGCGCGCAATATCAATGACCTGTGGTTGAATTCATTGATTCCATTGGAATCGCTGAAATTTCTTAGAATCACATCAAGCCAAGCTAGATAAGATTGAAGAGTTGTATCTGGATGCATGGCAGAATGAAATTCATTGAATTAAGAGCTTATTTTTCTATAGTTTTTAAATAAGATTCTCGACAAGTCAAGTCAATTCGATTCTTCTAATTTATATTGATAGAATTTTGAATTGGATTTATGATCTATTTTACTCACTTCTGCTTCTTATATGTATCTCATCTTTAGTACTTTTCAACTCTGTCCTTATTTGAATACTGCCTTATTATTAACTCTTTTTCTGCAATCCTTTTCTTTCTTTGCATTTTTCTTCTCGCGAGAGCTACTGAAAAAAGAAGTTATCTTCTTGGGAAGCAGCGAGCGAGATTCACGCAAAACTTGCCCTGAAGCCCTTTTTGTTAGCCTTGGCAAATTCACTTTTCCATCCATCTCTTCGGCGGATTGCTTGGGAAAATAGTCGAAGAGAGAGAGAGAGGGAGAGAGAGAGATAGAAGTGAAAAAAATATTGGAGTGATTTATGCACTCTGTGGTTTTTTTCTTCGCCACACTGTTTGAGAAATTCAAGAGAGTGGAGAAAAAGAATGGAAATCATTCCAAGAATCCAGGAAATGAGGAGCCATAAAGTGATAAATAAGATTCTGTAAAGCTTCTTTTTCTTGTCTTTCAATTTTCTGGCATCTTTTGGTGAGAAAATTGAAAGAGACGTGAAACTAATGTTGGCTCGTTTTTCCATCATATTTTTCTCTTGCCTTTGCAGAAGCAAAATTGCCCAATAAAGAACTTCCGACAACCAAATGGAGGCGCGAGAGGCGGCGATTGTCTGAATATCAGACGCAGAGTGGCGCGGCGATGGTGAAGAATGGGACGACGGATGGCGAGACGCCGCTGGACATGAGCATCTCGGCGGTGGGTGCGAAGCCGCGCAGTCCGCCTCCGTACAGAGAGCCACTGCCCGGTTCCACGTTCGCCCTGTCGCTCACGAGGCCCACGGTCATAACGCAAGCACCAAAGACACAGCTGAGGCCGGACGCGCTCTCAGATCATCTTCCAGGTGAGCTCAGCGCGTGTGACTCCAGTTTTGGCAGAATATTTTGCTGAAAACTTGAGGGGAATGGAGAGCTTTCTGGCTTTAATCATAAGTTTATCGACCCATAAGCTCGTTAAGAACCATTTTCATATAACTAATAACTAAATTATGTGCTATTCTTTGTACTTTTCCTTCTTCATGACACAAATCAATTAAAAATACTGCATTTTTTCACTGTCTTGAGTATTAATCCACTGTTTTTGTCGTGGATTTTTGCAGAATCCATCTCGATGTGCGACACCGTGATCGATGAACACTTCCGGAGATCGCTGGGCAACAACTACATGACGCTGTTCTCGAAGAACTACGCCAAGGCGGACATCGAGGAGGACGCGATCAGTCTGTCCGTGGATGATCACTTCGCCAAGGCGCTGGGCGATACGTGGCAGAAGATCAAGGCGACGTCGGACACGACGACGGCAAACTGTTCAGGGAAGCGACGCGAGTCTGATGGCGACGAGGAGATGGACAAGGAGGTGAAGCTGGAGAAGGCGGATGATGATGTGCAGGAGACCTCAAGTAGTTCTAGTTGCAGTTCGCAGGGCACATCGTAATTGCAAATGGGCTGAAAGTGTGTTTGTGTGTGCAAAGCGTTGAAATTCCACCGCATTGTGTGAAGTCAGTGGCAAAATGAAGCTCTTGACGAGAGAAAGAGAGAAATTGTCTCGGCGGCACGCGTGGAATGTGAAGAAGAAAAGAGATTCACAATGAGAGAAATTCACTGTTGTGTGAAAATGCTGTGAATGTGGTCTTGAATTTGGGTGGATTTGAGGAAGAATGGGCGCGCGCGGGTGTCTGCAGAACTACAATAATATTCCGATAAGAAAGGGGGAGAATTTAGAGGATGAAGTCGCGATTGAGATGAGCGTGAAGAATAATGAAGTGATGAATTTCTCAAGGCGTGTGTGTCTTTTCATCATGCGAAAATACAATTTGGAATTATGAAGAATATATAAATTATACTTGTAGGACTTAAGCCTTAGTGGGATAGAAATTTCCTCCATAGAATGAGTAGATAAATAGTGGAATTATTACATTTACTAGTGTAGAATTTACAAATTAAACACACAGTGATTTATTCTGTATAGATATGGGAAGAAAAAAAACATGAGCAATAGTCTCGATTCAACTGATAATTTATTGTAATTCTCCTCCAATCATCTCTATATATATATATATTAACTTGCGTAGGCCAATAAGGAATTTAACATAAATAGTTCTTCCTTGGAAGTAATACATTTTTTAGTCTCTAAATGAATTATATTTGTAGGATTTTTACGTTTTAAAACAAGAAGAAAAATACAGAGAGATAAGGAAGAAATCACACGAAAGAGAGTGAAAAGAGCTGTAAATAAAGAGATAAAGAAAATAATATGAAAAACACTTTTCCAAACTATGCAAACACACTTGAGACACTGCGCTTTGATGCTCTTGTCCGCCTGAACAGCACTGATTTCGTATGGTGCTAGAGGGCAGACGGCATCCCAGCTGCCTGGGCGGCAAATCTATCCACCAAACGACGCCAGTATTGCTCCGGAGACTGAAATCTCGCGACTAATGTGCATTGGCAAAAACTCAGTGGCTTTAAATCAACGAGAAGCCGCACTTCCCTTTCGCCACTGAAGGACTTCAGCTGGACGGCGACAAGTGGAGCGGAGAGCTCATGTTTGCCTATTGTGAGTGCGGATAATTCTCTGAAAGAAACACGAAAGGTGTGTGCAATTGTCCAGAGGCGCGCTTCCTCAATCTTCACCATCAGTCACTCCTCCGAACTCGCTTTTCTAAACACTCCATTTCAGAGCTGTGCAGGTGACGGATCTGTCTGCGTGTTGATTGTGGACTACAAAGTAACTCAATCATCCTGCGAAGTATCAAATTTTTGATGTAATCCTATATTTGATCATTTATTTCTGTGGCTTTCAAGAAGAGGTAAAAAATCTCCCGCCAAATTGCCCCCCAAGTGATCAGTGCTGCCACCACAGTAAAATAACCCATCCGCCAACTGTCAGTGTTCGTTCGTTTTCCACTTCTCTCTGCAAGGAGAAATTGGGAAAATCATATCTCAATGTTCCGGCGGAAAATGCCGGCTGACTTTGTGGAGAAAATTCCAGAATCTCTGCAACAAGTGGCCCTCGCAGTGCCCCCAATCGATGACAATTTCGATCCAGACGCCACACCAGAGACTGGCGAGCAATATCTTCAGCAAGTGATCTTCGAGAGGACACGCAGAGTCCCAGAAGTTGTCTACAATCACCACGATCGACCTCCGGATAAGTGTGGCGTGACATGGGACTCCTCTTCAGGCGCTCCAATCGACACCACCACGCCCGAGAGCCTCCTGCCCACGAATGAGTGGTGCTCAATTCAGTGCGACACTTTCCGCCGCATCCAGAGGCGCATCTCCTCCATTCGCCTCTCCCGGCGATTCCCATACAATCTGCCTAGTCTTCCCAGTGACTGGCTGGCCTTCTGCAGTACCCAAGCGCCCTATCTCAGGTGCATGATCCAGATCAGCCAGGCGAGGCTTGAGGAGCTGCTGCACGTCTTTGTTGAGTGGCACCTGTCCAGGAGGGCGCAGCTGGCGGACGTGTGGCTGCCGCAGTGGATCTACGCCACCTTGGCGTGCCTCCATCAGCCCCTAGAACCCAGTATTCATCACTGCCTGCGACAAGTGGCGCGCATTTGTATTGAGGAGAGGAATTCTCTGTCTCCGGACTGCATCAATCAAGTGAATCCCCTGAATCTGATTGTGTGCATCATTGCCAAGGTCTTCGGTCAGGTGGACTTGCTTCATCTCTGGTGAGACAGTCTTTCCCCTTTGAATATAGGAAGAATTTGATAGCAATATACTAATAAAATTTAATTCCACACTCTTCTTTTCTTGCAATACTTTCAGACTCAAATTCTGCTGCCGCGCTATTGCGAAACTATAGCAACGTTGAAAAACTTTTTGAGCACAAACGCAGCATGTTTTCTGGCAAACAAAATCGATTGGCTTGAAGAGAATTTCAACTCTTTCTTCCTAAATCTCTCTCTGTCTTCCGGTGTGTATTTTGAGGGACTTATTTTTTATCTCTGTGTGAAAATGATCCACCAGCGGCGCTTCCGTGTGAAGATGACCGTGGAAATTGACGCCGTGACGTGTCCGGGTGTCTGGCTGTGTCCATACGGGCGTGTGGAGCTGATTTTTCGGACGCTGGGCTATCACTTCAAGACAGGTGGCGCAGAGGCGCGCTTTCCGCTGCTCTTCCACGAGAAATTCCACCTGGACGGCTTCTATCGCGAGTCTGGTGACACCTTGGCGGCTCTGGAAGCACGACTGGCGTGCGAGAGGGTTGATTTTGCGCTTTATCAGCGCGGCACGAGGCTGGCATTCTTCACAGGACAGCTGGGCACACTCTTGCGCTCCGCCACGAATACCTGTCATCCGGAAATCCATGCACAGGTGCTGATGCGGCCAACACAGTCCTTTCCCGGCGTCATATCACCCAAGATCCAGCTCATGACGCGGGTACAGGTGCTTGAGGATGCGCCAGGAAGGCCATCGAAGGTGTATTACATCATCTTCAATGCCAATGTGAGCAGAATTGAGCGACCGTGCGACGTGGCGGCGTCTCAGCGGTACCACAGGAGCCCCTGGAGGCGGCAGCGGCCGGTGTGCCATGTCAGAGAGGCGACAGAAGCTGGGCATTCGTCAAGCTACCCACATCACTTTCTGCCCATCTGCCAGAGGCGTAGGCAGAGCGCCGATCGATCCGACGACGAGGACTCTGCATCCTGTGCGCAGTGAGTATAGAGACAGAGTGAGAGAGAGAGAGAACCTTCCATTCAAGGATTGTGCGCTGCGACGGCGTTGTATGGCCCGTAAATTTCATTGATCCGTTCCGTCGCCAGAGCCTTCATTGTTGTGAGACACTCGAGGGACGGCCGCCCATTCCCCATTGAAGCGCCGCGGGGGATGAGGCTTAATACAGCTCTTAAAGGACTGTGAAAGAGCCATAATTGGCGCTGGAAATTATGAAATGTTGCTAAAATACACTCGCTGCCGCTTTCTTCGGTACTCGCATTTAAAATCACTGCTAAATCTAATCTTCTTTTGTGTTGGAATTTCCAACAAAGTCGCAGTGAAGTTCATAAATTACAATACATTACAAATAGAAAAGACTCGAAAAGCGAATGGAAATTGTGGTATTTTAGCGCACATAAGAATTTAACACTTTCTTCTGATTGCTGATTTTAGTCAAATTTGAATTCATTTTCATTTATTTTTCTACTTGAAACGTTGATTAACAATTGACAATTCAATGCTCTATTGTCCCTATTCTATTGACACAGGTCGCATTAATGAAGGTTTTGAAGAATTGTATTTATAGACATTGAGCATCAGATTGTTTTTCCTGGAATAAAAGTATTTTATTTTAATATCCATTTCTTCTCTCCATTTCAGCTATGACGAAGACACGTCTTTGGTCCACAAATGCCCATTCCAGGAAGTCAAGCACTCCTCTGCGTCCTGCGAAATCTGTCTGGAGTACAGAAATCGATTCAGTCGTCAGTCTTCTTTGTAGAAGAGCTGCGGTTCTGCGAGTGATTCGCTGTAAATGTCTCTGAGTGTGTCCAGCAATGCCGTTTGAATGTCCTCAACCTGATGGGCTGGACAGTAGTCGTCGTCCGTCGAGCGGCTGATTGTGATGATGGTGGGTGGTGGGTGGCACATCAGGAAGCTCTTGAGTGTCGCCAGAGAGTCTCGCAATTCAGCGTCTGTGGCTTCATGATGTGGAAGCTGCGTGGTGTCCAGCGTGCAGCCGGCAGAATGGATGATTTCCCAGTCAATAGTCGCCGAGGAGGTGCACTTTTCACTGATATCGTCACTGAGGCGCTTCACTGGCTCAAAGAGAGGATGATCCTTGGCTGGGAAATCCTCGAGATTCCCACTCTGCTGGAGATGCATGAAGATTCCCTCGAGGAAATCCAATTGTGCAACACGACGATCAACTGTTGTAACCAAATCTGTCTTGTCCAGCGTGTAAGAATAGATTTCCCTCAATCTCTCATAGAGATTAACTTCACTGTGGAGATTGAGAAAGGGATTATGTGTGCTGAAGTAGTCCAAATCGATGTCCAAAATGAAGTTTTCTGGTCTCACGTCGCCACAGAGAATCTCTTCCACTGTGCCAACGTGTAATTCAATGGATTTCTGACTCTTGAGACACTCAATGGGTGCAAAACTGCCCTCTGATATGAAGTACTCAAGCTCACTATCCACATGAATGTGTCCATTGTGTTCGCCAACAGTGAAATCATGTCGTCCAGGTGGAATTTGTTGTGCCCAATCTTGACGAATCCAGAAGATTCTGCTCACATGACCGGCAAAACATGTTGGCATAATCCAATTCTCGATGCTGAGTGACGGAAGGAGCTTTTCCTTGTCGCAAATCGCCGTCGAAGGCAATTTCATGGGCACCGTGAGGTCCGGATGAGCGTCAAAGTGGACAAGAGTGTTGCCTTCGAAGGGTAAATGTCGCGATCCGAGACAGCGATAGACAAAGTGAAGGACATCATTGTGCTCCTCGACGATAAACACGGGAATTTTAGTGAATCTGCGTGGTTTCTTCTCCATGGAGGGAGAGAAAAACTCAAGTTTTCGGCGCTGATAAAAGAGAATAATAAGAAAACAGCAAAGATTAATAAATTAGTGGAAAAATTTAAAGACAATCATTATGATTTCAGATTAGGCGGTTTTTTTGCCACTTTTGCATTGCATTGAGTCTAAAAAATCCATCAAGATATTGCGAGGGACTTTATGAAAAGCTCAGTTTTGAGAATTTCTTTTGAATGGTAATTTATATGGCTTTTTCCTAGTCTTCCATTCACAAAATGTGTGTATGTCTTTCTTTCTCATTCTGAGCAACACGAAATTTTCCACTCGCTCATTCATTGATTTGCCTGGCGAGGGAGAGTCATTTATCTGAGGGGGCGCACGGGGGAGGCTCGAGAGTGAATGTGAAAAACACCCACGCGCGAAATTGTGAATTGCCGAGGGAAAGACGCTTTGGGCAAACTAAAGCGTTGCTTTTCCCGCAAAAGAGGCTTTTTTGCCAGCGGGCCAAGAAAGCATGCCTATTTTCGTTGGCCTGCGAGGCTACTTTGGCGGCTCAGGGGAGAGAGGGGGTGTGGATGAGGGGGTGGCGCGCGGGGGCTTGTGTGCTGGTGGCTAAAAAAAGACACCCGATAGGGGAGAGACTTGCGTGGGCGATGGCATAAATTACGATGAGAAAGTGAGAGGCGAGGTGTGGGAGTGATGCGCTGGGATGGGACTGTGCAGGTTGTGCGCGCCACTGCGCGCGCGCGGTGACCTCGAGTGAAAATTGGCGCGTCTTTGCGCGCTCTTGTGGAATTTCATGAATGAAGTGACGTCGTCGGCCAATCAGAGGCCGGCTCGGCTCTATTCATGCGCCAGCAGCGCCTCTCGCACCAACACCACCAAACACGCACCAGAATCTCGAGGGATTTCTGCAGGTGACATGGAAAATCCCCTGCGCGCATGAAAAGCAGGCGTGTGGAGTTTTCGGGGCAGAGCACAGGACCTCCAGAGACACAGAACCCTTCTCAAGGATCCACAACGTGATGTAATTATGGGATGAGACTTACAATGCAAATGTAGACACTGAAGTGAAATCATCCAGCAACTCTTCAAGGGAGATTTGGCACTGAAAATAAGAGGGTGTTGAAATTTCCGGTGAAAAATTCATATGTTTCATTAAAGTTGCTTCTTTTGCAGACACATTTGGCTCTGCTTTTGTATTATAATAGCATGATTTTCTGTGGAAATTCAAAAATAATACAAACTACTTTTATCAGCAATCATTCGGCAAGTTTGTGTGTAGATAAGCCGTTTAATTTTAATTGAAGATTGGCGTGAAAGTTTAATTCCCATGAAATTTACCCCCAAAATCAAGTCTGGTGGCTTCTAGTGATTTCCTTGGGGCAGCAGCCTGCGCGCTGGCAGCACGAGCGAGGAGTGCCAGTGGCGTGGTGGGAAATCGAGTGTCCGTCAGTTGGAGTTGGGACTTTGTGTGAGCTTGTGGTGCTTCGCTAGCACTCTGCGTGGCATGTGAAGAGAAACAGAAGAGGACTTGCTTCCAAAACACTCCTGAACAAGAACATCGTCAGCCCTTTAGTCGAAAAACGCTTGTGATGCAGTGCGTGACGTCTCTGGTGCAGTGAATTTGGAACAGAACACAGAGAGAGAGAGAGAGACTCAAGATGCCAGACTCTGAGAAGGACATCGTGACGAAGGAGTGGCTGCAGGCGGAGCTGCGGGCTGCCACGCGGGATCTCATCATCCTGGACTGTCGCAGCTCAAATCTCTATGCGGAGTGTCACATCCGTTCGGCTGTGAACTTCTCCATTCCCAGCATCATGCTGAGACGCCTCGCGGCTGGCAAGATCGACATCACGTCCACGATCAAGTGTCGCATCCTCAAGCAGAGGATCACGAATGGATACAAGGAGGGCATCTTCGTGCTGTATCACGACGCGATGGACGCAACAAATGACACAATTAATGTGTTGCATCGACGACTCAAACAAGATGGCTGCCATGTTGTGTGTCTCGAGGGTGAGTCCAAAAATGCTCTATCTCTTTGCATTCGCCGTGCGCGCCCCCCTGCGCGGCTCCACAGCCCCCCAGCCATCCCGCGGACAGTCAGGCACGTCAGGGTGTCATTCCGCGAGGACTGTGCCCCGTTACTGTCCAGAATTGGGCGCTTTTGGGCGTCTCGAGAGGCGCTGGAGTGGTGACCTTCTCACGCACACCAACACACACACTCACGCAGAGCACTTTGCTTTCGTGTTGGGTGAAAACCGTTGAAACGTGAGAGAGTCGAAGAGACTTTGCGGAATGCGGTGATTTATTGAGATTTGCGGAAATTAGTTAATTACACCTGTAATTCTTATCAGTTATGTGCGGAAAGAAGAGTGGCAATATTACGATTTCACTCGAGTGTTAAAGAAATATTGTTTCTAAACACATTTAACATGGATTTTGTGTCTAATTTTTACTCCTTTTATCTGCTTTTCGATCCATTCTTGGACAATTATTTAAGCTTCCATGATTTGCGTCTTAATTACATAGACCTCTAAAGCAAAATCTTCTGATTGTCCCCTAAATTTCTCAGAAGTCTTGGCCTTTAGTTCGTTGCACTGTGTCTCTGGAAAAAGTTGAGGAATATAAGAATGTATGATTCTGGAGGGTTATTTAGTAATCCGTGGAATCAAATATATATTTTTGCATGAATTTATTTCAGGTTTATACATGTGCAAGTCTTCATATCTGTTAAACTCCTTGTTGTTTCCTAAGAACATTGGCTAGACCAATTGAGCAAAAAAGGCTCCTAATTAGTATAATGAAGAATTGCGTTCCGAAGAACAGGTGTACTGGCGAAAGAGAGAGAGAGACAGCGATTCATTGATATCGCGGAGTTGTTTATGAATGAGTTGCCGATTATAGTTATCAGTTCATTGAGATACAATCGAGCTTTTATGCAGGAGTTTCTTCGCCAGTGTGTATATATCTGGGAATATTCCACACTTTGCACTCTCGCCGCAATGATCAAATCCTCGTGCGTTGATTGTTGGATTGTTTTTTAGGTCAGAGTGAGCATTTTAAATGGTTAATTGATTAATAAATTGTTCACACCGGAAATGCTGGTTAATCGAGCGTCTCCACGACAAATCAATTAATTTCCCATTCAGTCGCTACAAAGTGTTTCACTTTGCGGGAAAGTTTATAAGACAGAGAAGATTCTTCTTGGCGGTTCAAAAGGTCATATACTTTCAATTCAATTCATATTGTTGAATATATGCTTTCTCTGACGCGCTGACCTCTTCGTCGTGTGTTATGCCATCTCTTAACTCTCAACTTCCTCTCTGCATTTGACTCGCTTGTTGCGCGCGACTCTCTGTGAGACAGAAATCTCCATTGCAACGCGACTCTGCATTTTGCATTGAGATTCCAGTAATGAGATCACACTAAAATGGTCATATTTTGAGAATCGTTCGAACGACTCGCTATTCATGGGAAACACCGAAAATGTTAAAAACTTTGCACGCGAGTGAAAAGAGGGAGACTTTGGAAAAATATTGATAGAATTCAATGATTTGAGTGGATTTTTTCGGAATACTTATAGAGGCATTTCGTGTTTGTGTGTGTGTGTGAGGCGGCAAATTGATTGTGTGGGCAAAAAGCGACAGATTATGAATGAAAAGTGACGCGTTCTGTGGTGTGTAGTTTATTTGAATCAACCCAAACATTTACACGGGATACACAAAGCCAGACTTGTGAGTGGAGAAGAGTAATGAATTGCACGAGGCGATTCAGTATGGAAATGTGCGGCGTTGCGATTCACCAAGAATGCCTCATTCATCCTATGCGCCTTTTCCGCTTTGGAAATGAGATGCAAGAGCTTTTGCTATTCAAAATTGCCATCAAGGGTGAGGCACTCGAGTGGAAGTTTCACTATAATGCGACTATGAAGAGAGAATGGAAAAATATTCAGTTCTTATCGAATGAAAATGCTGTCATTCTTAAATGTGTGATGAATTTGTAATGGAATTACTGGGAAATGATAAATAATAATATTTGTCAAATTGCATATAAAATAGATCGATTTTTTGTCGTTGTGAGAATCAAAGCGGAGAAAAAATGGACAGAACTGGCAAATGGGCGGGGCATGAGAGTGGGCGTGGTGTCTGCAGATTAGAGTGATTTTCAGACATTCCCATAGACAACTTATCTTGTCAATGAACAGCGAACAGCACTGTTTCTCTTCCAGGGAAGAAAAAAAAATTGCGGCATGTTTGAGTGCAATTAAAGGTCTCTCTATACTCTTATACATATATAGTACATTACACAGAGATTATGAATGGGAATGAAAGATGTTACGTCTTCTTAATTCTCCATTCCCGCATGTATGCTTTGGGTAGTTTTATAGCTGAAAAGTTTTCCAACATTACAACAGCTAGAGAATTCTCCTCTTTTTTTCTATCGCGATCGCGCGATGGTTTTCTTCAAAAGAATTTCATGTGTGAAATTCCACGAAGAATGAGAATTGACGACAAGAATATGAATGAGAGAAAAGCTGAACTGTGTGTGCGAATGAGAGGGCAATAATAAAAGTTATGGTGTTGTTTAACCGATTGAAGACGCTACTTCCTGTTATTCAGATTCTCTCTCTCCATCTCGTGTGTGTCTGTTTTTTCTCCCTCTCTCTCTTCTCTTTTCTGTACGTAAAAATTTTTTTTCCGTCAATTTGTGATGTTTGAGACTCTTTTTACGATGACTCTCGCGGCCGCCCATGAAAAAGTGTGTTTGTTTGTTCTTTCTCACTTGTTTTCAATCCCGCGTGCGGGTTAATTTTTTTTTATACATATTTGAGGGAAAAGGGAAAAATCAATTTTGAAATTTCCAACTTTAGTGCGTTTTTGGTGAAAAAAAAAACACTTGATTTTTCACTGAGAATTTCCTACTATTTTTGGACTCTGACACAAATGGAGAGACACACTTCGGAAATAGTCTCTGGATGTCACCTTGTGGCTGTCCAAAAAAGCGGGTCATTTGCCTCCAAAACAGTGAAGGTCGCGTTGAATGGTGGTGTTGGAAAAGGAATCCACACGCCAGTCACACGGATTCGTCGAAAAAAAAAGAAAAATCATTCGATTTTTTTGTTCATGCGGTATTTTTAAAAGTAAATGAAATATGTATTATGTAAAATGGATTTTTTTGAAGAAACCGCGCGCACTGGTTTTGTGAAAGGAGAAGAAGAATGTGTCAGAGGAGAAAAATTCAATGAATGGCGTATATTGTGATGGAGTTCTTTGATGGCTTGCTGTATTTACATTTATAATATCAATGACATGAGGTGGTCAGTGAAGATTTTCTGTTATATTTTCAATTAGCAAATTGTGAGATGGTTTCGCGGTGCTGTTTTTTTTTCTCTCGCTCTCTTTGAGCTGTGTGTTGTGTGTTGAGAAGAGAGCAAATTGCGGGTCTCTTTCGCACTCTATTTGTCACTTCCCGGACGGAAGATGAATAAACTGTGATGGTGCAAAATTCAATGGAAATTCAATGTGTGTAAATAGAGAATTTCCTCTGTAATGCTACCTTTTTTTGCGCCACCATAAACGTTGTCGTGTCTCATCTATTTTGAATATATATACATAACTTTTGCATATTGTCAGCTTTGTCACACGATATTTCGTTTTATCGTGTTTATGTGTTTTTTTTTGGCCAAATTGCAAGAAAAATTATTATCTCTAGTGGCTGATGAGAGAGAGAGAGAGATTATGTGTGTGATTTGAAAGTATAGAAGAAGAGAGAATGTGCCTCATTTCCTTGTGTACCTTTATTATTATTATTTCGTCTTTGCCCCGTGCAAAAGGCATTCTCTTTCACCTGAAAAAAGATGAAGAAGAAGGAGGAAAAAAGCAAAAATGCCATGTCGATGAATATGTGGGAGTTTTTGCTCTGTTGTAATTTCTGTAATGAGAAGCAAAGTGAGAGAAAGAGAGAGAGAGAGAGAGAGAGAGGAGTTTATTCATGCTTCCACGTTATAAGAAAATTCATTTGCCTTCCGCCCCACTCGTAGTCGCGCTGGGAGAATGTGTCTCTGGTTTTCATTCATGAATTGTATGTGCTGTGTTGGTCGCGCTCTTCTGAATGATGTGTGTCTCTCTGTCGATGTGTGGCTGAAATGTTGTGTTGGGTAAATCGATATGATATGAGGCCACATTATATGACATTTTATGGAAATGAGAATAACTCTTTCATTCAACCCCACTTTCTGCATTGATTGAAAGTGAAGGAAAATGCTTGTGTATTAATAATATTCTTCTGGTAGGCATTTATTAAGAGTTGCGATGATAATGATGGAATACGCGTCGAAATTCATTGATTTCCATCTGTCGCGCTCTGCCTGGAGGGCTTGAGACACATCGACGACGACGTCGAGGTTTAATTTTTGGTGTGAAGAGACAATTGAGTGGGCAAACAGTGCATTTCTCAGAAAAACTGTTGAATCGTTATTAATTGATCTCCGCCCTCTATCCCATTCTCAGCTCTCGTTCTTTTTTCTTCTGCATCTCACAACAGTCTTTTCATCATACCAACAGCCACAATTCTTTTCAATTATTATCCTCTCTCTCACTCGGCAATGTTTGTTGGAGAGTAATCAACAAAAATGCTCCCCATTTGCACTGCGAAAGAGTGATCTCATCATGTGTGCGGATTTTTTCTCCTTTCAACTCCATTCGCAATACAGTTTTCCGCACAGTAGAGTTGTCAGTGACATAGATTAGAGATATTCTTTATTTATTTTACATTCATTACACAATAATTTATTTTATGGGAATGTAATGAAGAATTGTAATTATTGCATATTAAAAATTTTCTATTATCAATAGAATAGTCTTTATTATTAATAGAAAAAAGTCATTTTGATAATTTTTTATTCGTAATAAACCAAAAACTGCCCTCCAAATGCACTTTTGTGAATATTCTATTCGCGAAAAATCACTTATTTAAGTAGAAACTTTTCACCTTATTTGTATTTTTAACACAAATTGAAAAAGTAAAAAATTAGATTTTTTTAACAACACAAAACATATACAAGAGAATGTAAAAACAATTTTCGGGTGAAAAAAATGCATGTTTGATATTAAAAATTTACTAAGAATTTCATGCGGTAATCAGCGTACTTGTATTGCAAGAATACAATAATTCACGATGACTGCGAGGAAATACAAAGCTGAGGAATGCGCAAAAGGCGGAAAAAATGGCCTAAGAATTAGCAATACACATGAGATGGCTTCATTCATTATAGAGTTGTTCAGGAAATTTCGCAGACTAGAAAATGTCATCCATGGACAGGTGATTATGAGACGCAACAAGGCATTAGCGATTTTAGCAGTAGAGGCGCAAAAAGAATCCGAATGAACGATTTGGCTGTGAAAATGGAAGTTTCATGTCGCTCATTTTGGGTTGAGATGATGTGTGTGCGTGTGTTTCTGGCGTGGATGTTGAATTAATGTGGATTTCATTATGAGCATCGCCAGAGCAACAATTGGAGCCATTTTTAATTCATTTCATGTTTCTGCTGGCCCAAGGCGCTTTTTTCCCTTGAAATTGCGCACGGCGTGTATGATATGGGGTGAGGCAGAAGAGGTGGTGTGCTTTTGCGTGTGGCGGAGGGAGAGAGGGAAAAGAGTCCGGGCTGTGAGTTGAAAAGTGCGCAAAACGCATTCAATTTTTGCGTGGGCGGGTTCATGACCTTCATGCAAGATCACAAACAACCATGTAAGGGATTCGCAATGCGAGAAGAGAGCATTTTTGTTAAATGTTTAAATAATTTCACCATCTCTCTTTCTCTCTCGCTTCGGCTCACAGTCAAAACCACACTGCTCTTCATTAGCATCCACCTAGTCAGTATAAAATGTGCGGAATCAGGTGCAAAAGTGGCTCCTTTCTTGCTATACCTCTGATGACTTGGCTTTGGTGCGAACATTTGCGTTCTAGAGTCGGTTTTACTTTTATCCAAATCAAGTGATGGCGGCGCTAGCGACACACGATGCAGCCATCTTTGATTTTTAGACTCTTCGTATTATCATTTTTTAGTCAGATAAATATCGCGTGAAAGCTTAATTCTGTACTTAAAGCACATTGAAATATAGTGACATTACATATTAATTTAGCTCTTAAGTTTCATCACCTAAATTTAATATTGACGTCAGCGTATGGAAATTCTTGATGGAATATCTTTGCTGCTGAATTGACAGTGAAAAGGCATGATGATGAATAAGAGATTGAAATTGTGTTCCGTCATCGATCCTTCATTCTCTCATTTTACTGAAGTGTCTGGCGTGTGTTGGCTTCAAGGCATGGGCACACTTCTTTGGTCTTCAAAGAAAACCCATGAAAATTAATTACAGTCTCTGTAATATCTGCACAGGGTCTTGTCATATTTATATTTTCCTCTGTGAAAACGATGTCACAGGTATGGACACACAGACAGTTTGGGTCGGACTTTCTGCGAATGCTGCGTGTGTTTTTAATGGCAGAAAAGGTAGAAAGGTTGACAGAGAGTGTAGAGGAAGAGACTGGGAAATTACGTCAAAATTGTACTGCGGGAAAAGGTCACACAGGAGCGATTGGGGCGAGATTTGAGGCAATTTCCTCCGTGTGGGCACCCTTTGCATTGGATTGTGGGGGTGTGTATTTGTGCGTGTATACGAAATTGATGACGCTGTGAATTAAGAGCGTCTGCCGAGGGTGAAGCAATGACGACGCAGTGAAATCTTCCCTCGCACGTTCACCAAATTTACAGAGGGGGTGAGAAGAGAGCCTTCGTCGTCGCATATTTATCAGTGTCGACATGCCAAAAGCGCGTCGCCCACGCTCTCGTCCTCCGCTCTTTCATCCGTTACATAAAAGCCTTCTCTCCTTGCTATAGATTTTTCCACTTGTGTGGGGGCGTCCGGCTTCTCTTTTTCACCTCTCTTTCTCTCTCTCGCTATCTCCCATCTTCACCCCAAAACTCTGTGCTGATCCCCAATTGCAATTGTGTTGTGGGAAAACAGAGACACATCAAATGTGTTTGAAGTGTTGATTTCCGGGCGAAGACAAAATTGTCGACTTTTGTGATTGTGATAATAATTCACCTATGAAATTGCACTGGTCAAAAGGATTGAAGGGAGGATTTTGGTAATTAATTTCTCTCTTCCAATTAAGGAATATATAAAAGTGTAGCGCAGGTTAATTTTCTCCTACTTGAAATATTAATTTTAAGCCTCTACATATTTATTGCGTTGCTCTGCATCTTTTCACTCTCTCTCTCTCTCTCTCTCTCACGATGGCGAAGAGGGTATTTGTGTTGCATTCTCCGGAAGCTGAAATTGCATCTCCAATGCAATTTATGGTACTTTTCTCGATATCCTTTTCAGGGATAAAATATGGGGGAGGATATTAAATTATAAGTCAATTTCCCGGATATTGAGAATATTGGAAATTCTCAGTGTTCTATTAGTGTTTCACAAACACACTTTTCAGGAAAAGTTCTGTAAAAATTTCCGGTTCTTTGATGATACATTCTTTCTTGACTGTTTAGTCACAACAAGCTGGAAAATGAAGTATTTTCAGGGTGTCTTAAAATGTTTAAAGCTGAAATTTTATCAATGACAGAGATTGAGAAGGCATAATTTACACTGGATCTCATAATCAACATTGCAAATTTGCATGCTTTTTGAGGACAGAGTGTACAATTGTGGATCAACGTGTTCAAATGCTAATAGCATTAATTTAATGTCAATTGACAAGGATCAAATATCCTCTCCACAGTTGCAATTGCATTTGCAGTTCAGATAATAATCCATAATCAATGCTTGTGTGGATGCTTTTGTGCGCCTTTGAGAGCCTGTGAGGATGAGAAGGTGTCCGTGAGAACATGTGAGTGGCGAGGTGATGATGGTCAGCGTGATTATTTGGCACACCAGCCGGGGATGAGTGATGATGTAATAGCGCTGCTTTTGCGAGGGTGTCTCTCTCGTGTCATCTCAGTTGCGCTCATGTGCCATTCCCAGTGGAGCACCTTATTGATTTTTCTCTCTCTCTCTCTCGGCAGAGAACTTCATGAATGAATGAAATGTAGAACAAGAAGTTGGGCGCAAAAAAGAGCCCTGTCGCTGAGGCATCTGCGCTACTACTTGGCGTGGGTGTTTAAAGGTAGATGGCAGAGGAGTGAGAGAGAAAGGAGTCGCTCCTAATGCGATTCCACGGCGTCTGTGTGTGCCTTTCTTGCGTGTGTGGGACGCAATTGTGTGTTTTTTGGGGAGTCAAGAGATGATGATAAAGATTGAGGAATCCTCTGTCATTTCCCTCTTGATAGAGAGGGAGAGAGAGAGAGAGAGAGAGAGTGGGCGCTTTTGGCTCTTCTCATAATAAAGTTCCGATGTGCAGAATGGAAGGGAAATTATTCTGCTGATGAGAGAAGAAGTGAAATATTTTAGGTAGTTTGAGCTTTAATAATAATCACTGGAGCACATAAGAGACAATTCTCAGCAATTGATTTGTTTCCACACATGTGCCATTCAATTAAAGACGTCCAATATACATATGTACCTTTGAGACTCCCTTTGGGCTGCAAGGACGTGCCCACGTTTTCCTGCGAATCGCTCAAAATAGCCGCTGAATTGAATCCCACAATTCTCAGCATGTAAACCATATCAATATATGTTTTTCCCCTGAGGAAGTTCTTTGTATTTATTTACAAAAGCAAGTAACATAGAATAACAGCGCTTCTGTTGTGTGTTCGCCCACAGAGTCCTTCGCGAGCTTCAGGTCCTCCTTTCCGGAGTGGTGCGAGGAGTCAATGGACGGGAATGTGGACGCGAAGATGGCACACGGCGGACAGACGCCGGCGGAGCAGCTAATGGGACTGAGGTAAGTGTGTGTCCATATCGCTGAAATTGCAGCCACTCTCATGCACGTCCTTGCAGATCCCTTCGCATTTCCACACCACAATCAGATTCAGCGTGCAGCAGCTCGGCCGAGTCATCGGACTGCGAGAGTTCCACTCTGTCGCACAGCATCGCGTCTTCTGGGGCGCCGGTGGAGATCCTGCCGGGACTCTTTCTCGGCAATGCACAGCACAGCGAGGACTCGAGGGCGCTGCAGAAGTACAACATTCGCGTAAGTCTAAATCAGACCTCAGTTTGATCTCAGGGATTGTGGTGGAAATTGCATTTTCATTTCAACATTTGATCGATGATAGAATATCTAAATTGAATCCGTCAAGAATGGTCAGTGACAACAACCTGTTGTCAGTTCTGCAACTCATAACTCTAAATCACTAATTGCTGGCATTTTCCTCTCTTTGATTCACGCAGTACGTGCTGAACGTGACGCCGGACCTGCCGAATGTGTTCGAGGGCTCGGGCGGCATCCAGTATCTGCAGATCCCCATCACGGATCACTGGAGTCAGGACGTGGCCGTGTACTTTCCCACGGCGATTCAGTTCATCGAGGAGGCGCGCACCAAGGGTGCCGCCGTCCTGGTGCACTGCCTGGCCGGCGTGTCGCGCTCCGTCACAGTGACACTGGCCTATCTCATGCACGCGCGCTCGCTGTGTCTGAACGACGCCTTCTCGCTGGTGCGCTCGCGCAAGCCGGACGTGTCACCCAACTTCCACTTCATGGAGCAGCTGCACTCGTTCGAGCGTCAGCTCAAGTGTCGCCCCGCCGATCCGCCGCCGCCGCCGGCCGTCCGTGCGCGCGCCACCAAGTACTCGTGCGCGTGCGCCGAGGTGGAGTGCAAGTGCATGCAGACGGACTTTCTGGCCACCGCCACCGGCGTGAGCCCAGATTCGGGCATTGAGTTCGATCGCTGGACGCCCGGCGACACGGAGACGCCCAAATGAGGGCGGCTCGTGGGGAAGAGCTTCGTGTTGCCCACCAGCGTCGAGGATGCTGAGGAGACGACGACGGCCGCCGAGTGAAGTCTCTGCCCACGAGATGTGGGCCCATCGCCGGCGGCCGGGGCGACGGCCGAACGGGGCTCTTTGCCTGCGGGACACATAGATGACATATATGCCAAAACAGCGACGACGGAATCGCCTCGGTGGAGTGGACAAAGTCGAGGAGAGAGAGAGAGATATTGTGGCCGAAAATTGTGTACAATTTGAGCGAAAGAATGTGTTTAAAATCACTTGCAATTTTCCATTTATCGTAGTTCGCTGAACTTCTAGGTTTTCCTCGAGAGAAAAATGTTGTTTTTAAATTCTCTTTTCCACATTATGTGGAGGACTAATTTGAGTGAGACTTTGTGAGTGAAAAACATCCAAGAAGATACAAGTTTAACAGAATTAAACATTTGCGTTTTACAATAGAGAGCGCAATTGTGGATTTTGAGGCGATAAGAAACACTATATATGGCACTAAAGTTAAATATGAGGATAGATAAAGTGTTCTCCTTAAAATTATTGATAGAAAACTCTGCAGAATCTTTTGATTAAATTTCACACTGATATTTGGCAAGTCATCATTTATTCTTTGGTCTGAATATATCTTTTTTAATTCTCCTTTTTGACTCATAATCTCACAATAATTGTCCTAAAAATTCATAAGACGTTCAAGAACTGCTTCAATATCTCAAAGGGTTCAAGAAGGACTACAGATTTGGCCATATTATGTCTCCCTTGCGCACAATAGAGAGAGAGAGGAAGAGAGAAAGAGAGCTACTTAAAGAGCGCGCCAAATCTCAGACGATTCCGCTGTGCTGGAAGAATATCTACAATTAGACACGCATTAGAAGTGGACACATATATAATTTCTTCGGCAGCTTGAGAGGATGTTGTGTTGTTGATTGTTGATTTGTGTAATGAGAGTTGATTTGAGAAAATAATACACTAATATTTAAAATATTTGTGAAATATTGCTGAACATTTCAGCGGATTTCTTTCTAAAAAAAAAAGTAAATAAACAAATCAAGATATAAATATCTAAATATATTATTAGAGAGAAAATGGAGAAGTTATGGAAAAAATATTGATGAAACTAATAATATTCATGGTGTAAATTTTATGATATTTTGAAATTAATGTATAAATTACATCAAAGATGCAATATTTTCCTTTCTTTTATTCAATATTAAATCTTTGTAACTCCGTTGTGGATATTTAACAAAAGAGAAGAGACGAAGAAGAAAAATAACTAAGAATAAGAACATGAAAAACCTCATTGAAGAACACGAGATTCTAAAAAAAAAAACAGCAGCACTTAAACTTAGATGCAGTAAAAGCTTAGAGAAGCTTTTCGATATGAAGAAGAAGAATAAAAAAAAAACATGAGAAACAATTTGTCTAATTCCAAAGAAAAGTTCTCATAATGTGCATTTTTTTAAACATAATTGTAAAAATATAGCCAAAGTTGTTCTCTTTACACCATAAATTTCATTCCATACGAAAAACACAAGTGTTGGAATCGAAGAATGAAATAACAATAAAAATTGCCTCCAAAACATTCCTGAAAATTTCAAACACCAGCGATAGTAAGATAACATTTTTTTGCAAAAATAAGAAGAATAAGGAAAAACATTTATAGAAACACTGTTTGCATTTATATGGTGAACAAGGTTTCCAAACTTCCATAGAACTGTAAAAAAAAATCACGAATTGAGAGAACTTATTCTCAAGAGAAAAAAAAAACATTTACATAATAATTACACTTTCCTAGAAAAAAATGCAGAGAAGGAATATAAAACATATATATATTTTTGGATAAAAATATGATGAAATATTAAAGAATTCCACATTGTATTTTTGTAATAAACGAGCCAATATTTCTTATTCCCACAGAGAAAAAAAAAATTAAACAGTGAAGAACAAAATTTGTGTAAAACTCAGCTTGATGAAGAAATAAAAGGATTAAGCATTAGACATTAAAATGACATAAATTCTAATAAATGCATTTCCTAATAAGTATATAAAAATAATGATATATAATTAAATGGAAGGTTTTTTGCAGTCGCCAAAGTTGTTTAATTCCTCTTTTCACTACTGTATTAAAAGCGCAGAGTTTACATCCAAGAGCAAGAGAGTAAGACACGTGAGAGATTGAGAAATTATGTAAAGGAAAGAAAAACATATAAATATATATATATTACTGTAATTGACAAAGTGAATAAACACACAGTGTATTAATAAAGGATATAAAGAAAAAAAACACATGTAAAAATGATATTTGCCATGGGAGAAGCCAAGATTTCCGGGGGGGCGGGAAGGGATTGTAAAAGTCAGAAGCGAGAGGAATAAAAAGATGAGCAAATTTGCAAGTTTGTGAGATATTTTCCCCTCGAATCCATGCGCCTGAACATGGGCAAAATGCGGCGCCGGCGAAGCTGTCTTTGGCCAGAAATGTTGTGAGCAGAGATCATCAAGTCCTCGGTAGTATAGTGGTCAGTATCCCCGCCTGTCACGCGGGAGACCGGGGTTCGATTCCCCGCCGGGGAGAGGATCTTTTTTATCCCCCCTTTTATATCCGTTTTGTTCAGATATTGCAAATATACTTACTTACAATATCTAAACGCAAGTAAAATTTCTTTTCTTTACAATTTATTCGCTTTTTCAAAGTGAAACAAGAGGAATTAAAATGTTACTAAATTAAATCAATTCTGGGTAAACAGATTTATTGCAATGTACGCTGCCTTTATTGGCACAAGTGCGAAAATGAGTGTGGAAATCTCTCAAGGCGCTCAGCTTATAAATTTTGCAATTCCTCCAGAATCGCCACAAGTGATTATATCAATTCATCTGGGTGGTCATGATTAGACAATGGATTTTACCACTTTGCCTGTTCGTTCTCCACATTCCCTTCAGTGCCGCCAAATCATGCACAATTCGTGTCCCAGAAGACATTCCTCACGATGGCGAACCGATTTATCTCAACCCAGATGAATCAGGCTTCAGGATCACCGGAAAGGTGACTAAGATCGAGTCTCTGTCTGTCTTCTGTCCCGGCAGGACGATCGAGAGTGTTCCTTGCCAGCGCGATGGACACTCTCTGTTGGTGGCACAGAAGAAGTGCAAAGGAAGGATTCTGAGTGAATTGCTGGACACGAGAGAAAAGTGCGGGAAATCCGGAACGCTGATTGAGATTGGTTTCCAATTACCCTCGAAGCATTTCTACTCGATCTACAGCTCGTGCTTCGACAGGAAGAGTCTTAGCCCACTCTACACGCATCACGTGCTGAACGGAAAGGGTGTGAAATGTGAGTCAACTCAAAGTCATTTGTGCAAAATCCCATCGCATTCTTCACACTTCCAGACCGCATTCAAATCAAATCAAATACATGGCGCTTTTCCATTCAGCACCTCAAGAGGATTTAAGATATGCTGAATTCGCGCGCACTTTGCAGATCGCGTGAAGCAGCCCAGAAAAACATTCCGCGAGGGCAAAGGCGTCTACATCGGCGTCAACATGGATGAGCTGTACAAAGGTCAGCTGGAGCGCTTCCGGAAGCTCTTCGGCGCCAAGCAGCAATTCGTCCTGTCGTCCAAAACGTCGCAGCTCTTCCTGTCGCGCGGCCACTTGAGTCCCGAGGCGGACTTCACCTTCGGCACGGAGCAGCACGCCAGCGAGATGTACGTGAACACGGCGCCGCAGTTCCAGAGCTTCAACGCCGGCAATTGGCTGCGCGTGGAGAGCCGCGTGCGCGCCCTGGCCAACGCACTGCAGGACGATCTGCATGTGTTCACGGGTGTCCTGGACGTGCTGCAGCTGGCCAACCGCAAGGTCTTTCTGGGCAACGGTGTCGTGCCCGTGCCGGCGCTGTTCTGGAAGGCCGTGTTCCACGTCAAAACCTCCGCGGCGATCGTCTTCGTGGGCGCTAACAATCCGCACGCAGAGAACGGTGCTCCGTCTGTCTGCAAGGATGTCTGTGCGGAGGCAGGATTCGCGGAGAATAGTTTCTCCAACTCCACTCTGGGCATCACCATCTGCTGCGCCCTCAAGAACTTCGTGAAGCAGTCCAAAGTCGTCCTGCCCAGAGACATTGAAGGCCGAAAGATGCAGCATTTCACCAAATTGCTCACATCCGCCGAAGGGAGAAACGGCAATTAAGCAACAAGGATTTCTTTCTAAATATGTTGCTGAGTCCACAATTTTCTCCAATTCGGCATTTGATGGAAAATATGTGATAAAGTCTGGAATTGAGGGAATTAAATGAAAATTCAGGCGATGTTTCAACTTCTCGCCAAGAAGGAAGGCCAGAGTCCTGCGCGTGCTGGCGAATCACGAATTCTTTGAAGGAATTGTTTAATTGCTGTTTCATAGCCGAGACACGAACCGTCTCTCGAATGAGTTCAGTTCGCAGTTTCCTCTTGAAGCGATCACAAAACCTCTGACTTTGACTTTGTAAATCTCTCTCAATTCGTTCTAAAAGACTATTTTACAACTTGTGCCAACAAGCAGTGAACTAGTGTGGCTTCGCGAACGTGGGCATAGGCAGTGAGAGTCCCTCTTTTGACTCGAAAAACGTGTAAGAAAGTGTGATTTCGTCGACCAACTCCATCTTCGGATCCTCACAGAATTCCGGGTCAATGTAGAAGAACACGGGCATGTCCACCTCCTCGTGCGGATTGAGTTGCTGCTCTTCGAAGCAGAAGCACTGAATCTTGTTGAAATACTGGCCAGCTTCGAAGGGAATCACGTTGTACGTGCTGATGCCGATAACGGGATGATTAGTGGGATTCTTTGCCGTGTAGAACGCCAGCGCAGTCTCTCCGGGCGCCACCTACAAAAGTGAGTACTCGCATGAGATTCTGCCACCCCAATTCACTGTCTCACAAGATATTCACCAATATTTCGACTTGCTGTGGCTTGAAATTCCATCGCATTGCCGCTCCGAGATCCGCGTTGAACTTTATCTTGATGATTCTGTCTTCGATTTTCTGCATTTTCTCCACTTTGGAACCATCGTGATTCGTGGCTGTGGTGCCTCCGTAACTGTAGGCCTGGCAGAACATCCTGTACAGAGGCACAGCGGCGTAACTGAGCCCCACCGTCAAAACGCCGGCGGCTGTGAAGTAATACAGCGTCGATCTGAGTCTCTTCTTGACTTCCTGGTTGCCCTGATTCTGGCTCAACAGTCTTATCTGACTCCTCACATTATAGCTACTCTTTCCACACGATCTCCAGAGAATCCTCGAGGGAAACAGCAAGTTTCTCAGCATAATTCTCTAAGCAAAATTGAGCTTTTTCACACGTGCTGGAAAAACGACAAAGGACGATGTTAAGGATGGTGACAGTTGTTGAATTTCATTTCTAGGATGTTTTCTTACTCAAATTCTCTGTACAATTTACGTCATTTGCCTTAAATATTAAATATTTTCACTAAAAACCTCTGTTCTGGGGTTTGTTTTGATTTTTGACACTGACGAGAGCTTTTTCCCAGTCGAACAGTCGTACATTACCAAGAACAATATGCATACAAGCGGCGCTTTTCGTACAAAGCTTCCCGCCAATTTCCGTCTCTAGGAAACGTGTTTATTGGCAACAATCCTTGGCAATCTCAACAAAACCCAGTGAATTTGTGAAAATGGACTTTGACTTGGATGATCCGCTAGATGATATCCTGAAGAGTGATGAAAGTGATAGTTTCTTCGATACAGGAGTGAAGAAGGATGCCGCAGGAGCCAAACCTGCCACACCAGCGAAGAAGGAGGTTCCTGGAAAGGCTAAAATGTCTGATTTATTTGGCATTGGCAAGTCTGAGAGTGTTCCAAGTCAGCCAAAGAAGCCAGAAGCGAGCGCTGCAGTTGAGGCGCCGAGAGTGAAGCCAGAGCCCAGGAAAGAAACACCCAAGAAGACGCCGGAGTTGAAGAGCAAGGTGTCCTTTGACGATGATGCGGATCTGGACTTGGGATTTGATCCGAAGCAACCCAAGGCGAAGACGAATATCTTCGAGGATTTGCTGGGGACGAAGTCTGTCCCGAAAACTCCTCCTGTCCAGCGAGATTCGCGGCCAAAGACAACGCCAATATCTCGCCAGTCGACTTTTGACCAAGGAGACGGAGATCCTGCACCACAAGTGCCAAGTGGGCGGCCCAGAACGGCGGTGAAGACCGGAGGGAATATTCCTGATCCTCTGGGATTGTTTACGGAGAAACCAGAGCCACAAGCAGCGACTGCTAAAAACACCCCAAAAGACTGGTTAGGATTGGGAACAGAGAGTGCTAAGGAAGCTCCTGTGAAGCAGAGCCAGAAAGAGGAGAAAGTCGCTCCACAGCAAACTCAGGAGCAAGTTCAAGTCTTGAGTGGAGAGACAGTTTTGCAGTCCATGCGCCAACAGGAGAGTCAATTGATGCTGGCGGGACAGCTGAAGAATCAGGAGAGATCACTGGTGGAGATTCAGGCTCGTCAGGCGGATCTGTTGCGTCGGCAGGAAGTGCAGTTCTCAGAGTTGATGCAGAAGCAGATGCAGCGACAGAGTGTCCTGGAGGAGAACATCAGGCAGCAGCAGGAGAAGATCAATTCGCACATTGAAGTGCTGATGAATCAACCGGTTTTGGCGGGAATTGCCGTGAAGAGTGAAGAAGCACAGAGGACAGCAGAGACTGTGGAAGTTGTGGAGCTGAAGGCGGATGTGAGGAGATTAGAGCTAGAGAAGTTACGACTTGAGGATTTACTGTCGAATGTGAAGAGTAATCATGAGGAGGAGTTGCTGTTGATGGAGAGAAGTCATAAGAAGCAAATTAGTGTGCTGGAAGAGACTCTACAGAGTCTCGAGAATCGCCTGAAGAGTGAGAATTCCAGTTTGGAGGAGTTTTTCGCCAGGAAATTAGCCAAACTCGAGGAGGAGAAGGTCGGTTTGGTGAGAGAGGCGGAAGAGAAGCTTGATGACATGAAGACAAGCCATCGGGATGCTCTGGCCACGCTGAGGAGTGGCTATGAGAGTGATCTTGAGCACATCAGAGAGGATCACAAGAGGATTGTCGAGAATATAAGGGAGTCAAAGCTGATGGAATTCTCAGTGGTGCAGGAGAATTCCTCCTATCTGCAGCAGCTGAAGACTGCCTCGTCATATCTGGAGACTGCTTCGGGGAACATTGAGACGCTGAGAGAGACAATAGATGAGCGGATCAATGTTGTGACTGCAGAGAAGACGCGCGAACTGGAGGCGAAGGAGAGGAATCTCGAGGAGCAACTGAAGAGAGTGGAAAGGAGTCGTGATTTGGCAGAATCTGAGCGTCTGCGATTGCTAGACATGGTCAATGTGCTCGATGTGAAGCTGACAAAATTGTCCCAGGAGGCGTCGGAGGAGCAGTGGATGATGAAGGAGAAGCTGGCCACGCTGGAAGTCGAGAGGAAGTCCTTTGAGCGCGAGCGGGATCTTGTGCGAGAAGAGCAGAAGCGCCATGAGAGGCGAATTGAGGATCTGAGGATCATGACACAGGAGGAGCACAAGAGGCTGATGTGTCAGGTGGAGGACGAACGGAGGAGGATCGTGGAGGAGCGCATGAAACTGGAGATGATGGAGAAGATCAATCCAGGCAGGAGTTCACGAGCAGAGGTGGAAATTGCCCTGAAAGTGGCAGAAGATGCTGCCAAAGAAATTGACAGGGAGCGAGAGAATCTGATGAAGTTGCAGAGGGAGTGTGATTGTGTGAGGCGGCAGCTGCAGGATCGGGAGAACAGTTTGAGGAGGCGTGAGGTGGATGTGGAGGCGGCACTGAGGACGGCTCAAGCGCGAGAAGCGGCGGCCGAGGGTGCTTTGGAAGGAGCGAAGGCGACGGAAGCGCAGTTGATTCAGAAATACCAGCAATTGTCGCAGAACTCCAAGGATCTCTGTCAGCGGGAGGAGAAACTGTCGCAATCGTGGGAACAGCTGAGCAAGGAGCGATTGGAGATGCAGGCCATGCGGAGGAGCCTGGCGGAATCCAAGTGCAGTCTGTGTCGCTTTGGGCAGACAAATCAGAAGATCGCAGATCTGTTCAGCATGAAGTTGGCGGATCAGTCTGGCAAGATCACAGAAGTGAGGAACTTTACGGAGGAGATTGAGAAGCTGCCGAGTGTGACGGATGACGATCTGCTGAATGCGTCAAAGATGAAGAGTATGTCCAGGAAGAACTTGTAATTTATTTTAACTCTTTTGAATATAAAGCAGTCGATATAAAAAAGGATGTTTTTCAAACATTTTTCTCAAGCTGACGAAGGACAGCGCGTTGCTCAGGTACTCGTCAAATACAGTTCCTGGGAGTCGAACCCAGAGATATGCTACAGTTAAGGAGATTTAGGCGAATGAGAGTACCGACTTCTTGATGATCTCCACGCACTCATCAATTTGCTCCGCGGTCATCACAAGGGGTGGCGCGAAGCGAATGATGTCACCGTGCGTGGGCTTGGCCAGCAGACCGTTGTCTCTGAGTCTCAGACACACTTTCCAGGCGTCGAATGTCTTGTTGATCACGATGGCGTTGAGGAGACCCTTGCCGCGGATCACACTCACGACTTCCTTGGGCAAAACACTGAGGCCCTGACGAAGACGTTCACCCATGATGGCAGCGTTTTCAGCCAGATTCTCCTCCAGCAACACCTGAAGCGCCGACATGGCGACTTTGCATCCCAGCGGATTTCCGCCGTATGTGGATCCGTGCTCGCCAGGCTTGATGGTGAGCATCACTTGGTCATCACAGAGGACAGCGGAGACGGGATACAATCCACCGGAGAGAGCCTTGCCGAGAATCAGGATGTCCGGACGAACGTCCTCATGATCAACAGCCAACATGCGACCAGTCCTGGCGAGGCCAGTTTGTACTTCGTCGGCAATGAAGAGCACGTTGTTTTCCGTGCAGATGCGACGAACGCCCTGGAGATAGCCGTCGTCGGGAACAACAACACCAGCTTCGCCTTGAATGGGCTCCACCATGAAGGCAGCCACATCGGGATCTTGGAGTTTTTCCTAGGGAAGACGCACAAATAAAACGTGCTCTAGCACTTGACCCCAACATCCACTTGTGATACCCATTTGAACTGGTATGTGATCTCATGCTGGTGATCTCGTGCGTATGATAAGGTCAATTGGGGCCCCACCGAAAATTTCCACTCCTCTGATAAGGAGGTGAGGAACAATGACTTACCGCCAGAGTCGCCAAGTCGTTGTATGGCACAATGTCGAAGCCAGGCATGTAAGGTCCGAAGCCCTTGAAGCTGTCTGGGTCCGTGGACGCGGAGATAGCGGACATGGTGCGTCCCCAGAAGTTGCCTTCTGCGAACACGATCTTCGCCTTGTTCTCGGGGATCTTCTTCACGCTGTAGCCCCAGCGCCTGGCCAGTTTGCACGCTGTCTCGCCACCCTCAACACCAGTGTTCATGGGTAGGACCTTGTCGTAGCCGAACAGTCGCGTGACATACTCCTCGTACTCACCCAGGACGTCTGAGTAGAAGGCCCGGGAAGTGAGCGACAGCACCTGAGCCTGCTCCACGAGAGCCTGGATGATCTTGGGATGACTGTGACCCTGATTGACAGCAGAGTAGGCGCTCAGGAAGTCGTAGTAGCGTTTTCCCTCCACATCCCACACATGAACACCTGGAAAATGCCGAAAATAGAAAAATAAACACATGATCTTCGCGACACGCGCGCCCAGACTAACCTTGGCCTCTGCTCAAGGCCACCGGGAGTGGGTGATAGTTGTGCGCCCCGAACTTGTCCTCGCGCTCGAACACTGCCTGGGACGTGAGCTTCCCCTTCTCACTGGGCTTTGCGTTGATCGTGGTCAGGGGAGCGAAGCCAAGGCGCTTGGCGGCACCCAGTCGTCCGATGTGTCTTAGAGTTGCCATGATTCCGGACACAAAAAAATAATTGTGGCAATCAGCAAGTTAATTACGTAGAAAATTGAGCAAGGCTCGAAAAGCTGGTCTGAACGGCACAAGGAACAGATTTCAACTGGTTGCTGGGTTCATTTTTGTGAATTAGCAACAGCTCCGTCGTAATAACAGGGAAGGAGAAGGCAAGGCGAAGCCTTATCACATCGGAAGACAGTGAATTTAATTTCCTATCGATTGATCCAGCTAAGAGTAATGCTGATCTTATTGGAAGAAGATACTTTTGCTTAGATTAGAAAAGATAATGAATTGATCAAAATGAAAGATGGCAGGGTTGTACGATACCGGCGCCTCTACAGTGATTGAAAGTAACGTGAAAACTTGCTTCAAAATCTTTAGACACGCTAGAATTGGCTCTAACTGCAATTATTACGCGTGTTAAGTCATAAATGGGCGGAGCATTCGAATGGGCGGGGCCAAGAACTGCCATGCCAAACTCCTGCCGAAATCAATATACGCGACCAGTCTGTACAGCGATCGGGCACACTTGAGAGAATGCTGAAAAAACGTGAGTTCAGTATTGCTCGTGTATTCGCTATCTGACTGCTCTATCTCAGTCACTCTCAGTACGCATTGGCAAGTGGACTCAGAGTGGACTGGGGGGCTGTTTTCTCACGGAGACATGATAAGGAGAGACTCGTTTGATGTGTTAAAAATAACAATCGCCGCTCGACAGAGTTCAAATTCATCGCATTCCAGGAAAAAGTGGTTGAAAATATATAGTTTGCGCGCAAATTGATAAGCAGAAAAGATGCGAAGAAAGAGAGTTCATGGCATAATAACAGGGTTGATGAGCAGGAAATACTGAGCAAGACACACTTGTTGACCACAGATTCGTATCGATATTTTCTCAAGTGGGGTGGAAAAATTTGCCTTATCGATTTGATTGTGAATTTGAAAAACACTTCCTCAATAAAATACATTATTTATTTCTCCATTATTTCACCCACTCTTGGTTGCGGGATAAAAATAGAATTTTCGCAAGAAAGACAAAAATGAATGCAACGTTATTAGTCAACGTCTCTCTCTTTCTAAAAAAGAAAGAGCTAAAAATAGATATAATATGAAAATGTAATCAAAAGAATTCTCGCATGTTTTTCTTCTTCTTTCACAAAGTGAGATTAGCATCTTCAGCAACAAGTTTAATTCGAATGTTTTTTGAGACAATGCAAAAATGTTTACCACTCTCCTTATCCAATAAATAGCTACGTCTGCGTTCTCTTATCGGCTAAACTCTCTTATAGTTATAGGGTGAGAAAGAAATCAATTAAGTTATAAATCACAAGTTAATGCTTTAGTGATTATTCGATTGGGTGCTCTGCTGCTGGAGGTGATTTCGCGTGAGAGAAGTGCGCAAAAGGTTGTCTTACAATGTACGAGTCATCACAATTTCTTTGTGGAGGAGCAGGCGGTTGTCCGGATGATCACAGGCGACTGCTTCGAAGTCGCTGCTCGGCTTACAAGTCAGTGTAGGATGGAACGGCGGGCGATGCGAGGTCATCAGTCGCGCTCTGCTCGTCGGTGGCAAGTTGCATGAGGGCGAGGGCGCCCAACCACTTCCTGTTCTCGTCCGGGCGCGGCTCCACGCCGCTCTTGCCGGCAATCATGAGGACCGTGGGGCGCATTTGGTTGGGATTCGGCATGGCGGTGGGTGGTGGTGATTCAGTCTGACTCGGGGCGTCTGCCAACGGCTTCGCGAGATCGTCCAGGCACGCGTCGCGCAGCCACTTCTTCTTGGGATAGAATGGCGACACCTCCAGCTCATCGGCGCTCTCCTCACTCACTGGCTCTTGCCAGTTGATCACCTTTGGCTGTGGTCGCGTCTTTGGCGCCACCGGACTGAAGCCCAGTCCGGCATTCATGTCCAGCTCCACCATCAGCCCCTTACGGCTCTTGTATGCGTTTGGCGTCACTGGATACTCAGGCTCCGTCGTGGCCACGTTCTCGTTGTTGTCCTCCTTGGCTGTCTTCCTCTGTGGCGTCTTGCGCGTCGGCGTGCGCTCTTCGCGCTCACTCTTGTATTTCTCCAGCCACTTCTGCACATCGGCGTTCTGCTCAGGATTCGCCATCATCACGTAATTGTCGTCCCGACGGAGCTGGCTGAACACGTGCACCGGACAGTGCCGGTTAGCGTGCGTGAAGCGCATGCCGCAGTTCTGCACGGAGCAGATGAAGGGGCGCTCGCCGGTGTGGAGGCGCTGGTGGGTCTTCAGCTGGCCGCTCTGCGTGAAGCCGCGATTGCAGCCCGGATAGTCACAAATGTAGGGTCGTTCACCTGAAAGCAAAAACCACACAGCATTTTAAAGCCGGCCATTTAAAAGCCTACGAATCTCTTCGTCTGCACTGCTGCACTGGTGTTGAGTGTTGGCCAACAAAGAGTTGAGGCCCTCGAAGAAGAAGACACACGAAAAGCAGAGGAAGAAAAAAACATGGCGGCCTTTAAATATCGCTCTCTTGCGAATGCCATTTAAACGGCGCTCCGCGTCGCGCTCACCTGTGTGCGTCCGAAGGTGGGCGGAGAGGGACTTCTCTCGCGGGAAGACTCTGTTGCAGTAGCGGCACTTGATGGACGAGGGGCTGCGGTTGCCCTCCAGCATCAGCGTCGTCAGGGACTCGGATCTTGGGCGTCCGCGGCGATTCTCGCTGCGCTCGCCGGTGCCGGGCGCTTGGGGGGCGCGGTGGGAACTCACGGGGGTGCTGAGCTGGGACGCGGCCTCGGGGGAGCCGCAGGAGCTGCTGGGGCTCGTGGCAGCGTCTGGCCAGTGAATGCCCTCGCCTGACGGCGCTTCCGTGCACTCGCTGGCGCGCTTCAACCTCTTGGGCGTGTTCACGGACATGTCCTGGCCACTTGGTGCACTCGTGCGGGGATGAATGGGGGCCGCAGATGGATGAAAAGGGTGATTTTGGCGCGGGTCACAACAATACGTCGCCACAGGAGGAAAATAAACGCCATACTAGTGTTGCCAGATGACGCTCATGTGCGCTTGTTCTAAAAAGCTCCCGGCGCTTTGTTGCTCTAACCCGCAAACTTGTTGATTTGCAAGAGTTATATTGAGAGTAGTGCAGAAAGTAAATTTAATTGCGGAATTTATGGAAAATTGCTGACGTTGCAATGTTATCTGAATATTTAAAAATTCCAATGACTCGGGCGTGCGGCGAATGCTTTTGCCTTTGCTGCCATTTTTAGTACAACAAAACAGTGTCATGGAATCCACGCATTGGAGCATGCTGCGATTCTCGGACTGAAAGATGCCCGTTGAGTGAGTGCAGAAGTCGCAAAGTGCGGAGAATAGCTTCCTTGAGTGACTGAGAAGGATTGGGAAGAGCCAGAATGGATGCTGGCATGCTGAAGGAGCTGGAAACGGCTGCCCAACTGGTGATGGTGAGTGTTGTGCGGTGTTGTGTGTGTGGCGAGGGTGAAAGTGTGGGCATGACTGGGTGTTTTTGGGCGCTTGCAGGATCCCCAGTTGGGCACGCAGGAGCAACGAAAGGCGGCCGAGGCGTTGATAATGAACTTCCGGAAGATGAAGAATCCCTATGAGATGTGTCGCCACATTCTGGAGACGTCCACTGTGGATTTGGTGCTGTTCGAGGCGGCGGATCTGCTGAAGACGGCGCTGGTGTACGAGTGGGAGTTCCTGCAGGAGCAGGATCGCGCGGCGATGAGGCAGTATCTGTTCAACTACGTCATGAGCAGGGAGATGAAGCCCTTCGTGCGGGAGAGAATCCTGCTCGTGGTGGCGATCATGATCAAGAGGACGAGCATCGCGGACTTTGGGGCGGAGCGCACGGCGATCCTGGCGGAGTTCCAGCAGATCTTCACTGAGGGCGATGCCAAGCAGCAATATCTCGTGTGCCGCATGCTGATGGCCATGATGCAGGAGTACATGACGACTATCAAGTCGGATGACTCGGGCCTGACGTTCGAGGATCACTTCAGGGCGAAGAAGCAGTTCGAGAACACGTCGCTGCAGAAAGTCTTCCTGGTGATTCTGAAGGCGCTGGAGAAGCTGAATGAGAACTTCGATGGTGGGAGTGGCGTGCAGGTGCTGTGCCTTGAGTTCCTCTCCATCATGGAGATCATCCTGTCCTGGGGTTACATCACTGCCTCGCCGATCTTCTCCAAGCGCCTCATTGGGCTCTTCGAGATGGCCTTCAAGATCGAGCAGACGCCCTCGCTGCGCCTCAATCTGCAGTGGGAGGAGACAATGCTGGAGCCGAGCGTGGTGAAGTTGTTCTTCGACATCTACTGGAAGTGTCGCTCGTGCCAGGATCTGCAGGGCAAGGCGGCGAATTGTCTGGTGCAGCTGGCGACACTCAATGGCCCCATCATGGGCAAGAAGGAGAACAAGGTGAAGTACGTGATCAACTACTTCACCAACTACCTCCAGCTGATGTCCAGCATTGAGCTGAAGCGCGAGGAGTGCATCCCACTCACTGCCATCTGTCGCAAGGTGTTGTTCTACAACCATAAGCCCGGACTGGAGGAGTTTCCGCAGGATCTCGTGGCGGCTGTCCTGCAGCGCATGTTCCAGCTCACGTGCACGGTGGCCGAGCGGACGGTGCAGGAGGACTTGATGGCGTGCGAGGAAGGCGACGCAGTGTATGCCGAGGGTTTCACGAATCTCCTCGAAGCCTGGCTCACGATTCTGCATGGCAAGGAGTCTCTGCCGAATGGCGTGCTTACGCCGTATCTCATGGAGATCTTCAATAAGTATCTGCAGTGTCACTTGTCGCCGCCGGACGGCGTGCGGCCGCTGGTGGAGGCGGACTTTAGCGAGGTGTACGAGCATGACACGCCCGACAGGGAGAAGTACAGGGAGCAGTTGATCATCATTGGGACATTCGGCCGGGAATTCCCACAGCACTCGCTGCCTGTGCTGGCGAAACTCCTCGAGGCGAAGGTTCACATGTTGCGCGAGCAATTGCAGCAGATGCACAGCAATATGGCGAATGTGGACGCCACTCGGCTGTCGCCGGTGTTTGAGGATCTGCACTGGCTGCTGCTCATCACCGGTTATGTGCTGTGCACGGAGGCCGAGGGCGAGCAGTCGCTCATTCCGTCTGAGATCATGGCGCACAGCATACAGCAAGTGACGACTGGCGGAGCGGACATAACGACGAGTCTCAAAGTCCTGGCCTCGCCAGCTTCTAGCATCTTCGAGATTCCCACCGCCGAACAGACGGCAGATCATGTGATCCGGATTGTGGCCGCTGTGTTGAGGTACTGTGAGATTGAGCAGAGCGCCATTGAGGCGAAGATGACACACTTGCTGAGCCCCGAAGTGAGCGCCAGCACGGTGTGGTTCCTCCGGTTCTGGGCCAATTCCTACCTTCTGCCGCAGCCGGAGTGCTATGCCAACATGAGCGAGAGCCTGAAGGCCGCCTTCGGGCTGAACACGCCCGGTGGAGAGTGGACGATGAACTACTTGCTGAAGAAGATCTACGTGAATGTGCAGAGTTTCACTGGTGAGCTGGGCGTGATTGATGATTCCATCAAGCTGCTGGTGTCGCTGGTGAGGCGGAATCACAAGTGCGAGGTGGCTTTCAAGGCGGAGTACTTCAAGTCTGTGCTGGAGCTGAAAAATTTGCCGCTGCCGGTGCAGATCAAGAGTGGTTTGCTCATGAGTCTCATCGTCACGGCGTCGTGCATTCAGGAGAAGCCGCTGCGAGAGCAGTACTTGCGCGAGTTGATTCAGCCAATTTGCGCCAGATTCGCCGAAATCACCACCGCAGAAACGAAGAACAATCCACTGTTCGTGCAGAAGATCCTGTACAGTCTGAATGAGGTGAAGGCGTGCTTCGAGGGTGGCGCAATGGCCACAATGCCATTTGTCTTCGAGAGTTTCGAGCCTGTTCTCACGGCGCTGGTGAATCTGCTGGATTATCTCCACAATTCTGTGCAGGTTGTGGAAATTGTACTGGAGTTGCTCTGCAAAGTTGTCCAGGCGACGTTCTTCCTCAATCCCGAGGACACACAGAAAATCTACGAGGTGTGCATGGGTGTGCTGCAAGTGTATGTGAAGCACAACAGCAATCGCTTCAGTCTGGACGTGACGAGTGATGAGGACAATCTGCAGGATTTGCTGCTGCTGCTGAAGCTGATGAACTACTTGCTGTCGAAGAACTTCTTCGAACTCACAGATTCAGCCAATACCATCGATAGTTCTGAGTTTGTCATCTACGGACTCACGTTCCTCATGCCAATGATCACCACGGATTTGCTCAAGTATCCCAACTTCTGTATGCAATTCTACCAGACCATCAGGTTCTTCGTGGAGACCAAATCGCACAAGGTAGAGAGAGAGAAAGCGGCAGAGGAGCTTTGGTATATTTCTGTACACTCTTTGTCTCCTTTCTTTTTGGCAGGTTTGCACTCTCCATCCGGACTTACTGACGAAGCTGATGGCGTCAATTGAGATGGGCTTGACGTCCTTCGGGTCAGAGGTGCAATCCTACTGTCTGGACTTCCTACAGATCCTGGCCAACACTGTGTACTTCGATCAGAATCCCGAGTCCTTCATGTACACAGCGCTGATGCCGTTCCTTAAGCTCCTGCTCGATCTGATCCTCACGCAGCAAGTGGACTCGGTGAACAAGACGGAGTGCAGCAAGGCGCTGTTCTCACTCATTTGCTGCTATAAGGAGAAATTCGTGGAGCTGGTGAGCAGTATTCTGCAGTCGCAGACGAATCCTGTGCACGCGGGAAAGCTGTCGGCGGAATTCCGCGAGTTGACCAATAATGTTGATCTGGTGAACAATCGCTTCTCGCAATTTCGCTTCACGGAGAGATTCGATAAGTTCCTCGTCAACATTGGCTTCATGTATTCAAATTGAGTTGCTGATTTTGCATTTCAACATAATTCAGCAGACAAAACATCTCAATCGTCCTCTTTTTTTCTATATTATAGATGAAAAATATAATAATTGATTTTGTGAAGATGCTTTATGAAAATAAGATAAATCGATGAGAAAAATCAAATGCTGTTTTTCACATCAATTGAGAACACCTTGAACGACTGCTCTTGTGCTCTTTTGGGCTGTTCTTCAATGAGACAATGTGTGATATCAGTTCACTAGAGGAAATGGCTTTTTGAATAATAGTTTTGATATTAAAATGAATACATTTTATAAACTACTTTTCAAACTTCATTATTATCACCTTGTTAGTGTGTGAATTCAAGAATCGCAACTCAATTTAGAGATTTTCTCTGAATGATTGCAGAAAGAATGCACGGAATAATTGAAGATCTCAATGCTTATTGAATGTCTAGAGTGATTGCAATCAGTAAATCGTGGGGTGACATTAAATTGATTGTCTTTCAGCCACTATCGCGCGAGGTCATCGCGAAAAGCGCACGCAAGAATGTGTGAGTGGAGAGAAAAGCCATGTGAAGAATCGGTTGAGAACTTTAATTCGCGAAAATTAATTTCAGTTGGACTTCCTATTGAGTGTCGTTCGCCACGATTTATTGCTGTTAGTTTTCTGCCTCAACATGAAGTGGATATTCTTCAATAGAGTGACAAATGTGACGGTGAAGAAGGAAGAGGATGTGACGAGGAAACATCAGCAGATTTTCTCACATGTTTTTCGGTATTTTCTACCATGGAATTTTTCCACTCCCGATCGATTTGGTGTTTCACAAGTTTAACAAAAAATGTTTGCAGAAGGAAAACTCTATGGGAACTCGTGAGATTATCGAGTATTATGATGGGAATTGAATTGGCTTATGCTGCCGAAACATCATTTGTGTCGCCAATTCTGTTGGATATTGGAATTGCTCACAGAGTATGTATATATCTGATTAATTTGCAGTACCGCAGCGTTTTCCATTGATTTGGTCACATTTGATTTTTACGAGTGGAATGAGTTGTGAATGATGATTTTTAGGCATTGAATGTATTGTCAAACAGTGAAATATTGCTATTCAGAACATCTCAGAGTGTCTAATGAGGAATTAGGCATAAAATTATGGGGAAACGTAAAGATTCTCGCGCAGTTTTGTTGGTATTTGGAACACAGTTTACAAGGTTTCTGAGCACGTGGGTCATGCGGAAAGCATGCATTCATTGAACTCGCACAACAAACAAAGTGTTCTGCTGAAAGCCAACAAATCGATAGTGTCAGTTGGATTGGATTTTCACATGATTGCATAGAATGCACTTGCTATATTTCGTGATTTACTGATTAAATCATCATTATGAGTCTCACTATCGCGCCACAACAAAGCCGCAATGTTGACTTTTCAGCAGTAAATAAACTACTCTTGATCAAGATTATGGGTGTCTAGTATTGGTCTAGAGAGGAAGAGGTGATTTAACAAAGGTAACTCGACGGGAAAGTATGAATCGCGACAGAGAAGAAGTTTGGATTAAAGAGATTAGTTCAACAATTACCAAAAGTGTAGTTTTCCTGTTGGTGAAAAGGGTAAAATGCTATTTCTCTCGATTTATTTAAATGTTTCTATTCAATTAAACAACTTATTGTTGCAGTATTGCACGGTATTCAAATTTAATTGCATATGAAGCATGAAGCAATTGCGATATTGAGAAAACATTCCCGACATTATTTAGCATTCATGTGCCTAAGCGGTGATGAAATAAAGTTAGGAAAGCCTAAAAGAAATCTTCACTGATCTTGCAGTACATGACAATGGTGTGGAGCTTATCAGCGTGTTTGGGCGTTCTGTGTTCGCCATTCATTGGTCCTCTGACGGATCGCTGTCACCTGGCCTTGGGTCGACGACGTCCTCTGATGATCTTTCTCGCAGTATTACTCACCATCGGGCTGATCGTCGTGCCGCACGGCCGAAGGATTGGCCAGTGGATCGACAGAGGATCAACTTGGGCGATATTCTTCACAATTCTCGGGACGGTAATGCTGGACTTTGGCGCTGACAATTGCCAGACGCCCTCTAGAGCGTACCTGCTGGACATGTGCCTTCCTGAGGATCACACGCGAGCATTGAGCACGTTCTCGATCATGTCGGGTGTTGGCAGCTTTCTGGGCTACATCATGGGTGCCTTCGATTGGGAATCCCTGGTGTCCGGAGACAATATCGCCACAGTCTTTGCAATTGCTGCTGTGACTCTGGCCATTTGTGCTGTCTGCACGATGACCATCTTCCGTGAGATTCCGCTGCGTGTGCTGGAAGAGAGCAGCACTGCCTTTCCGGTGAGTCAGATATGCCCAATATAATTCGCCTCTTCAGATCTTGACTTCCTCCAGGCAGAGTGAAGTGACGCAGAACGAGAGGAAGAAAATATCCTTCCTTACCTACATCCGGAGTGTCGTGAAGATGCCGTCGTCAATCAAAATCCTCTGCCTCACGAGTCTCTTCGGATGGATGAGTGATGTCTGCTATTCCCTCTACTTCACGGACTTTGTGGGCGAGGCTGTCTTCCTGGGCGATCCCACCAGTGACTCTCAATCGTCCGAGCACGCATTATATGAATCTGGAGTGCGATTTGGGTGCCTGGGAATGGCCATATATGCATTCTCGTGCATTATTTTCTCAATAGTCATGAACCTTTTCCTCAAACTCTTCAGGTGAGCACAGATGTGTGAAAAGTTATGGTGATTTTATGTGTGCTTTTATAGCTTCAAATGGAATTACTTTTCGAATGATACGATCGTAAAAGTACAGCACAATGTATGTTTATTTGATGTTCTTTTGCTTTGATTTCCCAGAATAAGAACAATCTTAATTGGGGGCTCATCAATTAATGGCCTGTCAATGCTGTGTCTCGCCACGTGGCCAACGAAAAGCAACGTTTTGCTCCTCAGCATCTTCGCGGGCATCAACTTTGCCATAATCTTCACCATTCCCTTTATCCTCATCGCGCAGTATCACTCCACAGACACTTTCAAGCGGAACCACGATGATCCCGTGGCCAAGACGGAGCTTCACCATCGCGGTCTGGGCACGGACATTGCCATCGTGAACAGTTCTCTCTTCCTGGCGCAGATCTTCGTCTCACTGGCCATTGGATGCCTGGTGAATCTCGTGGGATCGACTTCTGCTGTGATGTACTCTGCCGGAGTGTTTAGTTTGTTGGCCGCCATCGTGGCCAACAAAGTGCTCTACCTCGATTAAAGTATTGTTAAGGTGTGAAAAGCCCCAGTGAAACAGGTTTGAAGTCACTATCAGAGGCTTTTCCGCAGCACATTCCACTCAATGGTGGCATTTTCATTGACTCTCTTGGGTCGCGAGACAAAACCTGCACCTGCTCATGTCAATGGACTGCAGGCGTGAATAAGGTCAGCTAGACTGTCTGGTGGGTTCTGATTGAGGGGGAGAAAGAGAGTGTCTGAAGACGGTGACGCAATTTGAGGTGGGAGATTGAATTTCCCAGTCAAGTGTGCGGCTTCCTCACACCGGAATTGCTCACTTTTCAGTTGGGAAATGCGTCAGCTTTGAGGTGGTTTCTTTCTGTCTAACTTAATCATTTCGTATTTGATGAGCATCTCTAGTTAATTAGAGGCGCGCGAGATCTTGGTTGTTAAATATCGCGCCGTGATAAGAGACGCTTTTATAACCGTGATGTCCCATTAATTGCGTTCAGTCACTCTCACTGTGTGTCTCTCTGATTGCCTCTAAAAGGCAGAGTCTTTTCTGGTGTTGTGAATTCTCCTCCCTAGTGAATCTTATCAAATATCTTCAGTCTACAATTTCTCAGAGAGTTGATATTTGAGAATGCGAATGAACGTGGGAACAGAAGGTGGATAAATTATGTCAATCGTATTTACAACTCAATGATCATCTCCTGCTCAATTGATTGACGCGATACGCACGCACAGTAATTGGCCAGTGGACTGAATTCCTTCGATTGATCGCGAGATTTGCTTATTGTCCACTTCAGTTCTGTCGCGACCATCATGCAATCGCACACCAACTGTGCCTTTTCGGTAGACGAAGTGCCCTCAGGAGCGCCGGAAGAGGCGCCACCACCTCGCGCCTCTCCGAGCCAGACGCCGAGGGATCGCTGGAGTCGCGACATCGAGTTCCTCCTCTCGTGCATCGCCTTGTCCGTGGGTCTGGGCAATGTGTGGCGCTTCCCAGTCACGGCGCTGGAGAATGGTGGCGGAGCCTTTGTGATTCCTTATCTCATTGTGCTGGTGTTTGTGGGACGTCCTGTGTACTATCTGGAGATGCTGCTGGGACAGTTTTCCAGTCGCGGCGCCGTGAGGGTGTTCGACTTCGCGCCTGCCTTCCGGGGAATTGGATACGGCCAGGTGCTGTCCACGGGCTTCGTGACCATCTACTATGCCTCCGTGATGGGACTCACGCTCAGGTACTTCTTCGCGGCACTCACAACGGATGAACTGCCGTGGAATAAGTGCCGGCCAGAGTGGAATGACTCCTCGACGATTTGTGTGGACTCGAGTCTGTCAAACACCTTCGGAAGGGCGATTCAGGATGACCAGAGACCAATCACGTCGGCTGAGCTGTACTTCAGGTGAGAGATTAATGCTCAAAGAAAACAAACTAAACCATTGAAATACTATGAAACCCACAGCAAAGAGATCCTGAAGGAGAAGGACTCCATTGAGGATGGAATTGGATATCCAGACGCCATTCTGATGGGATGCTTAGCACTCTCCTGGACTGTTGTCTGCCTCACGCTCATTCGTGGTGTGAAATCTTCTGGGAAAGCTTCCTACTTCCTCGCCATCTTTCCCTACATTGTCCTCACCATTCTCCTCGTGCGTGCCGTCACTCTTCCCGGCGCTAAGGATGGCATTCTCTTCTTCATCACACCACAATGGGATCAACTGCTCGAGCCCAAAGTCTGGTACGCCGCCGTGACGCAAGTATTCTTCTCCCTCACCATTTGCTTCGGGAACATCATCATGTACGCGTCGTACAACAGATTCGATCAGAATATCTACAGAGATGTTAATATCATCACAACTATAGACACGGCAACTTCAATGTTGGCTGGATTTGTCATTTTCGGCATTCTGGGAAATCTGGCACACGAAATCGGCACGCAGGACATCCAATCTGTGGTGCGAGGAGGCGCAGGATTGGCCTTCATCTCGTATCCGGACGCTCTGTCCAAATTCACCTTCGCTCCGCAATTCTTCTCCGCCCTGTTCTTCCTCATGCTCTTCGCCCTGGGCATTGGCAGCAACGTGGGCATGACTTCATGTGTGATGACTGTGCTGCGCGATAGATTCCCATCTCTGCCACACTGGCAAGTTGTCCTTGGAATAGGTTTTGTTGGCTTGCTTCTGGGATCGATCTTCGTCACTCCGGTGAGCTTTTTTCTGTCTATTTATTAAGATGTTTAGACTCAATATATTGGCTCTGCTTTTTTTCCTTCCAGGGAGGTCAATATATCCTCAATCTTGTGGACTTTTTTGGCGCATCATTTATCGCATTTTTTCTCGCCATTGCTGAATTGATGGCAATAGCGTGGATTTATGGTGTGAAGAGATTCTGCAGAGATGTGGAGTTTATGCTGCAGAAGCCAATTGGGCTGTACTGGAGGATTTGTTGGGGATTCATCACACCCACAATGATGATCATCATTCTCATCTACACTATCGTGAAGCTGCAACCGCTGACTTATCGTGATCAGCCTTATCCAACCTCAGCCTACATCGCTGGCTGGATTCTCTTCTCCGTTGGCGTTCTGCAATTCCCCATCTGGGCTTACTACGCCGTCAGACAGCAGAAGGGCGAGAGATTGAGGGAGAGAATCGTCTCCTCGTGTCAGCCAGAAGTCAACTGGGGTCCGCTGGATGAAAAGCTTCTCCGCGAGTACAGAGAATTCACTGCCAGATACACAATAGAGGCTGAACCGCACTTGAAGCAGATGAATTTCTTCGAGAAAATCCGTGATCGAATATTCAATTAATTAACAACGTCATGGAAAAATCTGGGTTGACAATATTATGAATTTGAGTGTGTAATTAAATGCAATTTTGTTGCAAAAGTAGTTCAGACGAAAAGTTGTTTTGATTATTGTTCTGAGAAATTGTGCCTAATTGTAGGTTTAATTGAATTGATAGAGATATTGTGCTTAACACTATATAACTCATAACGTATACGATTTTTATCTCCTACAGATAAAAACGTGAGAGATTTCCAGCCATTAATTTTTTTCACACTATTTAGCCAGTCTGGAAAGTACAGTGTTGAATTATCGCAAAAAAATACCACAAGATCAATTATATGCGTCATATATTTTACCCCCATCACGACTTCTAAACAAGTTTGACTGAATATCGAACTTATAAAAGGCAATCAAATCAATCTTTTCGTAGTTGTAGTATATCGAAGATTCTGAGATGTCGGAAAATAACAATCGCGATCATCAGCTTTCATGGTGGGAAAAGGTGCTCCTCAGGATCTTATCGTATGGTCCTGAAATCCGTCATTTGGCTGTTGTGATGGACGGAAATCGTCGCTATGCGAAGAGACAGAATATGAGCACACAATTGGGCCATAGGAAGGGCGGCAGGAACTTTGGACGCATTCTCAAGATGGTACAATCCGTAGGAATTCAGGAAGTCACAGTTTATGCCTTCAGTGTGGAGAATTTCAACAGAAACCCGGCAGAAGTGCGTGCAATCCAGCAAACTCTGGAATATTTCGCCAATGAAGTTCTGGATGGTCGCGAAAATATCCTTAAGGGAATCAAAGTGAGGTTCATCGGTGAGGTTCACATGCTGAGTGAAGAGTGCCAGAAGTGCTTCCAAAAGCTGATGAAGGCCACGGAGGAGAACAGTGATTTTCTATGCAATATTGCTGTTGCTTACGCTTCGCGTGTTGAGATCACGAGAGCCATTAAGAATGCCGTGCAGAATCCAAAGACACTGTCTGAAGACGTGGATCATGAGGTGCTGGAGGAGTTTCTCTACATTCCCAAAGGACGACCGGTGGATTTGTGGCTCAGGACATCCGGAGAGACGAGATTCAGTGATTTTCTTACATGGCAAAGTGACAAAGCTGTTATGCACTTCAGTCCAGTTCTGTGGCCGGAATTTGGTGCTTGGGATCTGTTGAAAGGGATTTTGCAGTACTCCAGAAGCCACTGAAATCTCCTTTCCGTATTTAATACAAAAGCACCGATGTGTAGAAAGAAATGTGCAGGAAGTTATCGTAACTCTTCGGCTGATAATATCTCGGAGGATTTCTCTTCATCTGCGAGTAATCAGCATCCTTGATCTTCAAGTTTTTCTTCACACTCTTCACACTTTTAAGAAAATTCCTAATTCTCTTACCGATCATTGCTAAGGAAGGTGACAATGATCTTTCCTCGTGTATTTTCAGTGAAACACTGACAATCTGATAAAAGTGTCTTTATTACGTTACAGTGAAATAAAAGTTTTTACTAAAAATGTTAAGTGTTCTTAATTTATGGCCTTCGTTAAAAGTGTTTTTATTGATAAAGCGAAATAGTCTTGGAAACAGAAAATACTCTAAAATAGCATGTTTCGTCGTCATGCAATTTTCATGTGACGATCGTGTACGATTTTTTATTTACAGTAAGTGATAGTGGGTTACGAACAGTTCTCCTAAGCAATGTAAATATACTTTGTAATTTCTTTGATTGAGACTCTCAGAAAATGTTTAGTTCTTATCATAATTATAGTTCTTATCATAATGATTTGTTGTTTAACAGCTCTTTTCAATTATATTCTTCTAATTTACTGTTTCGAGTTCAAATATTTCTCTTAGTGTTAAAAATTAGGCATTAAACACACTTATGAACAATTAAAGAAATAGAAAACAAAGACAAAAGCAGCCTTTTCGACTAAAAAGTTTATTTCCAAAAGCATTCGTTTTTTAATCACATTTATCCAGTGAATTGTATTCACTGGCTTTTATTGTTGACGACCAACTTCCATAGAAAAACGGTGAAAAAGCTCTTTCATAGGATGTAAAAGCGCTTCTATAATACAGAAAAAAATAAACAGCAAGAAAAGGATAATAGTCAAGACGCCGAAGAGGTTTGGTTTAGCGATAGAAGGACTAATTGAGAATTGATATTTTAGAATCCCTTTCAACAAATCCCAAGCACCAAATTCCGGCCACAGAACTGGACTGAAGTGCATAACAGCTTTGTCACTTTGCCATGTAAGAAAATCACTGAATCTCGTCTCTCCGGATGTCCTGAGCCACAAATCCACCGGTCGTCCTTTGGGAATGTAGAGAAACTCCTCCAGCACCTCATGATCCACGTCTTCAGACAGTGTCTTTGGATTCTGCACGGCATTCTTAATGGCTCTCGTGATCTCAACACGCGAAGCGTAAGCAACAGCAATATTGCATAGAAAATCACTGTTCTCCTCCGTGGCCTTCATCAGTTTTTGGAAGTACTTCTGGCACTCTTCATCGATGAGATGCAATTCGCCGATGAAGGTGAATTTAATGCCTTTAGCTTTGTATTCTTCTATGTTATCCAACATTTTCTGGAGGATCTTCAATATGAGGCTCATAAAGTCCTGAAGTTCATCTGCGGGTCTCTTGAAATTCTCCACACTGAAGGCATAGACCGTCAACTCCTGAATTCCTAAGATTGCTGCCATGTTCAACATCTTGAAAAACTTCTTGCTGCCCTTTTTGTGTCCCAATTCTGATTTCTGTTGCAGTTTCCGCGCAAAACGACGATTTCCGTCCATCACAACAGCGAAATGAGTGATTTTAAGGCCACTCGAGAGGATTTTTATGAGAATTTCTTGCCACCAAGAGATTCGAAGATCACAATTCACTGACATCTCTGCGTCTTTGCTGAACTAAATCTGTTGAATGGCACGAATTGATTTTATAAGCCCGATTTTCGTGCAAACCGCAGTGAAAGTTTTCAGAGTGAGGGATGTTTTTTCCGCAAGTCAATAAAATAACCCCTCAAATTTTGTATCACTCTTTCGTAATATATTTTACATAATTTTGTCGAATTTAAGACATCGCGGAAAAATACTAAGGCTCAGTATCTCTCATAGCGTCTTTCAAAATGTACTTTAGCCTTATTTTTCTGTGCATTATTCTTGCATTGTGTCTTATTCACTATCTCTATGTGACTTTAGTTGCTTTCACGTACTGGAAAAGACGCGGTGTGGCTAGTGAGAAGCCTAGTTATCCTTTGGGCAATGTGAAGATCTCCCAGATCTTTCACACCCCCATCGAGACTCTCTTGGAGGACATCTACAGTAGGACGAAAGGCCCTTTCATGGGCTACATGCTTCACACTCGCCCAGTGCTCATTATCAAGGATCCGGAGATGATAAATAGGATCCTCGTGAAGGATTTCCAGTACTTCAATTCACGAATTGAAGTTGATTTGACTAATGATCCTCTGTTTGGCTCATTCTTCATTCTCCACGACGAGCGATGGAAGCTTTTCAGACAGAAATTGAGTCCAATCTTCGCTGCGAATCGTTTAAGGGGAGTTTTCGACTCAATTGAGAGTAAGTATAACGCTTTGGAAGACTACCTGATGACAGGGGAGAGTCTATCGTTGGATTTCTACACCCTGATGAAGAGATATTTAGTGAATGTGATGACTTCTGTTCTCTTGGGCATTGATGTTGATTACCTCAATAATCCCAACGATGAAATCCGCCTCATGACTGAAGAAGCCATTCCGCCAAACACTAGAACAGCCTTCAGCTTCTTCTTCAGTCTCATCGCGCCAGGATTGAAGACAAAGATAAAGTACAACTTCTTCAGAAGAGAGGTTGAAGACTTTGTCGTAGGTTTAGTGAAATCCGTGATGAAATTGAGGGTGACAAAGGGCACTGAACGCTTCGATTTCATTCACAAACTTATGGAATTGAGAGAAGATTTCCCCCCTGAAGTCCTCTCGGCTCAGGTTTTGGTCCTTGTTTTGGCAGCTTACGAAGGCACAGGCGGAACAATCTCTTACTGTCTGTGGGAATTGGCCAAGAATCCCGAAATTCAAGCCAAAGCCCAAGAAGAAGTGGACAAAGTGCTGCAAAAGCATGGCAAAATCACTCTTGAAGCTCTCGGTGAGATGACCTATATAGACAATTGCTTGAGTGAGACTTTGAGACTCCATCCGACGCTCACCTTCCTCATCAGACGATGCAATCAAGATTATCACAACGATAAGTACAATTTGAACATAGAGAAGAACACTAACATCATCATTCCTCTTCCTGGTCTGCACAAGGATGAACAGTATTATCCAGATCCTCACAAGTTCGATCCTGATCGCTTTCTGCCAGAGGAAAAGGCCAAGAGGCCTTCAGGCACTTACTTGCCTTTTGGAGACGGCCAGAGATTCTGCTTTGGTGAGATAAAAATATACTCATAGTTTTGAGCTTTTTCTATGCATATTGCATCTTGCAGGAAAGCAATTGGCCAAATTGATAGATAACTACACAGTGGCTAAACTTCTAAGCAGATATTCAGTGACATTAGGAGATAAATCCCACCAAGAGAAAATCACGATGAAGCCGTTAACTCCACTACTAAGCCCTGATGGAGGTTGTTACTTAACGCTGATCGAGAGACATTAAGCAGTGGGAAATTTGCTATTCACCAGGCGCCTCCATCGATGAGCTTTGTGGAGCTTTCAATACATCTTCTCGCCATCTATTCTCTGGAATCAGTACCTGTGCAATTTTGTAAAATACATATGTATGTTTCAATGATTTTTAAGACGTTCCTCTAAGAAAAAAATACTCTTCATTGGCAATTCGAAGGCTACAATTGAATTAATAAAGGCTGTTTCTGAAATCACCTTTTATCTGAAGAGTTGTAAAACAGTGAAAGTGAGATGATAAAGCTTATCATTGCACGTTATTGTTGGGATTTGTGGTATCAAGAGACTAAAGGATCAAGGATAATGCTCAATATTGCTGACATTGAACATCATTTGCCGGTTGTTAAGTTGTAACTTCTTACCAGATGGTGGATTTTTCATTGCATGGCATAAATCAGTAGATTAGAGTCTCTAAATTGTGTCATTGTCACACTATTTGCGAATTTAACACTTTTACCATCCTTCCTCACGCCAATTATATTGGTTATTTGCCTCTTCAAATTGCAGTTTATGATTTTACTGGTGGCAGACTTTTTTCCTGCATCGCTCGCTCTCAGAGTCCAGCTATATGAAACTGTTGCTGCGAATATAAATGCTTAGGCTTCACTCCGCTTAGTTATTCTCTCATCATGACAGTCACCACAATCCCGCTTTCGTGTAGCGGAAGAGTGCCTGTCTGCGGATTGGCGCGAAAGCTCTGTTTGCTGATCGTGTTTTCACCTCCACGAACAGACTCCAATAAAAGTCTCCGGAGGTGCGCCAAGAGAGGGGACACGTTTAGTGGCGGCAGTTAAACAACAGACAAGATTGTGACGCTCGAAGCTCATATCGCATCTGCTTGTGCCGATAAACCCACGCCAGCTGCTGAGGAAGCTTTCGCGGCACATGGGAAGTTGTCCATGAAGGCCCGTGCGCGCTTTGCCTCTCAGTCACTCACGCGAACTGCCTCAGTTCTGTTCTCGCAGCGATCGCGACTGGATCGTCCCACCGAGCTTTTCCCCAAGGGATTTCCCAGAGTGATCTTTAGAAAAAAAGTATATTGTTTGCATATTTTCGGCTAAATAAGTGCTTCTCGAGAAGTGATCATTGAATTGAGAAGTTGCGTGTACGGAGAAAACCAGAAAAACACTTTTGTGAATTGATGATTGAAGAAGTGCGATCAATCAAGTGATTCTTATTCTAACAAACTCCAGTGAATAAAAACAGGTATAAAAAGATGGGTTTTTTTCTGTTTAATAACTCTCATTCTCAAATTCAACACAGTTCACAATGTAAAGAAAAGAAAATCTCCAAGTGCATCTGAAGACAAGCCAAAGTCCATTGCAATGTCTTGCAAGATTCAAGTGATATTGCTTCATCCTCATCATAATTGGCCAGGTTCAAACCATCATTGATGGACAATTGATGTGCTTCAATCAATGAAACTCGTGATATTGCGACTTTCCCTGATTTGGCAACGAGAGTCACACAGAAGAAATTGAGCCATTACTTCACTCGCATTGAGTGTTTTCGGGTGTGCAACCTTAACTGAAGCGGATCCAAGATATTCTGCGGTCAGATTTAAGCACACACTCATTAAGTAGGTAATTTTCAAGGGGCAAAGTGGCATTTCTGCTGAGGTAATTGCGGAATCCACCTGCTGTGGGAAGTCTTTGTGTTTTGCGTAGAATGACCTTAAATAGCTATCAACACATGCATTATCACTGGCGATAGGCGATCTCTTGTACACTTCTTCGGCCTATGAGTGTCTTATGGCGCTCAATGGAAATGTCAAGGGGGTGATAATGTGACTACAAGTCTGTACACCACTCATGAGAGATATTTGCAAATACTTAGTAAAAATATTGTGATTTCTGCTCATAAAGTAGCAATTAATCCGAATCTTGTGCACAAGTCACCGACATCTATAAAACGAGAATCTAAAACAACAGACAAATCGGTGATTTCGCATAATTTGCTTCGCCGGTGAGTCAAAGCCATTATAATGAAAGGAAGTTGAGATACAAATATGCCGCGACCAGTTGGACAAATTATAATAACTTTCACGTGCCAACACGCTTTTCTCACTCAGAACTTTATATTTGTTTATATAACAAGTTCTTAAAAAATACCAACTATAAAAAAATTGCACAACAACTTCTTCAACTTACGTCAATTCATTGCTCTGTTTTGCATTTTGTCAAAGAAGCACGGAGAAATACAGATAAAATTCCAGTAAAGACATGAGAAAGAAAATTTAATTGACTAGCTGTGGTTTGAGTGTGATTTTTTCTTCACTCAATCTTTGCAAGATACAATTGCGAAAACTAATTAATAGGAGAAAAAAAATCAATAATATCCAACGAAATATGCAATGCATTTAATGAGCTCTCGCGCGAGATAAATGGTTATGCTAAATCGCATTGCAACATGAAGTTTGGTCAAGGTTGCTCTTAACATTGTGCCCAATGCAAGCCTCTTTCAATCGTTCCGTGAGCATCTATGGTCAGAGATATTTCCCATCATCGCATCGACATTGAGCACCTTTTGATTTGCTGGTGCTTCTAATGTATCGACGAATCTCTCATTGCACAATATTATTATGATGCAGTTTTGTCGAATGAAATTATGTTGAGAAGTCTTTTGGTGGGAGTGAGAGAAAAACTCGTTTTCTGCTTAACTTCTTCTCGCACAAACCCGCTTCCAAGAGACACACACTTGACGATTATTTCCCGAATTGACAAGGACAAGAGCAATTGAAGGTGTGCTGGTGGAATGTTGATTAAATGTAGTGCAAAAATGACGGAAAATCACTGCGCTGAGGCATTCTTTCGGAAAGAAAAGAGACATTCGAGCTATGCAAACTGCTCAATTTCCTTCCTGTCACTCTCTGATGGCGATGGAAAATTGACCGAGTGAATTGATATCGAACTGCGTAAGGAATCTCTGGTGGGTTATAATCAGTAATAATTGTATTTTGATCTCATGAACTTCAATCAATCACTTTATCACTCCGGCAAGCGCGTCAATTACACTCCCATTACACACGTCTCTTTTATACGTACAATTTATGTATATTAATAGCTCATATTGGGCCAATATATATAATAACATGAGCAAAGTTACACAATAAACGGGAAGATAACCAGCCGGCACGTAAATTCACATGATTACTCCTCAGATAAGTAATCTTCGCGGCTGTTTTTTGTGGAGAGTGAATGTCTGAATTTTCCCGGAAGTTTACCTTATAAACTTCAACTTTGGCAATCAAGAGGAATGGTCAAGGAGTTCTGCAAGGCGACAGAAGGTCCGCATAGGAAGTTCCATTCATCTGCTTCTGATGCTTCAAGTGCAAAATATGCGACAAAGTGATAAAAGTTCTCATACAATTCCTTTGATTTCTGTAGTGAAAATATTCCGAGAATTCATAAATAAGCACAAGTGGATCAAGATCAACGTGAGAAAACATATGTAATTGCAATTGATGAATCATTAGAGAGAGTGTGCGTGAATTTGGCCCTTGAGTGGTCTCCAGAACACTTCAATCACAGCTTAATTGGCGTTTGAAATTGTGTGCGATTCTCTTGAACTTGATGTTTGCATGAGCAATTGAGGCACAGCCAATGATAACAGTTGACAAAGAGTGTGCAATTCGCAATACATAATAATGTGGATCGCAAAATGCAATTGTTTGACGTTTTAATGATCGTCTGGTGATTATTTGCAGACAAATAAATTGCAGTGTGATCGGTAAATAGATAAAGTGAGAGAATAAAAAAAATATATTGTTCTCACGCGAAGGTTGATTGAAATTTGTCACACTCAAGTCAACATTCAACTTACCTTCGGAATCGCACAATTTAATAAATAACTTTCGAGATATAGCCGAAATTTTCCAGTAAATTAATCGCACAATTCCTTCAATTTGATTTTTTTCAATTGAAAGGTGAAAGAATCACTCAATCACAGTCCATGTCTTAGATGTGACGCAGTGACTTTGGATTATGACCATCAAACATTTAATGGACAGTTTGAGCTCAAAGTCTGTCCAGAGAATCATCTTTTAAGTGTTTTCACAACTTCCCAAAGCGATTGAAATGTCGTAAAAAAAGATATTTCTATTATTCTTTTTTTTTCTCTTAAGATTTCGCCTATTTTAACCGGTTTCGACTAGAGAGAACAAACCATAATTCTTCAGAAACTTGTCGTGTTTCCACAAATTTGAATACAAATCATTAAAAACCATACACACAACATTTCGCGCACTACAATAATTATATTACTATTGTGACAACAAAAGCACAAATTCCAGAGGCGTTCGCTATTTTCACAGCTGCCAGTATGTCAGGCCATGACAATCCCACATTCCTGGATGACAACATGTCCATCCCGGGCGGCTACAAATCTACCTACTTCCCGCAGCGCCCGCCGAAGTTCGAGCCCGAGAATTCACAAACCTGCGAGGAGTCCGCGTCGGACTCCATGCCGCCGGACAAGGCGGATCAGGTGCCGCAGCGAGAGACGTGGGGCAAAGGTGTGGAGTTCCTTATGTCCTGCATCGCCATGTCGGTTGGCCTTGGCAATGTGTGGCGCTTCCCCTTCACGGCGCTCAGCAATGGCGGCGGAGCCTTCCTCATTCCCTACTTGATAGTCCTGCTGCTGGTCGGTAGACCCATCTATTACATGGAGATGGCCATCGGGCAGTTCTCCAGCAGGGGAAGCGTTAAGGTCTACGACTTCGCACCGGCAATGAGAGGTATAATTATTGTGTCAAGTCTTAAGACAAGTCAATAGGAAATTATTTAGAAATCTATTATTACGTGTTGTGGGTAATCTGATTGAGATTATCGATTGAAACCTCTCTGAAAATCCCCAGCAGGAATAATTAAACAATGACTCAGGGAAATTATTACAGATCATTTTTCCCGTTAATATAATTATTAGTTAAGAATACAGTTATTAATACACCTCATGATTCTATTATGCAGAGAATATTTGGCAATTTGAGTATATTTTGCCGAAAAAAATTAGTACTCATTGGCTCTTTTATAATATAATATTCATCAAAATATGCATTTTTTAAGTTCATATCCACATGATTCACACTAAGAAAACTATTTAAATTTATCAACTTTTTACTAAAACAAAGAGCTATTGTTTTTTATTCTCCCCATTAAGTGGAATTCAGTGTTATTCGTGTTATTTGAAGGTATATTCACCTCAATTGGGTCGTAGTTTTTCATGAAATGAAGCTTGAGAAAAAGCTCGCTGATTCATAAAGTATGTTCTCTGTATGCAAAGGAGCGGGATATGGCCAGATTATAGCGACTTTCTGGGTCATGACCTACTATTCGTCCGTGATGGGGATCACGATTAGATACCTGTACGAGTCCTTCAGCTCAATCCTCCCCTGGACCTGGTGCAGAGACACTTGGCAGAATGTCACCTGTGTCGATTCCCTCCTCAAGAACACCTCGCACAGTTTGCACAGTAGCAATTCGGGATCGAGATCCTCGTCGGATCTCTTCTACCAGTGAGTGAAAAAGCTGAGACTTTTGCGGTGTTGAGGATGTATTAAAAGAGCCTAACTGAAGTGGTCTTTTGTAGTTATAAACCTTGGACTCTATATAGTATATGGATTTTGTACATGTTGTTTTGACTAACACTCCTTGCATGTCCTCTTTAAGGTGTTGGTTTTGGACAGTTGGTCGCGATCATTTGCGCCGCGACGTACTATTCATCCGTGATGGCCCTGATTGTGTCCTACCTGGTGGATTCCTTTAAGAATCCCCTGCCATGGTCGAAGTGCAAGGAGAATTGGATCAACTGCATTGATTCCGAGGGACAATCAAGTCCAGTGAATCCGGACACGGGACTCACGACATCGTCTCAATTCTATTTTCTGTAAATAATCCCAATCTTAACCGGTATTGTAGTTTGCATTGATGCATGCTTTAGTGCTATATTTGGGAGACTATAGAACAGCAGAAACTATAACGTCTTTTCCCTCGAGTAGCAATGAAGTCCTGAAGGAGAAACCACATATTGAGGATGGAATTGGACTTCCTGATCTCTATCTGACCATGTGTCTGGCAATTTCATGGCTTGTGGTCATGCTGGTGCTCATCAAGGGTGTCAAGAGTTCCGGGAAGGCTTCGTACTTCCTGGCGCTCTTTCCTTACGTCGTCATGGGGATCCTCCTCATCAGAGCAGCCACTCTTCCCGGAGCCATGAATGGCATCATCTACTTCATCACTCCTCAGTGGGATCAGCTGCTGAATCCACAGGTGAGTTGTGGTGAGGTAGAAGGCATTGTTAATCTCCATTCTTGCTCCTCATCAGGTTTGGTACGCCGCTGTGACGCAGTGCTTCTTTTCCTTGTCCGTGTGCTTCGGCAACGTGATCATGTACGCTTCCTTCAATAAGTTCGATCACAACATTTACCGAGACGCCAACATCGTCACTACTCTGGACACCTTCACGTCTCTCCTGGCTGGCTTCACAATCTTCGGCATTCTTGGCCACTTGGCGCACGAGATTGGCACTGACGATGTGTCGACGGTGGTTGTGTCTGGCGCTGGACTCGCCTTCATCTCCTACCCAGACGCAATTGCCAAGTTCGACTTCCTACCGCAAATGTTCTCCGTGCTGTTCTTCTTTATGCTCTTCGTGCTGGGCATCGGCAGCAACGTCGCCATGTCCTCCAACATTTGCACTGTGATAAGGGATGAGTTCCCTAAGATCAAGAACTGGCAAGTCTCCATCGCCGTCTCACTCATCGGCCTAGCGTTGGGCTCCGTCTACGTCACGCCTGGCGGCCAGTTCATCCTGGAGCTCGTGGACTACTTCGGCGCCTCCAACATCGTGTACGTGCTAGCGATTGGGGAGCTCGTGGCGCTGCACTACATCTACGGCCTGGGCAGGTTTTGTCGCGACATCGAGTTCATGATCGGCAAGCGTCCTGGTATGTACTGGCGACTCACGTGGGGCTTCATCACGCCCGCTCTCCTGCTCGCGATCTTCATCTACACCCTGGCCATCTACACTCCGCTCACGTACCGCGGCCAGACCTATCCGGACGCCGCGTACGCCTGCGGATGGACGCTGGCGGCCTTCGGGGTGTTCCAGCTGCCCATCTGGGCGGCCGTGGCTGTGATAAAACAGGAGGGCAACACGTGGAGGGAGAAGTTTTTGGGTGCGTTCAAGCCCAATCCCAATTGGGGCCCGGTTGTGCCCTCAATTGCCGAGAAGTACCGCAAATTCAGGGCCACAGAGGACAACAAGGCGCTGTTCGAGAATGACGGGCTCATTGCCAAGATCAAGAGGACACTGTTCGGCTGATCATTCAGTTCCTGAATCTCCTCTCTACGCATGTATTTATCGTTTCCTTTTTACCGCTTTATTTCTAAGAAATAAAATAAGACATGTCGCCAAACTTCTATTAACTCGTGATTGAATTTTCAGAAGTTTTCTTATCAATGTCCTGTCCTTAACATCCCTTCCTAAGATCATAAAATCAAATTTAGGGAAAGAATAAGCTTTATTTAGATAATTCCTGACTCCAGAAATTAATTGCATCCGGGTGGCGGCGGTTGCTCGGGCTCCACTTTGACGGGGGGCGCGCTCTGCGGCGGGGGAGGCGGTGGTGGGGGCTGCATGAAGGGAACGTTGGCCTGGTAGGCGAAGGGGTTGACAAACACGGGGCCCCAAGTGGGCATCGTCGGCGGCGGATATTGATACCAGTTGAGATTCGGCGGAGGCGCTCTCGGCTGCTGCGCCCACCGTCTCTGGCCCCTCAAGACCTGCCTCTGTGTTGGCTCCTTGTGCTGTTTGCGCGACCGACGACTGGCCTTCTCCTGTTCATCATCCGAATAGTCCAGACAACCTTCCGGCGGTTCGATGTCATGTTCCCAGCTCGCGTCCGATCCCTTCTGCTGCATCAGATTGGGCACAACGACGATGGAGGAGTGCTCGGGCTTCGCCACCCAGAACACCTCCATTCCCGTGGTGAATGCCTTGCTCTTGATTTCGGCGGGAGAGTTAAAGCGAATGCAGTAGATTGGCTGATCGATGGGGCCCAGGACGTCGAAGATCCTGCCCAGGACTCTGTGGCCGCGCTCTACAAACAGCACTGTGTCCAGATCCAGCACTGCACCACCTCTTGTGGCCTCGACCAGCACCATTTGCTCCACAATCGAGAGGATGCGCCCCAACAGAAGACACTCCTCTTCCCGGACATTGATGTTCAGCTCCTCAATTGGCGGCAAATCCACAAGATCCAACTCTCCTTTGGCCTTGATTCCCGTTCGATGGCGTGATGGTTGATTTGGTGCCTTTGGCTTGCCCTCAGATTCCTCGTCAGAGGGATTGTCTGAAGCCTCATCATTGCTAGAGTCCTCAATGACTTGAGGAGCTTCTCTGTAGGTCGTCGTGTTGGTTATCACGACTTCTTCGGGGCCCGATTCGCTGCTGGAACTTGAGGAGGATGAGGAGGAGGTCTCCGAGTCACTCTCGGAATCTGAGGAGCTGAGATAAGTGGCCAGGAGTGCCAGAGCGTTCACAGCATGGATTTCTTTCGCCTGCTTCTCCGCCAAACTTTCAGAGATTTCCTCAGCTTTCTCCGTTACAGATTCACTTGTTGAGGTATCACTCTCCTTGTTCACTTCCATTTTGCACAGATAATTCACGATTTGAAGAGAATTTTGTGGGAAATCAATCAGAAAACTGAGCAGAGAAATTTGTAAACAAAGAGACTTTCCATGTGGACTGCTAACAGCGCCAAGGCATTCCACGTGACTGGGAACCCAAACTGAGAAGTGGCATGTTAGTAAACAATTACTTGTTGATTTTGGTGATAAATTGCCGGTGATGCCTGGAAAAGGGACTCCTGCTGTAGCCAGACAGTCGTCAGAGGCGGAAGTGATCCAGAAATTGGCAGCTTTGGTGGAGGAGCACGCCAATAAGGCCATTTCCACTAAATCCTCCTTCAGCGTTGGCCTTTCCGGAGGCTCCTTGGTGAAGTATCTGGCGACAGGACTGCCGAGGATCCAGACTGACTGGTCCAAGTGGAGTCTGTTCTTCTGTGATGAGCGCTATGTTCCCATCGACAGCCCAGATTCCACATTTGGCCTCTATCGGCAAACTCTCCTCGCGGAAACTCCTCTCAAGGAGGAACAATTCTGGCAGATAAACATGAATCTTCCTTTGGAAGAGTGCGCCAAGGATTACGAGAAACGCATCCGGGAGCACTTCAAGGAGGTAAGAGTTGAGGAGATTGGCAGTCTGTGATGTTTTCTAACAGTTGCTTGTCTTCCAGCCGGAGAAAACTCCTTCATTTGACCTTTTGCTGCTGGGAATGGGACCAGATGGGCACACTTGTTCACTCTTCCCCGGGCATAAACTCCTGGCAGAGACATCTTCCCTGGTGGCTCCGATTTCTGACTCGCCAAAACCACCCCCGGAGAGGGTCACAATGACTTATCCTCTGATAAATGAGGCCAAGTGCTGCGTCTTCGCCATGGCAGGCGCCGGAAAAGCTGAAATGGTGCGCAGAATCATTAAGGATAAGGAAGATCTGCCCGCAGGAAGAGTCAAGCCTGCAGATTGTGTCTGGATCATCGACGAAGCCGCGGCTTCTCAGCTCTGAAAGCTCTAAAACCATTCCATAATTCATCTCTTGATTTTTGAATAAAACCGGGTTGCAGTTCAAGTACAAGTGTGCTTATTTGTTAGGAGATATATTGGAGGAGTTCGACAACTGGGTCGTTGTCAACCATAACCATCAAAATCATCAGCTGAACTCCCCAAACTTCTTGCTGAACGAATTGCTGGAGGTATAAAACACATAATCGGACATTATTTTATCCATTGCTTACATTTGCTGTTTCCTTTCAAGTCAAGCCAGGATGATTGTTTGCCAGTGAACACCAAGCAAGAGCTTCTGGACGTTTCCTGGTCAGGATGACGCTCGTCCATCGCGCTTTGTTCACCTGGTTCATTGTCCTCGTGTTCCTCATCCTCCTGTGCCTGCGTCTGGAGACCCGGACGCACTGGAATTGGTTCGTGGTGTTCATTCCGCTTTGGATATTCGATGCAATCCTCCTGATCTACGTTCTCATCAAGATTGTGACCAAGTGGCGAAATCTCACGCGACTCAAGGAACTCCTGATGCAGTACCAAAGCTACATCTGCACAGTTCTGCTCAAGATAGCCATTCAGATAATGATTTGCCTGAAGCTCGAGTACCCGAGTCTCGAACTCTCCATCTTCACCGTGATGATTCCCATCTGGATCCTGCTGCCCGCGACAATAGCCTACGTCTTCATGCACATGGTGCGAGCCAAGTAATGTTTAGTGACACTGGATGTATTGAAGCTGAAAGATCTCGTGAGTTAATACAAAATAAGAGGAGGAAGTGATCCGGACGCTGCTCTACGACTCATCATCGCTCTGGGGCGCTTGTCGGGGCTTCGGTCCGCCCGCTCTCTTCGCCATGATGATCTGGTCCACTTTGAGGATGGTCGTGGCCGCTCCCACGGCGTACTTCAGCGCCCACGCCTTCGTAGCGAAGTTATCGAAGATCTTCGCCTCCTTGGCGTCCACCGTCGCCGGAAGTTCGCTGTTCAGATCGAATCCCTGATTCACGGAGCCTCCGCGATGCGCCAAGTGCAGCGCCTGCAGCACATCCGTGGAGTTCACGCCGGAGTTGTCTGCCAGCGCCTTGGGGAAGACCTCAAGCGCAGCAGCGAACTTCCGGACGGCGTACTGATCCAGCCCAGGAAGAGTATCGGCGTACACTGCCAGTCGCTGCGACAGCTCCACTTCGGTGGCTCCGGCGCCAGGCAGGAGACGCCCATCACGAGTCAAGGCCTAGGAAGAGAGACACCAGGATTAGGCAAGATTCTTTGGTTAAAGGCTTATTCTTCTCCCCATGTTGTATTCCCGATTTATTAAAAGTGATTCTCTTGACTTTTGAACTCACCTTGAAGTTGTTCACTCCATCATCAACTGCCCGCTCGACGTCGTCCATCGCATTGTCTGTGGATCCGCGAATGAGCACCGTTGCGATCCGGCTCTCTGCGCCCTCGCTCTTGAACACCACCACTGTCGTGCCTCCCACCTCGTCCACGGCTACGCTGTCGCAGTAGCCCAGCTCCTCGGCCGCCGGAGCCGTCAGCTTGGGCAGCACGGTTCCGTTGACGGCCTTGCAGAGGCGCCGCAGATCGAACTTGGACATCAGGCGCACCGCCATGAGGCCGTGCTTGTTCATGAAGTGCAGCGCCATGTCGCCGAACTTCCCGCCGGCGACCACGACTTTGGCCCCGGTGGCCGCGATGGCGCGGATCTGCTCCTCCAGCAGATTCTCCTCGCCGCGACTGAAGTTCTTCAGCTCGTCGGCGGTCTTGATCAGCACGGTGCCCTTCGTCTCCGTCTGGATTATGTCCACTGGGCAGGAGAACAGGGCGATCTTGGCGTCGCGCTGGTTCGTGATGTCACCCTCCACTTGCCTCTTGAACACCATGCCGTGCAACACTTCGGATCGCTGAATTCCGCTGCCCAGGATCTGCAAGAACAGTGAATTGAACACAAATTCCCTTCTCAGCACATCGTCATCTCACCTTGCACACGCGGATGTTGTCCACATTGAACGTCGTCTGCTCAGGCATAATCGAGATGCTCGCCTTGGCGATGAGTTCGGCCAGGAAGTCCTCATTTCCGTACTGTTTAGACATGATGGCGGCCCTCAGAGCCTCCTGAACTTGCTTCAAATCCCTGCAATCCTTCACCTCGTGGCACACGAGCTCCGGCAGGATCTCCTGCACCTTCGCCAGCGCCTTCTCATATCCCTCCACAATCTCACTTGTGGTCACGCCGAGGCGCAGAAGTTCCTCAGCCTCTTCCAGCAGCGCTCCCACGAGGATCACCACGAAGTTCGTGCCATCTCCAGCCTCTGCCTCCTGCATCTGACTGGCGAGGACCATCAAACGAGCCGCCGGGTGCTCCACATCCAACTCCCGGATGATTGTGCCGGCATCTGATGTGACAAACTGCTTCTCCAGGTGGTTAATCACCATCTTGTTCATCCCGTTGGGGCCATAAGCACTCCGCACGGAGTGGGCAAACTCCTTGCAGGCCGAGATGTTCCTGAACACCGCCTCGTCCAGACCACTGAACATCTGTGGACAAGAAACAACCATGAGAACCCACGCGACTCAGTCACGAGGTGATTTTCCGCATGAAATACCGGAAAATTCACCGGAATTTCTCTCTCAACCGATAGTTTTCACTCACCCGCGCACCATCCTTCAGCATTGAAGACACTCCAGGGGCTTTGGGGACTGATAGAGCCATTTTTCCGGGCAGATTTTTCACGAGCTAAACAAAAGGGATGATTTAACCTCACTTCTGAGAATGTTCCAGACAGTTGCTCAGATGACGTCATGAAAGAGCAAAAAGTGGGGAAAATTGTGGTGAGTTGAGATTCAAATGTTGTCGTTATGGTCATCTTGTCCGCCAAATTCAATTACAATGCTTTCTGATAAGAAACTGATAAATCACTTGATATGCAGATAATCTTTATTGATGACACCATCAAGGAGCGGCTCTTTGATGCAACTGTCAGTCGAAATCAAGTGTTCTGAATGAGCCTTGCATGAGAATATCAGCATTCTTTGCCTTTCCCACGCGTCGCTTCTCATCGCTCTTGAATCTCACGTCCTCCAGGAACCAATCTCTGCGAGCCAGGAGCTGCTTTGTCCAGTCATCTGCGAGAAAGTGTGTGTTAAATCATCAGTAGGATGGAAATCAATTGAGATATTACCGATAATGTTCTGAACCGGTCCAGCTTCGCCGCCATATTCGGCTGGCAAAAGGTTTTTGGGGATGTGCTTGTGAAGATCCTCCAGAGAACCGTGGACGAAAGTGCGCTTCTTGATCTTTTCACTGAGGAAGCCATGGAAGATTTTGAAGAGAGACTCGAAGCCAGGCATTGGATTGATGAAGTGCATGCCCTTTTGACGAATTGGATACGCTTCCTGAATGCTGGATGTCATTTTTCTGGGAAAAGACAGAATGAAGATCAGTTGGTGGTCATGAAGGATAAGTAAATCAGATAAATTACTTCAAGAGAGTCGGCGTTACTTGTGTTAAGTGACCGAACGAGAGTCCCTGGAGGTCCACGAGGATCGTCTGACCCGCCACAGTGCAATTGTCGTCCTCCCAGATCATCATGTCGGTGATCATGTAGCTGACTTTCAGGACGTCCACCACGGAAACCTTCGAGGGATCGTAGGCGCCCTGCTTCACCAGCAGGATCCGCGATCCGTTCTCGGGAACGGGAATTGGGAGTGGCAATGAGAGACCCATGCGCAGGATCTCGAGTAGCTTCTTGTTCTGAGGATCGCGATCGACGAAGAACTCAGGAATGGCAGTGCGGATTGTGTAGTACATGTCGATCTTCTCTTTAGCCTTCGCCAGGCTGTACTTGCAGCCTCTCAGGAAGGCTATCAAGAACTGATCATCTGGAATGAGGCAAGAAGATCAGTGATTGTCTGCAGGCAAGATTACAGGGTGAAATGCTATCTTCTCACTTGTCCTTGCTGTGAGATGAGCCTGCTTCCCGATCCACTCCTTCAGGGCAAGGAGATCGCTCTCGATCTTCCCTGAAATCTCGCCCAGCTCCTCTTGAGCCTGAAGTGAGAGCTCTGGTGAGAGTGGACGCACTTGAGCCATGATTCCGGGTGTCACTAATTACTCCGTGACTATCTATCAGTGGTCTAATCTGAAATTAAGCACGTCACTGATAAGCGTGACGAAAGGTGAGAAATTGACGGTTTCTCAGCACATTTTCAAATTAAATTACAAGGATTTTTTTCTTCACTTTTATCATAAATCCTTTTTTCCGATAAAAATCACTACACCCAGAATCGATGGAAATTCTTACCTGTGAGTGGAATTGGATATTTCCTAGTGGATTCAACTCGAGGTGAAAATCACAACTGAGCGATACGCTTTTCCTCACGATAACAAATCTTTCACACTTGCTTATCACTTTGTCCACTTGTGCCACTCACACACGAAGAGGCGGCGATTATCTCACGGTTGTGATTACGAAAGGGATTTGGGGCGCAAAGGGTTGCCAACTGTTGGTGATCTTCTCACCTTAAGCAAAGATCACACCATGAGAGTCGTTATCAATTGACACTATCTTATCGTGATTCTTAAATCCTTCAATTACACTTGTATTTGAAGAGTTGTCTCGAATGTCGCTTGATGGGAAGTTAATGAGAGGGAATTTTTAGGCATGAAATGTGACTTTCGGCGTTGCATTTTCTTTTTCGTGTTGGAAGAGACAGAATGTTTCATCCAGTCACAATTCTCAATAGGAATAATTGCACTTAATATCCTTGAAAGGTCTTTGATTGACAGTCTCAATTGCAGGAAAATTGTCTCTTCCCACGTTTTATCACTCTTCAATTGCCCAATTATAAAGCATTTTTCTTTGCTCATAAAAGAAGAGTGATTGTCTGCATTTCTTTCCAATCAGTTGCAAAGCTCTTGTGAAGTTCCATCCGTCAGGATGCCTGCTTACGTGGAGATTTTCAACAGGATCAAGCCAACAATTGAATTTGGATTATCCTTGCTGACACTGAAGACTGAAAATGTGTCTATGTTGAGTCGTTACATGGTTTATATGACAATTGGATCGATGACATTGAATTGCATTTCAACGTCTGTGCACATTGTTAGGAGTTTTCAAGGCGAAATTTCGACCAATTTCATTCTATCCACGATGGGATTGGTTGGAATAGCCCAGCCGCTGCTGAAGACTCTCGTGATACGACCACATCGGAGGCGTTTGTATGAAATCCTGAACTGGGCTGAGGCGCTTCACCACGAAGAGATCTCTGATCCTCAGCTGAGGAGCATAACTCAAGATTGCCTCACGAAGTTCAGTGAGATATGGATCACTATCTACAAGTGAGTCTCTCTCAAGAACACACAAAACACTTTCACTTTCAAATTTCTCCACAATTGCCTTGCAGAATCGGAATAGCAAGCTACATTCTCACCACATTGGGCTTAAGTGGAACAAACTACATTAGAGGACGAGAAGGAATCATCCTGGCCTTTCCATTCATCCCAGATGACTATGCTTACTGCACGGAGATTGTGCTCACTGTTCAGTTGATTGCAATCTCTTTTGCTTGTGCCGGAAATTTATACAATGATCTCAGCATAATGTTTGTGGGTTTTGAAATAATGGCGGCTCTGGACATTCTCAATGACTATATAGAAGCAAACAAAGATTGCATTCAAGCGAATGCGAACTTCCTGAAGGCAATAACAATTCGATATTGGGACGTGATATCGCATCTGAAGATGCTAAACACCACAATTTACATGATGTCCTTGATGCAATTCTCCATGAGCACTTTTATGACCATGACGATTCTCTTGTACATCCGAATGAATCCAGCAAAGATGGATGGATACATAATGGTGATGGTTATTCTGTCTCAGCCCTTTTGCTTGTGCTTCTACGGGGAGTTCTTTAGGATCAAGACGGACAGGCTGTCAACGAGTCTGTACCTCACCAATTGGTATGATTTGAGCTTGAAGGAGCAGAAATGCTACTCAATTGTCCTCGCCATGGCTCAAAGGCCGTACGGCATGAAAGCTGCCGGTCTGTATCAAATCAATATGCGCACGTTTATTGAGGTGATTGTGTGAGGTTTATTAGTCCAATCATTGTGCTATTTTGTGAGATGTTTCCTTTTCATTTTAGATCATGAAAATGGCCATCTCTTACTGTGCCATTCTCTACACATTCAGCAGCAATTAGAGAGGCTCGCAACATGCCTCTGAAATATTCAGTAGCGCACTTGTCGTCAAACGACAGCTAAAGTGTTCACACTGGCATGAATTTTAATAAAAGCCTCACCCTGTTTCGCTTGGAAGTTGCGCGGAGCTTTGAGCTTTCTCCCAAATGCCCCCACAATCTTATCTGCCAGGTTAATCGAGTTTAATATTGGGCGATTATCTTATCGCCTGGCGCGAAGGTTTTTCCTCATTGCGACCCACCAATCAATTCCATCTTCGACACATGGCGACATAGCAATTGGTCTGGCAATTGTCTTGTCGTCAGTCGGTGAGACGGCATTTCTTCGAGCGGTTGTGAAGTGATTGTGCGCGATATGCCGAACATTAGGCCACTGTCCGAGCCACTGGCCAAGAAGGCCGAGAAGGAGCTGTTCGAAGTGCCGGAGAGAATTGACGAGGATGTTACTGCGCTGCGCACGTGGATCGCCAAGCAGCCCCACTTGAGATCCAGGACGGATGATCAGTTCCTGGTCACGTTCCTCAGGGGCTGCAAGTACTCGCTGGAGCGTGCGAAGGCGAAGATTGACCTCTACTACACCGTGCGCACGTCAATGAAGGAGATGCTGATGGATCGAGATCCGCTGAGTGAGAGGAATATGGAGCTCATCAGGATGGGAGTGGGACTACCGCTGCCCAATACCGTCACTCCGGACGGCCCCAGAATCGTCCTGATTCGTCCTGGTGTCTACGAACCAGACAAATTCAGTATAGTGGATATCATGAGGATCAGCTTGATGGCGAACGATATGCATCTGATAGAAGATGACCAGATGATGGTGGCGGGACAGATTGGCATTCTTGATCTCGCCAACACGACTATGGCTCACTTCTTGCAATTCACTCCCACTTTGACCAAGAAGATGACCGTCATGAACCAGGAAGCCATGCCGATCCGCCTCAAAGGCTTCCACTACATCAACACACCGCCAGGATTTGAGACTGTGTACAACATGTTCAAGAGATTCCTGAATGAGAAAAATAGGAACAGAGTGAGTATTGGAAAATTTCAACTCTCTCTTATCACTTATCGATAACGCATAATCCGATTTATCGTGCATTTCGTCTGGGTGTCAAGATCACTACCACTGTGGAAAAGATGGTATGAGAAATCATGAGATGGCAACATGAGAAACAGCGCGAACACAATATTTTTATGCGTTTTCTCAAATACTTTCTCACAATCATGTCATTTTGAACAAGATTTCTGGAAATTTTCATCATTCTGAAGTACTTTGGCTTTCCATTATCGCAATGTTTAAAGGTTATAAACACATGACATTAACTTCCAAGTCTCCTAAAAGCTTATCACACTAAATGAACAAGTCATTGATATTTACAGGGGAATGAGTGGCGAAAAATGGGGGAAATGTGAAGTGAATATTGCACGATAAACAGGCAAAATTGCTCTAATATTTCCAACCTCTCGATTTATCAAACTTTACCTAACTTTTTCGACTGATAACACATGGGAAGCACGAGTGTTATCGCAAATTGGAGAGAGATAGGCCGCGAATTCTGACAAATTTTCTCACCAACTATGATGTTTCTCCACAGCTTCATGTGCATGGGGACAATATGGAGAGCCTGTACCAGCACATTCCGCAGAAGCTGCTACCCAAGGAGTACGGAGGAGAAGCTGGCTCCATAAAGGACATGATTGTGCATTGGGAGAAGAAGTTCATTGAGTTCCGCGACTACTTCCTGGAAGATGACAAGTACGGCACCGATGAGAAGAAGCGTCCAGGTCGTCCGAAAACGGAGGAAACCATCTTTGGCATCGACGGATCATTCCGGAAACTCAATGTTGATTGAAAGTGCGAGTAAAGCTTGCCAAAGACTCAGTTTTATTTCATGGGTGTCTTTGTCTATCATATAAAGTTCTCAGGATTGAGCGTATTGGATTTCTTAATGGGTTTCTCCCGATCATCATCATCATTCATGATCATGTTTGTGACGATGAAGCCAGAATCTGAGAACTCCATCTTGGTGGACAGCATGCCGACTTTCGTGTTGTCCGTATCTTCGTCGACGCGGACAACAAAGGGCCTGAAGATCGTAGATAAGGTGGATTTGCGACGAGTTTCGCGCGTCTCGCAAGTGTTGATCTTCTGATGATCTTTAATACTTTTGCTGCGAGTTTTCCGCTTCTTCTTCTTCTTCTGAGGAGACTTGCAGAAAATCCTCACAATTGGAGTTTGTCGGAAAGCTTTGCGAAAGTTATCATTCTTCCAGCCATAAATGATTGGATTCACAGCAGCATTGACGAATATCAAGTAATGCGCGATGTACCTGAAAAGACATACTCTGCTAAGGTTTCTTTATTGCAAAAGAAGTGACGAAACTTACCAGAGAATCTCGAAACTGGTGGATATTTGATTCATTTGAGACTGCTTGAGCAATTGATACCTTATGAAAACTAGAGCAGTAAATGGTCCTCGTAGGATTACAAATGTGATCAGGACGATGAAGAGCATCTTTGCCACTTTGGTTTTGTAGGAAACACTGATTGGGTTTTCACGCTTCAACACCTTTGCTTCGTAGCGATCGAGTTTGTAGAAGATTGCTGAATAGCAGATCAGCATAACGCCGAGCGGAAGCCAAACCAGACCAGATATCAGAACGTGCCAATACATTGGAAGGACAGAAGTGTCCTCGGTGCACCACTTCTCGTCGAAATTCAGCCAAATTCTTACCTAGAGAGAGAATGTTCAGCTCAAGATTGAGTACAAATAAGTTCAAAAATAAGCTAATTTGTTAATGAAGATATCAATGATTAACTCACTCTGTACTGACGGTAGATCAACAGGGGAAGAGACAGACACACGCCAAATAGCCAGGTGAGGCACAGGACAATTCTTGCTCCTTTAATGGTCAATCTGGCCTCCTGAGGAAGGACAATAGCCGTGAGGCGATCGTAGCTCACAGCAACCAAGTTCATGACAGCAGTCAACAGGAAGGCTCCTAGAAGAAATCCCTCAGTTTTGCATCCTATTTCTCCGAGCTCGTAGTTTTGGAAGAAGTTCTTAACCATGACCATGGCTGGACAGATCGCGAGGAATGCCAGATCAGCAGCTGCCATGTTTGCTATCAGGATATTTGTTGGTGTCCTGAGAACACGATTCCGATAAATGATACTGATTATGCAGGCATTTCCGATCAGTCCGAACGCAATGACGGGAATGAAGGTGATGACTTTGAGGACGACTTCCCACTTTGAGATAATCCACCATATTTCACGTGGGAATTCAAACTTGCTAAAGTCCTGATTAACGTCCTGCAAGAGGAAAGCAACAAATTGCACTGAAATGCAGCAATTTCCAACCCCGAAAATCTTCCTGACACAGCCAGAGGAAGATAAATTCCTCACCGTGAGTGACATTGTGAAATGCGCTTCCGATGGATTTAATCCAACCACTGGGCATCTCATGAGCCCAACCATCGACCAGAAGCTCCAGCGCTGCCAATTTATGGCCGTCGGATGGGGAGTGTATTCAGAATAATTGCCATGACAAACACACTTCACACGCCACGCTGATAAAGTGGATGGCATATGCAGCAACTTTCCGCCCCCAGTCAATTTATTGGCGGTCTCTGCAAACATCCAGAGTGCCTCCTCGCGAATGCAGCTTTTATATGCACTCCAAAGTCCAGTCACGCCAATTAGACATCCGCACGAGAGATTTCAGCAGCATCTCAGAGTACAATAGGCTTTCGCGAAGGCCTGAGAGGTGGGATTGTGGGTGTTTCTCTTAAGCTATCAGACTGAGCTTTATTGCGTGGATTATGACGCATTCAGCACTTTTTATGGTAATTTACGCACTATACTGATAAATTTTACTACAATTTATCAATCAATGCCCTAGAATTTGTGAACATGTTCATGCTTATGTTCAGACTGGCTTCTGTTCTTCGGCTATATAACAATAAACTAGCCAAATTGATTAGTAACAGAGTCGAAATTTTTCTGAACTGTCAAGAAAGTGAATCAGAAAATTAGAGAATTTTTCAAAATTCATCAGAAGTTCTTTCAACTTACAAAAAAACACAGAGAAATCTTTCATGATCTAAAATCATAAGCAGACAAAAACAGCTTGATTATTGTGCTAAGTGAATTTTCAACGGCAATGCTTTATAGTGAAGAAACATGAAGAGAAACACTTGAAATCAAAATTAATAATTTTAGTTCTAAAATATGATTGAAGAGACTCTTAATTTCAGAGCTTAGACACTTTCCAGTGGAGGCGCCGGGTGTCAGTGAGGACGCCTGGTGTTTAATTGAAATCAATGCTTCTTATCAGTTAAATGGCTTTACCAGAGATTCCTAACAATATTAACCTGTAGAGAAATTCTCTGTGACTATTTGGGTCAATCATTAGCCGTTTCTGGGAATCTGCAGACTTGAACGTGTGTTTGATGATGAGAAATCAACAAATTCCACACATAAATTACACAATTTTGATGGTGTTGCTGCAATGTACCATACTGCAAATTTATTATATTGCCAACAGAGTCCGGGGTAAATACAATTGCCGCATGATATCACCAATCATCACAGCACAAATATGGGTGGGCTGGAGAAATAGGGACGAAGGATTAATTGCAAAAGCAAACCATGTTACGAAGGGACAAAAGGCTTATCAGTGAGTTGTTTTGGGGGAAACATTGGAGTGTGTATATTCGGTAAAAATTCTCACTGATCAACCCAAAATGGTGAATTTTTCAATGAATCACTGTAAAAGCCCTCAGGCAGCTGCGAAAACTCATGGTAAAGTGGAATTTATTGTGATTTTCATGCATTTAATTCCGTACGCGGTGTGAAAATGAGAAATGGTGACAATGCAAATAGAGGTGATGATGGTTTTTGCTGAAATTTTCTGTATATTATACTGGCAATTGTTGTCACTGTAAATTATACTGAGTGCATTGATTCTCGGCAATTAAAGCATTTGCATTTGATGTTTTTTTGTGTGAGAACTGATCTTCCTGGAGCAGGAGAGTGTCCATGACATGCATAATTGAAGTGCTGGCACTTAATTCCATATAATTTATATCATGGAATTTGAGATTTACTCCCACGGAATGTGAATCATTATTGTGTGCTTTGAGATGTTGAACCAAGAGTGATTTAGTAAGGATGATGATGAGTGATTTAATTGTAATCGTGAATTAGCACTGCTCTAAAATTAAATTGATTATCTGTAACTGAAATATTTCTCTGTTAACCTTTAGCCAACGCACGAAATTCTCACTGCAATTTTCCCTATCGAATCGATATTCGTGTTGGAAGTTGGATGATAGGAAATTGCCACTCGTGATCTGGTATTGTCTGGCTTGTTTGCCAGATGAAAATTGAGCTCTTTGTCATTTGGCGAAAGCTCCGTGACAGAAAGCGTTTCAGCGCCTGCAAATGAAGGCGCCGAGGAAGTTCACAACAAAGCTCACGCTTTCGAGTGTTTCTCAAATCCTCAATTCTGCGATGTTTGCATGAGACTAAGTGACAAATGTTTGCTAATACCCATTTGACCTCCTGCACACCGAAACCTGATGAACTCCTGGCATGCATCAGCTCAAACGTGCAAATATTTGAAACTGTGCGAAAGCTCAAGAGGGGCATCTCTGTCGTGGAGATTAACAGGGGTGATTTATGTCATTCCGGGGCGAATTGAGGGCAATTCTTGGCTCTCATTTTTTTTGGTATTTACAACGTGTGTTTGCTGATGAAAAGAGGTAGAAAACATGTTCTCTAAATGAGCTGCTGAACAATCATCTTGAGAATGTGGAAAGCAAACATTCTTGAGAAAGGCTCAAGTGACTTTCTAAGATAAGATCTTTCTTTGCACTGAAGTGCAAGAGTTCAATTGGACATTAAGTGGCAGTTTGCATAAGCTTTGGCAGAACTTCTCGAAATTCAATCCCTTTTCATTTATAAAGCCCGCAGTATTTAATCATCCAGGTGAGATTACACAAGAGCCAGAGAGTTTAGCAGGAGGAAGATGATTAATTTTAAGCACAAATTCACTTCCAAGCAAAATATTACCTCTCCAGAAGGTTGAAATTTATGGTGTTTTTGCATGCTGAAGAATTGCTTTTCCCGCACTGAATATTTCCACGAGAGAAAAAAACATTCCAGAAATATCATTCAGATAAGATTTGGTTGGTATTTCAGGAATTTCACCTTATCTTTTGGCTTATTTGCAGATGCCAAAAGCGGGGGAATTTGCAAAATTCACCTATAAACACATCACGAAGAGTTTTAAAAGACTTTGAGGTATTGTGAAGTTTCTCGTTATATGTATATATATTTGTGCGCTAAAAGCTGAGCTTTACTTATGCATATGGAAAGATGCAGAAAAGCTTTCATTGGATCACTCATAAAGTGTGGGAAACTTTTAAAAGTTCACTCTTTTCAAATAATGATCAGAAAAGGGCTGTGAAATACTCTATATTTCATCCTTCTCTTAATTGATCCATTCGTGCATTGTGAAGGTGAATAAATTAATAAATTTGTAAATTAATACGCCATGACATGGACTGACAAAGTTTCCTGAAAAATTAGATGGCAAAAGTTTTTCATAATGACTGAAAATTACCATTACCGAGAAATTTAGGAACTGTGCCAAACAACTCTGAAAAATCACCCGAAATGCATTGGCGAGCTTGAGAGATTTGCATTAAAATTTAAAACTCATCAAGTGGAAAATTATTGTGACAAAGTTGCCACAATATTCTCGTCCATTTATCACATCCCTTCATTCTGAGATTTAGTCCGCGATGCCGCGAGTGACGTTTAATATTTCATGACACTGTGAAAAAGGCTCAAGGATGGAAATGAAGTCGGGCTCTGTCACAGGTGAGAATGCACGAGAGAGAGAGAAGGCTCAATTTTCACAGGACGGAATTAAAATTTCAGAAATACATTCGATAAACTTCTAGTTTCTGGAACTTCGCTGAAGCCAATAAGTAATTTATTGCAGCTGATGTTGTGCTGGAGAATGTAGAAAATTAGTGAAAGTTTCATTCCCGTATCTCGTAGCCAGAAGTTAACGAAAAAGTTCAGCACACACGAGCTTGATTGAAGTGTGGGGATTTATTTCAATTTGTCTCGTGATTTCTCATTAGCAGTTAGAAAACTTTTCCGTTCACGAATCATATGTGAATTCTGTAGAGCTGAGAGTTTGGATGCTCCGCCCACGCTTCTGCTCCGCCCACATGAAGTTTGTAGAGTTTGGGCTAATCAAAATCTTTTCATCATTTTTTGAATTGAAGTAATGGAAGGGGAATTTCATCTTATGTCATTTTTATAAACCCTGAAACTGCTGACAAAGGCATTTCTAATCAATTTCAAACATCGCAAGCTCCAAGTTCTCTCGCAACCTACATAGCAAATCACTGCGACGCTACCTGCCAAATCAGCCCTCAGTTTCTCAACTCCCCTTATTTTGCAAGTTGTGTGTATCTTTCCCAGAACGTCCCCTTCGGTGTCTGAAATCAAGACATGTCCCAAGTAATTCATACCTGGAGCACCCCAATTTGGCCTTGTCTTCCGCGTGAGATGCGTCCCACGGATAAGCTGAGATGAGGTAATTGCATCTGACTCGATGGACGTCTTCATTGCGGCTCCGGATGATCAAATTGCCGGGCGTGACGTGACTGAGAAGTGTGAGTTGGGGAAGCCAATTGATTTGCGGCGAAGACTGGGCTGAGGCGCCACCCAGAGTGGCTTCAAGGGCAAACAAGGTGGCTGTGCGGGATAATTTGCATTGGGCCACAATCAATCTTGTTATATAATTAATTACGGCTTCCAGTGCATCTCAAGACAGAAGGTGTTCTCAATGGCGCACTCGTACGCCCTAATTATTAATTATTGTGCTGTGTCTTTTGCCATGTGTCTCCCTGCCAAGATCTGTCAGGGGTGGACAAGCTGTAAATCTCTGTATTTTCATGACAAATCCACAGCGCGACAGTTGGTAGTCAACCGCCCCAGACGTTGAGTTAATTTTCATGTGGATTTGTGGCGCACATAATCTCTATCTTCACCCAAAGACTCCCAGAGACGTCTTGGGTGGGGCGGAAAAGGTGGGAAACTATCTCTTTTGTCTTGTTCTGTGCTCCACTCTTGTCTTACTCGATAAGACAACTTTGTTTATACTTTATTACTTGCAGAAACTTTCAGCGAGAGCTTTCCAACCCACACCGCGCCTGAAAAACTCCACCTTTTTCTTGTTGGCACACGAAAATATTTTACTCGCAATTTCCTATATCGGATTTCATCGCACTTCACATCCACCTTGCTCTCCGCGCGATCCGCCCCAGAAGATGTCACACGACACACGCAGAAGCTCAGCAGAATGTGGAAAGTTATGGTGCTTCGATACAAGCAATCTTCTCATCATAGAGCAATAATTGAGGATATATTTGAGCAATTTGTCATGAAATATTTCTGTAGGAGTTCGAGGGAAAAAGAGAGAAGATTCGCATTGTTTCGTCAAAGAAATATGTTATACTCAGTCACTTTATTACACTTATCAATGATTGCAATATCAAAGGACATCAAAATTTGAAAAATCACACTAATAAATCTTGTGAGAATTATCATGATTTTGATTGTTTAACAGAATTTATATTTGGTTTTCAGTTGTTATCAATTTAAATAAGGGTAAACATAAATTTTGACAATTGCTCCGGTTGCATTTTGAGTAAGATTTACAACAGCAATTAATCTGAATCATTTTGATGTTAACTGCTAAAATAAATTCTATTTTGCGTAATAATAGATTCAGTGAAGTATGCAATTGTTTTTCACCTGCAGTGACAGTGAAAACGGTTAACTCGTTGATGGTGTTTATCGAGCAAATATTTGCAGAAGCAGATCAACTGCTCTGTTTATCAATACATATGGCGAAATAGTTATTCATAAATAATATCGTCACTGAATTGTTTATCCACACTTTTGGCATGATCCTGGCAATTAATTGCTCCCCACTGGGCGATTGAAACGCAATCTCATGAATACTTTTATACATTTTTATTCAATATGCAGTATAATTCATTATGTACATACAAAGCAATACAATTTTACATTCTGCTCATCTTTTTTTTTGTATATTTTCACTATCATTATTTTACTCATTGTAAATACAGTTTATTACTTCCTCAGTGTGTCTGCAAATAGGATATTGTAGAAAATGACAAGAGGAAAACCCAAAAATATGCAATATGATTTCCGCGAATTTGCATTTTCACCACATTCAATTTTTCTCAATCGAGCTTTTCGCAGTGGACACAATTATAAATATTTTATGGGGCTTATCACAAAAATAGATTAATATATATCGATGTGAAATACAAGATAATTAAATGTATTTTGTATTCATATTTTTTTTATTCCATGGCAATTGGATATTATAATTTATACGGTTTGATATCTGAGGAAGAGATTGAAAAATAATTAAAAATTGATTGAATTTAGTGCTTGAGAATTCGTTGTTTTTTCTCTCCATTTCATCCAGTTTCAGTTAAATGAGATAAAATATAACTTTTGCCCTGTATTTGATGTCACAGAAAGTGTTTTTTTTTCATATGTATATATAGGAAAGAAAGCGCATGATAAAGCAAAATGATTTCGATAGATTGAAAATTTTTAAATAATATTTAATACAATATTTATTATGCTTATAATTTTCGTAATAACACTTATGCTTTCTCGGTGGGTAACAAATGTTCTTTTAATCTTTTCCATTTCTCCCTATCTTTCACTTTTATTTTAATGTTTCAATAGTATTTTTAGGGTTTTTTTCTGTTCACATTTAGATGTACTTTTTCACGAACAACAATTTTTTTTTTCAAGTTTACTTGACTTACCCTAAGTATTTTTAGATTTTATTTACTAGAAGGTTGTTCTTTTACAGATGAAATATTTGTTTTCCTTTTTCACATTCATTTTTTTTTATATAAATGGAAGCCATATAATCTCGTTTTATTAATATTTCCATTTTACTTTTAATGTAGGTAGAATTATTCAAAACGAGATGAAATATTTTTCATTATGAAGATTTTACTCTATGGTTTTCTTTTCTTGTATTTATTTTTAACAGTAACTTTATTACAAGATCAACTTTAATACATTTACTCGTGATATTTTTGCATCATCACTTAATGCTACACAAAACAGCATTTCTTAGACATTACGGTAGAATTTATCTCATATTTTATGGTTCTTTTACAAGTTAGGATGCTCTTCCTTTGTTTCCTTACATGGCTAAAATTATAACTTTTACCCCCGCAAGTCGCCTCACTTTTCGCGCTTCGCCTCTCAAAATAACTATAATGCAGCCTTTATATAACACTTCGTATTTTCTCAAGTTCTTCCTTGACCTAAAATAAAATCTCTACCTCTTAATCAAGACCTCTTCTTATCTCTCTTTTTCTTTCCACGATTACTTTGCAAATGCAAAACCTTCGGGAAATTTTGGAATTTCGTTTCACAGGCAATTGAAGAAGTAAATTCGAGTGAGTTTGACGAGTTTTCTTTGCATCCTTTGTGTGTCGAATCGAAAATTATTACTCTGCAATCATTCAGCACAACAATCAAACCCATCGAAGTGTCCTCTTTCTCTTCTGGCCATAAATCTACCTACGAGTAATTGTGCTGATTCGTGAGTGCACCATTTTGTTCCCTCAGCGTCTTCTTCGTCGTGTCCCCATCCACATCCATCTTTATACTCAGAATATCACAATTGAAGGGCTTGCCCGACATCACGCCCTTGGATCCCTCGCTCGACTGCCGCGAGTCCACCGTGGACACAGTTTTGTAGGTCTTCTCCGGCCGCCAGCAGAACCACCACACGATGCCCGCCATCAGGAGCAGCGCGATGATGCAGCACGCCACGATGATGATCACCGTTTGGCTGCCGTTTGGGTCCTCCTCGGGCGTGGCGGTGGTGGCGCTGGGCGCAGCCGAGCCGGGATGCAGCGCCTCGACGCCTTGGTGGCAGCGACAGAGATCGCAATCAGTGCTGTTGTCACGCTGGTAGCCATGTTTGCACACCATGCTGCAGTGCTCGTGACCCTCGCAGAAGTGAGTGTTGCGGATGTCACAGCGCGGGCAGCACTCTCCGGCCAGCTTCACCTGCTTCGCGCACATCAGCGTTCGGCAGACGCTCATCTGGGATGAATGGAAATATGAGTTGAAATCGAGACTCAATGCATCACAGCACTCAACTCACCTGGCAAATCGATTCTCCCTCCACTGAGCACTCGCAGTGCGTGCACTCATCATCCATCCACCGCCCGCCAGCGGGAAAATGCCTGCCCAGGCGTCTGGAGTAGCAGCTAAGCGCTCGTCCGGCGGACGTGGCCGTGGCACTCACGCACTCCTCCTCATGGCACACCCTGACGCCGCCCTCGCATCTGCACCACTTGCAGTGTTCCCGCCACTCGAAGCCCGACTCCAGGGCGGTGCAATTGGGCGGCGGGGCACAGCGGTAGGCGGGGCAACAGTCGCCGGGGCGGTGTGAGCCCTGATTCTTCACCAGCGGCACCAGATCCCCGATGCAGATGGGCTCAGGGCATTGCGAGTGGCACAGGCAGACCTTCTGGGGGCAGCAGAGGCGGAAGAGGGCGTCTGTGGCATTGTGCTCTGTCGGCGGCTCGTACAGTTCGGGAATACTGCGTCGGTGAATGTGGCCGGGCACGATTTTGATGGACTCACGCTTGTGGTACTGCACGAGTGAGCGTTTGGCCAGGACGCGCTGGGCTTCTGGGTGTGAAATGTAGTGTGGCGGCTCGAGGAGGGATGGATAGCTGTCTTCTGGGCACTCGATGTGGGCCAACTGGGGACACACCACTTCCTTGCACTCGCTTGGTTCTGCAAGGACACAGAGAGAGAGTGAGAGAGTGAGAAAAGGGGGAAATTGACGACATTTTTCATCGTGAAACTCTTTGATGTCACAATAATTCGTGGGATAAAGTGGGAAATAGAAACATTTCAGAATAAAATCCGTGAAATAATAGTGAAAAGCACTCCATTTAATTCTTCTAACGACCAAAGCAACAATGGAAAGCGAACGCTTGTTAATTCCTCTATTCTTCAAGAGAGTCAACGTGTTGGGAGAATGTGTGTAAATCACTGAAAATGTCCTGTAAAGTGGAGGAAAATTTGACACGTTGGACTGAAAGTCATTCTTTGGCCATGTTTTGTGGTCTATTGTATTGGAATTTTATCTCTTTCATCCCACCCAAAATGGTCTGGCAGAGAGCATAGAATGGCGAAGCCTGTGTGGAAATTACACTGGGAAATATGTCACCAAAAATACTGTCTCTGACATGGAAAATTCATGGATTCCCACTCATTACTTTTAACAGCACATATTTATCATGGTTTTGTATAAATTGCAGCATTTTTGGGACTTAAAGTTCTTCATTTTCAGGGGACATTGCCATTTGGTGGTTTTCATGAGAGAAAATGACGCTCTATTTACATAATTCTCTGAGTCTTATCTTGTCTTGGAGATAAAAGCAGATTGTGCGAATAAATTCGTGGTGAAGAACAAAGAAGTGCGTGATTTAGCAAAGAGAAACTTCTTATCAGCGCTATTTGCCAAGAGGTGAAGAGTGAGACAATAACATTATTAATATCTAAGGTGTGAATATCAAGGAAGGGCGTGAAATGTGGCCAGACTTTTGACTGAAAAACCATATAGAGACTTTAAAACCCATTACTTTTACTGACAATTCAATAACCATTTCTTGGCACTTTTGCCAATCATTCCACCGCAATAGTCTTTTCATGTCTCCATGCAAATTCTCAGGCTACAATCGTGTGATCCACGATCGCGATATAGACATCGTTTCAGGGAACAAGGATATGGCGATAAAAAGCCATCAAAGTCGTGATTATCACTGGAAAATCCAGATTCTGCTCCACTTGATTGCAAAAAAAGTCGTCTTTTATGTTGCCATCGAGTTTTCTTGAAGCTGCATTGCCAATCGCGTCTTTTTATTAATCCTCCTCGCGTGTAGAAATTGCTGCAATGATTGCATGAAACGATGCCAATAAATCAAAGTCAGGGCACGAAAAGTGGAGACAATCCTCATCAAATTTGTATCAATGGCAAGATGCGAAGTATTAATAAATCTTCCGTCGAAATGGTGCAGAATCTCCATCAATAATTGAAGCAATTTTCCTTCAGCACCATTTATAGTTTTTGCATGATGCTCAGAGACTGTGGATGAGGGCGGGGGGGGGGGGGCAATTGGGAAGTCTCAATGGAGAACCTTCGAGCTCAATAGACCATGACAATTGCATGGGTGAAATTTCCATGCAAATTGCAAATGCCGAAAAGGAGGAAGAGAAACAGGCAAAAACAAGAATCGCGCCGAGGAAAATGTATTTGATTGTATTGTCTCGAGCAATTTACACGATTTTCCTTCGCTTTTTATTGCATCCCAACCATTATCTCGATCGTTGTCGCATTAAAATATGATGTACACACGCTTCATTCCCTCGTTAGCTCACCTTTGGTAATACGACAATTAGAACATTGCACCTCAGATGGGAAATTGAGGGAAAATTCCTGAGCGACGAGGACATTCCAGTGTCTGGGGTATAAAACACCTCAGTTGTGTGTATTTTGTAAAATTTGTGGATGTTGCGGTAAAGAAGATTTCATGCTAGGGTGTTCAGAGTTGAAAGGGGCGAATTTCTAGATGACGGATTAAATTCATGAGGCGAAAACTCTTCACGGTATAATCAAATGTTGTTGATCATCAGTTTCCAGTCACGTTTAATGCGGACAGACGAGACTTTCTATCCTCAATCTATGTCGCTGCTCAGTTTGTGAGAAATGTTAATAATAATACGGAACACCATGTCATTTCGCCCGCAAGTTGTGCTGCGAGAAATTCGTTGGTGTGGGACAGGAAACTTCCATCTTCATGTGCAAAAGCTCCGTGTCACATCTAAAGCCTGGCAACGTGCAGTTTTGAGCCACACTCCCCAGACTCTCAGGCTCATCATGGCGCAAATATTCCGAGCAAGGTAGTGGAAAATTCGTCAGCATTATTAAATTCATGTGACGTGATTCTCTAGGGTGAATCTCAATTTTGTAATAAATTCAAGGCAGCACGGCACGTCTGAAAGAAAAATCCATGCTCGGAAAGAAATTCTAGGGAATTTCCTTATAGTTTTTCGGGGTTTTTCACGTCCAACTGCGGGACAACAAGACATAAATTCAGCACAGAGATCCTGGATTTCTCTGCCACTGCAGGTTTTTTTTTATGGAAATCTACCACCATCAGATAATCAATTTTCTCTATTTCAATGCATTTTCTGAGCAGGAAAACTTCACTGGCCATTTCGATAATTTATTACTATTGGAAAATATGTAATTGCATTTCAGCACTTTTGCAAACTTCTTCTTTTAAACTCATGCGATGAATTTCCCATCAACACGTAAAGTGGAATTTTAATTAACAAAAAAAATATCTGCTCAGGAATGTTCACAGAGAAAATCCGTGCATAATAGAGTACAGGAGTACTTTGAAGAAGCTATTAAAATTTCATTTATTGCTCCAGAGACGATGAAACCCTTGCGGAATCGTAATTACTGCTTGGACAATATTGTCATGCGCTTAACATAACATCTTTCAAACATTTCAAACATTTTCCAGCCTAAAATAGTGGACTTCATGTTGACATGGAAGAGTTAATACAGTGTCAAAGAGAGTTTAATTTAGAGCAAATAGACTTGAAATGTGTGACGTAGTTAAAGTTTATAAGTTCCGTACAAAATATATCATTAAATAGTGAGAAATGATGCGACTTATAATTAAGAAAATAGGTGAGATTTCAATTGAATACAGCTCGTGTTTTTAATTACTTTACAGAGAAGAAAATATGAAGAGGAAAATAGGACAAAACATGAAAGAATGCCCTCTGTGCTGAGCTTTTTAATCACAAATCTCCCAGAAGGAAGACAATAAAGAAATGGCTGTCTGCCTTTGAGGCCATATTTCATAGAGAGCAGAGATAGATAAAACGGAAAAGAATGGAGAAGTCTTGTTGCTGAGTTTTATCGAGTTTCCAATGATTAATATCGCGCCATGCGAGGATAACTTCTGGTGCACTTTGGTGGAGAGAACACCAATGAAAAGTTTGCAGTGCAAATTGATTTGTGCCGATGCGCGTCATGGAAGAGTGATCCGGAAAAATCTGCAAATCTGGGACACAGACGCAGTATGGCGCCATATGTGATGCCATTGAGAGCGATTGTGTAAGCCTCTCATCTTGTCTTTTTGGCGATCACCTTTCCTCCAGCGACTCCTCTCACCTGGATGACCTTCGCCAGAGCTGCAGTCCGCGAAATTGCGCGCTTTTCGTGGCACACATCATCCGAAACGTGGGTAAACACATTGGCGAAACTGCGCGCATTCATTGAGAAAAACACTACCCAACGGATATTTATAGACACGCATTGAATGATTTCCACCTCAGCCTTTTGATAGATCCATTGATTGCCTGCTCAGATGGTGGAAATTCTCTATCTCAAATTAGCTTTTCGAATGCCCTCGCACTCTCACCCTCTTCGTGTTGGCTTTGCTATTATTAAATTCTGTGGCTCTGCAGCAGAAAGATCAGCTGATGATCCAACGCCAGATACACAAACAGAATTCTCCAAATTCCCGCGGGTGGTTATTTATTATGAGGGGCGGACAATTTGTACTCGCGCGAGCTTAGCTTAGACAGGTTTTGGAGCACTGGAAGTCTCTTCTGCCATTCATCCACCCCTTGGCATACAACACATGTGGCGGATTATGCGAACTGCTAAAAACACCATTTGATTTGCATGTGACTCGCGAAAGACACATGAAAACGTCATGAAATTAAAACTTTGGTGGTTTTGTGCGCTTCTCATCTCAAATTTACATCTAAAAGCTTCTCGTCTTCCACATTCCGAACTTTTACCCATTGAGCACTAAAAGCTGCTGATGGAGTTTCGTGGGGTGTTTCAGGACATCGCGGGGTCAAGGTCATATGGGTGAAAATTAGTCCAGTGTCTCACACTTGTCTGCCTGACTGTGTCACTTGTCAATCGTCGGATCTGATAAATGTGGAGACAAAGTGAAAAGGAGAACCACATTCTCGACAGCATCTCGCGAGGAATTTCACCCTAATAACTCAATTACACATGCTAGATTGCTGGTGTGGATGTGTAAAAAGTGCGCGAGTATTTTTAATTCAAGGCTGATGGCCAGAGAAATTGCTCAATCAGTGTCTTTGCTTAGTGCGCTCTTTAGCACATGTTTTGCTTAATTTATTAAATTTAATTTATCAGTTCACACAGTCTCGAGAGATGTTTCATCTACACTCAGGGGGTTTATAATTGGCGTGCGCGCGAGTCATAAAGTTGTTTTTCATGCGCGGGGTGAAATTGCGCGCTTCTTCTATGGACAATTCTCTGGCATGAATCCCAAACTTCCTGGATAATAAATGTTTGTGCAATTTATGAATAATTCAGTCAATAAGTTAGCATATTTTCGCATTGATGCTAGGCGCCTGATTTAATGCTTGGGAATGAGTCTCGGGCTCCAGGAGTACCTCTCATATTTCACCACGCTCTGATTCGGTGCTGAGTGTATCTTTTTCCCCAATAAATCAAAATTATTCCCTCCATGACTCACATGAAACATACTGGCTGAAATCTCAGCTGGAATGGCCATGATTTGCCCTTTTCCATCCAATGCCTTCCACTGTTTATTCCTCAGCACGAGAAGGTAATAATTCTCCCCTTTCTCCTCTCTTTATTTCCACTGCAAAAAAGGCCACGAATTGTATGCACTTCAAGAGCTAAAAGGCCTCTATCGCCAATGCCTTTTATCGCGCTCTTTCGCCGCGGCATTTTTTCTATTTGTATATTGATTTATCGCAAAAAAACACCATAGAGAGAAATGGCATTCCGCGGCTCTGCATTGATTACAAAAATGCACTCGCGGGCGATATATAAGCATTATGATTGCCACATTTTGTAGTTTATGTGACTTCGTTGAGGCTTCGTGTTTGGGAGGGATTTGAAAAAAAAAAGTTCAACAGAGAGAAAGATGCCTGAGGCAAGGAATAATTCAAAACTCATGCTCTCATTCCCTTAACAATTGTTTGGCGCATATTTTCCGCTCACTGTCGAATAACAGTTGTGTTTGTTTTATTCCAATTCCAGTCATTCATTGGGAATCACTTGCAAATTGATGCTTTTTGCTGTGAATTGGCAATTTGTAGAAGATACCATCGGGCTTTAGACATGGGAAATGAAATCCCAGAGTTGATTGAAGTTTCGAATTGTGTGAGAGGATTTAATTAAAAAGCCATCTTGTCATCGGACACAAATCCAGAGAGAAGGTGAAAAAGAATGTTCAGAAATTTTTATATATCAAATAACTATTAATGAGACGCCAAATTTACTGAATTGCCAACATGAGGAGAATCCACATAAAGATGCAGGCAAATGTTGATTGAGGCTGAACTCCAGCTAATGAATAATCATTAATTTGCTACCAATTTGAGGCAGTGGATCCACAAAAACCACTTGACTCTCCGTCCGTTCTCATCTCATTGGCATTCACAGTGTGCATCACACATTTACATATTTCTCAGCCCAAAAAATGTATTAATAAGAGTGCAATTAAATTTATGCGATGAGATGTTGATAAGAATCCCACGAAATGCGGACCGTCTCTCGATTTGTATGCGAGATCCGGAGCGTCTTTGGCAAAAATCATGCACACACTGATTAAGTGTGTCTGTTTGTCTTTTATCTCGTGATTTATCTTCGACCCGCCTTGGTGAGGGGAATGGGTGATAAACCGATTAAAAATGTAATTCCCTCGGCGTGCGTTTATCATCATCATCGGGAAGTAATAAATGAGCCCGTCTGCGACAAAATCCGTCGTCACTGCGAGATTATCGTGATTTTTCGCGCCACAATTTTGGGGTTCTCCTCAAGTGTGCGCGGCCTTTTTTTCGGGTGCAAAGTGCACAACGATGGCAATCGCGTGTCTGAGCGGCAATTAATCGTCCGAATTGAGGGAAATAGTGAGCGATAAATTCTTGTTTACATTCCCATCAGCACCACTTAAGAGCACATCATTTAATGGGTGACAATTTCGTCACGAACACATCAGCGCACACAAGAAAGGCATTATTCGCCCTCGAAGAAGTTCTCTCTTTAGTGTTCGTGTGGAGAAACGATGCATCGTGCATTATAGGGCAATTTTGCTCGTTTGAATTTAATTTCATGAAAATTTTCCACATGGAAAACTTTCCACACCCATTTTCCCTCTGCATTTTATCCGATTTTCTACGATCCGATTAGCGCACGCTGCCAAGGAATTACCATTTCAGCTCCTCTTGCCAGCAAGTCTTCCTGCCGAAATTAGACAATTTTCCGCGGAAAATACTCACGACAAATTGCGCCCCATTGAGAAAATTACACTCACGCCGACACTGACTGAATGGTATATTTATTTCAGGGGCTGAAAAGTCACCATTTATACTAAAGTGTGCAGCGCAATATCTTCCTTAAATACTCTTACCATAATTGGACTGATGCACATGTAAGTCTATTATCGCGAATTTGCATTCAATTATGTGCATAAAACATAAATTGCGCCAATAATAAACCTCTTGGTATTCCCTTCTGACTCCCGCTGACTCTCCTTCATCGCCTGGGAAATGCTTCAGAAGAGTGTTTCCTCTGGGAAATCTTATGTGTGGCACTCAATCAATTGTTGTGCCAGCAACCGCTTCGATGGTGCTATTTTCGACAAAAACACCATCCAATGCTCGAAGAAAGGCATATAATTGTCACCGAGGAATTCCCTCAGTTCGTGAGAAAATTGTGTCGGAGAAAATTGACTTCATTTGAGCGTCTATTTTTACATTTAACCACCAAAACACTGTTTGTTTACATTGTATACGGAGAAAATATGTTTTTTGGCACAAACACGGCGATGTGGAAAAGGTGAAAAATCGCATTTATTCCAAACCGCGTGAGATCTCAGAATCAAGGCATAAACACAACACTTCTTGACCGTCTGACTTTCACAGACGCACAAAGGCTAATTGAATTTTTCTGCGCAAATTTCCTCTTTTGTGATGAAAACAGAACCATTTATAAGAGCGTCTATTTTGGCGAATTTCGCCACTTCATGCAATGCTTCAAATATTGCCTCCAATTAGTGGTTTGTCATTGAATTAGTCAACTTTGATGGAATTATACCTTAGAAGAGCGCAAAGGAAATAAAATTAATTTCAACTCGAATTGGCGTGACAAATCAATTTCAATCGCGCTGCGGAAAAGTTTCGCCGGCAGAAAGAAGCCAGAGGAAAAGTCATAAGATGGGGGAATTGCCTTCGCAACGGGGAATCGCTCTGCATGAGGTCAAAGGACACGCTTTGGTGCTCAAAGTGGGACTTTTAATTGGATGCCCAGAAAAGAGCATTGATTCGCTTTCCGCGGAGGTGAAAATACTGTGGCAAGTGCGTGAAATAATCTTTGGGTGTCTCTTGATTGAGATTTATTGGATTTCGCGCTTTCTGTCACGATCATTTTGAGTTAAATTTACAGGGTGGCTGTCAAAGGGAGGCCAAGTAGCAATTTTAGGGGATGTTTTATTGGATTATAATTGCACAGATTTTGTTCGAAATACATTTCATTTACTAAGAAATGGCGTGAAAGTTAACAATCCGTTGAATTCGGTTTGTGGTCTATATTTGACATTAACATTTTCTATGAAAGCCTCCGAATTTGTTAGTAATTCACCCCTAGACACTTGAAATTGTGTAGTTCGCAATGGTATTTGCAACGTAAATGGATTAAGAGTGTGACGAGCGCCACACATGAGATTGGAATCTGTGCAGTATTTTTTTTCCGCCAGCCGCGGAGAAAAGCTTCGATTGATTGACAGCGTGGATGAGAGCTTTGGAAAGCTTCCAACCGTAATTTGCACAATCAATTATTAGGGTTATAGAGGAAATGAAGGAATAAATCACTGTCAATCGCACGCCTCTCGCGCAAGGCTTCTGCATGAAGTCCAAAAGGAGAGTGAGGGAATGAGAGTGAATGTTTAGAGAATTGATTTCGATGACGAGTGACTTTTTGTGTCCTCCAATCCATCGAGTAACTCTACAACATTAATTTGACACCGAAAAATACTTTAGAAAATGGTGCGTTGTCACTTTTTTCTCATATCGCTTCGCCTTGGTCAGCTTATTTGATGGCATTTGGAGCCCCGAAATGCGACTCAATCCGAAGCAATCAAAGCTATACAATTCTCCGGTTTCTTTCCCCGTCAAGCGACACTCCGATTTATTGCCAATTAACATTCAATGGATTTCGACTCCTGGCCAAGAGTCGCATGCTCACGTAATCGTCTCAAGATTCTCGGGGGAGATTCAGAGTGCGGGAAAGAGCCACTAATTGAGTCATTTTCCCCACTTTTTGCGCAATAAACATCATTTCCACAATTCTTGTGGCAAAGTCCTTCCATCAAATTCAAATGTTTCCTCTGTTTTCTCACCAAATATAAACACTTAAATTGTAACAAAGTGTATTTGGCATACGTGACAAGTGGCACGATCACTTTTCCCCAAAAAATTCGTGCGCTGAAAAGCGTGTGTTTTCCCGAGAAAACGCCTAGCGATTCGATGAAAGAGAACTTTTTCAATGACTCACAAGTCAGATGGCCAATTTTATCCCATCTTTTCTCTCCCATTCTGGGAAATTGGAAATGGATCGAAAGAATAAACATTGCAGTGCGTCTCTGGGCTGATTCACGATCACTTCATCGTTCTGATTCATCCCCGAACACACGCCGTCTTGTATGATTTTCATGAATTTGTTGGCACTTCCGTAGCTCAGAGGGCTTTTCTCCAATTGCAATACATATGCGCGCTTAATTAAAAACTTTTGTCAAAGAGATTGCATCAAGTGCAATTCACTCAGATTTCCTGAACTCATTTGCCTTCTCATATTGATTCTGTATATGGAATTTTCACTGCACAGAAGAAGGGAAGATTAATTTGCTTGTGCCAAATGAAACCACCAGTCAAACTGATGAATTTATGGAATCAAAGAAAGTTTCAACTGCGTACGAAAGCACATTCATTTGAAATTAAGCATTTTCTGCACTGTGGTGTCATTGAATGTGTGTTTCTTGGATGATGCACAAACCTCAAACCTCTGCCCGTTCCCAATTTCTGCAAATGCCAGGCCTTCTCTCTCTCTTTCACTCCAGCAAAGTGTATGATTTATTGATTCCAATAAAATGCTCGGGTCGACACTCCACCAAACTCTGTCATTCAGCTGTATTTGCCCAGTGAGGTCAGGCAAGAAGAGGGGCCGTCGCTTCGTCACTGGGGATTGCTTTCACACAGACCTCTGTGACCCACGGGGTGGCGATTTGAATGGAAATCCCCTCCTCACCTGCCCATCATCTCTCAGCCGAGAATTTACAGTGCCGGAGAGCAAATAAATCATGTGCTTCGGCTGCATTTTCGACAGATTGTATGCAAATGCCTTCTCTGTGGTCAATTGCATTAAACAAGACGAATTTTAATCAAACATTGCCACTTGATATCGGACAACTCTCGAGTGGAGTCACTCTGACTGTAACTGTAGAGAAATGCGGGGTATTTTGAAGCGTGTCTCAGATCCTTAAATGCTTTTTATTCAATGCCGAGATAATACTAAACTTTGCAGGTGCTTCGCTTTTTTATCTGTCTGTAGAAAAGGTGTGAATTATTTCATATTCACTGAATAAAATCAACCCTTTGTTCGATGATAACATTAGCATAATGCTTGAAGAATGCGTCTGGATGGAGAATTTGCCCAAGACGCACGGTGAAATTGCAATACATTTTCACGCGGGGTTAAAGTCACTTTAATGTGAGTCAAGCATCAGCGATGAGAACTTTTCCCAGAGACGGCAAACTGTTGGGGAAAGAATTAGATTTGCAAACTTCAAAGTCTGCGCTGGTAAACTTTCACTGGCAACTCTGCGAGAGTTTTAAAATAATCACTTTTGCCCAGAAGTTCATCCCGCCCTAGGTTCATCCTCACCACCCACACACGTGTCCATTCCGCATCACGCTCACGTCTCTCCACACACACACGGGCACGTGATTAATATGCTCAGATTCCACATGGGCACAATGGTGAGCATTATTTATGCAAAAGAGTCGCAACTCATCGATACACAAGTGCGTCTAAATTGCCTGAAAATTAGCATAATATGCCCATTTCTCCACATATGAGCACCGCGCGGCGCGGAACATTTTTCAGCCTCTTGATTAATTTAGCACAACTTTTTATTGGCACATAAATCATTCGGCGATTGATGGGAAAGTTGAACTCGCATGAGTTGCTGTTTCCCTTGGAGGTGGTGGTGTTTTTTTGTGTGCTGTTATCAGCTTTTGTATCAAAATAGAGTGTGAAAGACTTAATATTTTGCCGCATCTTCAGCCTGTTGACATGAGCAAATTGGTTATGTGGCATGTGAGAGAGTGTCAAAGAAGATGTTGTGTGCTTATGAGCGCAAAAGCTCAACTCATGGGAGAGTGGTTGCACAAATATAGACACTTTCCTTCAAAGCACACAATTTGTACATGGCCAGAGACGGAAAGACATGCAGTTGCCACTCGAGGGCACTCCTGAGAGCCAATCAATCGCAAAGAATACAGCAAACACTCGACAAGTGCCGACAATGGCCTTTCTCATGCACCCGCATCGGAGTTGTGCAAGAAACTCTTTCCGATTTCTCCCACATTCATCGCATCTTAACACACCGGTCACGTTTTCCAGCCCTCTCCCATGGACATTCCCGCGCAAAAGTGCTGACCGAGTCGCCGAATCGGTCAGCAGAGAAATAGGGCAGAGATGGGCGCTTTTGGAGGCTGTGTGAGTTGAGAAAAAAATAATCCATTCTCGATTGCATTGGAAATGAACTAATTGCCATATACAGAGGGGCAGAAGATACGTAATGTAGTGGATCAACCTTCAATTGGGAAAACACACAAACTCTTCAAAGTCAAAGTCAATTAAGAGCTGTGTTGGCAGATTCCAATCGTTCACGGATGAAACAATGAAGGCATTTTCTGTCTTGATACTCAATAAATGGCATTAATACCATACAAAACACACCCACACAATTGTTTTTCTTCGCCTTTTTTTATCACTCGCACATGCTTCTCAGCAGCGCGCGTCTGCGGTGACCTCACGTGAATGCCGAGGAACAAATGGAGTCTGTCATTTGGCGTAAATTAAATAATTTGTCACGGTTCTGCATTCACGGATCGCGCCTCATTTTCTCACCACCACCACAGAAATACAACCAATTCCTTTCTCCCCTTTTCTGCACTTTTCTCAGCTCTCATGTCACTAGGCGCGATATTTGCTGCATGGCAAACAGATGAGATAACTTTTTGATACGTCAGCAAGTTTATTGAATCACACGACGCGTCATCAAGGCAAATATGTGTGAATATATAGTTTTGCAGTGGAAGATACAGAGGCTGTTTCGCAGTTTCTGCAAGTTGCTGATTATTTGCAATGGCAGATATTTGTATTTCACAGCAAAATGAGTAGATTTTACTATTGCGAGGTGTTTGTTTCCCATCCAATACTTCATTGGCAACTCATATGATCATGTGGAACTTTATATTGATTGGCCAGAAATGGTGACAAAAAAGAGCACAATAAAATTGCTCAATGTAATTGAATAAATGCTCCACTTGATTACAATAGAGGCTGAAGTACGGCGTTCGCTCATCAATTGGGTTCATAGAATGCCCTTAATTCAATAATATGTGACAATTGTTGAGTGATTATTGACAGTAAATTAATTGATATTGGAAAAATCCTCCATTTGATTGTCAATCTCGTGCAAAATGGCCCAGGATTTTGATACATGCAGAAAGTGTAGATAGGAAATCAGACACTGAAAGTCGCAACAAATCACATGTAATCTTCATCTTGACAAGAAAATCCACCCAGAAAGTGACAAGAAGTGACTATAATCCTCAAGTCTCACTCAATTTGCGGTTGCATTCTGTAGAATTTGCATATGCGAGCTAATCGAATTACACTCTCTTGGCTAGATTCCATATAAGGAAAGTGCAGAAAATGCGATTTATTTGCAAATATTTGACTCTCTGGACAAACCAACAAACGATGACCAAAAAAGGAAGTTTAAACTTAAATTCCTCCCATAAAATTGCACAACAACATTTCCCCTCGCCTTTCGGGAAAAATAATGTAACGATTTTTAGCCCAGCACAAAGTTGTACTGCCCATTAAACATATGAGGCAAAAAATAATACCGACCATTAAGTGGCAAAATTGCCAAATAATCTGAGTAATTAATCTTAATGCTCACGTGGATTCTCCTAAAGAGGCTCTTAAAACTTTTTTTTCCGCCTCCATCCAGTGACTTTTCCAGCGCATCATCTCGAATAAAAATCTGCTTCTTTTTAGCATAAACTTTTATGTCATGGCCGAATGGCAAGAAAGTCTCTTCAGTGTGACACAGAACAATGAATAATTTAGAGGCAGGTGGAGGACTTTTTTCCACGCTCTCCTGAGACAGTGGCGATAAATTAGAATGTTTTCCTTCCTGTTTTTATTAAGGCGGAGAAGAATCAAGCCGAAAAAGGTACTTTTCCCGGTGTTTCTCTGGGCCTCAATGTAATAACAGTCAGGGCTGAATATCATTATAAATTCGTAATTAAATCACTGAGGAAAAACTTTTCCTTAGGATTTATATACAATGTAGCATAATTACTCGATATTATAAGTTGCGATGTTCTCCTTGCAAATCCTTTGCTTTTGGCGAAGTCAATAACCTCATTTTAATACGTCAATATACGTTATTTCAAACAATCCTCGCACGTAAAACCAACCACTTAAGAATCACTTAAGACAACTCACACTTGATCTAAAAATATCCATAGAGAAAATTGTCCTAATTTCACTGCCTCACATGAAGCCCACCATTCCCGTCATACCTTCGCTGTTTCCTCGCCGGGAAGCTTCTCAATTGACGATTGAGTCAGAGAAATTGCAGAGGAATGTTAATTGTGATGATTCACTTGGCACTAATCCCAATGTTTCGGGCCCCATTTATCTCACATCATCCGCCCAATTACATAAAGGACGCTGCCAGGGATCACCTGGTAGCGCAATCCAGGACATTGACACATGACGCTTGCCCGCAAATCGTCATCGAATCGCATGAATTGATGGTCTCAATTAGGAATCCGAAGCGCCGCGGGATTAAATGGCTCTGCAGACCGCGAGATCCGGACATATGGTCCACCAATTAGTGCCTCAGTTTACGTTCTGGGCTAATTCCAAACATTAACATCTGTGAGGGATGATTGTGTGGAGTTGGGAAAGGCGTAGATGAAGGATGAGGAACTGCGAGAGAGCATCTGTCCAAGGGAGGAGATGTGATATACAGTTCAAAAGCTCACTTTGAGCAAACATTTTCCACAACTCTGGGGCGGCAAATGAGTGGAATGTGAGGGGGGAAGTGAATGAAATGGAATATCAGAAGCGCCACGCACTCGTCAATTTCCTCTCGCCTCGACGGATGGCATTCCTTTGATGCTGCGTGACGAGTGTAAGTCTGGCGCTCGCCAAAGAGACATCATATCGCAATTAAAAGCATCCAAATTGCTCCGGCACTGATTGATATTGACTCTCGACACGAGCTGCCGAATGAATTATTTATGATGTTGGACACTTCTTCCGCGTCCGCTGCCTTTCCTTTGCATGCACAACACGAAAAATCTGCATAGGCGGCAGATGGAGTCTTTATTTTTGGCCACCTTTTGGGCAGACTCTGGCTATTTCCGTGCATGGCCGCGTGCCAGTGTGCCCAAAATAGCCCACCCAAGAGCCGCCCGTACGCCATGTGTTCATGCAAACGACCATGGATTTGCACTCTGTTGTCATCGCATGAATATTTTAATCACGTACCGCGTGTCACTTGATTAAAAGATCATCCGGCCAAGATTGAGCGCGAAATTACTAATGATACACCCTAAACTTCGCCTGCACAGACACCTGGGCGGCCGCTCGTGACCCCAAAAATTACATCCACATTTCACGATTGGCCACACAGCAAATGGAGCACAAGCTGTGGCAATTTTTAATAGGATCAGCGTCCATTGAGTGATATTAATTATGCCGCAGTACTTTAATATTTCCATTGGTAATACACCAAACTAGACAATTTTCCGGTGACTTCACTAATTGGACGTTTCATCGAATTTTGTTGTAGTTTATATAGCAATTTTGACGGTTTATTGCTGGGGTATTTTATTTACAAATGAATTCGTGGTTTTCATATCTCACAGTGCTTTATGTTGTCATGTTTGTGTATCAAAAATGTTATTCATTGTTCCGCCAAAAAATGAGTGGAATGGGGGAAAAAAGCGAGCAAACTTTCGAATATTCCCCAGAAAAATACCTCGCGCACTCTCACATGTCATAAAACCCTCGCGGACGAAAATTGTTAATCACATTATCGTAAAACCGCGCGAAAAAGCCCTCCGCGGACCATATCTCTGGACCATTTGCAGAATATCACACAAACATAAGCACTGCTGCCACGTATAAAAGTGTCCAGCAGAAGGTATGAATTCGGGCCTTTTTCTCCCTGACTGAGTAATTTCATCACGCGTGCCGAAATAAATCCTTTTGATGCGTGCAATAATAAATTATGTGGACGAGGAGGGCAGGAAAATAAATTGAAATTCCCACCAAGTTCACGTCGCAATTCACAGTGGACCATTGAGGAATGCGATGGAGAAAATTAAACAATACCACGAAGGAGTAATCATTGAGTGTAGGAGAGAAAAATGCCCCCGAGTTGCCCATAAAAAATCCATCCACTTTCCGTTTCAAATGCAATTCATGTGTGTGGAATGATTGAGGGAGTCGACAAAATACCTTGGAATTGCGATGTGTGATGCGATGGAGAGATTATTCCGGGAAGAATGTGTGTTTTTGAGGCCGCGGTCTTACCTGGAAAGAAGAGAAAATAGAGGTTAGCTTAGTAGTAGATTTGCATTGAAACATTTTAGTAGAATAACACTTTAATTTCCTAAAATAATTATGATTTCCATTTATCAACATCGAGTGATCTGCTTGATGAGAAGTAATTTTCCGATTTCATAACTTTGACTTTGCATATCAATCACAATGAAGTAGTTAAGCGGATGGGCACGTTATGTTCACATTCCTTGCTCTTGTCCAGTCCATTAGAGAATCAAGAAGGCATCAAATTCAACTTTATGACTCCACGAAATTCTGCAAATCGCTAAATGAGTTGAAACTTCTTCAATTTCCTCCACACTTTGGCTTAAGTGCATACAGGCGTGGAAATAAAATTTTAGTGATTTATGCGTCTATAAAAGTCAACCCGTATTGCTTCATCCCACAGCATTTTGGGTCTCTCGAAGGACCACCGCAATCCAGCACACCTGGCAGCCATTCAGACGATTTTCCCAATAAATAGAATATTACGAACAGTGGCAGAAATCTAGCCAATCGACTCACTTGCGCGCTCTTCAATGAATCGGAGGTCTGGACAGTGTCATCGAAGAGTTATTAATACTGGCGCCGTCGATTGATTCTGGAATTCCATTCAGATGCCGAGCGAAATTGTGGCACTAAAATTAGACTAAGCCTTTCCTCGTATCATGTTATCGCGCTCGGTGTTTTTCGAGCCCGAGAAAAGCAGCGTGATCGCATTGGAATGCTCTTAAGCAAACAATCAATGAAGGTTGCCTCGCTCGAGATGCTTTTCCACTCGGAAGAAAGCCGCACACACATACACAATATCAAGGCTGAATGTCTGTAAATATTCGCGGAAAAAAGGTGCAAATATGCAGACATTCCGTTGCTACTTTGTCACATTCAAATTCGTGAATTATATATTTTATTTCGCAATTTTCCTGGTCAAGATTGCATGTCATATGGAATTGCCTCCAATTGACCCAAACAACGCATCGCGGTTTTCATTGAATGCACAACCGCGATGCGTTTCGCGCGCGAACCAGGAAAGCGATCGTCAAAGACGCGCTTCAAATTAAATCTGTTAATTGATTTAAATTTAAATTAATGGACACATGCTTGTCGGCATTTTATTGTCTCTGCCGCGATGGGTGTTTTGCCAAGCTGTGGGTTGGCATTTTTTGCTGTGCCGGAAAAGAATTCACACAGCCGGATATTTGGCAAGGAAAAACAGAACGACAAAGAACATCCAATTGCGCACTTTTCAGCCGGCAAAATGAAAAGGAGTGCAAAAGAGATTTTTATTTGGACTTTGTGATTAATTGATGAGGAATTCAATAGGAGAAATTCATCAATGATCTCATTCCATGTGAATTTGCGGATGTTTTTCAAATACTATTTCCCAGATTTCTCCCGCCAAAGTGTGAGCATTTTCAATCGTTCTCCATACTTTGTAAATTCAGTATTTCGCAAGAACATTGAGTGAGTTTGAAGAAAAAAATTCTCCTTTTCAATGATCCTGAAATAACAATGAGAATTTTGCTGCACAAATCTTGCTTTACAGTGGCAAATTTTGCAGAAGTTTTCCACAGTTGAGAAAAAAAGTCTCTCAATGACCTGAAGGCGGCGGGCATTTTGGCTGGAATTCTTGTAAGTTTTTCCCCCGAAGAAATTTCCACACAAAGGCTCTGTATGGCGGGAAATTAATGAAAAGGCGGGTACGTGCGACCTCCACAACGCATAATAATTGCCTCATTAGAGCGTGTGAAAAGGCAGAGGAGCATCTCAGTGATCATCCTCATCCTTTTGCAGAGGAATTTAATTAGTTCTCTCCGGGCTTTGTCACTGACAAAGAGTTTATTCACCCCTTTTTCCTCATACCCTCAAGTGGGAATTTCCGTGGAAAATTGCGGCCAAAGTGGAGGAAATCGAGAGGAATAATTTATAGCCTAATCGAGAGATTTACACTTAGTTATTGTGAGCTGATTTTGCCACTCGGAAAGGTCATCGGACGACGGAAATTTGCCATTGTTGGATATGGAAGTAATTAGTGAAAATAAGAAAAATTGGTGAATGAGGAAAAAGCCGAAATAATTCGTCGTCTCGATGGGAATGAGTGGAAAATTATCTGAGCATTAAGTGCACTGTTAGAAATGGGGAGACGAAATCAAGCTCATCTTAAAGTATTATGTTATGAATTTATCTAATTAATTTTCACTTGTTTTTCATCATATCGTCTTGAAGGACAAAGAATCGCCCTGAGGAAGAAGATCATTTTGTTGTGACTTTTCTTACGCATAACAACTTGTAAGGATTTTTTTCCAGGAATTCAGATGAATTTTAACCCTCAAATTCTGTTCTTTTCCACCCCATTTGCCAACTGTGTGTTGTCCGCACACAAGCAAAGTCTCTGCTTCTGCCTTTCTATCGTGTTCGCGAGCATTTTGCTGACTCTTATATAATGTGAAACGCTACAATGGCGAGCCACACACGGAGCTTCAGCAGAATTTGCACATCACCGGATTTGTTTACTCGCGACAATAGTGAGAGTTTGACTAATACCACTTTCGCTGGAAATTTCAAGTGCCTAATCTCAGAAATGCGACACAAATTGCGCCAGAGCGTTATTTTTTTCATCATCACTTGGCCCCAAAAAACAGCCCATTATCAGTTCTGGTGAATGTTGTGTTTTTAGGCCTGAAGCTCCGCATGATATTTGCCCCCATAAACAATCGCCCACGAGGGGAACAATACAAGTTTCGAGGGAGAGATAAGAGGCCAAAAGTTTCTCTGTTGTAATCATATTTGGCAATCACTAATTAGTATTTTTTTTTATCTCGAGACATATAAATTCGTGGGGATATTCATTACAACCGTGCAGAGAAAATCAGTATGAAGTTAATTAATTACACATCTCCTGGACGTGATGAAATATAACTTGGGAGAAGTTTACTTGTCAACAAAGCTCGCGTCTGATAAGCGGCGATCATTTGCTTAATTGAAAATAGCAAAAACAATAAATCATGCCAAAATGAATGGCAAATTCTTCGCTCGCGGCAAAGTCGTTGTCAATTTTCAAAAAAAAAGCTTCAAAAGCGCTTAGCATCTGGGCTTAATGGACAGCTTTAATTGATTTTCTCCCTCGTTTGGTGACTGATAATGTCAGTTGGGACAAATAACACCGCTGCAAAAAGTGCACAATATCCAAAATCAGGAAAATTGTCACATTTGACGAGTATGTCTGGTGGATGGGAAAATGGATGGAAGGCAGCAGAATCCGGTCATGGCAAAAGGAGGACAATCGATCATGGCAGAGAGTGTCTGTTTCATCTCAAAGCCAGCGAGAGACACTTGAGAAAGCCATTAATTTGACTCACTCTCTATTAATTACAGAGCAATGCTCTTTAATGTGCACTTGCACTGTTCCTTCTGCCACCAGAAATCATCTGGATAACTACCAAAATGATGCTCGCCACAGTCTCACAATTCTTTCTCAGAATTGGCAACTTGCGTGAACTTGACTGTCGATATCGCAGGAAGTCCACATTACGCTATAAGAGTGATACGCTTGCAGACATCTCACACTGTGTTTGCATCATTGTATTCACAAGTTGTGTTCATGGTCAAGAGATTTCCGCCAAGAAAGAAAGAAAGCTAAACGCCCACGAATAGTGACTACATAGTTTCGTGAGAAAAGCAAGATGTATCGCCGAAACGGTTGTTTTTCATGTCGATTGTCGTGTCTTTGGGGCCCGTGCTTAGGCCATTTTTCTCTCGCACATTGATAAATTTATAGCCTTTATCAGGCGACACGATGTTGAGGTGGAAAAAACTGTGCACAGCCGAAGTATCTCCAGGTGAGGCGGGAGATAAAGAGGGTGGAAAAGGTACAGCTGTTGGGGAAAACGTCGCCAAGAGTCAACTTGTGTAGCAACGAGAGCCACAATAATAACAATAAATGCCGTGTAATATATGATTCCCCGGGGCAATATTGAGATCTCGTCTGAGCACGCAAAAAATGCCTCAATTCTTCTCCATGGTCTCTTTTCATGGCCTCCGAGCGGCTGATCGAATGGAATCGGTTGTAAAACTGAGCGACGCTCCATCGTCATAGATTAAGATCAAATGTGAGCATCTCGAAGGTTGATGGTCCACCTTTCCACAGATGCGCTCTCTCTCTCTCTCTCTTTGTCCGATACTCATCTCCGAATGCCCACTGCGGTTTTAGCGGCATTCACGAACATAGAATTCTCTTAAGAGAACAGAATTGAGCGCACGAGACATCATAATTACATGGAAACTCCAATGCTTTCTGGCAGTAATCTAAATGTCTTTGACGTCAGCAGATTCATCTTTGATATCTGCTCAAGAAATTATGGACTTGAATTAAAGAGTACAAACTCGACATTAATTTTGTAGTATGAAATGGAAATTTTACTCAAAAACACTGTGCTGTATAATCTTATAAAGCTCTTATTAAGAAAATACTTAACTTCTTTAAGACTTCTTGTATTACCAGCGAACTCTTATAGCATTTCGAACAAACTTTAGAGACGCAGTCAGAAAGTTCTGAGCCAATTTTGAAATGTGGAGAATTCTCAAAAGACCTAATTTATGTGTATATTATTAAAATTTTAACAGACTCTAAACAAATTTCTCTGGGAAATTATATGTTTAACAAATCCACACTTGGCCAAGAATCATTCCCGTGACGAGTGTTGGCATTTCTCCGGTCACATAAAATTCTCCATAAATTCCACACTTATTGCCGTTTAATTGAATGATTAATTTTAGGCACAAGACTTGAGTACAGAAGCACGTTGGGCACTTTAATGATCAACAATAAAGCTTGCGCGCGGTGAAATGGTGGAATTTTTCAGGGTTGCACTGTGGACAATTCCTTCATTTTTCCCAACACATTTTGGGTGAAATCGTGAAAATATGCTCTCGGAAAACACACCACTAAAAATAATACCAACCCAGAGTCGTTAAAAAATGTCTGATGCGTTGAAAATTGTGTGGCGAAGAATTTTCCGTGTGGAGCCGTTAAAATGGCAAAAACATGGCGTTTTAATTCCAATTCAGTCGCGTCAATTTTCGGCTCCACGCCAGACTTTTACGACTCACGTCATTAATTCACTCCGGCCACAGGGATTTGCATAAAGTTCCCACGCTGAGGCACTCTGGATGCAATTCTGGTGGATTCTGGGCGACTCTGGCGTGCAATAAAGACGACTTTTATGGGTAGCAGCACAAGAAATTGTCCACTTTTTTCGGTCAAGTCACGGCATCGATGATTATTTACGCGCTTTGTGGTGGCAATTGACAACACCCACAGCCATCGAGGGACACAAAGCGAGGGACCATTAAAATCCAATCTGGGGAAAGCGAGAACCTTCAATTTCTCTTTTACTGCCATTCATCTTCATTGTTTCCCAACTAAATGGTCCATCAATTGATTCCTCACCCTCGCCGAGACCCAAGAGACAATCAACCCGAGGCTCTTCTCACCGCAGAGAAAATGTATAATGCTCTCCCAAAACACTTGTAACCTTCCGCCATATCGTGAAAATTGAAATGTGCACGAGTGAGAAACTCAACCATCTGGCTTTCAATTCTTTTAATATCTCCATCCCATGTGAAATATGGCGAAAACTGTACATGCCAAAATCATCATGTTGGAGATGCCTAAAGCCACTCGAAGGCGAAATACTGTGAATATTCAACACCCAAAAGGTCTCCCCACTCGAAACCCTTTCAAGAGGCTCTGCACGGGAAATCAAGAGCCGGAGATTCAGGAAGAGTTATCACAAGCCTCCGAACAATCACGTGTTTGTATCGCCCAGAATTTGTGGCAGATGGAAAATTTCTGTAGTTTATTTGTAAGTGTCATAATCGTATTACGAAATTGATGTAATCACGAGATATAAGTTTTGTGTGAAGGCAAAGGAAGACTGTGTGTGAAATAAGATAAGCAGAACTATGAAAAAATCAGTGCTGCAGAGTTTGGTCAGTATTAAAGTGAAAAAATACCCAAATTTTTAGTGAGAAAGTAGTAAATTTTGATCAAAAATATGTCGAAAATAAAAGAACAGCCAAAAAATTGATTAAAGTTCAAGGATTCGAATAAATCATTAATTTAACCATGATTTCAGGACTTTGTTATTATTAGCATCGCCAAAAGTATCAAATCTTCTAACTTTCTTTTCTCAATGACGATTGAATATCTGCATTGCAAATTCACAGATTTGCTATTCCGCAACTCATCATCATCGCCCCCTTGAGGCTCTGTGACGCAATTAGACTTGCCCTTCAATTCCTCAATAGCACCTCTTGGTTTAACGCTTAAATTAACCTCCCGCGAGAGAGTAAATAAATCAGTGGCCTGTCGAAAAGTAGCTCTTTTCCCCAATTCATCGCGCAGCGTCATCGAGGCGTTGGGACTCTGGGTGTCTCTGCGGCGCGGGGCGTCTCTCATCGACGTCACCGTGAGTTTGTTGAGCTCGAAATATCATTTTTGATTATTCAAACATATGGGATGTTGAGCAGATGTTACTTCAGAGGAATTTTCGTGTGAAAATACACATTTGCGCTGGGCGTGCGTGTGTTGGTTGAAGAGCTTTGCTGGTGGTCGACAAGAAGTCTCCTCATCGTCACCTGAAATTGTGCACTCATGCCGAGGAGTTCTCCTCAAGTTTTGCATTGAGCCAGATTTATGCGATAGCCTTTTCCACTTTCTCTCGCGTCTCTTTTTTGCATGGCACACAATGTGCACACATTTGAATCAATTAATTCGGCGATATTCCGTCTATCGCAATTTTATTAATAACATATTCCACCAAGCAAAAGTCACATGAATATCAATTTTGGTGGCGCTTTTTTTCCCACTCTCTTTCTGAGCGCGTTTAGTGCCTCATCTGTGTTCGTCTGCAAAGCCACAGGGCGGCGAGAGGGCAGGAGACTTTTCATATTGCTCTCGCGAGGCCACAGCGCGAAGGGAGATAAAAAGGCAATAAAATTGGGTGTCTGACGAGATTAATTATTATGAAATTGAGCTGTGCGCATAAAAAAAGGAGAGCGAAAATTCCGAACAGGGTGTCTTTCTCTGAGTGTTTTCACGCAAAAATAAACAGCCCGCAAAAGCATCGGATCTGGCCAAGTCACTCATCGCGAAGGCACTCTTTTGCGCAATTTAAACACCGCACACGCCAATCAATCGCTGTTTATCGCTTCAATATCAATTAAAATCGAGTTGGGAGATAATTCTCACTCTGGCCTCTCTTATCTCTAGTGCCAGTGAACTTGGGAAAATGCGCTCAAAATCTCCACACACAAGTGGATCAATTGTTCCTCCAGGCCAGAGACGCGAGAGGTCATCTGACAATCCGCCAGATAGACCATCTTAATTCATTCTCCATGTAAATTCAATTTAACTGATGCCATCGTGAGATGGTCTTCTAATTTAATTAGAGGGTATCGCGATGGATATCGCATCGAGGCGAAGATTTCGGACAATGTCAGACGCTTCGCATTCAAATGTCAGTTGTGTGATTGCCTAATGAATACTTATGTGCTATCTGGAGAAGCATTCACTGATTATGTTCTCACATTTTTCGCGTGATTCCGAGGCAATGTGTTGAATTTACAGAGATATGGAAAAGGAAAACTACCAGTTTTGAGGTGAATATTGTCTTGGAACTCAAAATCTTCCCTGACATCGTCGCTGTGACCGGAAGAAAGCTACTTGAGTTTGACTTACTGGCTCTGATGACAATCACAAGTCACTATCGCGAAGACACTCTTCCAGAAAGCCAAACACACTCCACAATTTCTCAGGCCGACAGTAAGACACGCAGATAGCAAAACACGGAACCGAAGGTGAATCAATGTCTACAATCAATTTAGCTTCAGTCCAGGAATGTCATCTAATGAGAAATAAATCTAAAATCAATAGAGTCCATTTAAGAGCCAATTGCCATCAATATGTCAAGCATTATGGAGTGAAAATTGCCTAGAACGGTGCAATTAGCGAGTTGAAAAAGCCTTCCATTAATTTATGCCCTCATTTGAATATTTTATTAATTGAATTCCAATCTATTTGTTGTAAATCGATTGAGTGCAGGCTAATTGAACAGCGCGCGATGTTTGCCAGAAAAATCACGGCTTCACCGCGATTGACGTCTTTGTGGCCCAGGAAATCTCTTCGCCACTCCGCGCGATCTTCTGGGCTTATAAGTTAAAAAGTTGTCATGGGGCCTTTTTTGCGCAGTGTATTTACCGACAGAGTGTGAAAAAATACAAATATTTTTTCTCCAACAGTCCCAACTATCAGTACACAAGTCCAAAATAAATAGCAATTTTGTGGGACGCGCGCTCATGTTAGAGACCAACACAGACACTGCTATGGTGTCGTATTTGAGCGATATAGGAGATAATAAACTCGTAATTTTTGTACAATATTTGCCAGACTATCGTGTGTAGTGGTTAATTTGCAATCTCCGTGTAATTTGAGATCTCCAGCATTCTCTCGCGGCGTGTCTCAGCTTTTTTTTCTGCAAACGATCGTGCCTCGTGGAAACGCCGCAATGAATTGTGTGTGGAAAGTCCGATCGCCTTTTCAATTTATGGTTGTTCTTCTGTGATTTCTTTCTTTTGCACTGTGTGCGTGTGTGTGTCTGAATTTTCCAGATCTTGAGTGATGCTTTTCCAGGTGAACAAACACCGGAGATTCAATGTCACATTGCGCGATGTAAGAGTTCTGCAAAGTTCTGCACTATAGAGAAAATATCGCGCATCTTCCACATATTCTCCATGGATATTATAACATTCTTCAGCGTTTCGCCGCAGGCTTCCAATCACAAAGTTTCCCATTGAGTTTCAACTTCTATTTCCTACTTGAGATCCAATATTTTTACCTGTTGAAGCATCACCGGCGGCTGCAAGTGCAAGAATCAGGAGGAGAATGTTGAAATCCATGTCTCTCCGGGCTCACACACTCTCTCGCTCTGTCTGAAAACACAACGGCAGAGGCCAGGAGATGTTCTTCCTCACTCTAAAAAGAGCACAAATCTCTGGGGACACTCGGTCTTTCCCGCGCAAAGAACAGAATTCAATTAAGCTCTTGCATCGGCGAGTGCGTGGAACTGATCGTGCAGCACATGGACACTGATGTGGTTGATTGGGAAAAAGGGCATTATGAGGCGAGACGAGTGCACAATTTGTTCATTAAAAACACATAAATATTAATTTGGTCAATATTAAGTCGCAGTTGGACTGGTCTGACTATTATCCAGAATTAGTGGCGAAAAGTGTCTCAATCGCAAACCACAAATTGCAGTGTGTGAACCCACTCTTTCAGGCCACTTCGCCACTCTGGCCAGCAAATTGTACTTTTCCTGTTGTCACACCGCGGATTTCATAGCCGCGGACTTTGGGGCCAAACAGGAAGGCGGCGGGAGCACCGAATTCGCGAGAATCGATAGATTTGCTGGGACACACAATGGCCGCGAACTTGCCTCTTTTTCTGCACACACTCAACGGACAGCACAGGTCAAAATGAGGGATCTCAATTTACACCTTTAAGGCTTTCTGGCCAGGCGATCGCGCTACGTTTACGTCTCACCGCTATTTCGAAGCAACTGACACGACGATGTGAGAGCATTCGTGGCGTCGTGAGTTGCCCCCACTTTGCCGCTAAGCGCGATATTCTGTGCTTGAAGGGGCTATACTTAAACCACCTAAGCGCGAACGCACACAGACGAACAGACTCAAAATAATGCGGACTGATAGTTAACCCATTGGGACTGGTTGGAGATTTCATGCTTCGTTCTCATTCGGCAATTGAAACTCCAACGTTTTCCACTCACTTCTCATTTGTGTCCACAAAAAACTAACAAAACTTTGCAATTAAGTGAGTTAGAGAAAGGGTTTAGTTCTCATGAAAAAAGAAATACAATCCAAACCCCATTTGAAATGGTATAATGGGTTGTATTAACGAGAGGAAAGAGTGGAATAACTGCTGAATTTGTCTCCAGATTTGTCTCTATTGCTGTAAAATCAGATGGTTGAGTCCATTGGCAGGTCCAATCCTCCAGAAAGCTCCACAAAGCTCTTCAATTTTCCCAATCATTTAATTGCTGGAAACTGGAAGGAAACAGAGAGGAAGTTTCCAGCAATAAAAGCAATCGATAATTGTTCACACCAACTGTTGCTCTTCTCACGAAACTTTCGACCAAACCATTTTCTCTGCTGCGCCCGCCCCCTCACGACATTCACCCTCTTTGGGGGGCGAAAATTTTACGCATTTTCGCATTATCAGGCATTCTCCGCTGTAGGCGTGGGGAGAGAGAGCCTCTTTGGTTGGTTATTTTTTCACATGACGCTCAAAAGGTATGCAAAGCACCCGGGAAAATATACTCGCGCGAAGGTGAGTCGCGCGTGAGAGAAGAAATGTGAGAAGACAAGGTGATAAATAACATTGGAGAGAAAAAAAACTCACCCTCTGTTAATTCATTTATTTCACCCAAGTGTTCCCACGGTGCAAAAGTGTTCAAACGACGAGGGAGTGTGGAAAATCATGAGGAAAGCCGCCCACGGGGTGAGTTGTCTGTCCGGAAAATGAGGGTGAAATCCACCCTTGAGCCCACCCCTTGATAAATAATTCAAGAAAACAGAAAAATAATTCATTCTATCTGTGCTGGAAAATAGATGGAGAATTTTCATGAGACTTCAATTCATTCAACCCCTAGAGAGTGAGGGTGAGTCTCATATTTATGCCAGAGACCGGTGAGAATCTAGGCACATGCTTTCTGATTTACTGCAATTTGAAGTCTCTCGGATTGACACGGTGAATGACACAAAGCTCTTTTATTCCATTTACCATTCTCCAGCGCAATTATTCCATTAGAGTTAATCGGTTTTTGGAAAAACATATCAATTTATGAAATCAATTTGCTACATTTTCCTATTTTTCATTGAATAGACATAATAAAAAGTGTGAGTGAAGTTTTATGTTTTAATCTTTTATTGGGCCAATAAATATTGTGACGCTGATTAAAATTTGGTTTGAAAGAGGAAAAATTGAATTTTGCAATTTTATGTCATCGCCTGACACATATATATTTAAATATTCAAAATAACCGTCAACTCTACACTTTTCTTTCTCTGCCGTATTTTCTCCTTCGCCAGCATAAATCACTCTAAATTGCTACTTAAATCAGTGAGTGGAGTATTTTGAGCGGCAATCCTTTGGACAGAGGCGCAATTTGGCAAATGTTACCAATTTCTGGGTGACATTTTCGCCAATTATCCTCTCTACTCGCTGAAGAGCCCCTCCAGAGCCTAGGGAGTGGCATAAATTCCGGTCAATTATCACGTTATTGTCTGTTTGGGACAGTTGCAAAATGCAAATGAGAATTCGCCCCTCATGAGCACCAATTTGTCATGCTGAGCAATATCTTCCACAGCGGGAAGTACTTTTTTTCCGCCAGTGCTTCGTCTCCGCGAAACATTTATAAAAATTGAGTGGACACTTTGTGGCAGGAATGTTGAGGCGGTTTTTCGTGATATATTGGCCTTTTGTGGAATGCATAAATATGCAGATGGGAATTGGGCTGGAGGCTAGATTTGCGGAAACTGAACGCGATGACCCATTATTAAATGTAAACAAGCGCAATAATGCAAAATGCAAATACATATTAAGTAATTAGGTGAATTTGCAATTCCAATGTATTTCTCTATTGGCGAAATATTGCAGTCAGAATTAATAATCTACACATTTGTAGCAGATTTCCGGGCTTTGAGTATTATATTTTGATTAATTTTTAGTACAAATCCATGAATTTACTTCAAATCAAGCTTCAAATTGTGCTAAATATATTAAAAGCTCACATAATAAAGAAATTCATGACGAATTTCACAACTTTCCACAACAGATAAGAGACGGAATTCCTTAAACAACTATTGCTACTGCTGAATGTGACAACATTTCTTCAAGTCACTGTGGATCCACAAAATAAATTTGACCTCTCATCTTAATCTTCTCCAGCCAGAGTTCAAAACGTCATCATTATAACGTTTATTATTACCATTTCGCGATAAATATGCCTTTAAATAGCGAGGATTTGCAATTGTGGCTCAGTTTCTCTTGGAATTTCCATCAGTGCTCAAGTGAAAAATGGGAAATCGAGCATTTCTTGTGATTCTCTGCCTCAGCCTCTGTGGGAATCTCGAAGTGAACGCCAGTTACTTGAATCTCTTGAAGCCGAGAGGGAGTGTTAATGGAACGGTATTTGATGTGACTTTCAGCGTAACAAGTGGAATCCTTGATTCAGGATATGAGAGCAACTTTAAGGAGAATTATCGTCTTAACGTTGTGCCATGTAATGTGAAGCTTTTATGATTTAATTCAGTCAATTTAAAGGCACATTTTTCCCCCTTTTTCAGATGGAAAGGATAAAGTTTACGTGTCACTGAAGCAAGTAAATGCAACAGTGAGAAATGGTGATATTGATACTGTCTCGACTCTCCCAAAAGATTACACTCTGAAGCTTTCTGATGAGAAAATCAAGGACTTCATCATCACACACGAGGGGAAAATCATTTTACGCAAAACCGAGCAGCAGAAGAATGTGAATTTCTACAAAACCATCGCCAATTTCCTTGTCTTCCACTACGAACCGTTCAAAGTGCACGTGAATATACCGAGAAGCACTTACTTGCTGCATCAGCCGACCATTTACGGACGCTGCACAATACGCTGCGTCGGAGCGATTCCACCTGATGGAGGACACGTTGAAGTGAAGCAATTCTTCGATCCCAGAACATGTGATGACTTTGTGTCGAAGATCTTCAGTGACAATGAGGACTTGACGACTCTTGCGGGCTTGGACATCAACAACTATAGAAAGTACTACATTGTAGAGAGGAATAGTGATTACGTTCTGGACGCCATTGAGGCTGTTCAGAGAGTCTTCTGGGAACCATCAGATGGAAAATCTCTCACTCACTTCATCAGAACAGCCTACAATTTCACATTTGTCGAGGAAGCTGCTTTATCGCTGGATGACACTGACTTTGACTTTGAAGTGAGTTACATAAGACGGTCAATTGAGACAATTTCGCAATCATGTTTTTGCATTCCAGAATGAGAAGAGTCTGTCACTCACGGTCGCGGCCACTGATTATTTCGAGGAGGAGAAGAGCTTCGCTCAGCTGGAATCGGTGGAAGATACCAACATTGGCGACTTTATCAATGAGGTCAGGAGTGAATTGAAGGAGGTCGTTCACATATGGGAAACACACTTGATAAATTCGGCAAGGAACACCAAAGGCACCAGAAAACCAGCCATAGAACTGGTGAAGACTATGGCGCTGATGGAGTTCTTCAAGTTCAAGGACTACACAAGCCTTTGGGAGTCTCTGAAGACCGATTCATTGACAGATGGCTTGAATGTCCTCAGCACTTTCTACGATGCTCTTCCCAATGTCGGAACTGAAGGATCAGTGTTGTTCATTAGGAAGCTCATCGTTGATAAGGATATCAGTGCCGAATTGGGTGATAAAATGCTGACCAAGCTGGCAGGAAGCATCAGGCAGCCTTCGCTGAAGGCTCTTCAAGCGCTCAAGGATATCGCAGAGAGCAACACTTATCCATCTGTCTTGGCTTTCACGTCTGCTGTTGGAATAGCCAACAAGAACAATCCAACATCCGGCAAACTTAAGGAGTTCACGGCAGAAGTTAAGAAGGATATCTTTGCAAAAATCAAAGCTTCATCAAATGATATGGTAAATTGCTAAAATCAACAGTCTTATCTGTACTAATCCTTGCTGTTTTTTTTTATTAGGATCAACGCATCTACATTCAAGCTCTGGGAAATCTTCATGTTCCTCTTGATGAGCCCGAAGCTCTTGAGTTGAACGAGCTCTGGACTGATGACTATTCGGAGAAGAAGCAAGAGAAGCTAATGTGGCTTGTTCTGTCCTTGGAGAAATCAACTTCTCCTGACTATCTCTTCGAAGTGGCCATACAGATCCTGAGAAATGTTCAGTACAACTCCGAATTCAAGGCTGTCGCTTTGAGAATAGCTCTCAATTCTCTACCATCGCCAGATAGTTTCATAGTTGTGGCCAGAATTATGGATGCTGAAACCAATTATGAATTGTTTAACCTATTCGAGTCTTCGGTGAGGGCTCGTGTGAAGGCTGGTAGTCTGCCGAAGACAACACTGCCATGGCTGAGACACAGAGAACCGATGAGCAGATCTGAGGCTTTTATCTACGAAAGCTCTGCCGATTTCCCAATGAGGGTCTCAATAGATGGTTATATACTGTTTGACGACAGGACTTGGGCTCTAAAGCAGATTCACATCAACTTCTACCACAATTACCATGGGAAACTTTTGAAACTTTACTCTGTGTTTCTAAGATTGTCTGGCATGAAGAAGTTTTTCAGTTTCAAGGACATCTCATACATTCTAAATTATCCGGATAAGATCAAATTCGACATGACTTTCTACAGAGGAGAGCGAGTGGTGTCAGCCACTGTGGATACTTTCGACTACGCAGAAATCATTAATCACTGCATGCGAATGATGCAGGAATTCGCACTCTTGCCATTCAAGACACAGCGTGGTGATATTTCGCAGCATTGCAACGCTGACTACTTCTTCCCAATTGATGCCGGCAAGAATGCTCATATACAGTTCAACTTGCCTTGGATGGCTTCGGCCAAATTCCACTCCCTGAAAGTCCAGGACAGATCAACTGTGATGAACTTTATTGCAAGCTTGAACTACACAGCCCAAAGTGTTACAGGAATGCATGTTTACCAGCCGAAGATTCAGGCGTTCCAAGGAACTCGAGAGTACTCAAGTTTCCACTTCACGGAACAAATCGCACTTAAGGTTTACGTGGACAAGAGCTCTGATAAGTTCAATTTCTTTGTCGAACTTATTGATGCTCTGACGCCTCTTTATGGCATTCGCTTCAAGAAAGACACGCAGATCGTGCTGAACAGGATCGGAGGAGCGCCAGTTGCATCCAATGAGAGTTAGTTTTGAAGATTATTAGCTTGAAATCATGTAATTAGAAATTTCTGTTTTCTCTTTTCAGACGGAAATATGATTGACATGGAATACATTGAGGCTCAGAATACCTCTCCGGTGCAGAAAAATGAGGATCTTCTGCTTTGGCACTTGGATATTGGTGCTAAATATCAAATCCGGATGTCTGATTACAGTGCTCCACCTGATAACTGGGAATTCCCGAAAACTATCTCGCAAATCTTCTACAAGAAACCTTTCGCAACATTCTTCCAAACATCCGACGGAGAGTTCTTTGTCAACTATCTCAGCTACATTTATTGGAACTTCTTAGCACTTTCGGCTTATAGTTACAACTTCAAAGCCACACTCGAGCCTTGCCATGTCTTCCCGATCAGGAAGTATGCAGTTAAAGTAATGAATGATCACTTGCTAATTGAATTTCGCGATAAGGATGACAAAGTCAGAGTTTACTACAAGTTTTCCGAAACTATGCGCTACAATCAAATACTGAGAATGGGTCCGGGAATTGAATCATCGGGAATTTGCTTCTCTGAACTAATAGATACGCGTGATAGATCATCGTTCCAGTTCTTCTACGGAACCAGTGCAGGAGATCTCATAGAGTGTCCTAAAGATCAATTCAGTCTGGCTGTAGACACCAAATCTGAGTTCTCTGAGGAACAGATTCTGCATCATAACAACCAGAGGCTGAGCTATCGTGAATGCATCCACAAATCACCCAATCTTCAGCTCAAAGACCCGACAAATAGTCAAAGATGCGCCAAAGCAGCCACAATGCTAAGAGACATGACAGTCAATGTGAACTTCAAGAATCCTCCCAAGGACATCTTGAAGACTTTAAATCAGTTTTGGTTGTGGTTCTTGAGCAATAATCACGGAATTCCATCACCGAATGTTCCAAGTGTTGTTGGTTGGGGAGATATCACACTTAAAGCCAATTTCCCAATCAAATCTCCTCACATGAACTTGGATGTTTTGTTCCTTGGTGAAAAATACTCCTTTGAGATTCTCCACAATGGATTTACACCAGACAATATCGCCATAACGCCTCTATCTTTAGTCACGGAGTTCTTCCTTCCATCTCCTTATTGTGTGGTTGTAACGTCGGCGAATAAGCAACAGTCAACGAGGCATCTTCTTCAGACTGATTTCGAGTGGACAAAATACGCTGAAATCAGCCAAGTCAATGTCTTCGTGAAGAAAACACCGAGCAATCTTCTGGCAGTTAAAGTTCTCTACCTTGATTATAAGATTGTCATCCAACCTCGAGCTAACACGACGTCTTCAGACAAGTACGAAATCACGCTTGGAGAGAATCAACTCGACGTACTGCCGATGGATTGGTTTAGCAGAAGATTTCACACTATTCGAGTCTTGGACACGCTCTTCATCATGCCAGACGCAGAGGTGAAGGATCAGAACTTTATCGTCGGCTACAGTGGACAAAGAGTCATGATCATGGGATCTAATGGCCTAAGTATGAACCACGGAATATGCTTTGGTGCTCAAGATGAGAAAGTGTGGAGAGATGAGTTGTAGTTGATCAACAACCTATCTCAACATTAATTGATCTAATAAAGTATAGATTTCAACAAATGATGACATAACAATTTGACCCTTTCATTGAACTTTTGTCTTAAAAACTACCATCACTATCATATTGTTTTTATATACTGTAGATTTCGTCGTCTGGCGATAAAGAATGCTTATAAATTGTCTGGTTTTCTCTATTCGCTCTCAGTTTCTATGGAGATTTTCAATAGTGAAGTTAAACGTGACAATCATGAGAGCAATTGAGGGATTTTTCCTCTTCTCTTGCTTGACTTTCAGTGTTAATTCTGTTATTGCATATTTGGAAATTCTTCAACCCAGAAGCAATGTGAATGGCTCAGTTTTCGATGTGGAAATCAACATTTCAAGTGGAATTCGCGATTCAGGATATGAAAGCAATGTGAAGGAGAAACATCAGCTGAAGATTGTTCCTTGTCAGTGAGCTTAGAATTGTCTGTGAAGAGTGTAATTAAAGACAAATTGTATCTTTTCCAGATGGCAGTGATAAGGTTTACGTATCTGCAAAGGAAGTGAAAGTTTCCGCTCGAAATGGCAATATGGAAAATCCCATTGATCACTTCATTGATCTTCCAAAGGTCAAGAGCCAAGATTTCATACTCACAAACGATGGACACGTAGTTTTCCGCAAAGACGAACCCCAACAGAATTGGAGTTTCTTGAAAACCTTGGCTGGTTTTCTCATCTTTGACTACAACAGATTTTATAGATCACAGAAGGGAGAGAAACAGAATGTCACCGATTCCCTGCCGACTGTATATGGCGTCTGTGAAGTGAACAACATTGAGAAAGTGACTGAAACAGCGGCGACTGTTGAACAATTCTTCAAAGTTTCACCGCAAAGCTGTTCCGACTACGAATCTCAATTCTTCAGTGATAGTGAATATATCTGGCGCATTTCTGGCTTGGAGATTAACAACTACAGAAAGTATAATCTTGTCAAAGCGAAGAACAATCACACTTTAGACACTTTAACCACAAGTCAGAAGATCTTCTGGACGCCTTTCGAAGGGAAATCTCTCACCCATTTTCTTCAGACATCCTATAAATTTGTTTACGTCGAAGAAACAACACTATCTCTGGACGATAGCGACTTTGACTTCAGCGTGAGTTACATAACAGGGTCAAGTTGTGATTACACTTTCACTATCATTGTTTGTATTACAGAATGAGCATAAATTGATGGATAACTTCACAGCCAGTTCTTTCTGGAAAAAGCAGAGCTTTCTCAATCTGGCATCAATGCAAGACTACAGTTCGGAGTCCTTAGTCAAAGTGGCGAAGGATGTGCTGAAAGAAATCCCGAATATCTGGACAACCCATTCAATAACTGCAATGGGAAGTGATAAGCCCATGGCTAAGGAGCTTCCACGGATTCTATCACTCCTAGAACTTCTGGACTCTGAGCAGTTCTACAGCCTCTGGACGGTCCTCAAGAACGACACATTAAATCAGGATTCTCAAGTGCTCGACAACTTTTACAATCTTGTTTCTCTGACTGGAACTGAAGGAGCAGTTCTCTTCGTACAGAGATTGATCCTTAACGAAGGAATGTCCTCAAATATCAGCGAAAGGATGCTTAGAAAACTGTCAGGAAACGTTAGGAAGCCAACAATGAAGATTGTAGAGGCGCTCAAAGCACTTTCTGATGCTGAAGTCAAAGGATCTTTGCTCACTTTCACCACAATCTTAGGATTGGCAGCCAAAGAAGTCGAAGACTCTGACGATTTTAATAGCATAAGGGAGAAAACTCAAAAGAATCTCATGGAAAAGATTTCCAAATCAACCAAGAACATCCGTGAATTGCGTCTCTATATTCAAGCCTTGGGAAATTTGAGGATCGTTGGACTGTTAGAGAATGAAGAAGTGCAGAATCTAATCAATTCATCTGAAAATGATGACGTGTGTTTATGGTTTATCATGGCTCTAGAGAAATCAAATAAGAGACTTGTCAATTTCAACTTTATGGTGAAAATATTGGAAGACACCAAAAGATCATCTGATCTCAAAGCTGTGGCTTTGAGAATAGCTTTGAACAGTCTTTTAACGGATGATATCGAAAAATTAGCCAGAATTATGGATTCTAGCAAGAATTTTGAACTCTACAACCTGTTTGAGTCCTCAATTAGAGCAATGGTGAAGGCTAAGCAACTGCCAGAATCATCCTTACTATGGCTGAGGCGAAGAGAGTCGAAAAGTCGGTCTTTTGCCTTCTTTTTCGAAGGCTCTAGAGACTATCCGATGAGCTTCTCGACCAGAGGCTATTTGTTCTTCAACGATGAAACTTGGTCTCTGCGGCAAATTCATCTTGAAGTCTATCAAAATTACAACAATCAACCTGTTAAGATGTACACAATATTCGCGAGGTGGCTAAACTCTTATCAATTAAACAATTTCGCCATGCTGATGGATATCAAAGAAAAGCTCTCTTATGAGTTCACACTGAGCAAAGGAGATAAAATCTTCATCTCTGATATTGGAGAATTTGACTTGCCAACCATTGTTGCTCACATTATGACTATTAACGCTGAAATGGGTTTAGCAATATTCAATGTGCATTCGAAGGATATTGGTCAACACATTAATCTTGACTACAGTTTTCCAACCGACACGGGACGGAATGCTCACGTCTTCTTCAACATTCCATGGATGCTTGAGACTCATTTAGCATCTCTGGAAAATACTGACGGCTCAGGCGTGAATATTGTGGCAAGTTTGAATTTTACAGCGCAGAGCGTTACTGGAATGCATCTCTATCATCCACAACTAGAAGCTTTGCAAGGCTCCAGGGAGTCATCAAGTTTTCACTTAATTCGACAACTTTCATTCAAAGTCAGTCCAGACACAAAAGCTGAATATCTTTTCGCCATGGAATTCACAGACAATCTAACGCCACTGTTTGGGTTCAGAGTGAGGAAGGAGACTCTTAGTTTTCTCAGTTTGATAGGAAGTAAGGAAATTGCAGATGACAAATACGTGCAATTTGTTAAGCTCGGCAATTCCAGATACACTAAAGACTTATCACTGAAGCATCTCGATCTGGGCGCTAAGTATCACATGCAATTGTCGGATTACAATGCTCCGCAGGATGCGAAGGACTTCCCAGAGACACTGTCAGATGTGTGGTCGAGAACGCCGATGTCTGACTTCTTAAAAATGTCCACTGGGGACTATATGATGTCTGTTTACAGCTTCCTCAATTGGTGCTTCCTGGCGCCCTCGGCATACACCTACAACTTCAAGGAAACCCTCGAACCATGCCATGTATATCCAGTAAAAAAGTACGCTCTCGGCATAATCGATGATGACAGGTTGAAAGTTCTTGTGGATTTCCGGGACAAAGATGATAACACACTTGTGAATTACAAGTTCGCAGATCATGGAGCGCACATTCAGTTCATAAGAACTGCCGCAGGCGAAGACACTTGGGGTGCGTGTTTCAGTGAATTGCTGGATGACACTGAGGAGTCACAATATCACATCAACATGGGAAAGATAGGAAAGCTTTCAGAGTGTCCTAAGGATCAATTCAATCTGGTCATAAGTCGAAGATCTAAGTTTTCATCAGAGCAAATCAACAATCACAACAATCCCAGGCTTTCCTACAGCGATTGTCTTCACAAGTCTCCGTATCTGGAAGCCAGAAATCCGACTAACAACGAGAAGTGTCTGAAAGCTGCTGCAACACTTAGAGACATGACCATAAATGTTAAATACTGGAATGCTCCCAAAGATGTGCAGAAGTGCGTAGGAGATTTCTGGATGTGGTTCGTGAAGCACAACTATGGAATTCTCATGGAAAACCATCACAGTCTTGAAGTGCCCGGAGAGATTTCATTCAAGGTTTCGCATCCATTGACATCAACTTATCTGAATCTGGATGTTTTGTTTCCTGGTCAGAAGTTCTCCTTCAAGCTTAAATCGCGTATTTTAATGCCCAAAAGTACAGTTTTCAGTGATGAATCTTCGATGTATGAACTCTTCAAACCATCGCCGTTTTGCACAATTGTTGCCTCTAAGGACAAAGTGTACTCCTCACGACATATCCTCCACGAAGACATCTCTTCTGTGGAGTACGCTAAAGTGGGGAAAGTTCCTGTGTCTGTGAGAAAAGTCTCCGAAGATTTGTTGGCAGTGACAATTGACTATTATGGCCAAGAAATCACAGTCAATCCTAAAGGCAATACGTCCGAAATCACACTTGGCGCAGATTGGATGGATAAGTTGAAATCTGGACCCGGAAAAGTAGAAACTCTCAGAGTTTTAGATACACTTTTCTTCATTTTGGAGTCAGACGATGACGATGAGAGTTTTGTCGTTGGCTACAACAGACAAAGTGTTATGATCTTGGGTGTAAACATTGGAAATTCCAATGCCGGATTATGTTTTGGACAACAAGCTGATAAACCGCCAAATTTAAATGAAGATGATTAAAGTATGATGTAAACATTTTTAACAGTGTAATCAGTGTTAATAAAGATCAATGCTCATCTTGCTTTTGACTCAGTTTCATCGAAAATTTGGCAGTGAAGAGATCAAAATGGGTGCTTTTCGGGAGCTTTTGCTCCTCATTTGTGTGTGTAGTTTGAGTGGAACACTTGCAAGGGCTGAAAAAGGATACTTGGATATTCTGAAGCCTAGGAGTGAAGTTAATGGATCTCTGTTTGATGTGGAAATGAACGTTTTGAGTGGAGTTCGTCATTCTGGTTATGAAAGCAATGCAAAAGCTCACTTTCATATGCACATCATTCCTTGTGAGTTTGACGAAAAGTCAACTGGATTGATTGAATTTTTACGCTGAAGGACTTTATCTTTCAGACACCACGGATAAAATTCACATTACTCTCGCCATTGCAAATATAACACTGCGAAATGGAGATGAATATCCGCCGCCTGAATATCCAATTGATGTTTCGGCGCAAAAACCAGTGAGTTTCCTCTTAACATCAGAAGGAAAGATCATTGTGAGGAAGAGTGAGGCGAAGAAGAATTTGAGGGTCTTCAAAGTCTTCGGAAACTTTCTTCTCTTCGACTACACAAAATTCCTCGTGCAGAAGGAGAATCAAAAGGCTGTCTTTTCTTCATATATGCCCACAATTTACGGTCGTTGCAAGACTCACAATGTGAAGTCGTCGACAGTAAATAGTTCGTCGATTGAGCAATTCTTTGATCCAACAAGCTGTGATCAATACGCGTCACATTTCTTCAGTGATGTCGATGACGTGAAAAGCTTTCATGGCTTGAAGTTAAACAATTACAGGAAGTACAATCTTATCAAGAGAAATGACGATTTCTTCCTGGACTCTTTGACGACTGATCAGAAGGTCTTCTGGACGCCTTTGGATGGCAAATCCTTAACTCACTTCATTCACACATCTTACAAGTTCACTTTTTTGAATGAATCTGCATTATCACTCGATGACACTGACTTTGACTTTAGCGTGAGTTACATAAAAATGCTCAAAATACTCTTGATAAAATTATCGCATTTTTTTGCAGCTTGAAGAAAACTTGGAACTGACAAAGCCGACGAGTGATTATTTTGAGGAAGAGAAGAGCATTGCCCATCTGGAATCGATGAAGGATTTGTCTTCGGAAATACTTATCAATGAAGTGAGGGATGTTCTTGGCCAGATAGTCAACATTTGGGAAAGACATCAGATAAATCCTGACAGTCATCAAGTTGCGCCAAAAGAACTCGTCAAGATCAGCGCTCTTCTTAAGTTTCTCAAATTTGACCAATATGTGGAAATATGGGAAATCCTTAAGAATGACACATCAGAAGAAGGATCAAAGCTTCTTCAGGCTTTTTACACTGTTGCTCCTCTTGTGGGAACTCAGGAGTCCGTTCTGTTCGTGCGAATGCTGATCGTGGAAAAGATCGTCAGTGTTGAACTAGGCGATGAAATGCTAACACAGTTGGCAGGAAACGTCAGATTGCCAACAATGAAGATCCTGGAAGCATTGAAGGAAATTGCTGAAGGTGACTTGAGAACTAATGCATCCATTCTCGCCTATTCTTCTGCTCTAGGCACAGCCTATAACAAGTTTCCCAAGTCCCAGAAGGTGAGAGACATTGTGAAGAAATCCGAGAAGTTCTTCCTAGACTTGATGACGTCTGCCAAGGGAAAACCTCAGGATCTTCGTGTTGCCATCCTTGCACTGGGCAATTTTAGAAAAGTCCCTTTGGTGCAACAAGGATACAATCAAGAAGTGGATATTCTGGGTGTGTTTGCACGCCATGTTAACCAAGAATTTATCATGAACGCATTAATGGTTGGAGAGAAATCAACTTCTGATGAAAGTGTTTTTGATCTTGTGCTCAAGATTTTGACTAAACCCGATGAAATTGCCGAATTGAAAGCCATCGCCTTGATGATTGCGTTGAAGAGACTTCCATTCTTTGGATTTGATCAATTTGAATCTTTAGCGAGAATCATGGATGCGGAAACTAACTACGAACTCTACAATCTATTTGAGTCATACGTAAAGGCACTTGTAAAGGTGAATGAGCTGCCGGAGTCTGCTCTTCTGTGGCTAAGAAATCGAGAGTCTATGAGCATGTCTCGAGCTTTCATCTTTGACAGCCCGAAAGAATATCCAATGAGATTTTCTGTGAGAGGATATTTGCTCTTTAATGACTTAAGCTCAATGTTGCAGCAAATTTACCTTGATATCTATCAAAATTATAATGGGAAACTGGTGAAGATGTACACAATTTTTGTGAGGCTGCTCAATTTGAAGCAAGTGATCGATGATATGAAAATTAATGGTGAAGTCACAGATCACAGCAAACTCACTTACGAGTACACTTTATTCAAAGGCGACAAGGCAATCTTCACTCAATACGAAACATTCGACTGCAAAACTGCACTTTCCACTCTGATGGAGTTCCTCAGTGTCAAAAATTTCCCGCATTTCCCATCGACTAAGAATAGCATGGTTTATGGAGGACTGTTCCAACACATGAATCTGGATTACTATTTCCCAACGGACGCTGGGAAGAATGCACATATTTACTTCAACATTCCCTGGACATTTGCATCTCAAGTCAACTCTGTTACTAAGCCCGGAAATTCCTGGTCATTGGATATTCTCGCGAGTTTAAACTTCACGGCACAGAGCGTGTCTGGACTGTTCTTGTATCATCCTCATCTTCAAGCCATTCAAGGATCAAGGGAGCTTACGAGCTTGTATATTACACAACAAATTGCTTTCAAGATTTATCCAGAGAGTGAGTTTGAGCACTCCAGAGTCTTCTTCAAACTAACAAACCTACTTAAGCCAGCATATGAAGTTCGGTTCAAGAAAGACACAATAGTTCATTTGAATAAATTCGGCAATGGACCTTTAATAGCAAATTCGGGTTTGTAAAAGTATCTTATGATGTTTTGTCTCTTGTCATAATAGATTCTTTCTTTCAGATTCCAATTACGAGGATCATGTGACTATCAATACCGTAAATCAATATCGGAGCAAATCTCAAGAAGTTCTTCTGAAGAACGACGTCTTCAAGTTACATCTCAACTTTGATCACAGTGTTTATCGTAGTAATAAGGAATTGCCAGAATCCCTCGCAGAACTCATGCTGCAAAAGCCATTCTCTGAGTTCTTCAGTCCTTATGGTGGGAATTTCTTTGTCTCCCTTCTTGGGAACAGCAATTGGATCTTCTTGGCACCTTCAGCATTTTCATATGAGTTAAGAGCTATGATTGTGCCAAATTCAGAAACGCCAATTGATAGATATTTGCTGCACTTCAAAAGAAATAACATTCTCATAAAAGCACTAGATGTAGAAGATAAAGTTAGGATTTATTACAAGATCGCGGAAGTTCCGAAATATTTCCAATTCTTCAGAGTGAAATCCGGCACAGAGATTTCAGGACTGTGCCTTGGCCGACCTCAATTCAAACTTGATGAATCTGTCTTCAGTGTTTTGTACGGAACACGTTTAGAAGACTTATCTGAGTGCCCTCAAGATCAATTTAATTTGGCCATAAGAGCCAAATCTCTGTTCTTGTCTGATCAGCAGCAATCTCTCAATGCTGACAAACACTACATTGAGTGCAATCATCAGTCTCCGTTCTTGCAATCGAAAAACCCAACCAATAATTTGGGATGTGCCGAGGCTGTGACAACGCCGAGGAATTTCGATTTCAATATTCACTACAAGAATGCGCCCAAAAGCTTCGTGAAGGCTCTTGAAAAGTTCTGGTTGTGGTTTGTCAGAGTTAACAACGGCATTTCTTCAGACAATCTTGCTAGCTTTGAGGATTCGACTGATGCTTCTATCGCAATTCGTTATCCTCCGGCATCACTTCGGATGAGTCTGGATGTTTTCCTTCCTGCTGAAAAGTACTCATTTGAGCTAAATCCTGACATTTTAACCTCGTACTTAATAGTTACTTCGGAGTTTAATTATCTTATAAGGCACCTTTCACCAATTCCAGCATGTTTAATTGTTGCTTCGGACACGAAAGTCTTGTTTTCAAAGCAGTTTCGTGAAAATTCTGATTCTTGGGTTCTGTATGCAGAACTCTTTGTATTCTACATGCCGGCAAAAGTGTCTGTAAAGGCGGTAGATCACGATAAACTGGCTGTTAAGATAGAATTCGGGGACAAAGAGATCACGGCCTATCCCAGAATCAATGCCACGTCTTTGCATCAATATGATATCTCAATTGGAGGGAATGCAATTAATCAAATTGATGTCTTGAAGGTGTCAGACACTGTTTTCTTCACTGACAACCAGCGGTTGGTGGAAAAGAACTTTATTGTGGGCTACAATGGTCAGAGTGTGTTGATTGTAGGATATTTGCAGATTCACTATAACAGCGGTAAATGCTTTGAAAATTTATAAGTTTACAAAATTTATAAAATAAATTACGAGTGTCATAAATTAATGTCCAATTCCCTTTTGCTAACCCTTTTTGTGTAAAAGGTCAAGAATCTAATTTCACCTTAATAACAATCGTCTTCGCCCTCGGCAAACAGATCAAACAATCAAGAAGAGAGTCCTCGGACCTTCTCAAGGGACAGTTAATTAAACTTCTCACTTACCTGTTTATTTGCTGATGTCTCTGGGATGACGATTTCTTCGCTTTCCCCGCGTCTTCATGTACACTGTGCGGACGAGAGAAAGAATCATGATGTTAATTTGCTTCTTTTCCAACGCTTCAAGGGGTGGAGGTAGAAAAAATTCAGCAAATTGCTCTCCGAGAGAGAGAGAGAGAAAGAGCGGGAAATTTCCTCCGGAATTTATGGCGATGGAACATGAAAGAATCTTCGCGTGAGCCTTTCTTCGGGGAGGAAAAAAGCTGGGCTGGCCTATTAATTTCTATTTACGAGTCCTCCACCCAAACCACAGTGGTGGAAGAGGCAAAACAAGAGCTCGAAAAAATGTTTATTGATATTTTTGGGGATTTCTGTTGTGATGGAATGGGAGAAAAGCAGCAAAAATTCAAATTATTTACTAAGGGAAAATTTACCAAATTGCTGTGGTGATATCGTATAATCCTCGTCAAACTCCATTTCAGCTTTAATGATGTTTTCTAAGCTGAGTAGACAGTCCTGCAGAAAAAAAGGGAAATTTTCCTCTGAATAACATGTTATGCAAAGCTTTTTAACAGCACATATTTCTATTTGTGTAAACGATAAGTTGGCAGGAAACTGTGAAGATCAAAGCACTGACGAGTGCAATAAACATATGTCATCAATCTTGTCTACACTTGAGTGAAAAGGATATATTTATTTATGTTTTCACTTAATAGCAAACGATATTCATTGCTTTTCCTTGCAGTCATTTGATGCAATGAAATTTTCATGGACTATCTATTAAACTGTGTGTATTTTTCAGAGATTCTCCAATCGTATCCTCTCAAACACACCTCAGAATATCATTCTTCTTGCACTTTTCAGGCGGAAAACAAATCCATTCCCCCATCCGACAGACCTTCAATCACAGTGAGTAAATATTTCCCAGGAAAATTCCCAGGGAAGTATATTTGAATATTTCCCGTTCGATACATGCTTTTTTTCCACCTCAAACCGAATCCATTGAGGTGTGAAAATGGAAATGGATTCGCCACTCTTACTCACCTCCATATTCCGAAAATCCCATTTCATGTGCAAATCTTTACACACTCGCGTCCTTCGCCAGCATCTGCACTTCCTGTTGATGATCTCACAGCCAGACTTTCGCATTACCGTCTCTGTGCAGTCGAGATTGGGTGTGGCAGGGGGAAGTTCTGAGAATGTGGAGAAACAGAATTCGAATGAATTTCGACTGATAAGATGTCAAATTTGAGCTTCAATTGCTAATTAAAGTGATTCTCCTTTGGCCATAAAAAGATCATATTAACTGCTTGCAAAAGCTCAATCAAGTCATTTCGGATCAAATTCGATGCACGAGTGAATGAAGCGTTATCGTATTTTTCACAATTTCCATTTTGCTATTTTTCCCATTTTCCCTCCACTCCATTATATGGGTATAAGCGAAATTTTTCATACTTGTTCTCTCTCTCTGTTCTCCAAAATTGGATTCGGCAAATGGAAATCGATCCAGCCATTTTCCCCTGGAGAAATAATTCAATTTTAATGCCTCCCCAAGAGCTCAAAAGTTCAGCGCATAGTTTGCTGAAAATTAATGTTTCATGACATATTCTAGTCGTTTTCGCCACGCATTTATTCGCAGAATGTCATGTGATACTCATGTTGGCTATGTTTTGAGACATGCATTGTCACATATCGGCATTTAATTAAGTCCGCATATACTCTTGTCCGAGTGTTGAATGACAAAGAGATTAAATCGCAGCATTGCTGCGTGTAGCATTTCAAGCACTGTAACTGGGTGAATATCTTGTCGAGCTTTCCTTCGTGGTGAATAAATAACAACGGCGGAAATTAAATGAAAACTTCCCCTCGGATTTTGTCTCTTTCACGAAAATCGTGCGTGGAAAATGGGCGGAAAAGGCAAGAAATCCGCTGTGCCTCTTAAAGAGCATTGCAGAGAATAAATTTGGCAAAATTCACGTGAAAAAATGAGATAAATGTTGAACAGATTTTTTCTGGACACACTGCAAAATATATCAAGTAAATCAATGCAGAGAATATTTTACAATTTTGAAAAATAAATTTATGCGGGAAACAATATATTATCGACTACAGACACGGAATGGGATTTTTAAGAATCTTGTTATGCGTACTTCGATATCACTCGTCATTTTGCCATAATGATGCAACCCCTGAAAACAATACGGATCCCATATCATCCATCCGGAGGGAATTTTCCCATGAGGCGTTGCGCGCATCTTCGCCTCCAAAAAGGGGAGCGAAAAGGCAACACAGAGAATTTCGCTCCCGCAAAAGAAGCCGGAACAACAACGAGTGCGCTAAACAAGACGACTTTCTCGCCCACCCTTGTCTCGGGTTTCCTCTGGATTCACCTCGTAGGAGTGAAACATCAACCACATGGGAATTTTCCGGGTTCTTCTTCCTCGTATACATAACATCTCGTCGAAGGGCGCACTCAATGGGGGTGTCTTTCACTCCTTTTTCGGATTCATCCAAGACTCTTCAGAGTTGTCTATAGCAGAGTTCATTTACTCGTTTATTTCTCTGCCCACCCCCGCATATTGTCCTCCGCGTGGCATTCCAAGGGTGGAAATACAGTGGTTGCAGAAACAACACGGACGCGCTTTGCTCTCATATTGAATGGGTGGGGCTCTGAAGACATTTTCTACAATGGAACACTGGCTTATATCTTCTCAAAATACTTGAAGAATTCAAGACCAATTCTAGAGTATAATAAAAAGTTCTATTGCAAAATGAATCCAAGAACTATTAACTCTTTCACTATTGCTATTAATTAAAGCTCTTTAAGGATTTAATGGAATTTTTGCTTCTGAGTTTGACAGAGTTTCAATAATCAAAGAATTTATTCGCAGCATATAACTTTTTAAACACATATGCTGTCTCTTGAGCTTCTATTTTTCTTCTTGGCACTGTGGTGCGACCAGAAAGAGAATAAAAGACACCATTTCCAGTGGGTTGAGGGATGAAATTTGACCACAAGGGAGAAGAATGTGTGTTGCCCAATAAATATACTCAACATAGAAGAACTGCGGCGAATAAATGTTGAGGACATCGTAGAATTCGCTTTCAAAAGGATACTATCCTAGCTTCCCAGAAGTCTTTCACTGCACCCTCTTTTGCCTCCACCGACCCCAAATGAGATAAATTGCTGGGGTTGAGAGAAAGTGTGAAAAATCCAAGTGGATATTTATCACTCAACTCAATCGTGATCCGTTGGAATCCACTGAAAGAAATCCTCAATCAACTCCCAAGTCTGTGTGATTATTGAGGCGTGATTTATTCGATTATCCCACTTATCGCCCGATGAAGTGCCTCTAGACTTTGAAAATTCCTCGAGAGCTCTCGCCATGGTGAGACTCATTGTTGCTGACCGGGGAAAAAGTCCTAATTTATTGTTTTTCTGCCAAGCGAATAAAAGCTCGAGGAGGAAAATCGTGAGAACATTGCTTAAATGCAAAATAGTAAACAAATCTTTGAATGGATTTAACAGCGAGAAAAAGTAAATAGTTCTTATTTAATGAATTATTCAGTTTAAAGGTTTAAAAAAATTAAAGAGGTTATAGTTGAAGGGATATTTAGGGATTCAAGGAAATGACAAAAGTGGGGATTCATTCATCTCTCTGTTGTCGAAAGTGTTCATCACAATCCCCAATAAACCACTTGCAAAGTGCTTTTGCCAGGCTTTCTCATTTTGGATTATCTAGAGCCTCACCTCACATTGATGTTTCTATCCATGAAAAGCCGATAAATCCCGCCAAGATTATTTAAATTTCATCAAACGACCGCCTTTGAAAGGGATTTTCCTCTTCAGCCGGCAAAATTCATGGGAGAAAATCAATCACGGAAGCCCAAGCAGCCTTTGAATGTTGGAACTTGATGGATTGGAAGAAAATGACCCGTCGAGATTTGCAGCTCTGGAAATTAAATCCACACCAAGTTGAGGGTTGGCCATCATCTGGTTGGAAAAAGGGTTTTTCACCGGGAGGGACGGAAAAAGTTGCCGCTCAACAATCATTTTAATTAAAATTTACGTCCGAGACTTAATTTTAGTTCTCTCATTTCTCCGCCCAACAGCGGCGTTTATCTTCCTCGCCAGGAAGGAACTCAACAATATCCCAACTTAAGTAGTATGTAAATTTTTTGCCCGCAGGAAAAGTGGGTGGGAAAGAGGAGAGGAAAAAAAACTATATAGAACTTCCATTGAGAGCAAATAAATTTAAAATTAATTAAGGAACTTATGTTTAATGCGAAATGCTACAAGAAGGTATAACATCAACTTGTGCGCCTAGAGATTCGGGAAAGCAGCGGTTGAGAGTGGAAAACTTGATTTCCCACGCGAGATGGAAAAAAGACTAAAGTTTTGCCCTTAATCACAAACAATTTAATTCCATCCAATCTCGCCCTAATGACCGAGAAGGAGAGTCAGATGTAATTAATTCTTACACTGAACGATGCCAAAATGAACTCCACTGGAAAATCTCTCAAATATTCATTGGCGAGGAATGAGAGTCATTAGTTAATGGAAGGAAATTGGGGATTATTTTCCAGTTGATCATTTTGGCACTGAGATGAAGATGTTTTCTTTAAACTGTGGTCATTATTTTAAATGATTTAAATGGCAATAAAGTTGCGCTCTGGTTTTTCAATGATTTTTATGCTTGCTTGTAAGCAACATGAATCGTTTTATTAAGCATCTGTCTAATCAAAGGGAAATTGTGGTCAATTCTCCATATATTGAGCCTCGCGAATGCTTATCCGTGACTTTTATGTGTTACTAAGAAAGTGGTAAATTAAATCCCAATTTAATTTAGCAATTTGAAACCACAGCTGCCCATTATTGCCTCCGTGGGGTGACTGGAGTGCAGTGCAGATGCGGCAATTTCTCATTGACCTCATTGGACGGACGCTGGAAGTGGATCTGGGTGACAATGTTATGCAATTTTCCTCACGTGGCATTGTCCGTCCCGCATTCCAGGCGGACGTGCCACGGAGCTTGAGAACAGGACTCGCTAGCAGCATTGCAATGAGTGGCACCTGCAGGATTCCGTGATGCTGCATTGTTTCCCGGTCACCTTGTCGAAAGGACGCGCGCCGAGCTTCGGGCAGTGTCCTCGTTCCTCCCTTTGTTTGGCTCACATTTCCGAGCATGACGAATGAAATTCATCCCTTGTCAGCTCTACTGACAATTATTAATTCAACATGAGCGCCAAGTTGCTTTTCGCACCAATTTTCTGGCTCTTGTCACAGCGTTAATTGCAATAAATTTTTTTGATAAAAAAAATTCTGAAAACATCGTGATGAATACTTAATTGCAAGCTTGTTAAAGAAGATATTATGGCTTCTGATCTGAACTGTGCTCAAGAAGTTTCTTATAATTTCCTCTAATACTTCAATAGCACAGCATCGATATTGTGATTCACGAAAAAAAAAATCGTGAAAGCTTCCACGCGGATCCACTATATCTAGTTTATAATATTCTAAATTACACTAACTGAAAAGCAACTCTTCCAATGCAATATAAAGCAAAGTAGAAAGAAAAGCTGCGGGAAAAGTTTCGCAACTTGAAATTTAACTATACATTGTAAAGTTTCATGTCAAACTCTGAGACTGAGAAAGAAACCAGCATGACTTTTTAGATAGGGAAACTTTGCCTGCAACCATAAATTACAGTGACACTCACCGAGGCATAGGCCAGTGCCTATCACTGGTGGTTTCGTGATGCACTGAAGAGGAGGTTCGCAGGTGCCTGAGAAGCCACCTGGTCCACCACAAGCCTCACCCAGCGTCTTGGCGCAAACTTTGCAGCAACTGGAAGGAGAAATTAAATGCCTAATTTGAGATATGTCAGATCTATTAAGTATAATATCTCAGCTGAAAGTATGTTCATCGCGTGTCTTTGAGAAGAGAGTGAGAAAATTTTGCAAAGCCCAAAGTTCGTGGGTTGTTTAGGAGATGGAATAAAATCCCTGGCAATCTTATCGAGATCTCTTTGAAAGTTTCTCTTCGCCATATTATATCTTATTGGGTCAAAGACTCTCTTCTGCTCATTACGTTCTTCCCATTCCCAAAAATTTATTTGCTGCTATTGCGAGAATTGAATAAATGCTCCAAAACAGCTGAAAGCTCAACTTTTTACCCCCAAAAACTCAATGGCTTTTGCATTTGGAAGGCATGGCAAATTGAAAGTCACGCGGGCAAATTTGCATGTTTTCAACCCTTTGGCCAGCAGGCAGAAAGTTTTTCAATAAAGCACCTCTGCGGAAAATGGGTGTCAGACTCTCTCACTCTCTCTCTCGTTCTCCGGAATGAAATGCAAATTTTCTTGGGAATTCACCCCTCGCACACCCCGAGAATTATTTTCCACTCATCTGGCATGGCATCTCCAACTTGAGAGCATTCCAAAGGAGAAAAGTATTGTACACAAATTCCCGTGAGGAGAGTAACTTTTAATGTTTTTGTTTGACGAAGTACTTCAAACAGCAACAGAAGGTTCTTGCGCGCGCTTTGAAATTAATCAAGGGCTCGCTTTGCATTGAGGGAACATCTGGAATGTGGGCGGTTTCGAGGCGGTGTGAGAGATTGTGCGACATGCGAAGGAGGCGCAGTATATTGATTTAATACAATCTTCCTGATTTCACCACAGTTTTCTCCGCCACATGGAATTTCCTTCTGGGTGAAACTATATTCCAAAGAAGAAAACTACCCAGAAAGCCATTGAGAGCACAAGAGTTTCAAAGCCATTCCCGAAGTCAAGATAACTTCCAAGGAAAATGCTTTCGTATAAGCCCAATACAAACTGCGATTACTTATTATATATAGTGTCACCGCAATTAAAAGTTTGCTTGGCTGAAGTATTGGCAATTGAATTTATGGTTTTAGAAATTGGAGAAATTGTAATGATAAAATTTTAATTAAATTACCCACCCTTGAAAGTTGAGTGTGGGGAAAAAAGTTTTGCCCACAAAGAGGCCAATGAAACAACAACTATGTATGAGAGCCAACATTTCGTATTTATTGATGAAAAGTGATGTTATTCAGCTGAAGCTCTTTGCTCTAATGAAAACGAATGCCCATGGCGGTGGTTGTGGTGTGTGGAAAGTGAAATAAATTTGACAGAATAGTGAAGAGAAGTTAATCCCAGGTCATCAAATATTTCTCCCCGAGGAAAGTTTTATACTATACAATGTCTATATTTGGCACACGCTGACGAAAAGCTATAGTAAATTGTTTCACTTTCTCAAATCGCTCAACTTGTAATACAATTTCTCATCATGAAATGAGTGTTCATGTTCTCATGCAAATGGAGAAGCATTTATTCAATTTGTGATATGAAACTTGGTGGAAATCGAATCTCAATTCCCTCCAGAGCATTTTAACACCTTATTTAATTACTGGGGGTTCACGAAATAAGGATTGTTTAATCATCTATGGTAATTCATTGTTCAAATGTATAATTGAGAAGAGAAATTTTGATCAAGATATTCTCAAATAAATCCAAAATTTCCACTGCTTGCTTCGAAAAAGAAACTGTAGATGCCTTAAATAAAGATGAATGACAACTCAATTTAATATTACAGAAATGAACCATTTTCACAGAATACTCTCCGGAATTCCTTAAATATATTATATTTCTGACACGCAAAGTGACTTTAAAGCTGCAAATATGCCTTCTCAAAGGTCAAATGATTCTTCTCTTGGTTTCCCTTTATTTCATAAAGGTCACATGTCAAGGAATTGATGCTCTTGATTGTGTTATTTTAGATGAAATTTTTCGACAAGAGAATCAATGAGCAGAACGCCTCCACATCTCTCAAAAGTTTGCCAAAACACTTATAATTGGATTGCTTTCCACACAAACATCCCAGCAAAAATTCCTTCCATACTTACTGGCAAGGATCCCAAACTGTGACACCCTTTCCGGGACAGTCCTGCGGTCTGATGTTATCACATTCTTCGAGATTGCATACACACTTAATGGCCATGGCATTTGTACAGCATAGCAGGAAAAGTGGGACGACGAGGAGGAATTTGTAGGGTGAAAGTGCAACACTCCACCCAAAGGTCCTTCGCGCCTCCGCGTCACTCTCACTCTGAGACATCTTCCTTACACTTGTCCGCACACTGGTCAGTTTATCTGTCCTCTGTCACAGCACTTGTCACCCAAGCTGTCCCTCTCACTAACAATACAGAGGAAATTATGCAACACGGAATGGGATTAAATGGAATTTACATGAGAAAATGAGAAAAGAGCTTTCGCTCCATCCTATGAAGCCTTGTCCATCTTCGGACAAAGTTTTCCCGGGGAGAGAAGAAGAGCTTTGTTCAAAATTCTGGGACGGTCTTTTTTTCTAGATTGTTTCTTTGAAATGCAAATTGAAGCTCTCTTTCAAAGCGAATTCTGAGAACTTTCTTGGGCTAATGTAACCTTTTCTCCTATATCTATCATGATATGTTGACCCTTAAACTTGAGATGTTGCTTATGAAGCTTTTTTCATTGTGTAATTGCTTAATTAAATCCATTGAGAAACAACCGAATTCATCACATAATTTACCGAAAGACCTAAATTAGGAATCCATCATCAACAAGTTGACGAAGGTCGAGGAAAATCTGAGGCATGAGATGCATTATTAATCCGGGAAAACCTTTGGGGAATAGACAATCACTATCAATTCAATAACAACGTGAAAATTTTATGTTTTCTTGTCGTGTTGTCAATCGCACAAAACTAATCACGTCTTCACTTGGCTTTTAAAGAGTTATTTATTCATGTGTTTATTTCACAGTTGGAAAATCCTTGATAAATTTTCTCTTAACGCACAGTAAAGCCCCGAGCATAAATTCACATTTATGATCCATTGACTTACACGAATGACACTCTTTTGGAAGATAAACAGCCGGAAAAATTCAAGGTCTTTCTGCAATTTTCACGCCGTTATTTTCACATATTTTCCCGAATTTTCTTTTACCATATCAATTGATATAAGTATGCAATGTAATAAAAAAATATGCGATTCAGACTAAATCTTCCGGCAATTTTTCTGCTATTGAGAAAATCCATCCACTCGACAGCGTGGAAAGTGAGAAACTGACGGTCAGTCGGAGGTTTTTCACCAGAGATTCTGACAAGAATCATCTCAGTGTGTGGCTTTCCATTTGGAGACTGGAAGGATTTTTCCCCGTATGAGAAGAGTGCGCCGAAGCGAGACAATTTCTCCGCTATTAGAGAAATTATGAGGGTGAGCTTTTCCACCACCCCCACAAAATGATATGTAGAATAACTGAGGCCACTAATTTACATGGGAAAGTGACTAAAGAATGTCTTCTTCTTGCCGAAAACTACCACAATACGGTTCAGGGTTGTAAAGTCCACAGACCAAGAATTATCTCAATGCGCATAAATTTCCCATTTTTTACCATTCGCTATGAGAAGAGGGAAAAAAGAACACGGCAAAGAGAGAGAGAGAGAAATATGCAAATTTGACCAAATCGATTGTGCTGTGGGAAAAAAGCGAAACTGTGGAAAAGGTGGTGAAAAATCGATGGATAATGATGGTGAAAGGGTCAAGGACAGTGAGGGAAGGAGTCTACCTGACATCTCAGGTGAGATAGAGTCACGTAAATGCTCCACACAACTTTCCCTCTCGTTTGCCAATATAAATTTTTTATGAGATTCCGTCTTTCAACCCATTTTCGCCACAATCGCGAAAACATGACTGAGCGGGAGGCGCCAAGTGGAAAATCACCTTCGCACTTTGCCTGATTTAGCACAGAGATAAATTATCTGAGATTTTATTGCACCTCACCTGCAAGGCAATCAGTTTTATTTGCACTCGAGAGGTCCATAAGCTGTGATTTATTTGGATATGCGCGAAGTTTTGCGCCCCAAACATTTTACGCAATGGTGAAATTTTCTTCTCCCGTGAAATCCACGACGGGATAATTGATCTCCTGCCATCCATTTGAGACAAAGCATCCCCTATTGAAGCAAAAAAGACGATTGCTCGTCGAGAATTCATTTGTCATGACAAACACGCGTACAAGTGTTCTGGATGGCGTAAAACGAGAGGTGAAAGGCATTCACAATTAATTACAGTGATTTACGATTCGCCCCCTCGCCAAATGCATAATCCAACTTCTGGGGCGCCACACAATTAATTACATGATTAATTTCCCACCAAGATTTCCCGCCCGCATGATCGGGGATGGTGAGGAGGACCCCGAATGTGTGACACTCCGTCAGAGTCTTCTCAGGCAGTCTGATTAATTATTCAATTATTTCGCCACAACAAGAGAGAAGGCTCATTTGAGATTCTGGCATATCAATTGGCTTCCCATTCCGGTGGCAAAGTGTTCTACAAGAGATTCCGAGCCTCCTTTTGCTGTCTTCTCTGTCATTCCCACTCCACATCATCCAGCTTTACATTCAAGTCTCCACGTGTTCCCGCCAGAATGTTTGCCCGACAATTCGTCAAGCCATGAACCCAAGAAGACACACATTTTTCTGTGCCATCACAATCAATACTCGTCCAGTCGCCATAGAAAGAGTTTCTCCTTTTCATCCAAAGACACTTCCTGTCGCGCACAGAGGCGAATTATTGAGACATTGAATGCGACAGATGGCAACAATAGACAAGAACAAAGTTTCTGAGGAAGTGCAGCTGAATTGGCCAGCATCTTCGATTGTCAGTAACAGTTGAGACGCAATTCTTTGCCAGCAAAGCAGCCAAGAATGGTTTTCAAAGGCACACTGTCAGAGAATGAAACATTAATCAGCGAAAAACATCATTGCGAGCCAGTGAAGTTTAAAATCTCCCAGAGTTCATTTTATTAGTCTTCTGGACTCTTTTTTCCAATCACCCCATATTTCCGGGAACGGAAGTTACTCACATTTTGAAAGAGATACAGAAAAGAAGTTGAACGGAAGAAGTGGAAAAACTTTGACTTTTCTGTGTCGCTTCTGTATTACTCTTTTGAGTGAAATTCCTGTGATTTTTCCATGCAAAGGCGTGTAATAATATGAAATATGTTCCTCAGAGTTGTTTAATATCTCAAAATACAGTTGTTTCATACACTTTTATATCCATATGTATCAAGAATATGCGGGTAATCCAGAAATTGCATATTATAACATTGCTATTCTGTCAAAATATATCACATTGGAAGCTTCTGGCGCATGAATCTGTCAGATCTGTGAAAAATTGGCTCGATTGAAGTGAGAAAAATCGATGATGTTAGATAGAGTTTTCCGGCAAATGCTGGGGTTTTCCACGTGCGATTGACATTCGCTTGCAATTTGATTCTCACCACGAAATCTGTTTGGAATAGTAAATTTTACTTCCTGCACTGATTCACTCTTGGATTCACAGGTAGAGAAATGGGAAATTGTGCTGATGGATTTTTTTCCCAAAAGATTATGGAAATTGCTCCACATTTATTAATTAAACCATAAGCGCGCACCCGATTGCAAAATCAATTACACGGCTTTCCTTTCCGGATCTTAAAAAGTACTGTGCGCTATCTTGAGTAAATCCTTGGAAGGAATTATGCAATGCACTCATTTGGATGCAAGAAATTCCCCAAGATGCTCCGCAGATGGAGGAAAGGAATTGATGAAATATTTCCATCTTCCACAGGAAGAAGAAATTTCAAATTCCACTTTGAATCAAGAGCATATCAATAGATTTTCAATTAATTCCCCGGTAAAGGAAAATTATCATATTCTTTAAAGACAATGCAAAAAATACACATTAAATCTGTGCCATGGCAACCCAAATTGTTGCTCATGGGCTCATAGGCAAACAAATGGTAATTTCAGGTCCACAATTGCCGAGGAATTTAATTTTCCCGAGTCACTCATATGGCAAAGAGGAGGGTCAAACCTATTGAGGCTCTCTATTGTCTCATCATTCCCCACTGGGATCGTTTAATTTCAAATTGTGCAACAATAAAATATTCACTTTGACCCCATCCGGTTGCCGGGCGATGGGCGGGGGTGGGCAATATCGCTGCGGGTTTTGTGGGAAACCCATTAAATACGATACGGTCAACAAAATTCCTTAAGGGTTCACCCACTCTTGACAACATAAATTTAATCTTCCGCAACAATTTGCTTCTTTGTTGCTGTCACACGTCTGCTCAGGATGATGTTTGTGTTAGAAAAGAATTTGCGTACTAAGTTGAGATTTTTCATTTGACCGAGTCTGTGAAATAACTTCAAAGACATGAATGCTTTGCAACAAAGCTCCACTGGTAAATTCCCTTTAGGTTCAGCATCAATTTTATCGAATCCTTTTATCTTGAAGATCTGTAACTGAAGCATAGCCTTTAAGAGTCTTTGACTAATACAAGATCTACATAGACAAGATTTTAATATACTCTATTTACTGTCAATGAAACCCATTCGCTCAATTCCCTTTGGAATTTTCTGAGATTCTTCTGTGGATAACCCCAGAAGGGCTTTTCGCAAGACTTCTCGAGGGTATGAGAAAATGGCATGAATTCCAATGATGACCGAAATCCCTTTGACCCTCTCGCCATTCCTCGGCGGTCAGATTGATGGCATATCCGTGGGTGGTTTTAATTAATCATCTCTCACAGTGTATAAATCTCACACACAGTGTCGACACAGAGCGGGTCAGGCTGGCAAAATGGTGAAAAATGCCAGCGAGAAGGAGCTGAAAGAGCACACAATCGTTATTTATCGATTGTACATGACTGGAACCGATGTTTCCATCTTCAAGACTCTATATTGCAACTTTTCTGCAACGTGAGCGAGTTTCGGACATACATTCTTGATGGCCATAAGATATTTAGCACCACTTTTATCACTCACATGTGCTCTCCTCGGAGAGTCGTTAAAAATTTAATTAAAATTCATTACAGCACACCACACACACTGAGCCCTCTAGTGTCAAATAGAATATGCACGTCACAACGGGAGCCAGTCTATAATCAAATTCACCGAGTTCCACTATTTGTCAGGACTGCTTTTTTTCCTTATTGAGGTGGTAAACTTAGAAAAAACATTCTCAATAAACTGCCAGCAATTTTGGCCAGAGATCTGCAGAATGTGCATAAAATGCAAATGGGCGAAAATGTATTTGCCCACACGTTGGTCCAGTTTTGAATATTTTCCACCAAAATATGCACACACACACACCCTCTGCTTTCAGGATGCTTTCGTGTCGTCCATTCGGTCCCTCTTCCACTTCTCGTCCCGCCAGGAAGAATAAACAGCACTCCTGTGGTGCCTTTTTCTCTGGGTCGAGGTGGCAAAAAATAATCGTGTGGTGAATAATTTGGCTTGGAAGGGTTAAATAACCCAGTGTGAAAAAGAAGAATGCGAGCGAGGGAAGAAAAAAGTGAATAATCCATGGTCCTTTTTGCTGTCGAATGCGACGAAGGAGGCAAAGAGCTCGAGAGATGGAGAAGAAGAAGAAAGAAAAAAAACACCCAAACAATCATTAATTTTACTCCTCATGCCATGAATTTGTGAGTTCGCAGACCGGAGATGATGCTCGCCGTGGGAAAAAGGGATCAGAGGGAAATGTGATAAGGGTAGATTACGAGAGGATAAAACACCTACACGACGAGCAGGGTGGGAACAGAGGGAAAGCGCAGATTGTCAAAGGGTGGAAATTTACCTAAAGCTCCACTATGTGTAAGTTCAATTGCATGCTAAATAGGGCACAGGATGAACTTATTGCTGTGCTGCTCTTCATTAAGAGCCAATCAAATGGAATTTTTTTTTCTTTGCCTTCGCTGAAGGAAATGACGTTGTTCTGCTATAATACGATGATATTCAATTTCATAATGTAGCGGAGAAGAGCCTCTGGCGAACTTTTGAAATAATATCATGACTCTTCCTCATATTATTTACCTTTTCTAATTGGAATCAATTCCAGGAAATTGATCCAGGTTTCAAACGAGAGCATTTTATACATAAAGTTAGTTATAATGAAGGGGAAATTTTTGAACTTTGCCCCAGTATTGAAGCGGAATATTTAACCTTAAATATGACTATAAACATTACAACAGAACGGAAACACGAAGAACAGCTGTTATATTGCCAGAAAGGCAACAACTGTAATTGAATAGATTTTATGTTAGCCAATTTAAGCAAAGATTCAATTCATTTCACGAGAAAATTGCAGCAGTTGTCAGGTTATTTTGAGGGAGTCATAATATTGCTCTGCTCCCTTCGCATCTCCACCCCCAGTGTTGAATGGGAAAATGCTCGTGGAGAAGACTTAATGATGGTGTTTGACATGGTTTAGTGCGATGTTTCTGCAGAGAAAATGGGTTTCCTGCTGCTGCAATTTCTCGTTTCACATCATGTGAAATACTTCAGAATCACTGCCGAAGGACAATTTGCAATTTTTCAACCCCCAGTAAATGGGTCTTAGTGCAGAAGAAGCTTTTGTGTGATTTTTATCACTGGCCAAATATTTGCCAGACTGAAATCTCATAAAGGAGTTTGACGGCAAAATCCATTCCCGCCCCAAGAAAATTCTCCTTCACTGCAATCTGTTGACTTTTATTACTGAAAAATGTTTCCTTTCACTTTTTTATGACCACCAAATGAGGTGGGCTCAATAAAATTCATCCCATAATTTAGGCAGAAATTTACATCAATTCCATTTTCAGTTCCCAAATATTAAGGCCCATCAAAAGTTTATTGATCGCAATGCGGAGTGGCGGTTAAATCTTCCCACACGTAATCCTATTCAAATAAATCTCCACCAAGAAATTAATGGGCAACAGGAGTTGTTTCAAAGCAATTCACGATGCGGTTGCACGAAATTCCTTCAAGTGAATTTCCCCAAATTGAAAATTCAGTATATTATCTCCGGGCTTTTCCCATTCCCGCGTGGCGAGAATCCATAAAAAACTGTGTGCAATGTATCAAAAGAGAGATAAGTCTCGTGAGACAAGTTTATTATATCGTGAGCAAGGCAATAAATCTCGATGGAAAGTTGTGGCAAGAGGTCCTTCTCTTCATTTGCGAGCATGTCGTTGAAACTTTAAGAGCTTACGGGTAGTGCTATCAAAGAGCTGTTTGCACAGAGGATTTGAGGACTCCATAATCTCACCCTCAGCATGTGTGAAGTGAAATCTGTGACACTATATTTGCCAAGATGCAGCGCAGATGCTCTCATGGGTGGTTCCATGTCAAAATTGATTAACAGTCGCCAAGCGAAGAGCTTAAGTCACAGTTTCGGCTTTTGCTGGTAATCCTTTGTAATTTGTTGGTTATAGTTGGAAAATATAAAGTGAATTTCCCACAAAACACGCTGATAACTTGACATAGCATTGGATTTCAAGGTAATGAAGAACCTTAACCCATGTGTTAATCTCGTGTATCTTGTAACAAATACACCATGCTTTCACTTTGACATCCTTTCCTCCCGCCAAAACTTTCTGCGCCTAAATACATAATTTCGCCTATTTTTATCTGAGACAGGCAATCACAGCAGTTGAAATGGTTCGTGTGAAATTTCTTTGCATAAATTGAAGTGAATCCCGTGCGACAATTGGCAAGAGAGCAAATTATATTTTTAGCCATTTTAGCGTGGGTTGGAGAAAATCCCCATTTTATGAGCCCACAGATATTTTCGTCTGCAGATTTTTGTCTGCTGATTAAGTGAAATTTCCGCCACCAAAAATTACCCTCCACACCACACAAGCCATAGGGAGTCTGTGTGAGATCCGCAAATGGTGACAAGAAGTTGGGGAGTTCTTTTGGGGTGGTATGAAAACAATAAAATGTGAATTTCCATTGTGCAACTTTCGGCGAGAGAGCGAGAGAGAGAGTGAAAGAGAGAGAAAGAGAGAGAGAGAGAGAGTAATTTAGGGAAAAAATCCCTTGAGCTCCCAACCTAATCCCTGAGACCTAAATTACTCCCGAGGAAAAGGCGGTTAATTGTCGCATTGCGGAAAATATTTTACGCATTTACCCATGAGCCTCGGCGTTTGTCTTTTTTCCACACCATGAAGCACTGACTCCCGAGGATGGATTTGCTACAAGATGCCGCATCCTCAACAGCTTTATCCCTCCGGGCCCAAAGTGGGCCCATTATATTCAATTTCTATGGATCATTTGCAGAAACTGAAAGGATTTCCGCCATGGCAAAGGCGGAAGGCATGGGCGTGAGCTTTTTAGAGCTTTGCATATTGCGTGAAACGTCCCCGTCGTCCCCAAGAGAGACACTCCCGCCGCCGTTTCCGCCATGGAAATGAATGTGTTATTGGGAAAGTTTTTACAACGACCTCCACTCTCTCTCGCATTTATTGCTCACACTGGCAAATTGGATGATTCTTAGGGCAGTTCCAGCACGAATGGCACGTGCTCCCAAATCCCCAGTGACACTTTAATCCCTTCGCCGTTGGAGTAACTTTTCACCACTCCTGCGAGATTCATTGTCAATCCCGTGGAAAGTTTCGGAGATGAGCTTTCAAAGTCACACAATGAAAATTTAACCAAACACCTTTTCGCAGCTTAAGATTTAACATGTAGTGAATTGTTGAAATTTTACTTTGGGTTAATGTTGAGAATAAACTTAACACCAAGCTTGCAATTTCTGGTAAAGAAATGCTCTGAACTTTCTCATTAATTTCTCTGTGAATTCAGCACTTTTGTGAATGATTCTAAAAATCCCTTTCTCCCTGTGTTAATTGAAATTTCTTCTACGAAAACTCACATTGAAACATTCACAAACAGAAATATCAATTAAACGTGTAATTTACGAATGTGCAGAAAACTTTGCAAATTCCTCGATTCAATCATTAATTCAATGCAAACATAAAAAGATTCGCTTATTCATTTGTAGAAGCGGTGCAAAAAAAGCAATTAAGAGACAAACATTTAATTATCCTCAGCCAGGATATGTAGTGGAAAGAGCGCATACAAAGTGAAATATGAAAAATGTGCAGGAGCATTTGTGTCATTGTCCTTCCGTCGCAAATTACTTTTGTCTCAGCCTTTCTGACCATTCTTTAGTCGCATTTTTTCCCTAACGCCACCGACACTGTCCTGGGATGTGCAAAAAGACGCCCTGGCGACTACTTTTTGCTCGTTCCACCACCGCAAATATCACCCCATGGATTGCGACTAGGGATGAAGAAGACTTCTGCACTACAATTAAATTTACCACCAACCGCTATTGTGCATATTTCCGGTGGTGAAATGCTCACCCACTGACAATGCACGCTTTCCTGCCTTTTCTGGGCGCGAAAATTGGAAACACGTGGTTGGAAATTTAGCACAGAGAGCCCAACAAGAGCTCTCGGGCAGCTTTAATAAGCGCCCCAGTGCAAAAAAGCGTAAAATCAGGACTCCTATTCGACTCTCACCTTCCCAGTGGAAAACCACTAAATTCACGTGGGAGTTTTCGCAAAGTCCTCGCTGGGTAATTTAGCGGGAATTTCTGTTTTTTTTGTACTCTAACTCCTGCTCTGATAAAGTAAACATTTTCCGTAAGCCTCTGTCCTTTCTAAATGACCCGTGCAGTACCAGCAAAAAAAAATCCCATTTAAATATTTTCTTCAGTGTCATTTTTCAGCTGACAAAACTTCCCCTTTGTTCACCCCCTAAATTCCGTGCATTGTTATCCTCTCAGGATTATTTTGCGTGCGCGAATTTCTGCCTCACAGCCAACACAAATACACACACACACAGCTTCTCATCCCACGTGGTTGATAATGGTGGAAAATAATGCCTGGCCAGCAAAATGAGCGATATTTGGAGAGAAAGAAAAAAAACATAATGGGCGAGACTTGAGAGAAAAAATATTGCACAACACAAGGATGTCTTGCGCTTGTCGTTAGTCGTTTTTCACTTTAATTGCGGAAATTAAGAAAATGAGATCATGTGGATGAGATGGGTTGCTCAAGGAGCAGCTCAAATGAATTAATTTGCATTTTTCCTTACTCTCTTCCTTATGATATTAATTTATGGCAATGTCGTACAATCATATCTGAGATTGTCCCTTAAAAGCTGGCGGAAATGAGTTTCTCCTCACCTTAATGGTGTTTTCTTTCTAGAGAAATTCTTGTCTTATTAATTTTTTTTATGTAAATATGGTAAAAAGATTAGTAATAAAAAGATCTTTTGATTGTGGGTTTTTTTTTAAATTCATTTTGGTCTACAAATAATTGAAAAGCTCATAGAATTTCTCAACACTCAACTGAAAACTGCCTAAACTGTAATTGCCCTAACAAAAAAACCCTTGAAGAAATCCTGTACCATTTTCCCTTCGCGAGCTGTGCATTTGATAGCGAAAAATCCATAATCGAAATTCCCTGCACATTCTCGGATGCGGGAAAAATCTCGCTTCGCAGGTATTTATATGTGGCAAGAGGTCGGATTTGACTTCATAAACCCATAGAGTCCATAAAATGCCATCAAAATATGCGTCGAGTGTTGTGAGCTTTTGTGCAGGGGAGCTTTCGCGGGTGCTCGTCTATTTTAACGACGATGCCTAGTCTGAAGCTTCTGGTATTTTGTGCCGTATCATAATTTCCATCGCGAGTGCAGATAAGGCGTGAGACTCCCTCGTGTATGAAATTGTAGGGAGTTCAGCATGGGGTTATCGCCGGCCCACAATTTTCCACGATAGGCGAAAAAGGGGGTGGGAATATTGGCGCAATGAGGCTCTTTGTGGCCCAACTTCGCTGCCTCGAGGCGCTAAGAAGATGATTAGGATGGAAGGGTTGAGGAGCATTTAGAGTTCATTTAGAGGTAAAAAAAAAAACGCAATAAATAAATTCTGAGAATCAAGAGAAATGATCACACATTCTGTGATCACTTAATTGTCTCTGGGGCTTGAAGAAGTTTTCGAATTTTTCACGAAACATTCACACCCCTAGGCGACATGCTGTGGTGAAATCTGGAGGAACATTAGCCATTTAATCAGTGAGCCAGATAATTATGACACTTCTTCAATGACTTCCATCAAACTCCTTCTCTTTCGTACTCGCTCCACTCTCTTACGGGAAATCCATTGAAGCTCCTTCTTTCCACTCCTTTTTTTCTTCTCCCTGGCGAGCCAATTAATTTGATTGAGCTGATTTCTACAACATCTGCTCTGCCGGAGTGATTAACCCCAGCTGAACGCCGAGGAAAGGCATATAAATCATTGGCAGAGCCTTGAAAGTATCCCTGGAAGGGGTTTCTCTGCCCACGGATTGTCGTAAATAATGCAATTTGGACACTCTCCAGAAGCGACAACTGACAAAACAACCAATAATTCATCATTATGAATTTCGAATTGGATTTTTGGGACAATGGAGAAACAGATCGAAGAAGAAAGAGTGTCCCCAATTTGGAGATGCCCGCAATCTTGCATTGGGAAGTGTGACACATTCATTTGATTTATACCAAGAGATAAATTCATTTCCTTCTTGGCAAAATAGACAATATAAAATTGTTGAAAAATGGTAAAATTATATTGATTTCTCTCAAATCTATCAAGCCATTTGGCTTTTCTCTCTCGAATTTTACTGAAGATCCTCCCAATTCCTTCTTGCTTCCTTTTTTTTCTCTGGGAAGAGGATAAGATATATAATGAAATTTGTGTGCAATGAAAAGGCGAATTTGTACGATGGAATTTTGAAATCCTTTAATGTGATTCTCCCATGAATTTCCCGGAGAATCTTTTCACTCTATGGTTCTCGTCAATTTCCCCAATTTCTTGGTCAATGATTCAATTGGCTGAAAGCACATATTTCTTGGGCCAGGAAAAACCTCTACAATCCATTAAAGGAATACATTTGGCAGGCCCAAAAGGAATCTCTAAGGGAAATTGCGAAACTGGGAGAAAATTGCGAAATGGTGCGAGAAAGGCAAGAAAAATCGATTCATGCAAAATTTCCGGTTTTTTCTCCCTTCCACTGTTGTATTGCCACGCATTCATTCTTTCTTTTTTTCCTGATAGAAAGTGTGGGAAATATACTGAAAATGATTTCTCGGGGTGACTTTCTCTCTAATTTTGCACTCATGGGGAAATATGAGAGGAAAGGCGAAATGGGCGGAAGGAAGTGAAGGAGAATAAGAGGCATAGCGAAACATGATGCCAATTTGATGTATTTGATTTCTCTTCAATACAAATGAGAAGAAAGTTTCATAGTTCTGTATTTGTCAGATACTATATCACGATATTTCCACTGTGGCATCCACTTAACAGAAACTGGGTGATTCACGAGGTGTCAAGATGAATTTTTGCGAGAAAATTGAGATTGACTGAAATTGAAGTGCATCTGAAAATTCACGGTTCACCAAATTGACTTCCATCTCTCGACTGGATATTGAAAATTCTCTGTCTGCGAGTGCAAGAGCTCAATTTCCTGGCATGGATGACGTTGGAATTTTACCTTTCGCGTGAAAAGCATTTCTCAGAAGATAAAATGAAGGCAATGTCAATAATTTCCCAGTGGGAAAAACGCCTTAAAGACAAATAATAGGGTTGAATTTCTACGCTAGCACATTTTTCATCGACCCCCGAGATGACTCTTCACAGGATGTTCCTCCAAGATAAGCGAGAAAAATAAGTTGAGAATCTCAACTTATTTTTAACTTGAGATGATAGAAGATTGAAGATTTTAATATTGCAGTAAATCTATAAAGAGAATGATATCAGAAAATAATATACTAACATCTACTGTGAAATAATCAAGCAATTGTAGACATTCTCAAGTGAAACACATTCATCTTTATGATTAATCTGTAAGTCCATCAACTCTATAATGCTCTCTAAAAGCACTTCTCCTTCACTGAGTTGGCGAAAGCGCTGGAAAATGCCGTGTGAAAGCGTTGAGGATCATTTTCTCACAATTTAATCAATTTGCATGACGCGGTGGCAAGTTTCTCACGTGAGCAATCGCTCATTGTCAGGCGTCTTCCCTATCATTATCAGGGGCCAAAATCATGCACGTCTCTTCACGTGTGTGCACTGCGAGCGTGCGATTTGACGACATCAAAATCCAATTAAACCCGGAAGAAACCCGGCTTCTGGGCGACAGATGCAGGCTCAAGGGGATTAATTCGCAATTTAGTGGCTCCCCAGCAAATTTGCCGGGTTAATCCCTCAATCGGCAGTTTGGGATCGATTTTAAGGGCTGGTGAGAAGAGGTGAAAATTTGTGGGACATCTGCACTGAGACGTATAACTTTACAGAGTTGAGCTCTCATGCTCTTATGCTCTTCAATTTAGGAAACACCATAAAAATTGCAAAAGAGTGAGTCTATTTTCTCAAGAAGCGCTTTATACATTTCTCTCAGCTTGACTTGCACTTCGCGTTGAATCCACTTTGGAAAATCCCACTTAATAACTGGCTTTTTCCTCCTGGATTCTTCCAAGAATTTTCCGTGTCAGTGCAATACTAAATGCCATGGCAAATGCGGGAAAACAACAGCCACAGTCTCTGTGTCTACTTGATTGTCAGATCTGGAGAAATTATATGTACATCTTCATGGCACGCGACCAAATAGCTCTCACTTGTGGACTTTCTGGACATTTGATTTCTCGTATCAGCATTACTGCGATATTTCTCCACATTTTTCACCCGGAAAAATTACAGAAGCCATGACTTCAAGTTGATGGTTGAACTTTTCATCCCATGATAAAGCGCGCAGTGTCGTGGAAAACTTTCCTCCGGGTTGCTTTAGTGGAGATATTTGAAAATATATCCATTAAATAAATATTAAAGGGCTGCTTTAATTCCCAAAATTCAAACTGTTTACATATATATTATGAATTTATTCAATAATTCTCCCCGATAGATTTTCCACCCGGCAAAGCAACGTGAGCTTTTTGATATGCATTCAAATACGGAAGTATGCGCATAGCACAAACCATTCTCATCAATCATGTGGTTTGCATTTCACTCTGTTCATAACCCAGAACAGCATAATTATAATGGCTCTGTGCAGTGCAATTTTTCACCCAATTTCATTTCCACGGTAACTGTTTTGAAGGTGAAAATGACGGTTTCCTCTGTGGGTGTCAAGTGATGAGAAAATGCCTTCACGAAAAAAACGCCGAGTGGATGCTTTTTTTCCGCGCGAAATGACTTTTGCTGAATTTTGCAACACTGACGAGATGTCTGGCCGAATTACGGACTCACGTCTGCATCACTTCATCTCGAACTCGGAGCTTTTTCCCGCTCTAGGGCAATATATGTGTGTGCAGAGCTTTCACATTTATTCATGACTTCTCATCTCGCGTTTGTGGGAGTGAAATGCAGAGAATTGCACCAAAAGGATGGAATTTATACTCCTTTTTTACTGTCCGAATCGCGAGTGAAAAGTTGTAAATTGCCCCATGTAGAGCTTTCAAAAGCTGATCTGTTGGTTTTTCATGGGCTAAAAGGTTCTTTCACAGCTGGAATGCTGCATTTTCGGGACATAGAGCAACGTTTGCTGTTCCATCATTTTGAAGTATTTTGATAAATATCTTCTCTCACTTTTGAAAATTAATTATTTCTGTCTGAAACCATGAATAAATCAAGCTATGAATAACTTAGACAACTGTCATTACTATTTTAATGTATTTCAGTTCATATTTTAAATAGTGAACAAGGAATAATTCTATCCAGATTCTAGAATATAATATAAATAAATTTTTCCTCGTTAAGTTGTTGTGAAAGTAAAGGAGAAAGTAAATCTCGATCAATAGACTGACTTTCGTGATGTCGAGGGCAAATCACTATAAAATTTCCATTTGCAAACACGCAAATAGTTCAAATTGCTTTCAAAGTGACCGGATTGGATACACGCGGATTGAAAACCATTAGAAAATTAGTTGGGAAGCGGAGTTGCGGCGTTGATTAAATACTCAAATGATTACAATATTGACTTTCTCACTTCACTTGAAATTTGTGTCAAATTCACTCTGCTCTTGCCATGTTATTCTGCACACAACTCATCCGCATAAGCTTTGTGACAATAGGAAAAGAGAGAGGAAAAAACTTCCTGGTTAATTGCGGCACTCTGTCGTTCTGACAATTATTTGCTCATATCTTCAAGTTCCGCATCCGGGCCACGAGTTTAGGACACGTTGCATCCTGGAGAGATGAAATGGGGCCACTTTTAATTAGATTACTTGCTTACATCGCTCGTCCCGGACGTGACGCTGGAGCCGGTCACTGGCTGCATACTAATTGTTTGCCAGCCGGCCACAGTGGCGGCCGCGGGACATCCATAATGCATGATTTATGCGTCGTGGGAGTTAACATGCCAGAATATTATTATAGAAAATTTACGGGCTAGCGGAGCGGAAAAATATTATATCCATCCTCTTGCGGGCGGTGTGAAAGATTGCATAGATATCTATTGCTGCCCTCACAATCATCCTGACTGCACGGATCACTTCCTGGAGGAACGAAGCTCATCCGCATTCCACTCATTGTTGGCAAATTTCAATTATGGCACTGCCAGAGTTCCTGCTAAACTCTGCCAGCATTTTCAAGAGAATTTCCAAAATAATTAGCTTAGACATGGAGTCACTGGAGTGAAAATTTTATGGGAAATCCTCGGCTTAAAATTATGTGCGGAAAATATACATTAGGAATTCCATCATCCTGGAAAATCGATGAGGATTCACAATGAAGTCAGGGAAGAATTTTCCTGAATAATTAAAGGTGTGAATGACACGAAATTGCCAATAAATCAAATTGGTAAACTTTCATGAATGCTTTCATGCATACAATCCATAAGAATAAAGTGCAATCGAACGTAAAGCTAAACACGTAAATCCTGGGGCTTTCTGAAGTGTTTCAATGAGGGAATTTCAGACATTCACATTGTCGGACACTCTCTCAAAAGCTGAGGGAAACTCAACACATTCAGGACATACCTCTGTAATTTATGCTTTCCAATCCCTTTTGTCATGATGCCAGACCATCCCAAAATATGCTATTATCCCAACTTTGAATCCATTGTATCGATTACAGATTTTGCCATCTATTGCCACAAAATCCCCTGAAGACTGAAATTCAATGCTATATATGGTCTTTTTGTATGGCGTCTGACCTGCTTTCGGGGCATTTCACCTGCCAGAAGAGACTGCCCCAGCCCACAAAATTCACCTCATCCGGCGTTGGAAAATGTAACAGTCATGAAATTACTTTCTGCATTCTCATGAAAATACATCACATTGGATTTCTCTGCACTGATGAGCCAATTATGGCTGCGATTATCTTATGGGGAAATGAGAGGAATTAATTCATCTATCAATCAACGAGGAAAATGGGTGAATTTGAGGAAACCCCAGACAGAGAGCGACTGCTGATGGAAGCATAGACAAGGCGAAATGCCTCAATTTACATTTTCATCTCCAGTCATTTCTCCACTTGAAAGTTGTCCATTAAAGTGCTGCAATTTTCACCCTCGTTGATCATTCTGGGTATGATTGTTTCGCTCTTCAGATGGTTTTCTGGATGGAGGGAGGGGGGGACAACTGTGTATGCTGTGCTCAGAGATTAATTTTCAACTCTGGGGCTTTTGTGCAAAATTCCGAACATATCTATGTATCCAGATGAAGCTCACCGCAGAAGCTTCAGTTGGCCCCAATTAAAGCCGACGTACAGTGGGAATATTTTATGCAGCACAAAGCTCTCTCAGACTGCTTTAATTTACTTAACTGCATCCTTTGACAGCTATCAGTAAAGCCGCGAAGCTCGAGAGCCATAAGAATTCCCGTGTAAAGTTCTTTATATTCACCAATCGATCGAATGCCGGGATTTTTTGTGCGCAGTTTATCGATAGAAAAAGCTCCATAAAAGCTCCATTACGCCTCACACCCCCTACAAATGCATCCTTCGTCCCCCAGGGCTTTGAGTCGCGTGGACTGGTGCCAAAATCGATCACATAGCATCGCCATCCCCTTCAATTTGGCCGAGAGTGCGAGGCAAAAATGAAAATGCATATCAAAGTTCAGTGAATGGACTGGGTTGGGATCGCTCAACATGTGTTTCACTTTGATATTGAGCTTCTTCTCTCTGTGATTTCACCTCTCTTTAGACAATCTCGGTGTTTTTACAGGAAACTATTCGTTATTTGCCAATGTGAAACCTGTGAAATAGAATATCCGTGCAGAGACTGGAGACACCAAAGTGAAGAGACTAAAACAAATATTTTACCTCAGCTCTCAGGGTGTCATTTAATGTGAGTTTAAAGGGTTATAATATGGCTGAAAATTTCTGGGTGGGTTTAAAGAGGGAACAATGCAGAAATTAAATTTTATAATAGTTGAATTATTAAAATTGTAATTTAATTCTTTGTACTGCTCCCAAATTTACTCTCTTCTAGTTTAAAGCACATAATGTATAATATCTACACATCATCACGCAACTTTCTTATTGAAATTGCAGTTTTCTTAATTTGATGCTCAGTATAATTTTCAATGTTTCCACCGCCATCAGCAAACTATCAGACAAATTGCAATAGAGATTAAATTATGGTAAACTCCTTGATGAAGTATACTGAGGATGTGGTAGGAAACTTCCGAATTGATGAGGCACATAAGTTATGCAGAGAATCATTGAAGCAGAAATGTCTTATTTCTTTCCAAAATGTGACTTCAAACCATTGATATCCCGTTTCCGGGGATGCAAAATTCAAATTGTGCTGAAAGTTTCCACAATGGAAACTTTTCGCCATTTCCACCTTGCCGAGAAAAGCTTCGACATCGACCAATTTGCGGGCCCAACATTGACTTTGGTAGCAATTAGAGCATAATTCAACCATGGGTGAGCAAATGAAGATGATTGAAGGAAATTTCTTCATTTTCCCGAACCGCAAACTCTCTCATGTTCTTCGAGCTGATGGTGCAGAATTTGCAGAGAAATTTCTGCTCTCTCATGGCCATTTATTGCAATTATATTGGCAAATTCTCTCCGCCTGAAGGTTGGAAAATATCTGCGACATCATCATTTGCATTCTCGCATGGCATATCAATAAATTCTCATTGAAACCGACCAGAGAGACGGAAAATTGCTGGGAAAAATGGGTAAAAGGCAAGGGATTCCTCCTTGAGATATTCTTCAGCATCAGGGAACACCGGATGCAAAAGTATGCAATTACTGCTCACTATAGGGAATGCAGAAAGGAAAGTGGGTGGAGTTTTTAGTCATAATCAACCGTCAGGACCTTAAGCAATTTATGTGGAAAGCTAGGATTTTTTTTTCTCTCTCTCAGTCCCATTGTTGGGGATTCTCAGTGTCCATTCGTCACAAGATTGATCCACTGTTGGACAAAGTTTTTGCCCACCTTGTCGATGGGTGATTGTGTGGCATTCGCTGATGGAAGCAATTCCAGAAAGTGGGCGGAGGCGACAAGACATTCTCACCTTGTTGGCACTTCTTGGCTTCTGAATCAGCAACAGACACAAAAGACTCGTCACCTTGAGTTCCATGCCAAATTGAAGCTTCTTCACACTGTGTGGGAAAAGTTGTGTTTGTGTGGAAAGAGAATCTCATTTTGTGCTTCTTTCTCGACCTGCTTTTCACATCCTTTCCGATGGTGTATATCTTGACAGGAAAATGGTGATCAAACGGATGGAGTTTTTCATTCTCTTCTGTCTTTAGCATCATGAACATCATCATTACGACGCTGTCCCGCTGAGCCATGAGAAACACTCCAAGCATTGCATCCATATTCATCAGGAATTTCCCACTTGAGCCATCAAAATCCCAAGGCATTCATGCATAGGATTTCCTGTGCAGACCGAGAATGGACCGTTTGGAAATATTCATGAGCGTCACATGAAAACATCCTAACGATTTTCATATCACGGTTTAGAAATACAACAAATCAATTGAATTCATTAAGTGATAACAATTCAAATGGTCTTTGCCTTCATCAAAATGAAAAGTGGGTGATTTGTCTCATTAAGAATGCCTCGTGGAGGCTTTCATTACGCTAAAGCGGATTTGTGGGTGGGCCTGAAGAGAGCCATGAGAATAGGGAGAAAGTGGAAGGCAAAGGGAAAAATTCAATGTATTGATTTCTCATTTCCAATCTCCCATTCTGCCAGAAGAAGCTCCCAGCGAATTTCCCTACATAATGTATTTCAGTAAAGAAATAAATATCTGGCATGGAGCGTTGATAGAGCACACACACAAACACACACGAATTTCTGGTCCAGTAGGTAATTTCCAAAGGACCATCGCCTTAAGACGTTGCAAATATCCAATTGATTGCCTCCCATGTTGAGATAACTTTACAGAAAAGCAATCATGACCCTCTTTATTGCTTCAGGAGAGAAAACTCGCGAAAGACGAGACTTATTGGACTTTCCTCCAGCACTGTAAAATATATTGTATTTGGGAAAAGTCATAGAATTACCATTTAAAATTAAATACCTGTGCGCAATATGAAGCTCATCATTTACCATACATTTTTCATTTCAAGTTAAAGAGCTTTTTTGCGTAATTCTCTGAAATAAATTGTACTTTTTTTGTCACTCGTTATTAATGAAAACAATTAGTATATTTAATTGAAAATTGAGACGTGTTTTTATGTTTCTTGTTTCCCTCATGTTAAATGCAATTATAAATTTTACATGTGATAAATATCAATGATGAAATAAAATTTTTTACATATGTGAAGAGTTTTTGCAAGCATTTTCAATCTACATTATTCAATTCAAGACTTACAAAGTTTAATCACGCCCAGGAAAATCCTTTCAAAATCTAACTAACTAGTTCAGCAAGTGATGTGAATAGCCACAAAAGTTCTGTACAATGTGAAGATACATAAATATGTCTACTTGAACTTTCAATAATGCTTGCACTCTCTCTCTCTCTCTCACTGTGCAACTATTTCGAATAAGAAACTATACAAGTTGAGGCATTGAAAACTCCTAAATACTGCAGAAGCTCGACAAGCTTCATAAAACTTTTCCCTAGTCGCTCCATCAGGACTCATTCATGAAATTTGTACATCCTTCTGAGCACACTTCCTTGCCGGAGTGGAAACTGTGCGGCCGGGGGTGAAGAGTTCGCGTGGCCCCTCGGTCCTGCGGGAGCGCCCCATATCCCTCCGCCTTGTCATGGTGTCTCCCCGACACGGCGGAGAGAGCATTTATCATTTTCACATCCGTTTGCGTTTGATACAAAACATCCTCCGCTATTTGTGGCTCGTGAGAGACGTCTGGTGAGGCCCAATTCGGGCCAATGAATCACAATGATTTATGAGTTTGCAGGCGGATGAAAGTGAATTTTTTCCACCCCCCAGACTGACACTTTCTCACGCGAAGCAAATTTAATTGTTAATTATGCACAGTATACAGACGAGCTTTCGATAATGAAACGACTGTAGGGTATGGGCGCGTGAAAAAGCCCGTGCGACGAAGATTTATCGATGTTGGAGAGATTAAGCGCGGATGGATTTATGTGTTGTGGCACATTTACGATGAGCACAAGTAAAGTAATTTGGAGTCAATTTCCCTGTGTAAATTATTATTCGACTATAAAGGAGGTCCTGGTGAATTTAAAGCTGTCTCTGAATGGGAATTTCAACCCCTACGTTGTCTGGCCATCTGGTGTAGCCGTATTGTGATGGTCAGCAAAGCTTGAGTGTGTATGTTGAAGTACAGTGTAAATTTCCAATTAAATTGCAAAACACTTTGTGGGCTTTTCCATCAAACTTGAGCTTTTGAGGACTTTTAGAAGGGCAACGGCGCGCATAGAGAGTTTATCTGTTGTTTTAGGAAATCCACACCACTTCTAGCCCACCCACGAAGAGGAGTGTTGAAAAGTTTGCTAGCAAGTGGCGTGTTTGTCTCTCAATGGCGACCAGTGGACGAGAGGGGAAAAAGTCCACTCAAGAGATTACTGTGAGCAAATCCTATTTGAGTTACGATTTCGGGATATAAGCGGCTTACACCTGTATGCAATATTTAGTGGCATATGCTGAAGCATGTGACGAGATTAGTGGGAGAAACGTGTGGATTTGGCACATCTTTCGCCCGCGCCAGAAGATTCGTGACGGCGAATCCGTGCATGTTAATCATCTGACGGCGGAGTTCGTCGCCCTAATCGTGGCGAGAGGTCATTGGTATCCGCCACGTTTGTGAACTCCTGGCAGTTACACGGAGTATTACGAGTAATTTAGATTGTAATCCACGTCACAGGGACTCCTGGGAAATTCATGGACTCCAGGCATTTGAGGGTGGGGAAGATAAATCCAGGAACTCCGGAGCAGAACATATTGTCACGATGGATGGCAAACAGCGCGTGTGTGAGGTTGTGTAATGAGGACAAATCTGCCATTGCACAATCATTGCCTCATCATTTGCTATTTAGTGCAATATTATAGCAAAAGGAGATTAAATTCAATCATAACATAATCTAAATTCTACCCATGATTTTCCATCGTTATCAATATAATTTGTGCGCTGTGTATTTTCAGACCATTTCACCACAATTGAGAGTCGACCAAGGCGTACGCGCGCGTTTTGTGAAACTGTGTTCCAATTGCGCGACTGTGGCGATCGTGCATAAATCAATTAGACCACACCCGCAGCCAAGTCATGGCACGCACAAACAGTGATTGATGGAATTATCAGCGGTCAGCAGCAATACCGCTCCGCCCCCGCAAATGCATCGCAATTTTGCGCGATGGGTCACGACTGAACATCCACCGCGCCACAATAAATACGGCAATTGGCGCTGGCAAATTAGAGCATAAATTTCAAACAACGCCACGAACTTTTTTCGCCCTGAACTTTGATGTTTTTCGGTGCTGATTTGCATTTATGTGAGATTCATTTGTGTTCTGACCACACGAACGTGACCCAACTGTCACCCACAAAGCAATTTCGATGAAACCCCGCAGGATGTGATGATAAGGAGAAATTGTCCTGATTATATTGATAGGTTGGATTCATAAAAAAATTCAACTTTTCTCCCAGTGCAATTTTATTTTCCTTTTTTTACACATTTTCTTCACAATTTTCTTAAATACTGTTTTTTGGCATTTTCTGTAAAGTCTTTATCTGACTTTTGCTGGGATTTTAGGGCTTCAATTGAATTCCTCAATTTTGCATTTCATTGCAATCGGAAATGCTCAAGGTTTTCATCTTCCACACTTTATCGTTGAGCTTCAGGCTCGCTCCTTCAGCACCCATTACGATCGTTGCTGAAGGACATTCTTCAGCTTCCTGTTGAACTTCCTCCTTAGCTTTCTCATCCTTCCCGCCCAGATCATCTGGAGAATCCGCCTCAGCTTGTTCAGCGTCTTCGAAGAGATTCTCGTCGCAAAGTTCCGCAGTGTAGCAAAATTGAACTGAAAGTGTTTGCAAATGAAGTTAATTGAATTTATCTTGGATTAACACGAAACTCACCAGGACGGAAAATTCTCGAATATTTCCATGGCTTGACATTGAAGAACGCTTTGGGCTCTCCAAGAATCTCCAGAGCAGAAATCGCCACGATCACGACAAGAGTGATAAAGTGCTTCATTTTCCTGTGTTTCTCACAAACTGATGCTTTGCCTGAGACTTTCGTCGCCTTTTATACGCTCTAATGATTCACCGAAAAGCCTTTATTCATCATGGTTTATTGACAAAGTGTCTCACTTCTATTTTTCTCAATTAAACAAACACGCGTTGTGTTTTTCAGGTGAAAAGGTGCGATGAAACTTAGAGACGCGACGATCGTTTTATTTGCCGAATCGCTCACCTTAAAACTCCCCTAAACTGCGTGCTTCCCCTTTTTCGCCATGGGAAATTTCCACTTGAGTTCAAGTGCAGATAATTCACTATACTTAATTGGAGGAAAGTTGCATCTGTGAAAGACGAGACGCGATAAAGGAGTGAAAATGTCATTAGGTGCCTAATGAAATTTGTCTTCTTTGATAAATTCATCTTCAATTTTGAAAGGGTGAAAAGGGAAAAAGTTCAGGTGAAGTGACATCAAAAGCATGTGCCTTGGAGTGGGGAAGATTTGACGGGAATCTCAATTAAATTAATAACTCCCATCCTCCAATAGGGTGCCTAATTAAAAGGGTTTCGCGACGACAGGCGAGTTTTGGAAACTTCAAGTGTTAAAGGACACTTTGAGTGACTGTCAGTCAAGGAAGATCTGTGGCTTTCTATTTTATTCACCTGACACTCAATATTCTATTCATTCTCATCTCCATAGATTGGAATTTGAATTTCCTCTTTCCTGCACTTGCACAATCAACAATTTGCAATGGTGATGAATTCAATAAATCTCAATTTTCTGTCCCACCCGGAGAGCCTTTTCTAACATGCAAATCGTGATTTTCCTCATCGCCACAGCGTCGAATGGGGGAAAATCTTCATTCATTGCATGGTTCAATACAGAGGCGTTTGCTTATAAATTTTCCTTTGCATTTTATCGCTCGAATGTGCTGGCAATTGGAATGCGTGATGTGAATGCAAATTTCTCGCGACGATGGGACTTTTTATGTCGCATCTGAATTCAGAGAGTCCTTATAATTTGTTGTCGAAGGGTTTGTCCACATTCTGTCACAAAGAGTGAGCTTTTACGAGAATCAACAAAAGCTACGAGTTTGTCTGCACGAAGACACTGTTGAAATTATTCTGCCTCCTCCTCGGTGAAATGAGCATCAAATATGTAATCTATTGTCTCTGGACAGTTTCAGTGATGTGTAAATTGCAAATGATTACACATGAATTACAATATCGCCAAATTATTCACATATCGTATCAATTAGCTTATCGAGTTGTGCGCAGCCAAAAGTGTTGTTTGAATAATAAATTTCCACAGTTGTTTGCCATTATAATTATATTGGGATGATTTATACGACAGAACTCGAAGTATTTTTGTCTGTTTTTGCCGGTTTATTGACTTTTCCGTTGGGAAAGTTTTTTACACGCTCCAAAAAACATATGCAAATATTCTCCCACCAAATAATCGTGATGGAAATGCACCTGATTTTTTTTTCATAGTAAAAACTTCCATGAAACAGCATTTGCATGATAATTTTTTAAAAGAGAGAGAGAGAGAGAGTGAGTGAGTGAGTGAAATCACGTTTTTCTTCCGCACTTTTTCGCGTCTTTTCACGGTGAATTGATGGATAAATTCTGGGGAAATGTCAAAACATTTCATCACTCTACTGGGGGAAAATATATTGGAAATTCCACGTGAGAAAGTGTCTATGAGAAAAATTGTAAATTTTTATCATTGAAGAGGATGAATCTACGACAGAGACGTGATTTTCCTTACAAGATATGAATTGATTTGAATGCAAATCGCATTTTAGGGAAAAGCTCCACACTGTCTGAAATCCGATAAGAAGTTACGAATTTGGAGCTCTTTCGGAAGCTCGAAGACGCACTGAGTGAAATATTTACTCAATTCTGCAATTTGAGGTTCATATTGTTGATTCATTTGTGAGACGCTTTCATTCTTAGCACGCGAGAGAAGAGCAAAAGCTCTAGTGGGTGAAAAAGGAGAAGAATAGAAGGCAAAAGAGCGACATCGGAAGATGGTATTGAATGAGGACTTAGCATTGATTTATTTGATTTCACGACACTCCGAGCATGGCTTTTCTGCACATTTCAATATTTCTGAATTGTCATGATTTTACAAGACTTTATAGGAATGATGAGAACAGCAATTTTCCTGAGTATATATGAAAGTTTCTCAATCAATGCAAATTGCACGTGAAGGAGGAAAATGGGAATTCAGATTTCAACTGAAAACATGTTCAGTGGAGCAGCAATAAAAAGCATGGATTCTCTACATAATTATATAGTGAAGTTAATTTTCTCTGGGCAAATATCCATTTTCCCTGGGATTTTCCACTCGCAGCTGCACATTTGGAAAGCGCACGATGTGGTAAGGATTCACCCTGAGGTCTTCTAGTTCCGGTCATTCACGATGAAATGCACTCAAACTCAATTCCAATGTTATTCTCCACGTCAGGTGGGAGCCACCCGGCGCCTCCACCGCATCGAATTTCGCTCAATCGCTGATGAGATCATTACGGTTGACTGCAGGAAGATGAATTCCTGGAGGAGATGAGAGTGTGCGCAAGTGAGACGTGAAACGATAGTCCTCTCGCCCTCGTATTGCTAGGGTGACTTCACGTGGAAAGGCGCTTATCTCTGGCCCCGTTGATACATGCAATTTCCTGGGCTTGATTCCCACCCTCTGGGTGGGCTTTTATCACTTCCCGGGTTTGAGGATGATTGAAATCAAGAGGAAATATCAACCACAATCGACTGCCGAGCTACAATTTCCGTTCATTTTTAATTTCAGTTGCCCGGACAATTTTTCCATTAATAAAATGTCAAAAAATATCTGACGATGCGACCTTTACACATTGCATGGGGAAGTGTGGTTATAATGGTGAAAAATATGGAAACGCCATCCAGAGGGGATGAAATACGAGTATTCTTGACACGGGATTTTATCCACAAAAGGATCAACCGGCAAACAGCCAGAGGCCAGAAGGGAGATTTTTCATCTGCCGAAGCGAGACACATTTCAACCCTGTGTTTATGGCTTTTCCATCGAGACCCTCTTTCTCTCTCTGTTTGCCATCTTGCCAAACCCACCCAAAAGTGCACCCACTTTGCAGACGTAATATTCATCGGGAATTTACATGAAGCAGTCCCGAGTGGATGTGAAATTTTATCGACAAAGTCTCTCTGGTGTGGTTTAAAAGCTCACCTCTCACAGCTTCTTCTCCTTTGATATGCTCTGGTGTTTTGCGCAAACATCCACCGAGGAATCAATGAGCACTCATCCTCTATTCGAATATCCCAGCATTCACCTTTTGTTATGCTCTTCTTCGACATGACAAAAAGCCCTATGAATAGATTATTTGGTTCCAATATTGACGCGATGTTTCAAATGAAACGTTATGAGCACTTGTAAGTAAACATGCAATAGAATTTTGCTCGGATGCACATAGCACAATTTATTTGGGGGAATTTCTCAATAGCACGTAAGAGGCATGCAAAAGGGCGGCGAATTTCTGTGGGCAGAATGTGTTTGACTAAATAAAGAGCACGGTAATTTAGCGCACATACGAGCAGAGAAATATTGGAAAAATTACGCTCAAGTACCATGTTTTAACGGGGAGCTTTTTGAAGTGATCCAAGTTAACTGGAGTACACTTGACAGCCAGTCCATGAAGAGTTGGAAATCAAAGCGATTTGCACTAACGAGAAATTAATTGAACGAAAAATACACGGAATCGTTTTTCTGCTTTTGAAATAAATTCCGTTCACTCCAGAATTGTACCTCAGTAAGAAAGTTTTGCTGGGTGAATTGCACGTGAAACTATTCACTGATAGTGGTTTCAGGTGTTGAAATGGTTGGAATTTCGGTGATATGAATTCATATTCAACTCTTACATTCAAAGCTATTGAAAAAATATTTTCCACCTTCGCACGAACCATCAAATAATTTTCAGTCCCTTTTTCCCAACACACACGGAAAATTCCAGGAACAAGAGAAAACAAATCAGAGTCCACATTCTAATGTATGGCATGGCATTTTGCAAAATGCGAAAAAATATTTTGATACAACTTCACCCCGGAAATACGCAAGCTTTCTCGTGCCACGTGGAAACTTTATGCTGAATCAGTGTTGAGTTATTTAAAAAAGAGTGATGCCCAACCATCAATTTGCAGTATCATCAATTTTTCCGCCTCCTTCCATGTGTGCCGCATAGAAAGCTTTCTCGTATCAGAGAATGTTGAGATATCTCGTGCCAAAATACCGCATCAGATTTCGGAAACTCTCGCCCAACCCTATACATATAAAAAGTGAGCACAACTCCTTTTTGCCTTTTTCCGCTTGCACCCTCACATAAAATATCGAAATTCATCGTTTGGAATATTGGCACTAATAATTCTCTGTCTTCCCCATTGGCAAAGTTCAGTGCCAAGGTTTTGTGACTGTCAAAGATGATTGTATTCGGTGTTGGAGAAAAGCTTAAGATTGGTGAATAAAATTGAAACGTTCTGATTGATTTCAAAATCACAGATATTGACTAGTCTATGAAATACTTCCTTTTCCCACTTAACTTTCCATCATGTACAAGCAACTCTTAAGTGATCCCCCTCTGTTCTTGGAAACATTTCTGTGAATATCTCACTCTAGGCCTCCGTTTTCACCCCGAAAGCCACACATTTGGAGATAAATAGAGCAGATGTTGTGCTCCATCCCTCGCTTCAGCGTAAAACTAATGACTTTCCCATGTTACTCACCTCAAATCCCGCCGCGGGAGGCGCACAAGATGCTGAGGTCAAGGGCGAACGGGGGCGTCCTGAACCGTGTCGCCCGTGGCGACATCCTGAGAAATGTCTCTCGTGGAAGTTGGCAATATTAATCTTCCGCCGTGTCGCGTCAATTGAGAACGATTGGCGGCGACACGTAAAGAGAAAGTTTAGAATTCCGCATGAGATTTTGGTGGTAGAAACTTTCCGTTGGACTCTGTTTCGCTTTCCAATTAAAATAGCAGGAAAATTCATGCAAGGACATTTGGCTAATCCACTTGAAAATTTGCCTGAAAGTTGAGAGTGTCACTGAACAAATATTGAAATAACTATATGCACTGTCAGAATGGAGTGAATTAATTATATGCAGAATTAGCAAAATGTGGAAGGAGAAAGTCACTTCATAGCGTAAAATGATTGAATAACTCCACGAACAGTCAGTTATTTAACAAAATTTGACTAATTTTAAACGCCTGGAAGGCAACAATGTCTTTCTCGAAAGACGAAGAAACCCCTAAAGATGCTCCTCAAGAGCAAAAAGCAAGATTGGTGTTATTTACAAAGATATATTCTCTCTTCTGGGAAAAACTCACTGGCGATGTCAATTTCCTTCCTCAAGCATTAACCTCACTACACTCAAATGCCCTCAATTGCTGTGTGGCGACGAAAATGGGATTCCTTCTCTCGAAATCTTTATTAAATTGTATGAGACATTTTCTGTCCCTGGAGATAACGTTAAATTTCATATTTCATATTGCATGCGAGGGCATTTCTATTACTTCCTCTGCCTTTCTTGTTCAGCAATTCCCAAGTATATATCGTTGTGCGGGAAAAGCTTCTTGGGGGGCTTTTGTGGTCTTTCTGCTCAATTGAGAATTACATTGCTAGCGTCATCTTGACGTAGTGAATATTTAAGGCACTGAATACGTCTCCATCAATCCAAGCCATCAATTTCTACCCCTACACAAGCCATTAAAATACACCCCGTGATGGAATTTTTCTCAATGCTCTCGGTTAAATTCAATTTCCCGCGAATTCCACAAAAAGAGACCCCCAAATAAATCATACGATTTCCACCCCCTCGAGCGTGTCGAAGCCGATAAAAAGTGCCTCAATTGACATATTGAGGTGTGTTCCGGGGGTGAATCCACATCGCGACGATGGTAATAAGCAATTTTGCCGATGGCAAACATTCGCCACAAGAATGGATTGGCAGAGAGGCGCGAAAATTCGGAACAGAAATGGCCCGATAAGAGTGCCAGGCTGAAAATTGAAATAACACCTTCGCCAGAGGGTGAGTGCGAAGATGTGCCATGTTATTTTTCACTCTCAGATACAACACAACAGCGCAAAAAATTCTTGCAGATATCGCATTTTGATACTCAGAATAATAACAAATACACAGAGTGCCTGAGTAATATCATCACGTATTATCCATTAGATTCTACTGAGGTAGTTTTTCACTTTCGTATAGTATTCTTTTCCATTCAGCAACAATCCGAAGGATCAGCTCTAAGAAGTCTCTTGACTGTGACAACATCAATAGATAACTGAAAATGAATTCTTTCCTAGGCAACAACTTTTTCCCACCCAAAAAGGCTTCGGATTCCTTTGAGTGCACACTGAATATGGCAGAAGTGAATGTTTTTTGTGTGGTGTCACATAAATTTTCTATGTGAAATCGCTCGTAAGACATTGAAAGGCGAAGAAATGAAAGCATTTCCGTCAAATTACTTAAAGTCTTTTTCTCTCGCTCTCTCCGTGTTATTCAATTCTTCGAATTTCTTTTTTTCGTAAAAGCCATCTGCTTCCGGAAAAAAGGAAAAGAAGTTCCAAACAAGGAGCAACGCGTCTTTTTCTCCTCTTCCCATCCAGTTTTCCAGAAGAGATAATTAAATGTGTACTGCAGTTAGTGAGAAGAAGAGGAAGAAAAAAAAACCTAAAAATGCCCGGAAGATGTTTGTGAAATTGTTCATTATTTTCTCCTGAGAAAATATTGCAACTCACTCAATTAGCTGCAAGCATCTTTGTGACTCCCTAAAGGTTGGCTGATGGTCGAAGAAAGAAAATAGAGGTGGAAGTCTCCACAATGCCTCTTCGACGTCTTCTTTCCATAATAACATATTGCTTTGAAAAAGAATTTTTGCCCCATTCAGCATCAGTAGTTTTCGCTGCATAAGGCTTTTTATTTTTCAACTTCAGCGAAAAGGTGGTTCGCCCAAAGTTCACTCTGGAATATCATCATGAGATGGTTTGAAATAAATTTCCATAAAAAATTCCAATTTTAGTGCTGAAGATACAGAATTATAAATGTGTGGCAATTTTTTCTTCAAATTCCCTGTGAAGAGAATTTATTACGATTTTCCATTGTGACCTAATTAAATTTGGACATGATGATGATGAGACATTCTGCAATATCCATTCCTCGGGCGTTTAGAGATTCATACTTTTTCCTTTTATTTTGTTAAAAGTGCCGAAAAATATATTGCGCATCATTTTCAATGTCTAATTTCATCAATTACGCGAAAAAGTCTGTCAGAGACGAAAATAAAAATATATAAAAACTCTGGCTCACTGGATGAAGACTCTGAATTTGTGGAGATAGAGAACTTTTCCCCTTCCCACATTTTCTCTTTGAACACCCCAAATGGTTGGGGGGAGATTAAATTTTTCCTCCTTAGAACTTCACCAAATTTCCCTCCCTGGACTTGTACATTTCCACAGATTCTCGCTGAGCGCCATAAGAAGTGAGGATAATTCTCATTTGGCGCACAACATGAGTTTTCATTAAAAAGTGCTTTCCTTTGGGCGGTGGGTGGCTCGTCACAAGGAAGAACAAGTGGAGCCTTCATCCGCACGGTTTGTAAAAAATATACACTCAGCAGCATGGCAAATATTAGTAAGGAAGGCACTGGAGGTATAGGAAAAATAAAATGGCCAGATTTATTGAGGAACATTTGTGCAAATATTTGTAATTTATAATTTGATGAAAATGAGTAGAAATATAGTGAAATTCTCGAAAATGTTTCTGTGAATATCACAAACATTTGTCGCATCAAATATTCTCTCAATTTTGCAAAAGCTGTCTTCTGTCGAGGATTTCGAATGTACTGAACATTGCTAATTGCGATGTATATAAGTGAAATTATTATTAGAATATACTGTGAATAAGAGCTTCGTGGAAGAAGTGCAATTTGAAGAGGAAAAAAGAAAACTTCTCCCTTAGGATCGACAAGAGTGACTCCGAGTGTCTTTCATGAGTGTAATTCAGCAGCAAAAGTCTCCCTCGGCCAATTTAAAACTTGAGCTTTTCCATGGCGAGGGACTAAGGAAAGCTCCCGAGGGAATATCTTCTCATGTGCTGAGATTTTCTGTTTTCAACAAGACACAGACAAACACTCGCACGCCTTCTTCACGAGTGTGAGGGGAAATGATTTGAACAGTCAGAGGAAATTGATGACTTCAATATCACAGTGCATTTTTCCTCCGGAAAACGGAACAATACGTATTCGCCCAACCCCACAAGGGCGCAGCCCTCTGGGAAGGTTCGCACGTGGAGAAGAAAAGTGGGAAAAAGAGTGGAGTACAATTTGACTGTAAACAGGGAAAAATGAGAATACATTCCGCTGGGATGGTATAAATTTAAAACGCGCCCCAAGTCGTATGGGAGGATGAAATTTATAGATGAATTCCCGTCTCAGTTTCTGGTGGAAGGAATTGAGAAATAATTTTTATCGATTGAGAAGATGCCGAAGTGAGATTTACGGTGAGATTTAAGGGAGAGGATTTGAAGATAAATTTTAAAGAAGCGAATGCTCAGGAACTATGAAATACCAGGAATTGAAATATCATATATTGTTATGATTCTTCATCGGGCATTCTATGGCAAAAGCTAAAGATGAACACCACTCAAGGCAATGGCGCAAAGACAGTACAAAGAAGGGGGAATGAGGACACTTAAGTGTGTATCTCTTTCTCTAGTTTCATAATACGAACATTGTGCATCTTGAATGCAATTGTATGGAGTCTCTTAAGAGTGTCCTTTTATTCACAATTGCACGGATAGATGCAATAAATAGCAAAATCCAGGATGTACAAAATGTTTTCGAATCATTATATGTATAATAGTGTTGAAGACTTTATAGCTTTTAACAGAATGAAAGCGACTCATTTATGCCGACAACTCAAAGCAAACTCACATGAGAATTCAGCTTCTCTAACCGTGAAATGATGACTATTTTCAACATTCTACAGTGCCTTCTGACCCTCAAAGGTGGTTCATTTGAAAGAATTCAATTATCCTCGCTCTGCAAACAGTATCTCTCGTCAAGCTTGAACCCATTTGGGGGTGGTTTTTCCCCCTCACACGGAATGGGTGTGATGTTTTGGGTGAAATGCTTTTGTTCTATTTAATTAAATTGGGATTTAACATCACTCCATGCTTCTATTATTGTTAGAGAGCTTTTGGGCCGCCGTGCGTGTTTACACAGCCCGTTCGCAGTGGTTAAGTGGGCGAAAGTGCCACGGAGGCTTTCCGGGGGTGGGTGGGAAAGGCTGCAGAGCATTCACTGAAACTATGTCAACACACTCTGTGGCATTCACAGGATGAGAATTGGAAATAGTGCGATCATAGGCGTCAATTCGACTGATGAAAGCTTCCACACTCACGATAATTACAGTGTATGGGATTTTGGGCGTTGCGTCGCGACAATTACCGAGCTTATCGCGCGAAGGGCGTGAAGTAGTCATCAGATTCCCTCTAATTATTTCCACGTAAATTACTCATGTCAATTTCAGCTTGTGTTCGCACCTGAAGGCCTTTGATTTGCATCTCATTTGATAAATATTCTCCGAATGTGTCGCGCTGTGGCAGAAGTTCAACTCCACAGAAACACTAAATAAATCAGATAAAACCTCTTGACATTCTCTAATGTTCCTTTTTGAGCCACGGAATTCAGCAAAAGCATCTTCCTCACCGTCGATTATGATGATGAATTGAAAAGAGCATAATTTCAATTTGTACGATATGTTGCCAAGGAGATTTCGACTGGCGACTACAAGATTGATTAACTGACGCTCACATTCTCCCCGGGAAGCTGCGTAATTAATTTTCGTGGTGGAGCCAGAGCTTTCGCTGAGAGCTTCCGCCGGAATAATAATGATGCTACAAGACTTCATGCAAGGCATCTGAGAGACTGTGTGTGCCGAAAGCATCAATAATGAATTATTGCTAATTGAACCAGCCCTTCTTATACAAAGAGATCCTCAATTGCTTTTTCACCCCCGTCCACCCAAAAATAAAACACTTCACGAGAGGCGGGAATTTATTTAAGCAAATCACCATTACAATTTTCATCTCTGAAACACGAAAAACAATGAATGGCGTGCCAGTGTGAATGATATTTTGCGATGGATGATGATTTTCTTGCTTATCACACGAGAGAATGGGAGCAATAACGTCTTGGATCGAATCCAATTTTCTGATATGTACACAAGAGATGAAATATTAATTTTCCCCTTGAATAACCGCAACCACATACTTGAGGAGCTTCTCCCTTTCCACTCACGATGAGCTTTTCGGTGGGGCCAAATATTGCCATATAAACACATACAAGTGGATAAATGTCGGCCTGTGTCTGTGATGAGAATGGGGTGCGCGCCCGTCCTGAGCTACTCCTCTAAGTACACAAACATCCCCCCCAGAGACACTCGGTCACACGGTGTCCCAGTTTCTTGCTCCTCGTTTGCATCATCACGAGAGCTACACAGGGAGGATTTATCGGTAAAGGCTCCATTGAAATGTTGGGGAAATTCAAATTTAATCCAATTTTGGCAGGTTGTTCTCTGTGTCAGTTTAAATGAATCCCAACGTCACTTGAATTTTATGCTAAATTCAATGTGTACTTTGCTCACCACTTGAAATGAAATAGTTGTCAAAGCTTTTGAAGTGCTCAATTTCAAAGGATTGCTATCAATGGATGAATATATTTTAATTATTACTATGTAATCATTAACCAATCATCACTCACTCATCAACTCAGTGAAAGGGATTCAAAATTCTGTATCGCACTTTACATCCATTGAACATAATAAAAAGGCACATTGGAAAATACAAAGTCTTATAAATGATCAAATTACAAATTGTGTGTCACACATAAACTATAATGAATAAATACATTGAAAATAAGTGAAAATTTTTCATGGCTGCGAAAAATGGGTGGTGAATTGTTGCGGTTGTTGTTTTGAGTGTCAGAAAAACACCAGAATGAAATCAAACTATATTTTCCTGATGGCCAATGGAACGTGAAATGCTATGATTTATGTCATGACGCTTCAAATTCTGCTCTTGATGGCAACTTCGCACCCATGAGAACATGGGATAATGTAATTAAGAGTGCCATTGCCACCCTTTTGCATTCCTCTGGCGACTCGCTTCGTAAACACACCCCTTAATTTGAGAGCTTATGTTCGGGAGGACAGTCAATGTCCCTGAAGCGCCAGAGAGCGTCAAGTTCCGATAGGAAAGACTTCATCTCATCAATTAATCTGTCTGTCTCTCTCTCTCCCTCTTCCAAAGCCCGGTGAATTGATGCACTTGAAAGCTCTTCATGTCGCCAGCAAAATATCTTGATGTGTTGAACGATAAATTCAAGGGAATCATCTGATTTGAAATTTCCCATCAAACACTGATGCCAACGTGAAGACGATAGAATGTTTCGTCCGGATTTGCCGAATGAAATTCCTGGAGATATTGGTCTCAGATTAAGCTCAATATGTTATAAATTTTACATGAATATCCAGTTGAGGAGCAATTTCTAACAGTGTTGCGTGAGTTTTCCCACCATGTCAAACTTTAAATCACTCCCGAATGGGAAAAGTCGAGAGCTCCATCAACGGCCAAAACGCGCCGCTTTCGCATGTGATCAAATGCAAATCAATATTGGACGAGTTCTGGGTGAATTTGTCATGTGTTGAATTTAAATTGCTTCATTGGAGCGCCCCTTAGAGTGGGTGCGACGCCCAAGCTCTAATCTCACCCTGACATGAAGAGCGCTATATTCACTGACTTCAAGGACGGCCATGTGAAAAAGCCTAACGAGCTGGAGGGAATTTTCGTCAATGGCAGATTTGGACATCATTCCAATTAGATGGATTCCCTCGTTAAAATTGACCTGTGATTAATGAGGCGCACAAATGAACAGAACGACCTTCCTTCCTTCTGAAAAGCTTTCTGTCGGGGAGCTTTTATTAATTCCGACTCCTTGCGATGGGGACAAAAGGCGAAGGAGCAGAATGGGGGAAAAAGGAATCGACACGTCTCAGTAGAAGATTGCAAATATTTATCAATTGAATGGGGCCAATTTGATAAAATCCACTCTTTTGCTAAGCGAAATACTCTCTCTCTCTCCTTGACCCAATAAATCTCCTCAGTTTCGTGACAAATTCATGATAAAAGCATATTCTTTCACTCGACTGAAGCTGAAGTATTGTATGCACTTTTTGGCAATTCAATTGCATTCACTAAACGTTCAAAGTATATTTAATTGTACCCAGTGAATAGAAGTGGAAATTTTATGGTTAGCAGATAAAATAAATTGCAATTCTATATAAATCTCCATTATAAAATTATTTCAGCTAATAAATTGAGCTGAATGCGAAAGCAGAAATCACTGTTACTACAATATCCGTAACATGAATTTATTTTGAATTCTCACGGGATCATCGTTCACCACATAATAGAACCCTTCGAATACTGCACCAGAGAAACTCTCCAATTATTCTCCATAATGATTTTGTGAATAAATTTTCATTGCATTTAGCAGTTTCCTGCCCCGAAGCAATTCACTGTAGTACAATTTTCTGGTCTGTTGAGCGGCAAAAGGGAGTCTCATGCTTGGGTTTTCTCCTCTCCATCCTCGACGATTTATTTCAACCCATTCACAGACGGTGTTCCTCACTCTTCTCTGGAAAATCACGACATGTGAAAAATTGAAAAATTCATCATGTCTCGTTGAGAATGTCCGATGGGTGTTCTAATGGAGGAAAATTGCAATACAATTTGTCTGCAGCTGGGAAAATTGCATCTGAAAAATTAAGATGCTCGTCTGATGAAAACCTCCTTACACGCGCAACAATGAATACACGTTAATGTGTCAATTAGCATCATCATGGAATATTGATCTCGCGTAGCATTGAAATTTATGCTCAACAAACCCGTGAATAACGACCCAGAGTTCTGAAAGTTCCTGCATTGTTCTTGTTTAGCCTTTTTGCCATGGAAAATTCCCCCGAAATTCAACCACAAGAGCTTGCCATACAACAAAAATTTCTTCTGCTCCAGAAATTGCATGCGCGCGAAAATTGTCTTATTCTCGCACGTTGGAAAAACCTGAACGAAGAAGAATTCCTTCGACAGCGCATTGCATATCCCATTCAGCGCGTTCTTCAGCCATTCTCTAAGCAGCAGCAGCAACTCAACATCATATTTTCCTCTGGATGGAAAATGCGCTTCTCAGGTGCTTTGGTGGAAAAACCACACAATGAGATTCTGTGGAAGAGGAAACTCAATTATTTCACTTTGGCATCCTCAAAACGTTGGGTGTATGAATCTTGTGATGGTTATACATAATTTTGAGTCTTGCAGCTGGAAAAGTGGATTTTATTGTCACAGCTTTTCAAGACTGTTGATTCAGCGAGTTTGGCAAGTTTTAGTGGCAACGAGACATCTCTCAGAATAATTAATTTTGCCGGAGAAAAGGCAGCAAATTGGTAGCAAACGCAAGTGTTGTTGCTTGCAAAATGTTGACTTTGTGGAAATTAGACTGCATTTCACCGAGCACACTTTTAGCTAGAGTATTAGACTATGTACTCGAATTTAATAAAATAAGCAGCAAAATAAAATCTCTTCTCTGTTTTCAAGCTACTTTCTAATGAAAAATAGCGTAAAAGCTACGCAAAATTTAAATTAAAAATTACAGGTCTATAATACGAGAGCAATAACATAAATCTCTCATATTCTATATGTGGTTTATATCTTCAACACTTAATTTTTAGAATTCGACAAAGGTGAACAGAAATACAACAATGGAGCTCAATTGAATTATTTTCCATTTATGAAATTCTGAAAATCACATGGAAATATTATAATAATGCGCACTATTGTTCGCCTATTCACGACCTCTCTTGCTAAAGGCGTTGAATTCATCCAATAAGGATAGAGAATTCACAACTAAAAGCTCATTCTTTGTTGAAAACTTCTGCTTTGTGGCACTTTCGCTTGAAAATTGCAAACACTATTACACCAGCCTTCAATAGTGCTTTGAAAAATAATGAATAATAAAAGCATATATCCTTATAATTAAGCATATAATTAAAGTTTACCCACTTCAGTAACACATTTATGTTTCAAACACTACTTTAGACTCCTTATTAATTCTTTAGTGTAATATACAGCACGAGGGGAAGTTGAAGTGTAGAGGCATGCGTCAGATCTTTCCAAACTCCCCCAGAAAATCCGATTGGGCTTTCCAGTCTCCAACTGAACACCGGGGATGTGATGAGGGGAAAATGTGGGATTTTCCGTGTGGAAATTGGGAAAAAATACATGAGCGCGAGAGGGCAGACGGCAAGGAGAAAGGACACCTGTTTTGGATGTCCGCAAAAAAGCTCCGCCATCCCCACTGTTTGTCCCCATTTTCTGCGAAAAGCCCGAGGCACGCAGAAATTTCTCATGACTCGATTATAAATTCTATTTATTGTGAAATAAACAGAGACTGCGGCAATTTTAGAGAGTTCCCATTGCACGTTATTAGAATATTTGACTACATGTTTCTTTTATGCCTTTGTCAAAGGAGAGACAAAAACTTAGTGTGAATTCTCCGATAAACCCTAGGGGAATAATTGGAATTAAAATTTTTGTCATTGCTTTTAATATTTTTCTGATGTAATGATGATAATAACACAATGAAAACCAAAAATTAATATACACATCGGGAAGCCACAAAAACCGTTGTTGTTCGTACGCAATGAATAAAACTTTCCCGCCTCAATATTAATATGCAAACATAAAATGGTCAATTGACAATTTCAATTTTATCCTAAAGCTCAATTGCTATTTAACATGCATTGTACAAATACCGATTATATACTGTGTATTTTATGATATTTCAAATAAATTGACCATTGATTGATACCATCGATTTGCCTTTCTTGATTATACCGAGAACTTTCCCTCCAGATTTATCGTGGGAAAGTTATTTGAATAACTCTCGAAGGTGAATTTCACTCTCCCAAAACTTCTGGTCAAATTGTTCACTTCTCAAACCAATAAATTCCAGTGAAAAGGACGAAAATTCCTGTGGAACAACTTATATTTACCGAGAAGATTTGCAAATGCCAGGAATTTTCACATGAATCACCAAATCGAGGGCTTCTGATGAACTTGTAATTACACACAAAAAAAAACTCCCCAAGTGGGAATGTTTGATAGCAAATTTCGAGATCAAAAGCGAGTCATTTTGGGTCAAAATATAGCTGTCAATTCACAGAGGGAAATACCCCAAATAATGTGTGACGAATCAAAAGCCTAAATAAAGGTACAGAAATCAATAGAGCTTTCCTATTCACTTGTTTTTCTTCCTGGGAAAACACTATGAGATACATATGAAATACTTCACATGAGCAAATATTGGAATTGTCGATGAAATCTCCATTTATGTTATTTGGAAAATATTTACTCTCGACTCTTCAGCAACTTAATTAATTACACGTGAAATACACAAGCGCAATAAGTCTAAAAGCAGCACAAATATTTTGCCATCTATAGCAATACTTTGTCCGACTTTGTAGGGATTTTCCCTTTCCTCTCATTCTCCGAATTCCGTATAGATAAATTTTTCAATATGCTCTTCTAATCCCTGAAAAATTTATCTTCCCTTCAAAGCACACACACTTTATCATCCCCCAGAGACTCATCCAATTTTTCAGTGGGACGTCAAGATCTCTCGAGAAAATCCAATTTAAATTGCATGTACCTCATTACATTGCAAATTTATTTATTGTTCCACTTATCCAGTCTTTGGCTTGTTGGGATTTTACCATTTTCCATCAAGCAGATTGCCAATTAATTCAGCGAGGATGCCACGAATTTACACCGGCAACATCTCAAATAGTCTCCCATTCGATGGGCACAGCGCGGAGGAAGAATAATAAAATTATCAGCAATTTATCATTTGGTCCGCCATGGAATGAATTGGAAATTCTAAGCAGCCGGACTCCCTTCTAAAGTCATGAGGCGCACTCAATTCTCTCCCATCTAATCCGGCCTGGAAGTTGAGGGTGGCCGGAAAAAGCTTTCGCCCATCAAAAAACCCCCAGGAGGATGGGTCGGATTTTCCAGTGGTCGAGAAGGAGAGCAGAAGAGAAGAAAAAACAGCCGTGGAGAGAAAGCAGAAAAAGCATGTTTCCTCCTTGGTCTTTAATTTCATTTTCTTTCTTTGTGTGTAAGAGGAGAGATTTTTATTTCCACTCTTTAATGTTTAGTTGCTGAAGGAAAACCCCGATGGTGGCGAAGAGAGGCTCTTCTTTTTACTTTTTTTTGCAATTTGGGCATTTTAGAGTGAAATAATAAATTTAAATGGGATTTTCATAGGAGTGGAGATTTTCCTTAACGCGGAGAAAAACGAGAACGAATGCCATAAAAATTATATAAACACTCAAGATTGGGTGAAATTGCTACGCAGTTTTGACTGAAAGCAAATGAAATATGCTTCAGTTAGGATTACACTCGCGGAAAACGAGCCAAAAGACTGACAATGCGAAGAATTGCTGAATTGTTTATCAAGTTCAGCAGTTATTAGGCATCTTATCAGCTGCTCTGTGGAATTGTCAGGGATTATACAACAGCTGATGGTTTTGTGGTAGTGTCCAGAATGCTCTGAGTGCACTCTGGCTATCCTATTGCATTAGTTTTCCTATCTCGGGCTTCCTGAGCATCGCAGCTCGGAAATTCCTCAAGTTCGTCAAGTTCGTCAAGTGTGGGTGTTCGAAATGAGGAAGTTTCAGAAATGGTAGGGCGAACGGCAAATTAGAGAAACGCAGATGTCGTAACTTTATCCATTTTGATGGTGAATAATTTGAGATGTGCGCCAGCATAATTCAGTGGCGTCGGGAGGAGGAAATGATAACATCCCTGGAGGGCGATTAGTGTGAAAAGTTGATGGTTTCTCCTCATCTCTCGAAATTCTCCACGTGGCGCGCCGTGCTTTCTGTCACGTGATACTCATTAATATTAATGCCATTAACATTGTAATAACTTCCTGACGGGGGCGAGAAAGGGTGCCGGGCGAATTCCATCATGCCATGTGGCAGTTTTGAAGTTCGTCAAGAGCGGCAAGAAGTTGCGAGTGCGAAGGAAATACCTGGGAATGATTAATTGCTACGGCTTTTTGTGACCAACTACTTTGTCACTAACCCACATTTCACGTTAGATTAGTATTTAAATCAATACATTATCCTTGGCAGTTGCTATACACCACTAAATACCATGTCACTCTGTGGGGAAAAATGATCATCCTTTTATAGTGTATTAGTTAGTCTCCAGAGTTCCTCTGCTCTGAGTCGCTGTACGAACTCAATTTGACGTGAAAAGATGTTTTCCTACGAGATTTTCTGCCTCTTATCTCCACTCATCGCTCGTCAAATCAAATTTCTTCCTCAATACTTTCTCCTTTGAGGCGGGCTTTTTTTCCTCTCTCTATCTCTGTTTTATTAAAAATTAATGTACTCTCTGCCATATCCCAAAGAAATAAAACATTCCGACAAATATTCGCCAACATATGAGAAGCTCAGCACTCGAAGGACAAAGGACGAAGATGAAAGCATTGACTGGAATTCTCAGGAAATGAGGGACAAGACTCTCGCCCTCGTTTGCTTTTCAGGCGGCACAGAAAAAAAGGGCAAACGTACAGTCGCGGAGGAAGTTGAGACAAAAGAACACAATTAAAAACATGGGGCAGGCCAAAAAGGCGGATTATGCAAATATAAGGCTCAATTTCTTCTGCTTCACAGAAATTTAGCGGAAGAGGAAGGGACATTTGTGAATTGGACTTTATCTTCATAACATTTTCCTCTCGTTTTCATTACAACGCCGCCTAACAGATACGCGAGAACATTGAATATTCAGAAAATAATATTTTCAGAAAGTTGAAATGAGGGAATAAAGTCTTCAATGTTTCTTTTCTTTTATTTTTTTTTAAAGATATTGAATGTGAAGAAAATTCGAGAAATCTGTGTTGGATCATTAAAAAAAAACAGTGAATTGATGATAATAATTTCAGTTTCTCCAGCAAAAAACTTCCACAATTCATCAAGTGTACTTTTTCAGATGACTTAAGTTTGCAGCCACTCTTATTAAAGAGCTTTTCTCTGTTCATTGCACGCAGAAGCATTTAATTTGCTCGTTCAATTATCTTCTACTCTGTCCCACATAGAATGCCATCCACTCTGTTGCAGCTAATCATGGAATGAAGCCAATCAATTGAATTACAAGATAAAAGCGTTTCATCATGCGGCGCGGATCCAAGTCCTATTCTTAGAAACCGCAAGAATTGCAACAAGGACGAGAACAGATAGCAACATGAGATGATTGCAATCTGACACAGAGTTGAGGAAGTGTTCGTCAGTCCCGTCAGTCCACTTCAGGGCATATTAGCCAGTTGATATTTCGCTCGACATCGAGCAAGAAATCCCATTAGAACTTTGACACACTTTCCACTTTAAGGCGAACCCGAGGAATATTCTGTATTTATAGTCAGTCTGGTTCAGGTCAATTTGAGTGTGTCGACATTAGGGTGAGTGTCCAAATAAATCTCAATTGTAAGTTTGTGTATAATTTAACCTTATAAATCTCCACTCGTCGAAACATTCCCAAAAACCCCTGGTGGAAAATGAATATTTCAGCAGGTTTCGGTGGAGCTTTCATTTGGCTTTCAGGCGAATTTTAATATTTACCCCCACCACCGACATTCGGAAAGCTTTTTATTTGCCATGCACCCCCTCCGCCCACTGGGAACTTTTCACATGAAAGTTCGCCACATGCGTGTGCCGAAGGAAAGCCACTCAAACTGAAAGTTTTCATGTCGTGTGTCTCCAACTTCTTTTGCCAAGAGTGTCGACTGAAAGGGGAGGCAAAGACTGTTCCTTCGCAGAGCGAATAAATATGTATTTCTTGCCACATTCACTCGACATGGAGACAAATTTCCACTACCGCGCGCAGGGAAACTTTTTCACATGAATTTTATTCACTTGCTCAAATACCACACACACAGAGCTTTTTTTCCCAGTACTTTTCCCAGAATGAAACTTTCAGTGAATCGTGCTTGAAATTTGCAATGAATAAATTATGTTGCTGCTGCCTCCGAGTGGCTATTTCTGATTCCTCACAGATAAATTGCGTGCGTGGGAGTTGCAAATAATTGCAGGTTCATCTAAATAGAGCAAGAGCAGCTTTTCACCCCTCATAAATTGCATGAATACTTCATTGGGGACTGCTTTCTGCGCCCCAAAAGCAATAACTTCTGCTTCAAAATTAACGAGTAAGCAGCCAATGAGTCCGTGCGTTAGAAATTTCGGTTTTCTCTCTCTCTCTCTCTTTCTCTCACCAACTAGAAAATTATCTCACCCAAACGAACTCTAAAATTCATGAATGTTCGGAATTGTCTCGAAATGTGAATAGTTATTGCTTGGACTCAAGGCACAATCCTCTTCTGGCTCTGATTTCTCTCATTGTAAACACCTTAATAAACAGTCAATAAAGTGCGTAATTCTACGGGAAAAACTACATAACTTAGTAACAAACCTGCGGTAATATTATAATATGCAATAAAACCACAAATAGACTGTAATCTTGTACGTCATTTATTGTGAAAATATGGAAAATATTGATATTTTATATGCATTTCTCTGGAATTCTGTGGCAGTTTAGACAAACAAGTCGACACATTTGAGCTCTCAAGCTCTAAGCTTCCGAGCACGAAAGCCCCTTAGATTCTCACTATCAAAGCCATCAAACTTGATAATGCTCTTTTATACGTGGAAAAGTCTATTCTACTGTTCTTCTCCTCCATTTCATTTATAATATTCCAACTCTGGCACACATTTATTGTGCAAAATTCACGATTGAATGAATTGGAATTGAAGACGGGAATCAAAGTGCACATTTCTTGTTGGGCAAACACCTCATTCAACCCAGTGAGACCTTCCGGATCACGGCGGAAGCACAATGGGGTGTGTGGATTTCTGTGAGACCCGCTGAAAATCAATACCCACCCTCGCTGATGATGTCCAAGGGGTGGATTTCATCCTCTTGCACGGGTGGAAAATCCGTTTGCTCGGCGACAGAGAAGTCCCTCGCTCAGTATTCATTGTGACTTTTGGGTGAATTGTGCTCTTTGGGAGCTTTTTATGGCATTAACCACAAGTGATCTGAGCTCGCCTGAAAAAGCACCGCCCGAGAGAGAAGTTGACATGCGGAAGGGCAAGAATATGGTTCAATAAAAATTTATAATCCACCGAGAGCCGATCGTTGGGAGATGCCGAAGGCTGGAGTGGGAATGTGGGTGGGAAAAACCACACAAAGAACCCACACCCAATTACTCATGAACTGGAGGAATATTTGACCAGCTGACACCGTTTCCCTGGGTTATTTATGCACCCTTCTGTGGCCTCCCGAAAGGCGGCCCGAGAATTGCACTGAGTAGGTGAAATTTCGGACATGGAGCTTTTATGGACACCGTGACAAAGCACATGAGGCATTTATGGTGATGATTACAATGAATAAAACACTGGACACTTTCGGGGCTCCTCAAACACACTCCTCGCCATACATTCTGCGTGGACTGAGCGCAGCACATTGCTGGACAAATACTGGAAATTTGCCTGTTTCCATCGCCCAGAGGAGCAGAGACTCCAAAAGCGCGCTGTGTTGTATAGAGTTGAAGTCTCTTGAACAAATATTATGGAATGAAAAATTCAGCAGTATTTTTCAGCCTCACTTCCATCGCAATTGCCCAGAATTCGTCCTCTTTGCACCGCACTTTCCCATTTCCGTGAGGGAAAGAATAGCTCTGAAGAGTGTGATAAAAAGGAATGCTTTGGTGCAAGAGAAGCAAAAAATGTTTTATATGCTTCTGCTGGAAATTTTTTATGCTAATGATCTTCCTATACTTTTTAGCTCGTGGAAAAAACAATGTTGCATCGTCTTGAAACAATCGGCACTCAATCGGGAGTTTGCCAGGAAGCAATAAAGTGGGTTGAAACTCATACACTCTCTCTCTCTGGGATGCATGCGGAAATTAATTCATAAATCACGTCTCAGCAAGCTTATTTATATGCGTGCACGGGCGAATTTCACAGGGGAATTTCCACAGCAAAACGAACCGATTGTCAACATATTTCAATTAGCCGGCGCATCCGAATCAACTTCCGCTTCGCAGCGACTCCGCAACCGAGCTAATTGAATATGTAGAGCCGCACTCGTGTCTTCGGCTGCGAAACCAGGCTTTGGCCTCCAGTGATGTGGCTGGCGAAAGCGCTGAACGCGCGAGGCAAATGGTTTAATTTGATATTAGAGTCGTCATACTTCGGTTCTTCACATGATATTCTCGACAAGGATTCACTTATAGTTATTTGAACGGTTCAACAGTCTATTTTTATCTAGTCATGACGTTAATGAGCACTGCGAAGAGCTTCTAGTGCAAGGAATTGATATGAATTCTGCAATCTATTTTCAAATAAACGCCTCAGAAATGGAATTATGTGACATAATCCACTCACTGGTGAGACACCTTTAGGATAATCCTATGTGATTGATAAATGTGACAAGCTCGCCCTTAATGATGTGACATTAAATTTTCATGGAAAATTGCATTCCAGTCTGCATAATTCAGTCATAACGTGTCCATTAGTGCTGCGTGTGTAAATTTATGGAATTTTGCCATTGAATAAGAGGAAATATGCAAAAACTTGGGATGAAAAAAGCAGGTCACAGGAAAATTTAACACACCATGAATTTTTCAATACCTATATGAATATTGATAATTTAGAAGCGACATTTTTCACATTAAAGACTTTAATGGGATAATAAATTCACCATAGAAATTTTCACTTTTGATGTTTTCATTAATTAGTCATTGGAATTTACCTGCTAATTTTTCCCCGAATTATACGCAATCAATTTTCAATGGTAGTCAAAGTAACGATAAATCCCCTGCAACGTAATTCAGCAGAACTCATGCAGATTAAAAACGTTAATGACTATTGCGTGTCGAGTTGAAGCTTTAGACTTGCACAGAAAGTCCACAAAATTCACGTAAATCCCTTTTTGTGAATGGGATTTAATCCCTTCTGACGCACATAGTTGTTCTGGGTACATTTTCCATAAAGGCTTATGTATTTTTGTGAGTGGGGCAGCGAAGCGAAAAGCCCATAAATCAATATCACCAAAGCTCAGCCTCTTTCAAATGCATCTCCGGGCATCTTTTATGCAGTCCAGCCAGAGAATCTCTCCCACATGGACAATTTATTCATGATACACACCCACCAATGATAGGAATACACATTTTCCCAGCCTCTCCGCATGACTGTAAATCTGCAAACGTGACGCAATATTTTATTTTGTAGTCCACATAATCCATTTTTCATCACAAACGTGACACTTGTCTTCCCATGGCAGGCTCTACATCTCTCTGTCGATGGGTGGCAAAGCGGATGGTGTAAATTCATAGGACAAATCCCACATGACGGAACAAATGAACCACAAGTGACCACAATTCATGATCTGAAGTTATTTGTGAGAGTTTGTACGTTCGAAATTCATCGGATCTCGCAAGAATAGAACAAAGACACGCATTCCTAAGGCTCATAATGATCAATATCATGACATTTCACCTATTTCCTCATTGACTAAGAGTGTGACTTCACAAGTGTAATTTACTGAAATATAGAGAAACTTCCCAAAAATCTACCACTGAAAATACCCTCGCGAAAGGGAAAGGGAGAGAGAGAGAGAGAGTCAAGAGTGGCACTAGAAGAGCTCCACATGGGCCAAGTTTTGAAAGTTTAGCAATTTATCACATCGACTCGCATTTTGTGTGATTTTCCACAAATAAAGCACCCCCACACACCGCATGTGGTCCGCAAACTTTACTGATATTCTGCATTAATAAGCCATAAATTATTTCGAGGATGAAGTCAATGGCAATGAATGGACTTTTCTTCCAAGCCAACATTGAGGGGTTGAATAGGGCAAATTTGATGGTCTTCTCGTCAATTTGCCAATAATACCAATTTGACTACCAAATGAACAGATAATTTTCAGCGGAACTCAAGCACAACACTTCGAAACAAGTTTAAGGGTGCAAATCGGTGAAATTGGAAAAGCACAAACTGAGATTAAACGCTATATGGAAGATTTTCGATGTCAGGGAGGAAATAATGGGGAGAAATTCTATGTTTAATCATTTTCAACAATACTTTTAGAAGCTCTATAGTGAAAAAAAGCTCACATTCATGCTCTTTCAGCACTAACATTTCACTAGTGTCATTCAATAGTGTCAATTGTGATGAAAAGCAAAAATATATCTCCTTCTTGGGGAAAACTTTGAGCGTCACTGAATTGTGCGATGTATATATTTTGTCTCCACGACGGATTTCCTACAGTTTTGCATGTTGTATAAAGTTTGGGAGTTTATCTGTCGCATTTGGAATTGCAAGACATGCTGAATGGTTTGAATTTCCTAACACTTCACCCACTTTGCGCTCATATTTGCAGTATAATTAAAAGGATACGTCAGTTTGGAAACTGGAAATTTTATCTCTCACCTCTTGGGGAAGATCTTGAGAAGTGTAGAGAGATAGTACGGAATTATACGAAAGGCAAATGCATAATAAATGTTTTGTAATTATTCTCAAAATACTAAAGTGTGCGCTCTTCAGTGTGAAATTTTTTAAATGATCCCATTTACAATGATGATTTTCTCATGACACGAAGTGTTTTGCAGTTCATTTTTCACAACACTTGAGAATGTTGTGACTCAAGAAATGCAGATGACGTGGAAAAGCTCATGGGACTTTTCGCATGGACTCAAGAGGGAGCGAGAAAAATGGTGAAATGTCTCATTTGGTGGCGATAATGAGGCGAAAAAGTGTGATTTTTTGCACAAAAATGCCACACAACTCCAGAAAAGTGAGCGAGAGAAGATGAAGTCCTCAGCGAAATGGCACGGAATAACGAGAGTTTTTTTCCTCACCATCACCACACCCAGAAGCCCTTTCTGCCCGGAAGTCTAATGAGGAGGTCTTTTGAGTGGAATCGACGCCGGAAGGCAAGAATGCAGAATTTACAGACTCAGGCTGATCCAAAAGATACGACGTCCAATCAGCTCCACCCCTTCGATTGTGTGAATTCCAGTGCCTAAGTATCCCCTCGGGAGAGTGGATGTGATCATAAAAATGAGGCGTGTGAGACAAGAATCTCGCTCCCCGAAGAATGGCACACACATTCTTGCTGTTAAATTGCCATAAAAGTCAGTGGAAATTCCAAGAGACACACACTCTTCGCTTTTTCCTCTCTCTGCCCCCCGAAAATCGATCTGGGGTGGGGGTGGGGGACAAATTTACGATTTGCGCCGATAAAGTCGATCAGAGGGAAAGTCTCACTTTTGCCAATTTGCATTGAGAGGCACTTTCACTTGGCGAAATGTTCGTCACCAAGTCAATTTGCCCATGAGCGGCATAAATCACACACGAAAGAATCAGAGTCTTATCGCCAAACACCACGGAAAATCCCCATTCACAGCACGCGCCGAAAGCGAATCCCCTCGACGTTATAACTCACGCTGAGGTTTTTGGATGGAGGGAAGAGAAAAGGCCCGAAAAAAGGGGCGCAAAGCGAATGGAAAATGCTTCATTAACTGTGCCTTTCACTTAAAATCATTATGACTTTTCTTAAGTTTATCTGCACTTCGCGTATAATTCATGATTCGCTGTTACACTTTTGCTGCAATAAATTCACTGATGATCGTTATTCGTTTAATGTCCGTCAGGGAGAAAAATTAGCTCTTCTTCCTGGTTATTCACTTTACCGAGTTGATTGCTTGTGAAAAGTTTCCTTTAAAATGTCAATTATCAAAATTCCTGCGAAGATATAATCAAATTGCTTCACTAATTAATTGCTGTATTTCTGTAACTTTCTCAATGATTTTCTTTGATGAACATTTCCAATTACGCTTCCTCAAGTGGCCGCCGCACAAAGGCCTTCTCTCCTGCCCTTTATGAGGAAATTAATCCGCCACTTGAGAAGACAATTAGCAATTTGGGTCTAAATTGAAAAATAATCTGTCAATTATGAGTGTCTGTGACAATTGCAGAGCGCGCGCTTCCGCGAGGATTCAACGAAGGAGTGGTGGAATGATAATGAGGATAAGTTGTATTCCGGGAGGTCTCGTGCAGCAATTCAATTAGTGACTAATTAAAAAGGAGGAACGGCTTCAACGGGAAGGAAATTCACTTCCCACCAATTTAAACTTGGACCTCCAGCGCAAGTGTAGCGGCAATAATGCCTCGTAACACCGCAATTTCAACACCCAATAGCAATTTTATTAATTATCTTTGTGGGATTATTAATATTCTTTTCCTCATTTATCGCGTTTATGGAAGATGAAGGATCTTCATCTCATCTCACAGCCTTGGGTGATGCAATGAATTTTTATGCAAGGATTAGTGGCTTTTCTCCAGAGACTTCTCTCTCTCTCTCGTAATTACCACTGGAATTTTTATGAGCTTGTGAAAGAGACTTGACTGAGGAGGAAAGTCTTCACCGGAATTCATAAATTCATAAAGTGACTTTCTGTCCTTTCTCTCATGTCCTAATCTTTATTCGCATTAGTCTTGAGATGCCATCAAATTTTCCTTTGACATCATGAATATTCAGGAAGCATCGCATAAAGTGAACAAACTAGAGCAAGTTTAAGAGCAAACTGAAAGGGTTTTCCATCCTCTGCTTTGTCGCACTAAACCTTAAGTAATAGGACTTTATGAGTATGCATTTCGCCCAAGAAAGTCCTGAGAAAGCTCCACAAGTTCAATACAAAAGTCACAATAATGCGCGATGGCGAGAGAGTGTGTCATAAATTACGATGGGAAACTACACACATATCGGCCTGTCCACTCCGATAAACACGTCCCATCGATTCCCATTTGCACCCTTAAATGCCTCTTGGGCTGCAGAGTGGCATAGTAGATTCAATTTCCTCACAGCCACTGATGGACAGCCTCGGATAAGGCTGATAAGTAAAATGAGTTGTGCTCCATCGGGATTTTGTTACCTCTTTTGGACAATTTCATCTCAGTTATCCTGCGATACAACAGAAGCGGATTCAGAGGAGAAAGAGTGCTTTTTTCTTCAGCAAATTGGCGAGACATTCAAAAACTTGACAAAATACCCAAAATACATCCCAAATGAGGAAGAATGTTAGACTTTAAAGTCTCCTCAACTCACAATTCCTTGACAATAACTTGTGCAATATTGTTATGATATTTTTCCCTACTCTCAAGTGTTTTCCTAGTATTTTCCATGCAGATCCTGAAGTGAAGATGCTCTTCAAAACCGGAAGGTGAGACAGAATGTCTTGAGATTGTGTTGATTCCACTTTGTCCAGCAGTTTGCTGAGGACGGGAAAATTCTTCCCAAATTCACCCCTGCATTTCACTCCTCTGGCCGTCATTCTTCACACACACACACAGACACACAATTCTGGAAATGGAAAGGCAAGAGCGCAAAGCATCGTAATTGTGGAATGGATAAAGTTTATGCATTAGCGCGCTTATCTGCACCATTTCAAGGCGCGTCGTTGCCTCAAATATGACGACAATTTTGGCAAATTTCACATGAAAGCCACAATTTCAGGCGGTGCAGAAGATTAGACAAAGGCCAACAATTCAGTGTCTGTCGTCCTTTATCTCATCCTGCGGCCCATTTAGTTACATCTATTGAGGATAATTTCGAAATTCTCCGTCACAAGATAGTCGTCTTGGAACAGGATGACGAGATTCAGTTCGAATTCTGCAAAGAGAGATGAATTCATCGTGAAAAATCCAAATGAAACAGATGCCGAAGGAGATATGGTCGAAAACCCACCGACTTTGAAGTTCTTCGTCAGCAGCGTTGGACACGTGAAGAGTCGCGGAAAGATCATGTGAATGGGAATGTGAAGCTTCGGACACACGTTTCCCTCTGCAATCTGGATGTTCTGTATCTCCGTGGCGTCACGTGAATATCCTTCGGCACATCCGCAAGTCTCCACGCGCACCAGTTGCACTTCGATGCTCCTGATGGGCACTTCCGTGTGCTGAACAGTGACGTGTCCTGTGAAGGGCTTCGTCAGGCAACACTCAGTGGCATCCAGACGTCCCGTGATGAGGAATCTGGGAATGGAAATTCTCTCCTTGGCACTCTTCTGCAGTGTCTCCGGACTGATGGTGAAGTGCACTTCATTGCCGCTCTCCTTGTGCGATGGCTTGTACTGAATCATGAACTCCTGCTGCTTCTGCACACTCTTGGCCAGGAAGCTACGTCTCATTTCGCACTTCAGCATGTAATTGATGTTGACAAACACCCCGTGATATGTCTCGTACAGGATTCTGGGCTCTTTGCGACACACCAGAGGAAGCTCAAAGGAGAAATCTGTGCGTCCGGATGGGAGTTTTCCGGGTGGAGATAACTCGAGCTGAAGATTCAGCAACTGAATTGGCTGCAGAGAAACCGACCGGGAGTGAGTTTTCTCACAATTACAAAACACCCAATACATGTTATACCTTCACAGAGTTGTAGAATGCCTCAAAAATGCCCACATTCTTGTTGCTGAGCTGAAGATTCACAACTCCCTCCATAGTCAGGAAAATGCCATCGTGCTTCGTTTCAGAGCCACAAATCACACTGACGATGCCCCTGAGTGTTTCCTATTCAAAAAGAATTTGATACATGACACCTCAACCCACAATTATTCATGTATATTTGTTTAATTACCTCCTCGTGATATATTTTATTGGCCCTCGAAAGTTGGATCTCGAGATTCACAGACATGTTTTGATTTTATTGACAACTCAATACTCTTCGCCACTACTCACCACAACGGCGCTGCATGCAATAAGAAGAAGAACTTCCCGCCTTCCCGGCTTCTACTTTCCTGACTTTCATAGAAAAATTATGCCTTTATTATAAGTAAAATTTCTCTAATCAGATAATAAATGGAGATAACAAGTGCTACTTGGGCGAAGCATTCATATATTCAGCCTTTATAGACTCTCTTTCGGCGATATTAGGAAGATAAGGTTGAATGCCTTTAATCTTCCGGTCGTTCATCACTCTTCCCTGAAATTGCACACTGATTAATTTTATACTGCTGACAAACGCTGGGAAATAGAAAAAAAAAAATCTTACCCAGAAGTGTTTGCAGTTTTTGTAGTTCTGGAAATACATCTCACATTTTCCGTGATCGTAATTGTTCTTATCCAGACATTTGTACGACATTTCTTGTTCCTGCATCAAAAGAAAACCACAATTAAGCTCCTTCTATACAATTCAGGTGCAGCATTACCTTCAGACAGGGGTTATTCTTCTCTGCATCTGGATTTTTCGGCATTTTCCAGATATTTCTACTCACAAATTATGTAAACAAAACAATGAGGTTACATCTTTACCCACTTTCCCACGCTTAGCGCCGCGGTGGCCAGTGAGATAAGCATTAAGTTGTCAAATCGTGTTTGTGATTTTGTGTTTTTCTCTCATTTTCATCTTTTTCTTATATTTTGAGGGCGTTTCTCCTCTTAAAAATTCCATACATTCATACCCAAGGTTGACCAGAGTTGTTTGATGCAGACAACAAGTGGAAATCTGGTGAAAATCTGTGTGTTTTGAGTGAAACATTCCACAGGTGTTCCCAATGGCCGTGCCGCTTCGTCAGCACTGCTAATCTCACCTTTTCCGCCCTCAAATTCACACACAACATTGCCCAAGAGTGCTGATCAAGTGCCTGCAGCCAGAAGTGGCGATGGGAAAGGTGACAGACAACGTGCCGGGAAAGCAGCAGTCCGAGAATCCGGGTGTGAAACTCGCCTCGGCGCTCCAGCAAATGGATGGAATCATTTCCGGTGAGTCTTTCTAGGCTTTTCTCTTGTCCAATTTGCTTCGCTCCGGGTGGGAAATTGGAGCCAAAGCCCGCCTCACAAACACTTCATTCGCTTCCTCAGCCTCCTGGCCACGGAGAGTGGGCGGTGGGTCGAGAGAGTGTGGCGTTCATCAGCCGACAAAGCCGGGGATTTGGGACTAAAGAAGCCGTCTGTGTTGCAACAGGCATTCAATGAACTCGTGCTGAGAGGGCACAAGAGAGACTCTCGGAGAGCGAGAAGAGCAATTGAGAGGGGCGCCAGTCAAAGTGGCGATTTATGGGGTTGCGGAATTTTCAATAAGAAAGTGCAGAGATTTTTTTTTTGAAATCTCCATGAAAAGATAAGATAAAATACCGGCAAAAGCATAGTAATAAAAAAGCTGTGACAAAATTCAGGGGCGGATTTGAAAATGTTAGACGGAAATCTTGATAAGAAGTTCCAATTCAATAGATGTGAATTAAGGATTTCAGCTTCGATGCTCCGCCTACTTGAATGCCACGCCTATTTGGCCATTCAAGTGCGTAAATCTACTTTAATGTTTCTCATCTTTTTTTCCTTTCCACTGCCTAAGATTTATCAGACTGTCGAGGGTCTTAATATTAACTGATGAGAACAACAAATTTTCTTGGTTGATTTATCCAATTTGTTTTTTTTCAAAAATCTCCCTCTCAATCACATCTATTGTGAAAACAAACAAACCAATTAGCTCTCTTATCATTCTTATCAGTAGCAGTCCAATTTCTCGCCTCTTTGACTCTCTGTCTCTCTCTCTCTCCCCCCATCTCTCTCCCTCTAGCTCTCTGAGGCATAAAGAGAGGATTTGTGGGAGAGCGAGAGTCGAGCGTGTGTGCTTTTGACACTCAATTGGGGTGGTTATTCACTGTCGAGATCCCTGTCGTACTGGTTGATTCGCCCCTCTGTGCAAGTCGCCTTGGATGTGGTTTAACGAGGAGTTAGTGGAAATATTCAGTGCTTTCCTTTGAGCTACGTGACCGGCTTATTTAGGGGTTAATTTGACCAGGAAAATTTCCTCTCCCCAATTGGAAATGAACTGCCCATGAAGGGTGTGGAAATTTCGGGAGTGGATAAACACATTTGGCGATAATGTTGCAATTTGCGGTGTATTTAAATTGAGTGCTCAGTGTCGAGAATAAAAAGTGAAAAAAGAAGCCCTTCCAGAAAGCAATGGAATAATCTTCACTTTAATCGCATTCGCCAAATTCGATATCCTTTTTCGCGCGATAGAAGAGGTCGAAGGCACAGATCGAATTACCACCATTTCTCTAATTTAGTGTTATATAGCAAGGAATCATTGGAGATTGAATTGCTGGAATTTTTTATGGTATTTATTTCACGAGGGGCAAAAAGGTTGATTTTACGATATTCTCACGCTTTTTTTTTTATCAGTATGGTGTTCGCGGAAATGATCTTCCGTTTGATTTATGGCTTTTCAATTTATAAATGTTGCGATAAGGAATGCTTAGTTATGGGTTTGATGTATAGTTTGGGTGTTTTGTCGAGAGTCTTCCAATAGATCTCTCTCCATGGCTGATGGTTATTCCTATCTTTTGTCCACCAGCTGCAAAATCGAATCAACAGCGTGTACAACAATGGAATGGACGCGAGAAAAAAAACATGAGGATAGACTATAAATAGGCAATTTTGTTCCCCTGTCAATTCTCTCAACAACACATGAAAGTCGAATGAGTTCCTCTGCTATTCCAGCCGGTATTTCTGTGACCCTGCCTAGATATTTTGGGGGGACTTTTTCCTCTCTTGAGTGTGAAACAATAGGAAGAGGGACTTTGTGTGATTGGAATTCACGGGAAATTTATTGAGCTTCAAATGGAGCTTTTTTTTCCTTGTTATAGCTACTTAATTTGCCATACGTTTTTTTCTTCTCGTCCAATTGCTAAAAGCCGACCTGCATAATATGATAAGGTATCGTAAACAGGATTAATTTTCCACATGGAATTGTATTGGGCAGATGAAGGCCTTCTCTGATATCACTGCTGTTGCATTGATTGTGAACGGCGTCGGAGGGGGGTCATTGGTTAGGGGGTGAACATAATGCGAAGACTAAGCGCATGCCGGAATGGCAATGTAAGTGGAATGACATCATACAAAAGAGTTCCTGTGTGTGTCGAGGGAGTGATTCTGTGTCAGGTTGAAGCAGTGGGAGATTCACCATGCTACCCAATGGCATTGCTTTTCAATCTCGTGGTAAACAAGAAAGGGAGGGGAGAGGAAATCACTGGAAAATATTCCGTATAATCCTCCCATTATTCCCTGCGAAAGTAGTCCCTCTGTCTCCATGATTCTTCGAGCAATTTACCAAAGGTTTGCGAAGGGAATTGATTGTCCCTTGTTTGTTTGAAGTGAATGCTTGAGAACCTGCTCGAGATTTACTTTGGTGCTGATTCAACAGGTGGTTTTGTATTGGGGCATTTCTTATATTATTTCCACGATTCGCATTATTATTTCTATGATATTCAAATCACAACAAATATTTGTATTGGACATTTTTATCCAAGGAATAAAAGACCCTCCATTGATATTTGCCATGGCAAAGAAGAGAGAAAGAGAGAGACATGAGAAAAGGGGGAAAATTCTGTGATATATCCTTATCTTATCTCAAAGAGAATTGAGTATAATTTAAAAATCACAGGTTTTCGTGTCTCTACCATCTCTTCTTCCAACCTTGTAATATCTTTTCCACTGACAATGAGTCACAAATGAGAAGTAAGCGTCGTAATTTTATCTTGCACACTCTGTAATTTAATCCGTAATTTTTTCAGCGTCTCTTCTGCTCAAATATATCACTTAAAGTCGCTTCACTAAGAATAAATTTCCACATTGAGGGAATAAAAGGAGCGTTTTTACACTTAAATTTATAGGGAAATGTGTATTTGATTTGAGCCAAATTAAACAGCAAGATTTGAGTGGGTGTAAAGCCTTCCAATTAATCTTCCACGTGCAGAATTGATTGCCATATAATGGTTGAGTGACTCCCTGGAATAGATCCTTGTGCAAGAAGTGATGCAGGAAATGATTGACGGTGAAAATCACGATGAGAATTGTGCTCAATTATTCTCATCATGGAGGAACTTTTGCAGTCACTTTTGCCTACATATCCGGAGCTTATCAAGCGTTTACTGTGATGATATATAGGCACATATTATCCTGACGGGACACTCTCATCGATTTCACTGCCGACGCTTTCACACTGGCTCATGAATGCATTTCATCTATGGCGTTGTGTGCTTTCAATCTGCATATGAGGCGGGGAAAAAGAGCATTTGTCTTTCATTATGTTTCATTTAATCTCAGAATTATGTTTAATTCAATTGCTATATTCAGAATGTTTGTCAATTGACACAAATAGCAATTCCTTGTACATGGATTCCTAATGGATATTGTATGATGCTGTGAAAGGCAGATGCAATAGTCATTCGCCAATAACTGCAAACTCAGGGTGACACAATAAGAATCAATCGATTTTTTCCCCAATATACTAGAGTTACTCATTTATGAGCAATTTCCCACGTTGTGAAAATGGGGGTATTCTTTCAATAAAAGGGCCAAAGAGAAAGAGAGAATGGAGAGAATTTTATTGCTTTCTGTCTCTTCAATATGATATTATTTCGGGATTCCGGCACAAATGCACATTCCTTGTTATTCAATATATCTATCGATATTTCCTAACCTTGTCCTGTATGTGACTAACCTTAGGCTGAAACCTATATTTGAGACAATAGGACGAGTGTTGAGAAAGTGCTAAAATTCGTTGAGCTTCTTCACAAATCATCCTTGTGCTTCGTGAAAAAGTAAAAAAAAAAAGTGCTGTGTTGGCCAAATATTAGGCGGTTTGAGGAACTCTCTATTCTTGTGTGTGGTTAATTCTCTCAGTGAACAGACAAGAGGCTTCGCGAAAGTGCTTCGTGGGCAAGTCCAGGACATTCTATGAGCATTTTCTGGCTTTTGTGCCGCCAAAGCCAGCCAAAGTTGACCTCCTGCGAACTCTACTGGGACCAGTTGGATCACTGGGCGTCGCTGCGATTCTTCTCATGACGCGCTGGTGGTGGTTTCGGGCATGCAACAATCCCAGTCCCCATGAGAATGGCAGTCTGCCCTCCGCCACAACCGTGGAAGAGCTGAAGGGCGCCACATCCTCCTGTGAGTTGGGGCTGAGTAGAGAGAGAGAGAGAGAGATGCACTTTGAATTCTTTTTCCAAGTGCACAGTGCGCCATCAAGTGTTTGAATTTGCATAAGGGAGTGCAATTTCCGCGGAAATTGATTTTCAATCGTCTGTAAAAGCTTACAAAGAATGTCTGCGGAAAATTGAACATGACAATGAATATTATTGCACGATATAAGAACTATTCGGTGCTGTATTCACATATTAAAACACAAAAATCAACAGAAATGCACTTTTTTGCCATTAATTGTAGACACAGCAATTTGACTACAATTAAAGGAAGAAGTATATTTTGGTTTTATGCATTATTATTATTATTATTGGTTTTCACCCTAGTTTTATTATATCAAGGGAAATACAAACTATAATTTCGGTCAAAAACATGCGCGATATAATTGCAAAGCAGCTTTTATCTCTAAATGCATATTTTGTGAGTTATCATATGAGTGAATCTAATATGAAATGGGGTGATATTCACTTCGGGGAATCCTAATATTGCGCTAATTTTGTGTATTTCAGGCGTAAATAACAGATGTCCTCCCAATGATGGTGTCGTGACGAGCTCAAATGTTCTAAATGCTGCTCAAACGCTGTCAACTTGCATCCAACAGTTGGGAAATGCCACACCAGCTCCGGATCCACTCACGGCGGGCATCATCAACACGTGGCTCGACACGCACTTGCCGGTGAGTGCTTTCTCAATTGTTGTGTATACATAAATGTTCGCCGAAGAGATGCAAAAAACGAAGATGAATGCCAGCGTCGATGGTGGAGTGGGACAATTTTTAATATGGAGTGCGAATTTATGAATTTCACATATATTTCCAACCTCTTGTGAAATTCAAATGAATTCAAGGGTGGTGCCGTTCATTTGCCGAGAATGTCGCCTCGATGTACGCGTTCGTATAAATTGCAAGATGCCGCGTGAATACTAAGTAGTTTGTCACTGTGTATGTGATGAGCATATATGGGAGGATGAGAGCTTCTCTTTTCATGAATGGCGAAAATGAATGTTGTGGGCAAACTGAGCGCAAAGAGGCGAGCGAGATTTGCTGGTGGGAAAAGTGATGATAGACATCTTTTGTCAATTTACTTCCCTTTGACCTCTTCTCTCTCTCTTAAGGGAGAAAACATTTCCTACTCCTCATGGTCGAAATTGAATTTCTGAGGAAGGGAAATTCAGGCGCGAGGCTTTTCAACCAGATAAATACTGAGAGGAATATTGTGGCGGAAGCCTTACATCGGTGTATTCCATGCAATTTTGGATGGAAATTCCATTGAATGGAAATTCATTGATTGCCACGAAAGCCAAGCATGCAAAGATATTTGTGGATAAAATAACTTCAAAGTCAAAGTGTATGCAGAGAAGAGAATGTGTGGGTTTTCCTCCGAAAATTAATGTCATCTTTGTGATTTTCACCTGTGAAATATATCACAAATCCGCTCTTCTATGCCGCGGCTTTGGGCCAAATTCACTGAACAGTATGCAAAATGAATCAGTTCCGCTTCTCTGATATTCATGAGGATATTATTTCAGTCCTGAGCGGAGTTCGTGAGAATGCTGTGCGGTGAATCCTTTTTTTTGCAATAGCAAGGATTTCTGTTTAATTTTTATTCCTCGAGAAGACTTCTTTGTGGCCTCCCTCAAGTGATTCGAGTGGAATATTTTACATCCTAACAACACTGAGAGTAATATTTTTATGTTTTATAAATATGTATATTAAGAGTGTGAAGTTTGTGAGCAACGTGTGAATTCTTCACACATTTCAGTGACTCTAATTGGCAGTTTTCTCTTCATTATTAGATCGCTTGATAATTTCCTCTCAGTGTTTAGCCTTCTCAAGCCAAAAAGGTTTGAAATATCTTTTTATATGACTCTGGAAGAGGCGGGATGTGAAAAAGTGTCGCTTTTACCCTTTAACTTTTCTTCTCTCATAATTTTGTTGCTATATACATTGATATGTACATTTTGTATAACGTTGAGGGATTCAACAAGACAACTCCTGTGGTTAAGAATATCAGGAGTGAGCTTTTGTGGGGTGTTTTATAACTTTTCCTTTATTGTTCTAAATGCAAACCAAACGGAAGTTTGATATTTTTTATTATAGAGTATGTGCGCGCGTGTTTTTTTCCTTTCTTCCTTTTGCTGAAATTGAGCTTTTTGTGCTGATTTTCAGCATTTCTTTCCTGGGTGGCCGTAAAGAGAAATTTGAATATTTCCCTCGTTTCATGTGCGGAGGAGGGCAAAGGATATTTCACGGAGTGTGTGGCTTGCTCTGAATTTAGATGAATGCCGGATTTATTTATCGTGGTTGGAAATCAGGAGGACAATTGAGTGTCTCTGTTGTGGACATTCTCGAGATTCTTCTGTAGGGATTTTCATGTTTTCACTAGAAATTTTGGTATTAATCCTATCGAGGACTCTTTTTCACTCGCTGCGTTATTAATTTTTTTTTAACTCAATGTCATTGTCACAGTTATCGATCCTTTTGTGTGTTGCTGTGCTGGGAAATTGTCAAAGAAATTCAATTAAATCTGATGCGCATCAATATCTCTTTCACAACATCTTTGATTATTCCCCCTGACAAATACAGCATTGATGGTCAATTGGATTTCGCCCGTCATCTCTTCATCTTCTCCGTGGCCTAATGGCTTGTCAGTGACGTGATACCTGATGGAATCATTAAAGTTCCATCGCTCCTCATCCAAGAGTGTTGAACAAAAGCCTCCTTGTCAGACTCATTGGTCTTTTTTTCACCACCTGCTGAAGCTTTATCACTGCACACTGACGATGTTTGCCGTTGAATGTGAGAAGGACTATCACAAAAGGACACTCTCCTCGTATTCAAACTATCCAGCGTCATTGTTTGCTGGGTAGTTTGTTGCCTTTTGTTTCAACCCGCAGATTCTTTCACGTGTTTAGTATGGTTTCCGTGGTATTTTGCTTGTTTCCAAGTGGAGAAGATGCAGAGAAATTGCAAATACCACTCGTATAGTTTCTATCTTCAGGGATTCTTGTTGTATTTTCTCTAAATTTGAGATGTTTCATGTTTTATTATGAAATACACTTAAAGTCTCATTAAAATTATTCTACTACACTTATTATGATTCTTTTCCAGTGTGACAACATGCTCTTTTAATTTCCCTCAGGGATTTTTCGTCGGATGTACTTTTTCATTCTCTTCGCTTTGCGATGGGAAAAGTAGCAAAATAGTCTTGACTTTGTGTGAAGAGGGATGAAAGTATGTGTGTTGGTGAGATAATTTAGCAAGTGTAGAACATAAATCATGGCTGAAGAGACCAAAAATAGAGTCTTCCTCTTGTCCTCGAATTTCCCTTCCAGAAAATCTCAATTTTCTAAGCAACAATCTCATCTTTTTTGATGCGTTTGTGGACATGAGGGATTTCATTCAATATTTCATTGTGACTCAGGAAATCCCTTAGAGACACCTTCCATTATATGTTTGTTCAGTCTCTGTGAGCTTTCCTGGGACTTTGTGGGGTTTGTACAGCCTAATAAAGCGCAGGAGAGATTCAAAAATGATGACACCCTAATTGCCGGTTCGTGCCAAATTGGCCGTCCAGAAAAGAGTTTTGAGAGTGAGAGAGAGAAACTGTGGGATTTTTCAGTCACATTCTCCCACATAATTAAACACAGATGATGAATTGTAATCCACAAATCCTCCTTTTATCCCTCATCTTATACTTTATATTTTCCTGCAACACTTACACAAAACCTCAAGCCAAAGCCACAAAGGCACTTTAATGGAAGCGTAATGCAAAGAATTAAGCTTAAATTGGCGTGCGGTTAACATCTGAGACTGTGAGACTTGTTGGATGGCAATTCAATGACACAAACTCTTGGCAATTAGATTAAGTTATGAATGGGTTCATTTGTAGAGTGGCTCGGATGTGGCGATAAATGACATACAATTGGTTTGTTTCCACATTTTCCGATGCTGTCTTCAAATTTCAATGGTTAATCTTCAATAGAAAAAAAATTTATATGGTTTGCACTCTAAATTCATAGAGTTCTTATTCGTAAATCTCATCAGCAAAACACATAGCAAATGTGTGAAACACACTTAAAGGCATTAATGTGTTTCATGTGAAGCCTTTTCCTCTTATGTTCCAATTTCCACCAGTTAATTTGACTGTGGAAAATTGTGTGTGTGTGTGTGTGTGTGTGTGTGAAGAAGAAAATCTAATTTTAGTTTGAGGCATTTTATCTTTATTAAAGTAACGAGGCCTCTTTTATCAGGCATGAACACGTTTTGTGTACAAATTTGGGTTAATTAGCAAATTTTGTGAACTTGTGCATTTTCCTAGTCTCTCTCAAATATTGAAATTTCTCTGTGGCGCGAGAGAAAAGGCAATTCCCCGAGGAATATCCAGAGTGAATTCAATTAAAGTGAATTTTCCGAATACCTTTTCTTCGAAATATGAAGGCGGGAGTGGAAATATTTATCCATTTTCATGCATTCAGTGCATTTTTCCCCGAATTATTCGTACATTGAAGTGCTGAATATTCATGGATTGAAATATTCTCCACTCTTCGAATGCAATTTCAATTACCTGTTAAGTAAACATTCCAATGTGCATGGAATTGTTTTGGTCAGTGTGTGAAAGAGAGTCGGTAATTAGGGGGAGAGAAAAAATTCCAGTGAAAAGTGGCGGAAGAGGTAATGTTTCCTGTGTTGAAGGGGAAAAGGACGCGCGTTAATGAAGGGATGGTGTGCTAAAATTTGATGAGAGAAGCCTGAGTAAACAGTGAATTTGATACGAGAGGAAGTTCGTGTGAGTTTTATGGCTATAAATGCGGGTGAGATTGTGGAAAAGAAAATTAATCAATCCATTAGACTTCTTGAGTATGTTGAAAATGAAAAAATAGGGGAATATAGCGTGCCCTTTTTCTTTCAACGAACAGATTGAATTTCTTCTTCTATCGGTCTAGCTATATGAAAACGCTGAGAATTCTCTGTTTATCAAATTAGAGTAAGAAAAAACCAACTGCTGCTGATCCTTGAAAGTTCACAAGCTTTCGTTAGTCTTCTGGAGAAAAAGCTGCATATTAATGGACTTTCTAGTGAAGAAATGTGGCTCGACTTTATTGTTTCTTGACTTTTTCTCTGAGATTCCTTGTTATCCGCCTTTTGACTCAACACAATCTTAAGGAGACTCGCCTTCACTTCCTTATCCGCCCTTTTATTATATTGTCGCGCGCATTTGTCTTTCATCACTAACAAATTTCATGTTATTTTTCCGCATTTTGAAGGGGTGGTGAAAGTGGAAATGTCGTAATTTCTTGACTTTCTTCTGATTGTTCCCAGTTGCAAGAAACGATGGCGGGTGGGGGGAGAGAGGGAGGGAAGGAGAAGGGGGAAAAACCTCGCCAGAGATTTTTCATGGAGGTGAAGAAGGAGCAATAATGAATCTTCCTATCGCGTGCTTGAAAAGGGTTTCATGTCGACAGATTTATTTCTGTATGTCTCTCTTCTCACTCCACTGGATGGTTTTTCCTCTTGGGCGCAATGGAATGGGTGGTAAATGCAAAATTGTACGCGTGATATATTTGTGTCTCTCAGATTTTCAATAGAGTGTGTTTTCTGGAAAGTTCGATGCTCTCGTAATTTGTGCGTCGCACTCTCTGCCTTGGAAATCGATCACCGACACTTGATGTGTGGTGTATAATTGTTGGAAATTGTTTACAGATTTTCCCACCCAAAATTGGTAGAGAAAAACTTAAGTGTGTGTGTGTGATGGTGAAGAAAGTGGGTGGAATAGTGTGGAATTTTGCCTCACTTACAATGGCCTGGACTCCTCCGCAAATGCGAAAAGTTGCTCAAGAGCGCACAATATGTGGGGATTTTCAGAGAGGCGCGCGCGAAGAGGGGAGCGACCGGCAATTTAATTGATATTCTCGTCTCAGGCCGGAGTCTGGTGTGTTGGCTCTGAGGAAACCATATGTTTACATGAAGAGGCATCTCTCAGATCGGCCAACTCGCGGCACGATCATCAGTACAACTTCGGCCGCCGGAATGAAAATCTGGTGGAAAAAGAGTGCTGCTTGTCGTGTTGGTTTTCTTGCCCTTTTTTTCTCTCCTCTCAAAAAACTTTATAATCTACAACAAGAAGAAAAGAAACCACATATTTATTCAATTTAATGCTGCCCACCAGTGAGATTAATCGGTTGAAATGATGAAATTCCATTTGGAATTTAATCAATTAAATTGTTATGGTGTTTAATTGAAATTGCAAGTTAGCAGTCAATTTAATGTTTTGGCAGCCAATTTCATTTGACAAAAATGCATTTGAGAACCCGATGAATATGGATTTGTCCATCTGGGATTTGATTAGTATTAGCTGAAATGGTAAATTTTATATTTGAAGGTGATCAAGATAGTTTGACATTCAATTTTACCTTAAATAGTTCAGTGAGAATTTTCTATCTTACAACACTTTCAGACTCAGACATCAAAGTCATGCACAAAAAATGTCAATTATTTTTACAATCTCAAAGTGAAAAAAAGCACTATTGGATTTTCCAGACGTGCAATTTCAATGAAGAATCTCTCCTTCAGACGATACAATCTTATCTTCCTGACGGGAAATTCTTCTCTTTGAAATGTTCTGTTGGACAAATTAATAGGAAAATATCTGGCATTGCAATCAATCCACGTAATCATGTGACGTGAAATACAACACTTCGGGATACATCAAGTGAGTGTGTGACTTTTGTAATGAGATTTGCCGGCCATTGAGTGAAAAGTGAGCGTGAAAATGCGTGAATTGCCGCGATTGAAGGCGAACGCGAGTGAATTGGTGGCGGATGGCAATCGTCAGAAGCCACCGCTGAGGCTGATGTCTGGTAGGAGTGCACCCAGGGCGCTTCCAGGGAGTCAGCGCGAGAGGGAGGAGAGAGCCGGAAGCAGTGTGTCGACAGAGGGAAATGCCACGGATTCGGAAGAGGAGGAGAGAAACTGCTCGACAGAAGTGACGGATTCCAGCTCATCGGATTCCACGTCGGATTCTGAGCAGAGACAAGTGCTGGAGCCCATTTCCGAGGAAGCCACAACTGGCAAGAAGCGCGCAGATGAGGATGAAAATGGTGAGAAAACTGTGGATTGAGTTAAGGTCTCCGCGTGTGACACACTTTGAGATGATTTTCCACATAGGTTGAAATCGATTTCTCTTTTTCATCGACGTGTTGGTCCAGTGAAACCCTTTTTTGCATTATCACTTCTTGGAGTTTTCTTCTGATGGTTGGAAATTGACTTTTTAAGGTTGTAGAGTTTCTCTTGAATCTTGTAAATTTACCACCTTCAGATGTTTGAATTAAGTCCTTTCGATGCCTCTTGAGAAGAGTGAGACATTCTTACTTATTCTCCAAATGTCTCAATTGCACTTACAGCCTTTCACTTTCTCACTCCCTTTGGATGCTTGGAATTATTATTGATTGAATACTCAACATTTGCTCCAGAAACGTCAACAATCTGCACAAAGGCAAAACTCACACCCACACTTTTGTGTTGTATCTTCACTTGCTGATGCTGCTGGGTGAGAAGAGTAAAGTGATTCGTTATCGATTTTGGGTATGCAAGGCAGGGGTTTATCAATTTTTCAGTCACGCCACGATAAAACAATAATAAATAATTGTGCTATTTTCCCCGGAGAGCGGGAAATCAATGGATTGTGCGGCACAAAACCATTTTCTCTCCCTCAATTTGCTGAAATCTTAAGAGCACATCATTAATTTCTATTGAGTGATAATTTGACAGCAATGGTGGAATGAGTTATTACACAATTTCCGACCACTGCAGAGGGAATTGTTACACATTGTGGAACATGGTGCTATACTTTTCTCTGTGTCAGTTTTGTGTTTTTTTTCCTCAAAGTGAAAAAGGGGGAGAGAGAAAAAATTAACAAGTTTTCCGGATGTGCGGAAAAATACAGTGCAGTGTGCAATTGATGTTGTGAACGAGAAACACGAAATTGTGTGCTTCATCATGTAATTTTGTCGGCAGAAGGAAGAAAAGAGAGTCACAATTTGGAGACGAAATGAAAACTTTTATGTACAGACTTTTCTACTCAATTCTGCCTATTTCTTCCTCTCAATTGTGAGCCCAAGAATTCCATCCATTATTGGAGAAAATCTACCCAACAGTTCAACATCATCACGCTAATAATAGCCAATGGATTTCCTTGTCTTCGAGTGTGATTTCAAGAGGGAAACTGAGCGGGAATTGCTAAGAATGACATTGAGAAATATTTTCCAGATGCTTTTTCTGCGGTGTGAAATTGTGTAAATTTATTCAAACAATTTGACACGTCATTCATCTCAAGCTTTTGATATTTTTTATTAGTTTTAGAGTTTCTCTAAAGCTCTTTCATTCCTTTGGGCTTTGTTGCACTTTTGAATATTTTATCGGGAAGAATCTTCCAGACATGTTCAAAATCTTGGTGTGTAGATTTGATGACGAGAAAATGTTGAAATACTTCCTTACCACATGAAAAATGTTTATTTTCTCATCTCATTGCTGAAATGTTCATGTTCAAAAATGCATGCTTTTCTGTGTTTCTCCTCCCTTTTCATCTGTGACAATGCTCTAATACGAATATAATGGGGGAATTTCTATAAATACGATGCAAGAATTTCAGTTCTTTTTCTCCCCATATTCAGGTAAACTGAAGAGAGTGAGAGAGAGATAGTTCGATAGGGAATTATCTATGGTTTGTGCGAGTCCATAAAAATTGTTTAGACTCACATTTCACTCTTCCTGATTATTTTTTCGTTATATGTGCTTTCCAATTATTTTGGCATGCTTCCAATATTGGTTAAAAATACCTCATGTTCCACTCAATTTGTAATTTTACGAGAGAATTGATGTATATTCTGAAGGGAAAAGTTTGGCTTTTGCCACACAAAGTCTCACGTGGTTATTGTTGCAGTTGAATGGCATGGAAAAATGCTTTAAATTTTGCTACCTATGATTTTTCAAAAAGTTTTTCTTCCTCTCCTGTCTGCCCAGATAATTACTTGGCGGGAGAAATGAGTGCATTTCTCGCGAGACTTGCATCTAATTTGGGCGTCAATTGAATTAAAAGAGACGAATATGTTTCACCCCTTTTTGAATTCATGCTGTAAATAGTTTTCCTCAACTGTGCGCGGTGACGCTCTTGAGACTCTTGATGGAAATGTCTCTCCTTCTGGAGAGAGTGTGGCATGAGTGTGTGATGGCAATGGTGTTTAGAGAGATGAAATTCAAATGAGTGACGCCTTTGGATTTAATATTAGAACCATAGGCCGTGTGTTAGACACAATAAAAATAATCCTACAAGCGCACAGAGTCGCGCTTTTTCCCAACCATGACGACGACGAACTTCTCGTTAATCTCGCGTTGACTGTCTCTGTTGTCTGACTTCATCTCTGCCACTATTTTCAATTTTATTTCTGTGCTCTGGTTGTGTTCTCATAATGTGACTCCTTTTCTTCGCCTTTGGCTGATTGCGCGGTCATTCTTGCAATTCCTGAACTTGGCTGGCAAAAATGAGTGAGAGTGAAGTGAAGTGCAACGAAGAGGACTTCTCGAGTGATGACACGGAGTTCATGGACCTTCCTCTGCCTCCGGTGCCGTCAAAGGCCACGGAAGTGCACAATGTCGACGTCCATCCGTCCGTGGCGGCGTATTTGATGTCCCGGATGGATTGTTTCGATCTCAGGCACATGGATTCGGGTGATGAAGTGGTCTCTGTGTCCGATGACGAGGACACACTGATGGGAAAGAAGATCATGCCAACGCCAAGGCAGAGTATCTGGTCGACATCTGACGAAGAGACGGCGCCCTATGCTGACAAATCGCCTATTCTTGGCGGTTCTGATGCTTCCTCCCTCGAAATTTTGGAGCACTTCAGAGAAACCAGGCAATCTTCTTGTGGTAAAACTGATTTTTACTACATTTTTCCTGTCTCACTCTCTCTCTCTCTCTCGGTAGAGGAGAAAGTGTTGATTTTTCCACAAGGACTATTCGCAAGTCATCAACTGAATGTATAATTTGTGCACTTTGGATTATACGGAGAAAGTTTTATAGCATAGAAAAGCTCATACTAAGTCGCCAGTCGACAGATGTCCGGGAAATTGCGGTTGACACGGAAATTCCTCCGCTTATGAAATGTTTGCAATAAACGGAGGGGAATATAAAAGAGGAACCGATTGAGCGGAGATACAAATTGTTGCGTATCATGAGAAACTTTGATGAAAATATAGACAAGATTGGGGTAGATTTAGTCACATTTAGTTTGTTCTTCAACTTTCTGAGTTGGAAAACAATGAGCATTATGGTGTCTTTGCGTGCTTGTGATTTTTGCAAATTGGGGGGTGGTTTTTACGACTTTTGCGTGTGTAAAAGTCAGAGGGAATTAATTTGGAAAAGTTGTGAAGCATGTGTTTAGTGTAGATTTCCCTGGGGAACTCTTACTGAAGCGACCGTCAAAAGTGTGTCACGCGGGAGAGCAATAACCACAATCTCGGGTTCTCCCCATGAGAAAAAGCACCATTTGTCCCTCTGTTCCAGATGACTCCACATGTTGTGACGAAGACTTCACTTGGGTGCGCTCCGAGGAGCCGCAATCTCTGCCCGCGACACCCTCAACTGTGCCCAGTGGCAAGCCGCCACGGCCGGCGGGCAGTTTGGACAGGAGGCGTCAGGTGACGACGAATCGTCAGGAGAGGGACAGCAAGAGTCGCAGCGCTCACTCGCTGATCAAAGACAAGACAGAGCTGAAGGAGAAGCACCAGGAGAGACACTTGCCGCGCACATCTTCCTTCGAGGGTGCCGAAGGGAGTTATCCTGGACATCGCAGGGAGTCTCCGGGCTTCTGGGAGCCTCCGCCGCCATCGTATCCGTACCACTGGGAAACGCCGCCGCATCCCTTCTGGCCCTCGTGCCACGCGAGTCGCGAGGAGCTGCGCTTAATGGAGATGCACAGGCGGCATCAGGATCACATGTACAGATACGGAAGCAGTGGAGCTCTGAACGCATCCCATCAGGAGTTGTACGGCTGCTGTCAGCGCTATCATCCGCCTCCGCCGCCCTGTTGCTCATGCGAACGTCTCAGTCACTGGAGCCCTAATCAGGTCCTCGATTAGCTCGCGTTTATCCTGCTTTTTGTTCTTTGATTACACACTAATATTTTGCGAAATTCTGGTTCACAAATGCGTCCTAGGAAAATTTATCAGAGTTATGAGATTTTGCAAGCACTTTGTGTATAGATTTTGATCCGCTTAATCTCAATCTGTTTGCCTTTCAGCTTTGATAATTGCCACTGTCGCGTTAATTAACATCCCAATGAAAAGCCACTAGACGCTGGTATTCTGATTCGTGTGTCAATCTATTGATTTTTCCAATTGAATCAATTGTTAACAATTCCATTTACTCTTTCCTCCGCACAGCGCCAGGACATCGACGAGCGCCTGCGACGTCTGCAAAGCGACAAGGAGTCGCTGGCGCTTCAGGTGCAGGTGTTGTCTGAGCAAGTGGCGGCGCAGAATGAGAAGATCAGCGACCTGGAGCGAATGCTGACGGAGAAGACGCAACTGCTCAGCAATGCCGATGATCTGCTGCACCGAGTAAGCGTATTTGCCACTTTGGTTGGCGTCCAGATTGACAAACAAAAAGTACTGCCGTCTTTTATTAGAGGAAAAATCCTTATTTTCACGATACATTTGCACACACACACACACAACACAGAGGGATATTTTGGGGGGATGAACTGCACGGAATGCTCTGCACGAAATGTGAATTGTGTGTTATTAGGAAATGTTTGATTTATACAATGTTTTGCAATAATTTACACAGCATGCAAAAGATATTTGAATGACATATACAATGTTTTCATTAAGATTTCTCATTTTTATTTAATTGTCCGGAAGGAATTTCACAATAAGGACTGAAAATGAGTCTCTTTGACGCGCATACAGAACGGAAAGTACTCTTGTGTTTGTCACATTGCAATTTGGGATATGAAAGTGAAGAGAAAGAATTTAATAATTTTATTCTTCAAATGAATGTGAAACGCTTGCATATTTTATGCTTTGCATGCTTTTTCTATGTCCATACTTTTCATTACAGAACTTTTTTTTTCTTCATTTTATGCATGGAAATCTCATTCAGTTTGTCCAAATAAATGAGTTTTTGTAGATAGAGAAATTATTCTCTGTGTATTGTTCGGTTGTGTTAAAGTTTATGATTGTTACATGCAGAAAATTTTTCAATTAAAATGTCGGAATAGTTTGAAAGCTCATTTTGAGTTGAAACGATTTATAATACTTTTCCCCATTTTGATGTGAATATTTTGCTTCTGTTCTCGATCTCAACCAACTAATTCATATTCATAGATTTTCAATAAAATTCGCCCGAGAACATTTCCAGCTGATATAATTGATGATTATTCGCAATTAACTGTGAAGATAATTTGATGGGGGAAAAGTTGAAATTTCAGTTTAAATTTCCTCATTGCCAGAGAGTGGGGAAAAAGGACTGCGAGAAGAAGTGATGGAATTTCACAGTGCATTAAATTATGAACCTAATTATAGGGAAAATGAGCTGTAATGATTTTCTGAGGTGCTCGCATAGCCATGCCTTCTGGCTAATTCAATTAATCGCCTTGACAATGACACTAATTCCGATGGAAATTGCTCTCCTATCTTGAGCTATAAACATTTATTGGCAAATATCCTTCGTCTTGTGCTTCCTCGTGACACAAATTTTTATGACTTTTGGGTTTGAAAATGTCCTTTATAAAGGGTTTCTTTTTCCCCTGCTTAAATTTCACTGCATTTGCCTTTAATTCGCTTCATGCATAAATACTTAATTAACTTACTCATGCAATTAGGTTTGGGAAGTGGATGCAAATTGTAGCATATTACCATGCATTAACTCAATTTCTCACATCATCATCACAGCCTCGAATATCAGCAATTATAGTGCCCAATTTACAACATATTTTCTCTCTCTCTCTCTCTCTTTCTCTCTTTGTTTCTCGCGGACTTTTGCACATTGTACAGGAAATGCTGTCGCGATCTTCTCTGGAGACGCAGAAGCTGGAACTCATGTCGGCCATGAGTGAGCTGAAGCTGCAACAGGCGGCGCTGGAGAGGGAGAATCTGGAGTTGCGGACGAGTCAGATTAACAACAATTCCATCATGAACAGGCGGCCTCCGATGGCACCCAGTCGCGCTTTGGCTGGCTTTCCGGCGACACCGCCGCCACACGGAACGAGCGGCGGAGGCTCTCTGACGTCCACCCCACTGGGCGGCAGCCACGGGAATCTGCAGCAGCACTCGACATCCACGCCCGCCACTCCCAAGGTACCAAATCTCCCCAAACAGAGTTGATTTCGAGTCGAAGTGATCATTAAGAACATAAAAACTGTGCAGAATTGTTCAAATCTGTTGAATTTCTGATGGAAAAACACTAATTTATTGTAAAGAAACACAAGCTAAATGCTAAGAATGGTTTCAAATACACAAATTTTCCTCTTTTCAGCCCTTTTCGCAACATATTTTTAATGAATTCTTTGATTTTGTCATAACTTTGAAATCATTTGCAAACTTAAAGAAATTCTCCGTGTTTAATAGAGTTTAATCTAGAAGCTTCTCAGCTCTGATTGCCATTCACAGTTGAAGAGGAAATTCCTCCCCATGATGTACATTTCAATTTCTCTCGGCTTTAAACCTTGAGCACTCTGTGTAAATTTATTTATCTTGTGCCATTTCTGGGATTGTAATTAAATTTAGAGACAAGACATCCTTTTGCTGCAGTGAAAAGACACACAATTGGGCAAAAGGAGAAAATGAGTTCATCAAGGAGAGGAAGAATGCTGTTGATTGAGTTTGTGAGCATTTTCGCTTGTCTCTTTGCAGACTCCTCCGGCCTCTTTCCGGCGCCAGGTGGACGTGGTGCACTACAACAGCCTGCCGCGGCAGAGCTTCCCCACGGCCACGACTGTGGCGGGCGGCGGCGGCGGCCAGGAGGGCGCCAGTGTGGCCACGACGGACTCAAACGCCAACCCGAAGCAGCGCAATGTGGCTTTCGGTAAAGATCCCAAGCTAGGCAATTCGACAACAGCATCGACACCGGCAATTGGCAATGTCTATCACCATCAGCTGGTGCTCTTTCACCCTCCGTCACGATTGAAGGGGTTGCAAAGCAAAAGGGGGTTTTCGGTGCCGAATTTAGGTCTTTTTCTCCTCTTTTTGAGTTTAATCAACTTTTTCTCGCTTCTCCATTCGCTCACAATGCATTTGCTCATTCATATTTGATATTTTCACTGTCAATTTATACTTTAATGTTTCGTTTAAATCAATGTGGTTAAAATCATTCAACTAACTTTGGCATTTTTACACATTAAAGATCACAGTTGATATTTTCTTTGTCTTGTGCGCCAAATAATGACCAAAAATAACCCAGCTGAAAGTGCATGACTCGATCGATGTTGTTCACAAGAATACAATTTAGACAGAAAAAAATAACATAAAAATGTATATTTGTCGAGCTGTGATTGTAAATTTCATTCATCCGTCAGTTCAACTGATTGTATTTGTCTTCTTTTCTTCTGCACAACAGCTGAAACTGAGAAAGTTATTGAAGACAATCATGAGCTGTCGCGCAGTTTCACGCCTCAGCCTTCGCCTTCGCCCAGTGCAAAGGCCAAGAGCAGCTTCCGTAGCATCTTTGGGAAGATCAGGCGCAGCAATTCGGGCACTCTGGAGGACTTGCCGGCTTCGGAGGCGGGAGATTTCCGCCGTGGCGGCTTCCGGAGCACCGCGGGAGCGCGACTAGGCTGGAGTGGCAATCTGCAGGCGCGCCCTGAGCGTCCCTTTGGCGAGTGGGACGTGGACAGCGTGTGTTCGTGGCTGGAGGAGCTAGGCCTGGGTGATCACGAGGAGGAGGCCAGGCGATGGCTGAAGCATGGCGGAGTGGAACTCGTCAAGGCGTCGCCGGTGGACGTGGAGAAGGAATTGGGACTGAAGAGTCCACTGCACAGGAAGAAGATCGTCCTGGCGCTGGCGGAAGTGACAGGGAAGGAGAGTGATGAACTGTTTAGAAATGCTGGGAAACTCGATTGTGCTTGGGTGAGTGAGAAAGACTTTCACTGTCGATCTTCAGTGCTTTATCACACTAAAATCGATGTGATTTCCCGCAGATTTTGCGATGGTTGGACGATGTTGGGCTGCCACAGCACAAAGACACCTTCTCAGCTGCCAGGATGGATGGCAGGATGCTGCACAAGTTGACAATGGAGGATCTGGCGACGCTTCATGTCAGTTCCAGTCTTCATGCGGCGAGCCTGCGACGAGGCATTCAAGTGATGCGCGACAACAACTTCTCGCCCGACTGCCTCATCCGGCGCTCCGGCGGCGAAGTGACGGAGAGTGAGGGGAATCAGGTGACGCTCTGGACGGCACATCGCGTGATGGAGTGGCTCCGCGTGGTGGATTTGGCTGAGTATGCGCCCAATTTGCGCGGCGCTGGCGTTCATGGGGCGCTCATGATGCTCGAGCCGCGCTTCAATGCTGAACTATTGGCCGATTTGCTTAGCATTCCGCCCAGCAAAACGCTGCTGCGTCGACATCTTGCCACCCACTTCAAGGAGCTTCTGGGACGTGACGTGATCCAGAGCAAGCGTGATGCTGAGAATGTACTTGGCTACACTCCGCTCACGCTCACGGCCAAGATTAAGGTGAGAAGCTGTGTGTGTGTGTCTTTCAGAGGAGCAGGAAGATTGACATTGTTGTTTCTGCAGACGCCGAAGAAGTCGCAGTTCTCACTGAAGCGCAAGAAGAGCTCCAAAGGTGGCGACGAGTGGAGTGACTATGTGTGTCCCATGGGCTCCTCAGGTGACACTCCAGTTCTATCGTCTTCTAACAAAGCCGTTTCCGTAAGTTCTAACACTTCCTAACCAGCACTAATCCTCTCAATTGCACTGTATAGTTTGTGTGTTGAGAGCCTTTGGAACACAGAGGAACATTTTTAGGCCCCGCCCACTTGTTTGCTCCACCCATTTGCAAGTATGATTGCTGAGAAGTTTGGCAAATTCACAGAAATTACCCTCAATATTCTTGGTTTCTTCGACTTCAATTGTTATAATTAACAAAACCTCTGATTCCATGTCTTTTCGTTTATTGTTCATTGAAAGAATTATAAAGAAAGTTCGTTTCAAAGGCTCTTGTTTGAGAAGTTTTTCAGAAAATGGGGGAAATTTGGAGAAATGTGAAACTAAACATCCAACTTTAGTTCTTCTTCACATCTTTGGGATATAAAGACAGTTGTTTGATACAAAAGCTCCACTGATTCACTCAACTCTTATGTAATTCTTTTGACTTCTCAGAGAGACATTATCAATTCATTAGCAAAGAGAGAAGCTCCGCACGTCTAGAGATGGATTTACACCATTGGGATTCTTTTGAAGTCTGTGTGTAAAGTAATTAAAAAGGCAGATGTGTTTAATTGAATTGCTCATTGGCTTGAATACTAACGAGATTTTGGCTCAATTTTTTTGTCAAGAAATCATCTTTATCTTCGCTCTTTCTTGTGACCAAAACTTAATAAGATTAATTTGTTTCAAGTGCATCTTTCTCATGCCATTCAATTGCTTTTCTTTTATAAATCTCGGTGTGGTTCTCTTGACTTTCTCATCACAAAGTCATGCCGCGCGATGTCTCAATGCTCGAGAGGTTTAATGGTCTTGTTTTTTTTCGTCTGTGGTTCTCTTTGGGGACAGACGAAGAGTCGAGCACTTCCGGAGGTCGTGGGCGCGTCCGAGGCTGTCTCTCAGCCGCCAACTAGCGACTCACCAACGTCCTCGCGCTCCTCGGCGTCCTAGCAGCGCGCCGTGGCGTCCCTGCCCATGTCGCCGGCCCGGCCTGGTGGGGCGTCGACCTCGGTGCAGCGCAGCGCCTCCTTCAACGCCACGTGCACGGTGCCGATGAAGGTGACGGCGCCGCCGAAGGTCAAGAGTTCAGCCTCGTTCAGCAACTGCAGCCTCATTGCACGCGTCACGAAGTCCGGCCAGCTCAACGCCAACATCGTCACGTCCTCCATTCTCAGGCTCGCCAGCGACTCCAAGGGCCGCCCGCCGGTGCCGCCGCCGGCCACTACTCCGGCCCAGCCGCAGCCACAGCAGACAGACTACAAAAACAGCTTCAGGTCGGCTCATGAGCGACAAATTTGGAGTGATTCTCAAGGCTGATTTTGCTGTGCTTCTTCCTTTTTTTGCAGATACGGTAAATGCGTGGATTACTACGTGTAAACTCTCAACGCATTGACGAAGAGCAAACATTACGACGGCGATACAGGAATTTTTGCACATAAAGAGCTATAATTTTCCCCCCTTCAGAGAGTTAGATATGAAAAAAAAATCGTTAATGGTTTCGATGGGCTTTTCGTGTGGCAAAAGCTCAATGAGAGACACAAGATAAAGGATGAAGAAAAATCATTCAATGAATCCCATTTTGGACCAGTTTTAGTGCCAAGAAGATGAAAAAAAAATTGTTAAATGCGACAAAAAAACTTTCTTACAAATGTTAGAGGAAAAAAAACTTTTTAGGCGGTAAACAAGAGCATTTTATACCAAGAAATCACAATCACACGTCATTGTAAATAATGATCATCATTCGTAGCTTTTTCTTCTTTTTTTAACGTATAATTGTTTTTCCTTTCAACCTAATTAACTTACCAAAGACAATAACTCTGAAGAAATAATGTCTAGAGTCAGTTTCTTCATTCCCTTCAATTGAGTGTGTTCTGAATAAGAAAAAAATGAACAGTGTTGAATTTCTTGGCCTTTTGCCTTTCTTGAGACACGCATAAATTTACAAGGTTAGTCAGATAAATTGTAGCTAAGCAGATCTAGTTAAATACTAATCATCATTATGCCTGAGTTAAGCGATTGTAATAATCTACCATATTTAAAAAAAAACACACACATGAGTATTTCATAGGCAGTTAATCAATTGTATTAATTTATTGACAGGATTTACTAAGAATTTGATAGATTGTAAAACGGGCGAATAAATGGTTCACGACAGAACTTCACATGGCATTTCATCCAGAAGCTTCCGATCGTCCGGCTTCATCGGCGTTCAGCCACTGTGAGTTCAGTACTTCGGCAATTGTGAAGCGACGACTCGCGTTGGGACGCAGAAGATTCCGCACGAGGCTTCGCACGGCGGCCGTGAGTCGGTATCGAATGCAGCGGCGGAACTTGTAGCAGCGCCGCATCTGCTGGCGACGGATTGCGCGCAAGGTGCCATGGAAGGGCAGCCGTGCGTTGAGGAGGACGAACAGAATGACGCCCAAGGACCACAGATCCGCTGGCTTGGAGAGATAAGGCTGGCGAAGGAGGATTTCTGGGGCCGCATAGGCCAGACTGCCGCAGTATGTTTCGCTGTAGCCTCGGCTGAGTTCATCGTCGGCCTGCAATTGCATTCTTCATTGGTTGATTGATCTTCTGGACGAAAATAGCGTTCAGAACTCACCGTCAAACGCTTCGCGAAGCCAAAGTCCGCCAGTTGCACGTGAAGTTGCTTCGTGAGCAGAATGTTCTCGCACTTGAGATCCCGATGAACGATATCTCTGGCATGGAGATAATTCAGCGCCTGGCTGAGCTCCTTTGTCCACTTCTTCGCTCTGTTCTCGCGAATCGGTCCGTGGCGCAGCAGGAAGTCCAGCAAGTCTCCGGCCTCAGCCATTTCGGTCACGATGAAGCACTGCTGCTCGTGCGTGAAGACACTGTGCAGACAGACGATGAAGGGATGCTGGATGGATTGCAAGATCTCCACCTCGCGGCGCTGGAAGCGCGACGGCATCTTCATGTCCACCACTTTAATGGCCAGCGCCTGATTGGGATTGGAAGTGAGACAAGAAGCGCGGTAGACGCGCGAAAAGGCGCCCATGGACAGCAGAGCGTCCACTTGCAAATCATGCTGTTGGAAGATTTGGCGCTCAGCCTCGGTCAAGAGAGGTTTGTCACGACTCTGCAGAGATTCACTGGGAATTTTGTCAGTCTGCTTTCGAAACATTTTTACATTCACAAATATAGAAAAAGGACTTCTACGATCAGATGATCAGAAAGTGCAGAATTTACACATAAGTTAGTGAAATATTCCATCATCAAGATCGGAGTTAAGATTATGCTGAAAACCTTTAAAATATTGCGTCTCTCAAGACGAGACAAATATCACCAATACTATTATGTTTATTAATCAAGGTGACTTTCAAAGTTCTTCTTACAATAGGGAAAAATGTTTAAACCTTCTGCATGTCTCGGAAAATTATAATTTATTAATGTTTATTAAGTTGAGAATCATCTGTTCAAACTGAAACAACTCTTCTGACAATATATATATTCAATGGGACGAAAATTCGATTTCAATCGCTTTGGTGAATTCAAGCAAAAAAGACACGTTTAAATCGATCTAATCATGAAGTTTATTTTCTCTTTACTCATAGTCTCCGTCCTCTTTGTGGCTTTCGGTAAAGATATTCAGCAAACTTAACATATAACGCATTCGACAATAAATTCCTTTTTCCAGGACATGCTGTAAACGTTGAACTTGACATTGGAATTGGAAAAGTTTGCAACGATGATTGTTCTACCACCGTTAAATCAATTTGTGCCGTAGATGCAAATAATCCTGAAGAATTCTATACTTTCAAAAACATCTGCGATTTAAATAAATATAATTGTGTACACAATAAGAGTAAGCATGCTTGTGAATAATTCCCTTGAAGATCAAATTATAATTTATGCGTAATTTTTTTCGCATAGATTATGTGGTTGTCTACCCAGGTAGTTGCAGAAAGTGATTCGCAGCGGGCGTTGATCGTCTTCCGCACACTGGAAATTTAATTGACAATGGACAACAAATGAGTGCTAGAAGGAAATTCACAGCAAGCCAATCGGTTGAATAAATATCACGCAAAATAAATTGTTCTTCTACGCACAAAAAAGTGTGTGAAAATATGTTTATTGATTTTATTCCTCACAATAATTCAGGGCTGATTATATTTAATTTTGCGTAATCCTAATTTCATAACTTTTCTTGCACGTAGATTCAAACTTTACACATTTTCTGTCATCTGCAAAGAAAGTGTTCTACCAAAAATCTTTCTGCCTCCTTGTCTTATTCATGCTAATAATAGTTGTGATTGTTACATTGTAAATGATTTCTAGAAAAAAAGCACAGAAAATACCTCCATAAATCTTTGGAAATAAATTAATTACAGGATGTCGTGAGTGTCAGCGAGGATTTCATGTTATGAGCAACAATTGATGGCTTTCTTTCCATAGCCTTTTAGTGGATCCACTCATCGTCATTTCACCCCTCAATTCTTATTGCAATACAACAATTATTTATATCTACATTCGATCACCCAGTAAAATTAAATCATCAACAAATGTGTGTCTAATTTTATTTATGCCTTCTTGCCGGCTAAAATATCTCTCTTATCAGAATCTCTTCAGCTCAGCCGCTTTTCCATCCGCAGAAGTTGCCTCTTTACACGTTCAATGGCACATCATTTGCAAGATTCTCCGCGGTCAGAAAGGCGCGCCCGAGTTCAGAGACACTCCGACAGATCCAAATACTCAATCACTCTTCGCTGCGCGCGCTGTTCGAGAATACTTACAGCTGGAAAGGGCCTAGGGCAGCGCCCGGAAGTGCGGCGGCAGTTGGGCCTTGTAGTAGTACGCACAGATGCCGACGAGGATGGAGAACGCCGTGGTGACGAGGACGATGCGCCGATTCACCAGCGTGTGCGGCAGCAGGCGATTCAGGAAGCCAATGGACGCCTCACGATCCCTCTTCCTCTGCATGGCCGCGCGACGGCGTCGCATGCGCTCCTCCTCTTCGGCGCGGCGCAGCTTCTCGCGCTCCTGCATCACATGAACCTGCGCGAGAGCATTGCATGAGCAAATTCTCCGCCGACGATGAGATTTGATCACACAACTCACCTGCTCCTCCACCTCGTCTGGCGGATATCGCGCGTAGAGCTTCTGGGCGCGCTGCAGCAGGTACTCGAAGGGCAGATCGTCGGGCAGCTGCGACAGGAGGCAGTGGATGCTGGCCATGTCGCAGTCCTCGCGGAAGATCTCGTCCTCGCGGTGCAGCACGATGGCCGCCGTGACGTAGATGGGCAGGAGGAAGGGCGACGCCAGGAAGTAATCGTACAGTCGCACCACGGCGCGATATTGATTGAGGCTGTGTCCGAACCACGTGAGATACCACGGCAGGGCGAACAGCGTGCCGACACAGGAGCGCTCTAGGAAATCGTGCAGAGCGCGATTCTCGCCGCGGACGATGGGATAGAGGAAGAGGAGGCGCTGCTGCGTGGGCTCCATCGTCTCCTGCATGCACTCCACGAGGTGGTTCGTGGACAGGATCTCCATCACGTGGAACGCCACGTCCTCGCCCACGACCAGGAGAAATGTGATGGCCACATCGTGATAGCCCTGCGAAGAGAATAAGCAGCATTACAGTGGATTTCCTCTTAAGATAAGAGCTCATCGCCAAATCACTCAACAACTCAATGCCTTGTGAAATACCCGTAATACAATGAAATATCAGCTCGATAAGAAGCTTCCACACTCACTTGGTAGTACTTTAAATGCGGATACTTGATGATGACTCGCAGGATGAGCACCGTGAGCTGATCCTGCAGCGCGATTCGCTGCTCATACGGGATTCCCGGCGGGAATCTCTTGAGAGATCTGTTAACGTCAAGGATGACTTGATTGTACTCCGGATGGGACTTAAGTTCATCCAAGCTGGGCGCTGGCTCCACATTATTAGGATCGATGTTCACCAGCAACGGCCACACCTTCTTCCGGAGATCATCTGCAATGGGCAGAGATTTCAAGTTTCCAGGCTGTCCCACAAAAACCCCACAAAACACACTCTTCTCACCATTTATCAGCCCATACTCCGACAATGCAAACTGTCGCCACGTCTCCAAGTCTGAGTTGGGGTCCGACAGTGCCTCCTCAATCTGTGACCTCTTCTCCTGCTCCTCTCGATTCTCCGGAACTGCGGAAAGACAGGAGTGAAAGCAAGAGACGTGTCAACTTTACGCTCTGTTTGGCAGCGCTCAACTCACATTTCTCAAAACTCAGCTTTACAGGCTCATCTGAGCGTCTCTCCTCGCACTCCTGACATTTTGGCTTCACTGCCTCCATCTCGCCAGACTCGACCTCCAGGCCATTCGTCCTCTTCTCGGACCTCTTGCTGAGCGTCGAGTTCCTGGAGTCGTAACCTTCGTCACAGTTCACGGATTGCTGCTCTTCCGCCATGGGTCTGGCATTACGCGATGACCACTGATTGCTTCGACGATGCTCTGGAGAGTGTCTGGACTTTTGATCTGCCCGAAAACTCCCTCAAAACCACAGATGACGAAAATCAAAACAAATAGACGACAAAACACTGTGACAGATGGCGTCATTGACAGCTGTGCCATAATTTTTTGCCATAAACTTTCACAGAACAAAAAAAATGGCATCGAGCAATGCTGTGTATTTCTCTGATGATGAATTATCGGACAATTTTGAGGAGAGTAAGCAAATTGTGCAGGAGGCAATGACAGCCGTGCATCCTGTGGCATACGCCGATGAGACGCTGGATACACAAGTGCTCCTGACGTCGTGGAATATCAAGAAAGACATTATAAGTACAGTTGTTGGTGAGTTTTTGGCCTTTTGTTTACCTTTTTGTGTTTATCACTTTTTCACGCCAATTTCCCGTTTCACAGCCGCAAAACTCACAATTTGGCACTTGAGGGTGATCGAGGATGACGATATTGCCAGACTGTTTGGTACAAATATTGCGGACTGCGTGGAATTCAAGTACTACCTGAAGAAGTGGCGAAATGAAGGCGCGAAGCTCGTTGAGATTCCCCAGCGTTCACAGATCAAATCAATTCCACTCCTGCCGTCGCCAATTGAGCCACCTGATCCCCTCGGACAGCCCAGTTTGCAGACAAATGCCCCAGCCAAAGCGAAGTGGAAGATCCCAGAGTGGGACTTTGATGAGCGCAAGCACTCATCGATAGAGGACGTGGAGAAGATCCTGAAGATGTCTGCACGAGGCAGAAGCATTGTCCAGTACTACAGGACAAACCAGAAGCTAGAGACACAGCACCAGGCATGGATGGTGGATATCATAGCGGAATTCTACCTGCAAAAGTACGAAAGTGTGTCCATGAAGATGATGGATCGCATCAGTGACAAGATTGTCGAGCTCTTTCCCACCGAGCAGAAAGTACGCGCGGCGAAAGCATCCTTTTCGCATTGACTAAATGCTCTTTCTCTCTCTTCCACAGTCCACCTACTACACAAAGCGCCCCATTGGAGGGAATCCCAAAGGAAAGCTGCACGATAAGTTCAGGAACAAGCGACGATTGTATATTGCTCAAGGCATTCTTAAGAGGAAAAGCATTTGAGCTCAAGTGTATATTCAATATTGTATTCAACTCTCTCATTTCCCTGAAGACATTCTCCCATTGCATTCACGCCTCCTCCTGTTTCTCCTTGTCTTTCTTTTTCTTCTTCTTCTTCTCCTTGCCCTCCTCCGGAGTCTGCGGCACTTCCTGTGGCGCCTCCTCGTCGTGCTTCTTCTTCTTTTTCTTCTTCTTCTCACTCAGCTCTGTCTGGCTGGTCTCCAGTGTTGTGTCCGCCTCAGCTGTGGACACATTGCTGCCCAGGCTCAGCTTCCTCTGCAGAGAGACATAGAAAAGGAACACTTCAGCAATCTCATATGGATAGGAAAATGTCACTATTTGAATTGATTTTATGACTTCAGGAAGACCAATCGATTGACATAATCACGGGATTATCATCGAAAATCGTTTTATCATCATGACTATTGAATTCTTTAGGCCATCCTCTGACTCTATGTAAATTGAACACTACCTTCTCCGCCCCATTTGAGCTCGAGGGCTCCTGGCGTGCGCTGTAGTCCACGTAACTCGTGAGGAATTCCTTGGGTGTGTTCTCATTCGGACGCCCGTACTTGTCCAGCTTCCCGGCCGCCACAAGAGCCTTCTTGGCGGACGCCTTGGGGCCCAGGCCCCACTTTCTGGGGTACACGTCCCTTTCCATGATCACGCGCTTGATCTTGGCGCACACGCCGTGATCGCAGCTCGCCATGGTGGCTGTGGTCATGAGGGCAATGGCCAGGGCGATGGCCTCGCCCTTTGTCGAGCAGATGACAATCTCCTGGTTCAGCTCAATGCCGTCCTCGTATCGCAAAACGCCCGGAAGCATGATTTTGGCACCATAGCAAACGGCATTTATCTAAAAATAGAAAGAAAAAACAGGAGGAAAAAGTCAGATTGAATTGAACATTGTTGATATTCGACGTTCGAACTCACGGAACTGTCTTTCATGAAGATCCTCTTGTGCCCCACGAGGAGTCCCTCGAGTGGGTGAATGACTCTCCGAAGCAGCGATTCATCCTTGTGATGATCGTACATGTACTGAGCGTCCAGGACGTCGTGCATGGTCACCATTGACTGCTTCTCCGACTGGATGCCCGAGCGCACTCGTCGCAGCTCGATCATGTGGCCGCCGACGCCCAGCATGAGCCCCAGATGGACGCACATGGTGCGGATGTAGGAGCCCGCCTCGCAGCTAACCCAAAAGACACCTTCAAGGATAAGCCACACGGTCCACAACGACCACACACACTTTAGTCTGCGTCTACTCTCCCAATCTCCCGGCCGCAGTGGAGGCCAATTCTCGGGCCTCCACTCGACGCCGGATGTGGGGTGGTTCTTTCACCCTCGTGCACTCACCGAGATTCCTGCTCATGTCGAAGTCCAAGAGTTTGCTCTCGTACACGGATCTCACGCGCAGCTGACGCTTCACGGCCGAAATGAGCGGCGGTCGCTGGAAAAGCGCCCCACGCAGCTTCTCCAGTCCCTGATGTACCTTCTGCAGCGACTCCACGGCGGCGTGCAGCTTGAACACCGCCACATACTCCTTCCCGGCGCTCTGCTGCGACTTCACGAGCCGCGTCGCCCGGTCAATGCACACAATCAGGCATCCCGTGACTTTGGGATCCAATGTGCCCGAGTGTCCTGTCTTCTGCACCTTCAGAATCCGCTTCAACCACGCCACCACTTCGTGCGAGCTGGGATTCGACGGCTTGTCGACATTGATGAAGCCCGAGCTGACGTAGTCCCGGATCTCCCGATTGAGCGGCGACGCTCCAAATGGCAGTGGTGTGTAGTGATTCGTCCTCACGTTGAGATGATCGAAGTTCTTCAGCAACAGCGGCCACTTGGATGTGTCCAGCGTGGGCACCTTCTGTGACGGGGCAATCTGGAAGTTGCCCGTGCGCTGGAGCTCCCCCAGATTCTCCTCCAATGGCTCCTCCTTTATTCGCTTCTTCTTCTTCTCCTTCTTCACGGGTGATGCCATTTCTGTAAGCAATTTCGAAGAAAAGTTCGCTCAAAATCCATCAAATCACACCAATTATAGCATCTGTGGGATCTTATCTACACACTCTGTGTGATTTTACATGAGATAATTGTGTATTTCTTACCAAAATCTCCCATTTTCCGTGGCAAAGCGCAGACACGTGCTTCCAAAGTTGACAAACACACGCCGACTCTGAGTGAGGTTATGAGCGCTCCCGGGAAGTACTAGAATTTTACTACGCTTTTCTAGTAGTGCTTTATTTGAAAAGTAACGATCGCGATCGAGTGTATTACAATTCTTACAATTAATTGATATTATTCTCAATGATGTTTCAGTTTCATATGATGGAGAAGGTGACGCCAGGTTGGAGGATCTGCTTGTGCTTCTCCCTGTGCCTGAGTTGCAGCATAGTATTGCATAATTAATTGAATGATCTGCGTAATCATCTCTGAAATGGGAGAAAAAATGCATTGAAAACATCTTAAGCATCGGTCAAATTCCACTTACGAATCAATTCAGCAAATCGAGGATCATTAATCATCTCTGTAAAGGGATCTTCTTCCTGAGGAGCTTCAACGGGTGCAGGTTCTTCAGGAGGCGCAGCTTCATCAGGAGGCGAAGCTTCATCAGGAGGCGCAGCTTCATCAGGAGGCGCAGCAACTTCAGGATCCTCTTCTGGTGAACATTTCACCATGGAAACGATTCCCACGAGGAGCAGAAGAGCAATGAGTCGAGCCATCTCTTGAAATTCCTTGTACTTTCTGGATGATCATCTCTCGCTCCCATGCGCTTTTATACCGTGAAATTGTTTGCAAATTCATCCCCAAAACCTCAATCTCTTTCACCACGTATTTTCCCCACAAAAAAACATCAACCTCAATTCCATATAGCGCCAAAATGTTCACCCAGAAAAGACACGATGACTAATTTTTCTCTGTTTTATTCCAGACAACAGATTACACAGTTTTTCTCTCCAATTTCATCTTCTCTCATCTTTTCACAATGAACAGAAAGTAATATTCACCTAAATTCAACTCGATTCATATTAGTTTTGCTTGTTCTCGAGCTCCTTAAACACAGAGACTCTTGTCCAAGTACGAAAAAATTACACTTACACCCACTCTTTTCGCCGAAAAAGGGATTCTTCTGCGGCACAAAACATCGAATAGGCCTCAATTTTCCTATTTACGCGTGATTTTCATCCTTGACCCAAAGGATCGTACACAATTTTTCCTTTTATTTTCTTATCTCTTTTGAACAACTTCAACACTACTGCTAAATACTCTCATTTTCTTTTATCTGAAATGTGTGTCTTGTTTGTTGAGAATTTCAACAAAATATAATTTTTATCATTGAATTTTGTCTTTGTTTTCCCCCCACAGAAATAAAAATCGGTTACAGATGTTTTGGGAAGCCTTTGAGGGTGATATTCCACAATAATAATACATATGTAGCACTCAATTTCTGTCACACTTTTCACTCTCCATTCACGGTCGATTGTTGAACAAGTCCCAAGGATTGTGCATCCTCAGAACCTGATGGCTGAGCGAAGGAACGCGAATGGAGGAGAGAAAAAAAGCAATTTTCTGACTTCTCATTACGAAGGATGTAAGAAAGAAACAATTATAATAGCGAATTCTGGCAAAATCAATATGAAGAGGCTAGAAAGGAAGCTCAAATTGATTTCCCAATAGGGAAATGCCGGTTGGTTTTGATCAGTAAGATTACTCTCCTGAAACCGACAAATTTCTAAGCTTTTATTTAGATTATAATATCAAAATAGGTAATAAATGCTCAGTATTAATAAAAATATAAACATGAAAGCATGTAAAAGTGATGTTTTCTTCATAGAATTCGTGCAAAGCTTCAATGGTTACCTGAAACAGAATCAAAAGTCAAGCATTGCACAAACTCTTTACTATCTTTTCCTCTCATGTCAGAGCGCTTGATATAAATTAACTACAGAATTTTCCAGGGATTCGTTTAAACTCCATTATCTCACGACTATCCAAAGCGAACCCATTTTCTCAAATCTACTTCTCTACAGTTCGTTAAACTTGCAACAATAAATAGCGAATTACTTTCTCCAACCAAATTAATACAAATGCCATATCCACACATCAATTGCTCAACAGAATATTAGGAATATCACCCGGAAAGACTGCCGCAAAATGGAGGAAAACAGTGGCAGATTGCAAAACGCCGCGGCATCTTGTGTCCCTTCTTAAACACTAGTGATATTGATTTCAGGTTGTACACGCGAAAAGCTCATCGACGCCCATACGCGCCCTATTGCCACACATTGCCGAGGTTGAGGCTGCCAAATTGCTGGCTGAGATTGGGATTGGTGCCCTGGGGCGGCGGCTTGAGGCCCGCCAGATTGCCGGCCGTCGTTTGGGGCGTCTGGAATGGCGCGAACTGGGCAAAGGCGGCGCCCGGCGGCGGCGGTGGTTGGCCGGGGAAACCGAATACGCCCCCATTGTTGGGGTGCTGCTGGAATTGCGGCTGGCCGAAGCCCTGGGGCGCCGCGAAGGGCGCCGCCTGGGCGCCGAATGGCGGGAATTGCGTCTGAGGCGGTGGGAATTGGCTGAAGTTGCTGAAGTTGGCCGCCGGCGCTGTGGCGTACAGCGCCATAATGCTGTCCTTGGTCATCTTCGCCTTCTCCTTCTCATTGGGCACCTGATTGAAGAAGTCCGCCTCCTCCTTGTCCAGCGCATTCTCGGGCGCCTTGGGCGCCTCTTCCACGGGAGCGCTGAGGAAGGAGTTGAAGGCGTCCCCAGCCAAGTCGGCGGACGCCTTGGCCGGTCCGTTGGCAGTTGTGGGCGACGACAGACCCAACAGATCCGATGTGGCGCTAGTGGGCGCATGATGATCGCTCCGCGAGCTCTTGGGACTACTCGATGTGGCCTTAGGCTTAGGCAGTGGTGCCGGAATGGGCGCAGACTTGGCCAGACTCTTCTTGCTCCCGCCAGAGTCCGCTGTGACGACACTGGACAGCCCCAAAGTGCTAGAGGACTTCTTTTTCCTCTTCAGCTTCTCCATCTCCTCGTCGATCTCCTTCTCCCAGTCCACCTTTGGTGGCGGCGGCTGCACCCATTCCCTAGCTAAGTACTTCTTATGCTCATACTTGGCACGAATAAAGCTCTCCAGCGCCGAATCAGTCTGTGGACGGCGGAAACCGTCCGGGAGTTGAGCTTCATAGACAGCACGAGCTCTGGAATTGCCCATCTGCTGCAGAGACACCTGAAAAAGTCACACAATCAACGTGAGTCTCCTCCAGGCACATCACATTCCTCAGCACTCACCACTTGCTCAGGCGTCCATGCGTCCAGATTCACAGACTTCACACGAGAAATGTGCACCCCAAGATTCCGATGGATTCCAGCGCATCGGATGCAGAGAAAAACGCCCAGATTCCATGACGCCCATCTGGGACCTGAAAATGCCAAGAGTCAGCACACTTTTCACCCTGATTCCCCCATCCGGCTGTCACGCACGCCTCCGTCGTGACTTCCTGTCTCACACCGGAAGTGTGTAGTGTGGCAAAACCCTGAAAATCCCTCCCAAATACACACAAAGCCATCACAATCAGCAATGCTTGACTTCCGGAAGTAAACTCGCCATTCGTGACACTTTCTCTCGTCTCCCAGACACCCAATCACCCCATGTGGCCACGCATTGCAAAGTCCACGATAGTGGGTGGCTGATGAAGTGGACAAATGTGTACCTTTAGCATCGCAATCCACGCAATATTTGTTATCTTCATCACGGAGCATTTGAGTCAGCAAATTTTGACATTTCTCCTGAATAAATTTCGTCCTTTCACTCTCCTTCTTGCTACCCATGGTTGTGCGACGTCTTCCTGGTTGTTTAGCAATCTCGTTGCCGTAATATCACCTCAGCACACGGAAAAATTGCACAAAAAGTGTTGTATATGCGAAAAAGCTATTTGGGAACACGTCTCACAGATTTTCTCTCTTTTTCTGACAGGTGTCACTGCGATTGGCATTCTTGCAGTTTTTTATCGCATTCGCGATCACATCTGGCACCCCGAGAGGGAAATTTTTTATCGTGCAGCAGAAAAAACACCGTCCGAAAAATGGACGGAGCTGCGTAGTTGGTGAAAAAATAGCAATTTTGTGTTGTGTAGCGGTGCCAAAGCATGTGGAATTATGTCTCAAGGCGGATAAAGGACACCTTGGAGAAGACGGCCAACATCCTCGATGTTGGCCGTGCACATTTCAACCAATTTGAGTGTCCTCTGAGCGCCCGGAGGAAGGCTGTGGTGAAGTTCCGGAAGAACAAGTGCTTCCTGGTGCCCAGCCGCAAGTCTGCCTCCGTCGGCGGTGACTTCAGGGACTCACAGTCCGGCCAGGATGAGTACAAGGAGAAGATAAACCACGATAATCTCAATCAATCGTGGATTGGGGCGATAACTTGGGTAAGAGATTGTACGCTTTTTCCCTGGAAGATTCAGCAATTCACACCTGTTTTTCTCACCTTACAGAGCAGTGCCATCATCTGCGGATGGTACACCAGCCAGCTGCTCTGCCTGCGTCGTCGCCACTTGGCCTGGGAGCGGAAGAATGGCTTCCATCCGGCAATCCATGCGCTCATCCCGCATCGGAGTCTGCACACGAGTTCCTTCTCCAGAGTGGTCTTCGCCGCTCCTCCCGTGGAAATGGGATCCGGGAAGGTGACCAACTTCCCACTGGATCCCACCGCCTTCATCTATAACGTGACCAACGATGCGGCACGAGAGGAGCCCAAAAATTCCACTGAGGTAAAAAAGGAGCTCAAAAGGCAGCAAAAAGTCACTCTCGTTGAGACACAATTCGCGCTCTTGCTTGAAGGCCAACACGCGACTCTTTTATTTTTGGCACGCTTGACGTGGCCAAAGAGATGCTGAGGGCTTGTTTTGAAAGCAATTCCACGAATTCGGCTCTCAAATTATGGGTGGATCGACGAAAAGCCGCACTTTTTATCTCTCTCTCTTTGGGATGATTTGGACTTTTTGCAGAGATAAGCGGAATAATTGAGATGATTCACACTGTCTGATAGGGATTTTCAATTAATTTTATTATCAGTTGCGCGCATTGTAATGTTAGTAAACACTTGGGAGGAGGAGGAGGAGGAAGAGAAAATATATTGAGATGCTTTTCATCTCTGAAGCAAGTGACGAAATGATGGGAAGCATTTGCGTAGACTTTCGTGCGAAAACTGGTTTATGCCAAAACACCTGCTTTGAAGCGTGAAGACTTTGAACTCTTTATAATTAAATTTCACAGATTAAGAGCTCAAGCTAAACCACTTCTTAAACTCCATTCAAATGCCCAACAAGAGTGCGAATTTCTCTCTCGAGAGAGAGACTCAAGCGAATGCTTTTCAGATGGGAAAAGAGCGTAAATTTTGAATGAATTGCAGAAAATGACCATCAGGGATGCCGCACAAAACCTGAAGAGCCTCATTGGTGACACACACTTCCACTTCGCCGTGCAGAGTGTCAAAGAGAGCAACTTCGAGGAGGCTGTCTTTCACTTCCGCCTCGCCACAGTGCATCGCCACCCTTCGGCAACCTTCAACTTGGGCTTGTGCTACGAGCGCGGCCTGGGCGTGAAGAAGGACCTGCGACAAGCGATGGAGTGCTACCAGATGGCCACAGAGTTGGGCCACGCCAAGGCGATGTACAACTTGGGGGTGTTTTACGTTCACGGACTCGGCGGACTGAAGCGCAGTCGTCGCGTGGCGCGTCAGCTCTTCGAGACGGCGGCTCAGCTGGGCCAGCCGGATGCTCAGGCGGCACTGAAGATGCGCGAGAAGCTGCCCAAGACTTCACAGACAGGCTTCTATCCCTTAGGCACGAACTGGCGACCCATTGAGGCGACGTAGTGATGCCAGTGATACAGGATTTATTTGAGAGAGAAGAATAACACAGGTGTTGAGTGGGAATTGTGTGTCATGTCCTTTTCTTGAAGTTGAGCACAATTCCATTGCTGGAACGCAGCACAATTGTGGCCACCAGATGTGGCTTGTCATAGCTCGGATCCACGCTGATCTTGTACATCTGCAGCAGCCTCACGATCACAGTCTTCATCTCCAGCATGGCAAACTTCTGGCCAATGCAATTTCTCGGGCCGGCACTGAAAGGGATGTAGCTGAAGGGATTCCTCCCTGTCACTTCGTCCTCGTGGAATCTCTCTGGCTTGAAGGTTTCCGGATCGGGGAAGAGCTTCGCATCTCTGCCCATGCAGAACGCCCCAATGATCACTGTACTCTTCCCGGGGATGCGAAGATTGTCCTTCAGTTGCGTGTCTTTGGCGAAATAGCGTCCAATCATGGGAACCGGCGTGAAGAGTCTCAGTGATTCCTTAATCACACACTCAAGGTAGGTCAAGTTCTTGAGATCGCCAATTGTTAAGTCCTTCTCCACATCCTTGCCAATAACACGCTCAATCTCCTCGAGAATCTTCTCCTGCACCACCGAATGCAGAGCAATGTTGTACAGCAGGAAGGTGATTCCTGAAAAAAACACTACTTTATCAGCCACTGACTGCCATATGGCGAATAAAACACTCTTCTGTCTCACCGGAAGTTGTCGTGTCGTGACCGGCAAACATGAAAGTGTTCACTTCCTCCCGGATATCCTCATTCGACAGGGCTTTCCCGTCAATTGTCGTCTGCAGAAGGACATCCAGCAGTGCCAATTTGTCCTTCAGTCCGACTTTTGCATCTTCAGACATTCTCTCGGCAGATTTCTGTTGCAGCAAATCCTCTCTGCGCTTCTCAATCACGCGATCTGTCCACTTGTGCAGTGTCCGCACAATTTCACGCTCACGTGCGCCACTCTTAGATAGTCTGAAGAGGAACTCAAGCCTCAGCAGGGCATTGTACATCCGCACATGCAGAATATTTGTGATTCTGGAAAGAGAATGAACATCAATTTCAGTCGTTATTCGTGAGATTTTCACCTAATTCCACTCACTCTTTCACTCCTTCAACATATTCGGAGTTCCTATTAAACTGCGTTTGCACGGAAGTTCCCATGGCGGTTTCTGAAATAAGAAAGAACAATATTTAGCAATATTTAGGTATTTTGAAAGATATTTATCAGCAAAAAAAGAGGAAGTAATTAGTAAGAAAAAAACACTTATCCTTGCGTCAATCATTTATCACATTGGGATTTTTTTTTATTACTATATAATATCGATTCGTTTTTTATCTCAGTGTCTGAGTGGACAAAAACACGAAATACGCGACGCTGCTATTAAGAATTTATCATGATTTCACAGCAAAAAAAAAATCTCACAGATGCTAAAAGCTGTAATTTGAAGATAAGAAACTCAGCAAACACTGTAATTTTGGAGAAGAAATTCTACAACATCAGAGCGTATAAATATCAATTGCATATTCTTTGAGTACAAAGAGGCAAAATCGGCCAAATAAACATTGAACTCTTTCCTCTGATAACTTATCACCAGACTCACTCTTATCATCGCTCGAATGCAGCGTTTAATTTATCAATAAGTCTCAAAATTCTACGAAAAGCATAATCTAAAATTTTTTTTATATATAAAACAACGCAAATTTCAGAGCATGAAATGGCGAATCAACCTTGAAAGCAGCGAACTTTTGGTCTTTCGCGTCTTTCGTTTATTACTCTCGCATTTTTTTCTCACTCACCACAAATAACATCGAAGGTTAGCAGACTAACCAGCGGACAGACATCAACTGGCGTCGCTGGGCTGAAGTGTTGCAGCTTCTGCACGAAGATCTTTGCCTGCTTGTCGAAGATGCCGGTGAAACTCTCGAGGATCTTGTAGTGAAAGGCTGGTGTGATGATTTTCCTCCTTGTGTGCCACTTCTTGCCAGTGGTGAGCAGAAGTCCATCGCCAAGCCAGTGCTTGAGGTACGAATATTCGACGGTTTTGCCAATGTGAGTGGAACTGTTGAGGATTGGCTCGATGTATTCGGGATCTGTGATGCTGAGGAAGAGGAAATTGACCAGCCAGACGCGTGAGAGTGGACCGAATTGCTTCACACCCTGCTGGATGGCGTCGAAGATAAAGGAGGGCTTCCTCAGGATGAGCTGATAAGCGTGGCCCACGATGGGCAGAAAAGGTGGGCCCTTAAATGGCGTCCCGGCGAGACGCCGCACTTTCTCCGTGTAATCATACAGAGCGAACGCGATCACGGCGATTATCACAAGAAACAAGAATAATGACATGTTTACTCTTCCACGTCTAGACACACACTGTTGCGCGCGAGTCGCGAGAATTCGCAGTCGCGCCTTAGTCTTCGATCTCCATCTTGATATTGGTGGCAGAATGGTAATTCTCCTCGCCGAACCAATTGATGTGCTCCTCGAGAAACTCCAGGAACTCCCCGAGATACTCAAGAAGGCACTTCATCTTCTCCTCAGACATGCTCGTCACCGAGTGCGTGAGGAATTCGGGGAGTTTCACCAGTAAACGCGCCAAATGGGGCGCCCCGTAGATCATCGAGGGCTCGGCGGGAGCGTCAGAGGGTAGAAGATGCCACGCCAAAGTGTTCTGCAGCAGAAGTTTGAGCTTGAGCGGCACCGAAGCATTCATCGGCTGCACACTCCTCAAAATTTCTGCTATTGTGGCGGCGAAAGGCATCTCGCCGCTCGTCTCCTCACCCTCACACTCCATCCGGTATGATCTTAGCCGCCTCCTGGCCGTGTCGTCCACTTCCGTGGCACTTGTTGGGGTGGATTTCTCAGAGACACTCGGAAATATGAGGTCAGAGAAGGAATTCTCCGATGGAATGTACGTGAAGGACGAGAGATTCTTCTCATCCAACACCATCTCAGCCTGCTGGCGCTCCTGTTTGTACAGCAAGTGGTTCTTGAGTGTGAAATCAAAATAAATTCTCAGGCCATCGGCAACTTCCTTGTACAGATTCAGCTTGTTGGTCAACTTCTCCGTGTCCAGAGGCTCTTTGTCCGTCCTCGTCGTGCTGTTTCGCCTCTTCCGCACGTCCTGGCGAATGAAGTTGCAGATCATCTTCACTGAGCACTGCTTCACGAACTTCTCAAGAATCGTGACGACGGGCAGTTGTGCCGGAAGCACTGCCAGCTTGCTCTCGCGCGTGATCATGCGATGATCGTGCTCCAGCAGCTGTCGCAGTGTGTTGCTGACTTGAATGACCACCTTCTCGTCCTCCACCTGACCACTGCCGCTCTCCGCGGAGCTGCTGTAGGATTCTGTGTCATTGTCCTGCATTTGCAGCTCATTTTCCACCTTGGCAGCAGCGGCAACCGGAAGAGACAGCGTGACAGGCTCTGCCGGCTGATCACTGCTTCCGCTACTCTTGCTCTTCTTGCGATCCTTCCTGTACAAATAAGCGCCCAGACACAGTTGAGACTTCTCCGCCAGATCCTTCTGCAATTGCCTGTTCGCGACGTTGTCCTTCAGCACAAATGTCTCGTTCACCCTTCGATCCCAACTGCTATTCCAACCTGCAGGCAGATCGCACAAAATCACAAGGATTCAGACATTCAGACAGTGTAATGAACTCACCTTGGAAGTGAATTAAATACTCAATAACGCGTCGACCACGCCGGTCTTTTGTGTCGAAGATCTCAAGAACCTGCAAAGTAGATTAAAAGATTAGACAGAGATTTCTATGCATTTCTCACACATTACCTTGCTGTCGTAGAGGACTTTAGCCTTTGTGGGATCTGGTTCGTAGCAGAGGACTCTCTCGCCCTCGGAAAATGCGTATTTCACCCCTCTCGTTGACACCATCCCTCACACACACTTTTCTTGCAATTTTCCCCTATATCTCCAGTTCTTTCCTCACTATTTCCACTCAATGACATTCGAGAGACCTTCCTGGGAGCTGAGACAACAACTATTTTCCACGCAATTATGGAAATTGCACAATTTTTGCGGAAAATTACAAAACACCACGCGACAAATACACAATTGCAATGTTTTGGGAAATTTCCAAAAATATCCCGTCCAAATGACATTTTGACTGTCATGGGATATTTCTTGCAGTGGCGTGCAGTGTGATTTCCTCAACATTTCATGTGGTGTCTTTCCTGTTAATTTCCTGGTCAGTTTCCTCAGCGAATCCCAAAAGAGGATAGCATCTGGACAGTAGAATCTCGTGAGATTAGAAAACTGCTGAAATCCATCGAGGAAGTTGTGCGCCAAGGACAGAATTGTAGTGAAAGTTTTCCCGCCTTTATGCAGCTTCTGTTCTGACCAGGAGAAGATGTTTGATCTGGAAAAGGAGTTGCCCAACTACGTTGCAGAGGCCACGGAGGCACTGGAATTCAAGCTAGGTATGCCAGAGGGCAAGTAGAGGCTGAGCAGATGACTAATATCATGTTTTTGTAGTGAGAGATCCGACAGACTTGGAGGATGACAGCGTCTCCTTCCATCCTGTCATGGCGCACCAGATTTTCGGGGAGAACGAGAAGATTTTCGGCTACAAGGATCTCAAGGTGAAGCTATACTACACAGCCGGACCACTGAACATCTTCCTCAGCATCGACTACAGCCACAAGTTGTCGTTTGAGGAGCACAACATCACTCCTGACGATATAACCTCGCTGATCTCTGAGAAACTCCCGGCCGGATGTTACTACACGAATATCGACGAGTTCTGCAATGTGGTGAGGAAGGCGGACTCCTTCCAGCCATTTGGCGAGAAGATTGTCCAGTTCGACGTGAAGAGTGGTGAGGGAATGAAGGAATTCCTTGCACAGAGTGAGAAAGATTAACGAGTTTTCTGGCTTTTTTGCAGACTCCGGAAGTGAGCGGCGCTTTGAGATCTACTTCTGCGACAACAGCACTCCCAAGTTCTTCCCCTATCACGCCCGCTTTGAGACATTCATCATGTGGTACATTGACGCTGCCAGCTACATCGAGCAGGATGACCATCGATGGCTGTTCTTCTTCTGCTTCGAGAAGTTCACGAACAAGGACGGCAAGTCTTGCTATGCCTCCGCCGGATACGGCACAGTCTACCAGTACTACGCCTATCCTGAGCACGTGCGCCCCAGGATCAGCCAGCTAATCGTTCTGCCGCCGTTCCAAAAGTTGGGCATCGGCTCTCGCCTCATCCGCACGATTTACGACCACTTTGAGTCCAACAAGAGCGTGATTGACATCACCGTTGAAGATCCGTCTGAGGACTTTCAGAGCATCCGAAACTATATTGACGCGAAGCTGTGCATGGCGCTGCCGGCGTTCCAACGCGAAAAGCTACTGGTGGGCTTTTCCAAGGAAATGGTGGCAGAGGCGAAGGCGAAGGCCAAGATCAACTCTCTGCAGTGTCGCCGCATCTACGAAATCTTACGTCTCTACCACACCAATGTCCACAACGAGCAGGAGTACCGCTCGTATCGGCTGGACGTGAAGAAGCGCCTCAATATGATGTACATTCTGCACAAGAAGAACATAGAGAAGGCGGAGAAACGCGGCGTGGACGTGACGGCCGCCAAGCTGGGCATGACGCCCATCACTGAGAGACTGGAGCAGCTTCACGAGGAATACAATCTGCTGGAGCACGAGTATCAGCGCGTCATCAAGAAGCTGAAGGAGTGAAATTGAAGAGGTTTGCGCTCTTTTTTGTCTGAATAAAGATTGTTTAATTTCATCCCAAATGCTGCCTTTTCTTGAGTAATTTTAAATTTCTTGTTTTTGAATACATACACTGTGAAAAGTACAGTTTTATTACCTTCTGTTGCCTCTTGATTGCATTTTAAATTGGTTTCCTGGATGAGCATCTCAATTAATGAAGTGCACAAAAGTACCACAGAGCGATAGTCACATTAATATTCATGCTCAAGGGTAAAAGGAGTGCCATCGTCCAGTCCTTCTCAATCCTTTACGCACGGAAACCCATCATTTGCACTGTGTGTTTAGTGTAGATGCTCCAGGAAGCTCTCACGCGATGGCATCCCAATTGAGAAGCAATTCCACAGCAAAATCTCAGGGGAGTGATACATTACTTGACTATAAAAATGCTTGGGTTGTAAGTTTATTAATCCAGTCCGTGTGACATCGTTGGTGAAAGTGAAACCGGAGTGCCATTGAAATGCATCGGAAGCCCGTGACGTCTGTGAAGGAGCCTCAGCTCACCCTGGATTTGGCGCCACATTCTGACGCCGATGCCTTGAGTGAGTCTCCAACTGAGACGGAGCTGAGGCAGAAGATCAGCCGAGGAAGCGTCAAAAGCGCACTCTGGGCATTCTTCTCTGAGTATTGCAACAACAGCAGCATTCACGGGGTGAAGTACTTGGGCGAGAGACGAAGGCCGTGGGCTGAGAGAGTGTGGTGGGGTGTGGTCTTCCTGCTCTCCATTTACTCCTGCTTCAGCTTCATAGGGTCATCTTGGCGACGATGGCACCAGAGCCCGGTTATTGTGACCTTTGCGGACAAATCCACGCCCGTGTGGCAAATTCCCTTCCCCGCCGTCACCATTTGCCCGGAAACCAAGGTGAAGATGGAATATTTGAACTATACGAAAGCTTTCAACCAATTACGCTCCATGCACAGTCCATTGTATGAAGGTGAACCGGATAATCTCACTGCAACGGAGTAAGTAATAATATGATCATTTCGATCCTTTTAAGAACTGGGATGATTAATGTTGTTCATATATTTATTATGATACAGACAACATCGTCTAGAGAGTATTTATCAACTGTGCAACTTTAATGTAATCAGTAGTGTCGATTTCGGCCCTCCGGAAGTAAATGATACTTTTGCAGACACTCTCAGAGAAATGTCCCCAGAGAGCAAGGACATTTTCCTCGTGTGCATGTGGAGAAATTTTGTGAGCGGCTGCGGCTCTTTCGCTCCAATTCTCACTGAGGAGGGTTTTTGCTACACATTCAACGCTCTCAACGCATCAGAAATCTACCGTCCAGTTGCTCTCCATCCTGGCTACGAATATCCTCTAGTGGACGAAGAGTCATTCCGATGGAGCCTCGAGGATGGCTACACAAGTGCTGCTCCACTGGAAACCCATCCGCAACGTGTGCTTGGCTCAGGCGTCCGAGGAGGATTGTTCGTTTGGTTGCAATCGGCTGTGAAGGATTTTGATTACATGTGTCGCGGTGCGACGCAAGGCTTCAAGCTCTTGCTTCACACGCCCGGAGAGATTCCCATGGTGTCCAAGCACTACATGCGAATCCCGCTGAACCAAGAGATCACAGTCACAGTGAAGCCTAGCATGTTCACAACGTCAGACGGACTGATGGGCTACAATCCCTCCAGACGGCAGTGCTTCTTCAATCACGAGCGAGAGCTGGAGTTCTTCAGGGTTTACACTCAAAGCAACTGCGAACTGGAGTGTCTGTCGAATTACACGAAAGAGAGGTGCGGATGTGTTAAATTCTCAATGCCTCGACATGCAGACACTCCAATTTGTGGATCTGCGATGATTCAGTGCTATCGTCAAGCTGAATATGAACTGCTGCAGTTGGAAATCCAGGAAGATTTGAGTAAGATTTCCAACAGAACTTGCAACTGTTTGCCAGCTTGCACATCAATTGTATACGATTCGGAGATTTCACAGACTGAGGCTGATGTGGAGAAACTGTTTAATGCATATGAAATACCTGCAGATGAGTTTTCAGGGTAAAATTCTGTCCCTAGTTGAGATCTGCGTTCAATACAGCCTCTCATTCTTACAGGTTTCAAATGTCAACTCTAACGATCTTCTTCAAAGACACGCAATTCATCACGTCCAGACGCTCTGAACTCTACGGCCTGACCAACTTTATCGCCAACTGTGGAGGTCTTCTGGGCCTCTTCATGGGAGTGTCCTTGCTCAGTTTGTTTGAGATCATTTATTTCTGCAGCATTCGACTCGTCAACAATATCAGAATGCGAAGGAGAAGCAAGAAAGCAGCTTCTCACGTTGTTGTCCAGAAGCCACTTAAAGCTCTGGTTTAGAAACCCTATTTTTAACCATTCTGTATTATTATAACACCCACTCGCACTAAACAACACTAAAGTCAGTGAAAGTGAATCTCACATGCTTGAAACAATTTTATGACGCTGATTGTGATAAGCATCCCCCCAGAGTGATAACCCAATTCATTAACTTATGAACCATACTTCGGTTAATTATTTTAAAGTGCACATCTGTCACTATTTGCCCGCCAATTCGCAAAATCATTCTTGCACTGAGCGCGTGATTTTAACCCTTGAAATCATGGCAAAACCCACAATTAAACTTGAATCAATAGTCTGGCAAATACAGCAACGGAAGCATCTGTTGAATTTAATTGCTGTCGGAAGGTGGGTCATAAAGTCTCTCCTCCTCTTGCCACAGATAAGGTTTAATGCACAGACCTAAATAAAAGAGCTCATCGCTGTGTAATGTACAAGTAGATTTCCCTTGGAGCTTCCCAAAAGCAGATCTCAGAATGAGGTGCAACATCGTGCTGAGTCTCTTCCTGGCCGCATTCCTAGTCTCAGTGTGTCAAAGCTATCCTCAAAATCAGCAGGGGAGCGAAATCTCCTGGTCGGATTTCTGGATTCAAGTGCATCGTCTGCAGAACTACTACAACTTCCTGAAGGAAATGGGCGAGAATCCGCCAAGAGTGCAACGCAGTGCAATCTGTGCCAATATCTGGGACGACGGATGTATCAATGGACAGGTTGTGGGTGCGGGCAGTGACAGTGGATTCTTGGAAGGCGCTGGAACACCCGGAAAGAGATTTATCTCTCCCTAAATCATCACCAATGGATTTGCGAAATAAATGCTTCTCTTCTCGGCAAATTTTATTCCCAGCATCTTTCATTGCGCAGGACTCTCATCTCTGTAATTTTCCTCTCCTCGCCTTATGTCAAAATCATCCCGACATTTCAAGGAAATTGATGCGTGAAAATTTTTACACTAAACCAAAACCCATTAATGATGTTCAGTGCCAAAATTCGTGAGGAGGAAAACTATAGACGTGTGACGAAAATAAATATGAACTCCGTGACTTGCTTCCATGGCCTTAAATTCAGGTAAATTGCATCCCAGACTCCAGTCACCCCATCCTTCTTCGTCTGGAGTCGTGTCAAATAGAAAATCAACAATTTAAACACACTTTATTTTGCAAACTAAAAAGGTGAATCACAATTTTATTCATGCATTTCCAAAATAGGACATAAGGAATAACATGGGAGATAAAACCATGGATCTTGCAGTTCATTCTTCAACTTCAGGCAAGAAGTTCAGGAGCTTCACGCATTTCTAGGTCGAATGAAGTCGCATCACTCATTGTCACACTCTTTCTCGCTGGTTTGACGATGAATTGTGGCTCTTGACACTGCGATCGGGGTTTTTATATCAAATCAATCTAGAAGTATTTGCACACTTTTGCCTTGTGATTAGAGTCTGGCGACCTTATTTGAGAAATTGAGTTTATATTTGATGTCTTTTGTGTTTGCCACACAAAAATTGAAGCCTGAATTACTTCAGTGACATTTATATTGGATCAGAGTGAAATTTATTCATGGCATTTTTCCACATTCTGAACATTTAAAGAGCGTTATGTATTTGGGGGTGTTTTTGGCCGGTTCTCTTTGGTCAATTTGCGCCGAGACTCCCTTAACGTACACCTTCATAATTATTTTTTTTCGGTATGCTTCTAATCGATTTTTCGTATACGGCGACTCCATACAAAGTGAATGTGTGAGAGAGCGAAGAGGAACGTCCATCGGTCACCGAGTGCCTTAAGGAAGTTCAGTTGTGGTCAAGAAGTCGCTCGAGAAGGACTCCTCAGAGGGAAAGGTGTTGAGATTCCACGTGATTTACTGGATATTCTTGTGTGCTTGTGTTGAATGTGTGATGAGCAGCACAATGATGAGGAACGTGTCCAATTCGAATCCTTCCCTGGAAAGGTCAGATGTTCATGTGGAGTATGAAGTGTCCGTGCCGATTGTGCAGTCCTATCGTCACACGCCATATCACTCACTCTGGAATCTCCACCAGTGGTAAATAATTATTTCCACACCTCCCCAAACAAACCCAAGGATTTCGCGATATCAATCTCCGCACGGTCTCTTGGAAGACGCAAAGCACTTCCCAGCGCGTCCGCACGGCGAGGGTAATGTCCGGTGGAAAGCGATCGATTCGACGCGAAACCCCCAATTTTCCTGGGATTTCCTCACACTATTCGCCAAACCTCGCCGGGACAAACTGTACGCGCCAAAACCTCCTCTGAGCTTCGCATTGAGGACTTTCTTTCCTCCCCCTGGGTTAAACTGTGTCTCTCAAGGCAAGGAAATATGTATATGCCATTAACTTGCATGATTAATGCCAGAGACATTCATTAAGATGTGGGTTGAATGGGGTAATAAAGAAATGTTGTAACTAAGAAAATTCACAGTCATGTAGATCTAGAATGAAATTATTTTCCATTCGTGCTTCAGATGGTGAGTGGAAAATGAGAAAATCCACCGCTGACGGAGTTGCGATCGTAAATATTTGCCTGGGAGTGTGGAAAGTGACCAAAGTCGTTAAATTACCATACAAAGAAAATCGTGTCACGACTTACCACTTTTTCTCCACAGTCAACCAGCACCTCCGCCTCAGCCCCAGATTCCTCACCTGGCCTCGAATGGCCAGTCACAGTCGAGCTTCCACCAAATGGCGCGCATGATGGACTCCCTGATCCTGGACAACTTTGGACCGTTCGCCTTCACGAAGATCACGGCCACGCACCGCCCAACGCTCGTCTCGCGGGGCTCCGGCGAGGGTGGCGGCCTGAAGAAGACCCCCATCGCAGCATCAGCCTCCAATCTGTCGCACAGCACCGCCTCGTACGGCAAGATCAACTATGCGGGCGGGAAAATGGCGAGTCAGGGTAAGCGCTTGGGGTTGAAGTACTTTAAATGAGAAAACACATGAATTGAGGTCACGTCGCCACCCCGACTTGACCACACACGGAGTGGGGATATTCCAATTTTTGGGGCCACTCTCCCAGCCGTCCGTCGTGGCGATTTAATAGCCTGTCGCGACTCGCGTGACTCAAACCACCTGGCTGAATTATTTCATAAGTTTGTGCCCCTAATCGGGGTTCCGGGGTGGGAGGCGGACGCATGTGTGTGCGCCGGCTGAGAGTGGAGGCGAGGACCACCCACGAAAAAGGCACTCCAGACGAGTCTAAATCCAGAAAGTGGAGCAATTGATTGTCTAATGCTATTGACTCGTGAATTGACGATATTTTTCTCCAACACCACCCACTGAAGGCGGTGTGCTTCCGTGTACGCAGAGTTTGGCGTCTGATTTTGCGTGAAAATTTGGTTTTATTGCCGTAATTTCACACAGGCGTGAAATTTTTAACTGGAAGTCAATATTTTCATGGCCACAACTTTGAAGATCTTCCATAAATTTCCGAAGGGGTGAAATTTTCTGAAAAATATCCCTTCACGAAACCTTCTTCGCTGGGGGCGATTGCCTCTCACCACCCACAGAGCCCAGTCGATTGATTGGAGAAGCACAGTTCACCTCAAGTTCAATGAGTCACTTCCGCACTCGGAGGTGAATGACTGGGAAAGGAGAAGTTGTGTTGTGAAACACGATGACCATGCTTGTCTCTCGTCTGCAGAAAATGCCCGTCAGCACGTGGCGGAAGTGCATCCGATGCTGCGGACGAACTCGTCCACACTGTCACCACCAAATCCCACGGATTCGCGCTGGATCTCATCCCTGCGACGGCGCGATCCCGAGCTGCAGCCCACACTTCCCTCGATCAATCACAATCTCGGCCACAGCGGCTATCATTGCGAGAAGCGCGGGCGGAGCAGCAAGATGTCCTCCTCGATCCGAAAGAGTCGCTCCGTTGAACGAATGCGCGCACGGAAGCTGAAGGCCAAGGAGAAGCCCAAGAAGTCGAGTTCAGAGGAGGCCGGAGCCTCTGACGACCAGGAAGCAACATCAATTGAAGACAATCCTCACTCAACGCACACGAACTCGCCCAAGAGTGCCGGCAAGAGCAAGAACTTCCATGCTGTAGGGTAAGTTGAAGCACGATAATGCTCAGGCAACTCAAGCTTTGAATCTTATGCTATGGGATTTCTCAAGGTATGAAAACCACTTGGTTGAGACACTGGAGAAGGACATCCTGCAGAGGAATCCAAATGTGCAGTGGAGCGATGTTGCTGGTCTGAATGAAGCCAAGACAATTCTGCAGGAAGCCGTAGTTCTGCCCGTTCTCATGCCTGACTTCTTCAAAGGCATCCGCCGGCCATGGAGGGTGAGTCTTGATGTCTTCCTTGATATTTGTCAGTAAATCTGACGTGTGATTTTCAGGGAATCCTCATGGTCGGTCCTCCGGGCACCGGCAAGACCATGCTGGCCAAGGCAGTGGCCACAGAGTGCGGCACAACCTTCTTCAACGTGTCCTCGAGCACCCTGACTTCCAAGTATCGCGGCGAGAGTGAGAAAATGGTGAGACTCCTGTTCGAGATGGCTCGCTTCCACGCTCCCAGCACAATCTTCATCGACGAGATTGACTCCCTGTGCGCCGCTCGTGGGAATGACTCAGAACACGAGGCCAGTCGCCGCTTCAAGGCGGAGCTCCTCATCCAGATGGACGGTCTGAATGTTTCCAGCAATGATGACAAGATCATCATGGTGCTGGCGGCCACGAATCATCCCTGGGACATTGACGAGGCCTTCAGGCGGCGTTTCGAGAAGCGCATCTTCATCGGGCTGCCGAATGAGGAGACACGATCGGCACTGCTGAAGCTCTGTCTCAAGGGTGTGAATGTGTCTGGGAGTCTGGACACCAGTGTTATTTCTGATCAGCTGAAGGGCTTCACGGGATCAGATATCAGCAATATTTGCCGTGACGCCGCTATGATGACCATCAGGCGGAAGATTACAGGCTGCTCGCCAAGTGAGATCCGCCAGATTCGGCGAGAAGAGGTGGACTTACCGATTACCACCCAAGATTTCCGGGACGCCATGGCCAGGACGAGGAAATCTGTGTCCATGAACGATGTGGCGCGCTTTGAGAAGTGGATGGATGAATTTGGCTCTTGCTAAAAGGAATAAATCCTGAATACAGTTTACAAACCTTTCAACAACATTATATAAAACATCCTCTTGTGGAAGATATCTTTACATTATTAACCCTATGTTCTGATTCATTTTTTTTTGAGAAGTCTTACAAAAAAAAAGTGTAATTGTGAAAGTATATAATAATATTCGAAGGCACACCGTAAAGAAGAAATTAGTTCCTCAACAAGTATTTGCTTAAGATTTTTATGTCACACATCTTAATTCAATAAATCCGTTTTCAGAATAATCTAATTTCGCTCCTTTCTTCCGCCCAAAAACCCCATGATTAATGCCGCCCTAGAAAATCCCTTTTGCGCCAGAAAGGAGGAAATTGCTTTCTCTCGTGCTGCCACACATTTTTCCCGATGAAATCACACTGATAAGGAGAAATTGAGAGAGCGAAAATGGCTTTTTTTTCTCCACTTTTATTAACGCAAAACAATCCCTAAATACAAGAAAAATTGTTCCACTAGACAAATATTTTTCTTCTAATTGTCACCTTCCTTGAGACTTTTACATTCATGTGTACATTTATATTTCCTTATTTCTTTTTAAATTAAACTCCTTTTTCTGTATACAGTCACTGTAATATCAAAGAAAGCACCAGAAATTGTCTGGGCCGCTCTGGCGGACCGCAATCTTTACAAATTTCCCACACCAAATATTGTCAGGCACTATTTTGGGGTCCGCAAGAACTGCCCTCGGGCTTTTTCTCACTTTGTCATTCTTTACAAAAATTCGTGATGGGGTTTTTTTTATCTTCTTTCTCATTTCATTTATAGAGTTTTTGTTAATTCAATTTGCTTTTTGGTAAATAAAGACATGAATTCATATAATATAATTTTCCCAACAATTTTCTTATTAATAAGGATTATTACAACTTTTCTTTCGACAACATCTAGAAACATTGAACACGAAATATTCTTAATAGAACAATTCCTAAAGATGAACTGCATTTTTTCCATGTCATTTCTGCTTTCTTCACTTTTTTTTCTGCATTCTCTGTCGAGAGGAACGTTGTTGTGGTCAAGTCGCTGAGCATTTCTATTGTACTTTCCTGGCGGCGCTTCGGGATTGCCAGGCCTTGATCAGGTTCCACGCGAAATAGAAAGAGAACCCGTGGATCTGGAATCCCACGAGGATGAATGCGTACCACAGCAGGCCATAGGGCATTCCCTGGAAGAGAGACAGGAGAGTGTTCAGCTGCCCAAGACACGCTGAAGGCGCGCTCGCTTTACCTGCCAGAAGACGATGTCAGTGTCTTCGATGTCCGTGTCGCCGTCGCTGTCGAACGTGAGGTAGTCGACAACGTCACTCATGTAGTAGACCAGGCCGTAGAGCAGCGGCAGGACGCCCAGGACGCCCAGGGCTACTATGTACTTCTGCATATCCCGGATGCGGTTCCCCTTGGCCGCCGACAGGCCAATGAACGACGTGACGATGGATAGACACCAGATGTACTCCCACCAGAGCGGATCCGGCACCTGCAGCTCCTCAATCTCCAGCACGAACACGTCCAGGCGATCCAGGATGTCGGAGCACAGCTTCGCCAGCATGGCGAAGAACAGCAGGTAGTGGAAGAAGATGCAGTACTTGAGGCGGGACTTGTTGATTGCACTGCAACGCGGCGAAGGTGGTGAGAAATTGGGGGGATCCGGAAGAGAAAATCTGGGCAATTTCTACCTGATTTGGTAAATGGCAGAGACACGCTGACGGTGCTGAAAATCCGCGCCGTCCGTGCCGGTGACCATTGGACCACCGCGTGAGGCCATCCTGAGCGGAGATGCGAGGGCACTTGTTCACCAGAAATCGCTCACACTGCACAGGAGTGGATCATTTGAGAAAATTCCACCTCAGACACTCTCCTCGGCATTTCTCACACGGCCTCGCGCTGACACATCGCCAGTGACACGACGGCGGACGGCGTTTTTTCGCCGCCAAATCGACTGCGCGGGACTTTTCACCGTCCATCGCGATGGTGAGAGATGTTCAAAATGACCGTTTTCACCACAATTCCCTTGAATTTGAGCCATCTCGTTAACCCATTAACGCACGAAAGTGAGAAATGCAAGTGTCGAAAATGATTTTGAGATAAGAAAGTAATTAAACTCTGCAGTAAAATGAGTAAATAGTTTGGGTTGTAATAAATCATTTAATACCTTCGAAGCCATTAATTCCTGAAGTAATGTGAAATAATTCTTCTTTTCTAAAATTTGCATTTTTTGCTCTCATTTTGCAGTGACATTTTCAGGACTCTTCAATATGCAAATTACGTGATAAGGATGGAATACTCACAGCTCCTCCCACACAAAAGCTCCGCCCATTTTTTAATACAATAGAATAGAATAGAATAGAATAGAATATGTTTTCAGTCTGCGACAGAAGAACATAAACTTGTGCAATAAATCATCTTCAAAGACCAATAGGGAGCATTTCAATATCCACATACATTTATTAAATTGGCCGATCATGCAGAAACTTAATATTACTACATCAGAAGACTTTATTGAAATTTCAATATTCAGATCAGAGTATGGGATTTATATCAGTCGAAAAGTGCTCGCACAGCATGAATCAGTCGGTAAACAGACCGTAGGACATTTTCAGCGAGGCATTGAGGAAAGTTTTATGAAAGAAACACACCCTCGAATGGGGCAAAAGGCTTTGTCGCGATATCGTGAGATTTAAAGAAGCTTTTTCGTGCATTATTGAATGATATGGGAGCGGAATGAGGCAGAATTGAGAGATAGCAGCAGCATGATGTTGAATGTTTTGGGTCAATGCACTTGTGACTCTCCCTCAAGGATGCCACTAAATCATTGCGCACAATCGGAAAAACTTATACACTTTCCACGGTGAATGCGAAGTTAAAGTGTGAGTGAAGGGAATGTTTAAGACAAGAAAATGCAGGGCAAGGAGAGAATTTACAACGAAAAACCCATGTAAAAATTTACACTTTATAACGCTTATGGCCGCATAGTGTATAAATATTTCATTGACTTTCCATATGGAATTTCCTGCAGAAAATATAAGATAATCGCAACAATCATGCGATTAAATCTATCTTTGGAATATTTATATAAAATTCAGTATAAGCTGAGAGATTGACTCAAAAGAGAGGCAGACCTTATCGATTAAAGTATTGTGTTTATATTTTCATGAATCATTAGTCGCCCCTCTCGCACTCCCGTCCCAAAAATAACCACGCGTGGACTTGAGTGTGTGGAGAAGACGATGTGGGGACACACAAGCGAGATGCCAAGATTTTTCTTCTGTATACGAGAAAAAATATCATTTACAATTTAATTGGGAATACAAAAAATTACAGAAAAATGTCTATTTTTAGCCACAATCGCCACTCTTCGCATAGCGCGACACACTCACTTGGAAGTGACGGAGAAATGGCCCAAAAGATAATGCCTAGCAGAGTTATGGCGATCGCAGATTTGCCATAATCTCACATATTAATGATGATTGCATGACATTATTGGAACATCACGTTCTTGCATTACTCATAGCAGAAAATGTGTCGCATTTACAGCATCTCATTATACACTGCTACAAATCCTATGCATGATAATACTAATGAGAGGAGATTCTTATGCAGAACACTCAAGTTTGTTCAGCAATAAATTGGGCCACAATTCGGTCATACCTGACTTTTTTGGCGTCACTATTTTCAATTGAAATTTCACAAAAGATCCATTTCAAAAAGCATTCACTGATCAGCTTTTAAGTACCAAAATTATACATATATTTGCTCAGCATTGTTTACATTAAGAGACACTTGCGCCCCAAATAGTTCTCCAGAAAATTTTTCCATTGTGAACAATAAATAAGAATAAAAGGCTGCCAAAAACATCTCACTTTTTCTTTTTTTGAATTGAAATTAAACCACAACGTCAGTCTTATGCACACTCTTGAGCTCATTTTGGGGTTGTGTGTGCGTGCGTGTGATTGTGTTTGAGGCGAGATATGTTATTTCCCTCTGACTCGAAAGGCCTCTTGAGCGTATTTTAGTCGCATTCATGATTTTATATAGATTAGTTCGTTACTGAAACAGAAGCACACTGCAGCGCAACGCAGAATTCTCCGATATATTCCTGCATATCCAGCATAACTTCACGTCTCTGTGTTCTCTTCACTTTTGTGCTTCATTATCTCTTCGACGAATGCCTGTCACCTTGCAGTGCACATCAAGAAGGAAGAAGTGACAAGTGATTGTGAGAAGCATTGAAATTCTATAACGACAGCAGATAAATTCAATTATCCCAATCGCGCATCTTCGTCGCAAATTTCACAAAGAGAGAGAACAAGAGTGGTGTAATTTGTGTGTTGCCAAAAAGTGAAACGGCCGCAAAGTGAAAATCTTATATAACATCTGAGAGGAAAATTAATCTCCTGGTGCTTCTCTCTGGCCCGTGGCAATTTCTGGCCGGTAATTTTACAGCAGGAAAGGAGGTCGAATCCAAAGTAAAAAGACCACAAAGGCAGCAATGACATCTGCAGAGCAGAGAAGACTGTCTTTTGCGCGGCGAGCCGAGAGTCTGGTGGAGCGGGTGAGAGTATTTAACACTATTCTTGAGGTACTGTCTCTCGTGGCCACAGGAGAGTCCAAGACAGAGTCCTTGGAGTATGCCTGGAGACACAGAGATACTACAGCAAGTTAGATCGCGCTATCAATTGATGTCAATGCACAGAAGATTGTAAATTTTGTCGGCTATGGAAGCTATGAACTCTGCTGTTAAAGGCATTCTTCGAGAAGTCTATAGTATGAAATTTATCAAGCACTCTTTAAA